>NC_139605.1:14923790-15646976 GCF_964270895.1 Podarcis filfolensis
CCACTTCAAAAAAAGGAAAATGGAAGACACACAGCATTCCCAATGAGCCAGACCCTCTCCCAACTCAAGTTTGTCACGTACAAACTGCCTTTTCACAAACCTGGGGTGCTATAGGTGTTTTTTTGGATGTCACACTGGGGCTACAATCCAAAACATGAATCTGGCCTGTGATGAGGGATGGTTGAAGGAGCTGGGTAGGTTTAGCCTGGAAAAGAGGAGACTGAGAGGAGATATATAGCCATCTTAAAATATCTCAAGGGCTGTCACCTGGAAGAGGGAACAAGCTTGTTTTCTCCTGCTCTGGAAGGTCAGACTTGAACCAATGGCTTCAGATTACAAGAAAGGAGATGGCGACTAAATATCAAGAAGAACTTTCTGACAGTTAAGAGCTGTTTGGCAGTGGACCAGACTACCTCTGGAGGTTGTGGACTCTCTTTATGTGGAGGTTTTTAAACAGAGGTTGGATGGCCATCTGTCATGGATGCTTTAGCTGAGATTCCTGCATTGTAGGGGGTGGACTAGATGTTCCTTAAAGGTAAAGGGACCCCTGACCATTAGGTCCAGTCGTGGCCGACTCTGGGGTTGCGGCGCTCATCTCGCTTTATTGGCCGAGGGAGCCGGCGTACAGCTTCCGGGTCATGTGGCCAGCATGACTAAGCCGCTTCTGGCGAACCAGAGCAGCGCACGGAAACACCGTTTACCTTCCCGCCGGAGCGGTACCTATTTATCTGCTTGCACATTGACGTGCTTTCGAACTGCTAGGTTGGCAGGAGCAGGGACTGAGCAACGGGAAGCTCACTCCGTTGCGGGGATTCGAACTGCTGACTTTCTGATCGGCAAGTCCTACACTCTGTGGTTTAACCCACAGCACTACCCGCGTCCCTTTCCTTGTTCCTTGGGTCCCTTCAAACTCTTCAATTATATGAACCTATGACTTTTCTCAGGCCACACTCCTGCCTTGCTCCACGCCCGTTCTGATTTTGTCAGCTTCGAATGCCTCCTTGAACTGTGATAGCTCATCTTGCTTGCCTGTTGGGAGGATGGAGAGATGGAATGCGAGTGCAGGGGGGGGGGGAACCTGAGTTTTCTGTGGCTGGAATGGAGCCTGCTGGAGAGAGAGAGAGAGAGAGAGGGAGGGAGGGAGGAGTTGTAGCCATTGCTCTGCCCACTTTTCTGCCTCTGGCCCCCAGAAGCCTGCACCCAAGACACGCTGTGGCCCCTGAGCTGAAAAAAGATTCCTATTTTTAGGAGAAGCATTTCTTTCCACGAATAGACAGAGTAGGGAAAAATGCATCTTCTGGAAAGGAACGAAGTGCCAGCCTTTTGTTGTTGCCAAGTACTCAAAGGGCACATACAGTGGTACCTCGGTTTACATACGCTTCAAGTTACATACGCTTCAGGTTACAGACTCTGCTAACCCAGAAATAGTACCTCGGGTTAAGAACTTTGCTTCAGGATGAGAACAGAAATTGTGCGGTGGCAGCGGAAGGCCCCATTAGCTAAAGTGGTGCTTCAGGTTAAGAACCATTTTCAGGTTAAGAACGGACCTCCGGAACGAATTAAGTACTTAACCCAAGGTACCACTGTAATTACATTAAGAATGAAATGAAAACAAATGAAAACTACTGCTCAATTAATCAGAGGCACATTCTAAAGTCCAAAGGTTTTTAAATCGTTTCACCTACATGGACCAGCTAAACATATGCGGCTTGGACACACCAGAGCAGGTGTGAAGGCCTCGCTTGAGTCCCGTGTCCTCCTTCCCACAGCGGCTTTTGCAAGAGCGCTCTCCTGCGCATGAACTCCAGCAACCGGCCTCTCCGAGGTATGGACCGAGGCTGAGAGATAAGTGCAACGAATGAAACCACCCCCCCAAACAAGGTCACTTCTCTTAATACGTCCTTCTTTCGGCGTCCAACGGCAGCCACCTCTGATGGAAACAGCTATTTGTTCTGGGGGCCCTTGGCTGAACCCCGGCCCCTTCCACGCCCTCGCCCTCCGTGATGCTTATTCTGAGATCCCTTGTTTCCCGAGGCTTCGCCCCCTTTGTTGGGGGTTGGGGGCCTCTTTCCAGATCCTTGCCCTTGCCCTGACCCTGCCTGCCCTGAGGCACGAGCCTCGTTCTTGACAGATCCACCTCCGCTTTGATCTGCACTGGATTGGGTCTTCTGCTTATTGGACCAACCTCCTCTTCCTATTCGCCCCGAACCGTGAGCCTCCCTTGGTTTGGGCGGCTCTGTCACTGAGGACCCCCCACCTGCTTTTTCCGGCTTGCCCTGCCCTCCCTGCCCCGGGACTTGGGCTTCTCTGGCCTTGGGTGGCTCATTCCTAGGGGGCATCCAGCGATGCTGAGGCAAAGCTTTGCCTTCGCCGGGTTGGGATGTCTGTGTGTTCGGATAATATCCTCTGCCTTGGCCCCTTCGGGGGCCGAAAGGATGGCTACGTGGCCCTCGCCTGCCTTGAAACGTGCCGCAGCCCAGCCTGGGATGAGACATCCACCCCTGTGCAGGCCCAAACTGGCCTCCAAAAGGAAAGGGTGGAAAGGAACCCAAAAAGGGCATCTGTTGGAAGCCGCGAAAGTACGAGCTGCGTGGTGGTTGAGGTGGGGCTTCAGCTACGATGGGAGCCTCAGTGGAACCAGTGCTTCGCCAAGGTGCTTCTTTGGGTAAGGAATCGCTGTCTTCCAGCTGGGGCATGTCTTTCTCTGGAGTTGGAGAGTGGCAAGGCGAGTCTGGGACAAAGGTCTCCCTGATACTGATGCTTCTCAGCATCTCCTTCCAGGAATCAAAATCCAGCAACTCTTCCAGCTCTTCAAGAGCTGGGTCGACAGGCACAATGGCCCACTCCTCATCTTCTCCTTCTGTGCCCTGGGCTTCGGCTCCTTCGTAAGTTTCTTCTTCATCAATGACATCTCCACCGGCCTGGCCTTCGCCCAGATTTTCACCAGCATCCTCATCTTGGTTGCCTTCCTCCTTAATTTCCTCTTCCCCTTCTCCACCCTCGCAGGCTTCTTTGGCTGTTTCCTCAACCTGTTCTTTAAGTCGTTCCTGGACTCTGCAGAGAGAAGAGACCACAGTTCCATATATTTGCATGTAATAATAATAATAATAATAATAATAATAATAATAATAATAATTTATTATTTCTACCCCGCCCATCTGGCTGGGTTTCCCCAGCCACTCTGGGCAGCTCCCAACAGAATATTAAAAACACAACAAAACATCAAACATTAAAAACTTCTAGGTGAGTGTTTGATAACCCTTCAAGTCCTCACATATGGAGGAAATAGGATCAGAGCCAATGTCTATATACAGAGCAATGCTGATACTCACCTTCCTGTCAGTTCCTTGACTCCCTGGAGGGAAAAAGAAACAAACAAGGTTGGAACTGCCTGCCAAAGCAAGTTTGCACAGCTTCAGCCAACTAGACCATCAAACCTTCTTTACAGAACAGTCAACCCGAATTCATCAATCTGGTGGCAGGGAAGATTAGGGCACAATGAACTGTCAGAAGGTGCTAACCCCCGGTTAATAATGTCAAGTTAACTGCAAAGGGGTCACATCGAACCAAACATTTAGAGCACTCCTAAACCACTTTAACAGTCATGGCTTTCCCCAAAGAATCTTGAGAACTATAGTTTAGTAAAGGTGCTGGGCTCTGTAACTCTGTGACGAATTGCCTAACAACTATAGATGATAGAGATGCTATAGATAGAAAGATAGATAGATGGATAGATGATAGATAGATATAGATATAGATATAGATATATAGATAGATATATAGATAGATAGATAGATAGATGTTGTTGTTGTTTGGTCATTTAGTCGTGTCCGACTCTTCGTGACCCCCTGGACCAGAGCACGCCAGGCACTTCTGTCTTCCACTGCCTCCTGCAGTTTGGTCAGGCTCATGTTTGTAGCTTCGAGATGATAGATAGATAGACTTAAATATTTATAAACCACACTTCCATAGAAAATATAGCAGTTAAAACACAACACATCTATGTCAATAGAAAACTGGTTGCGGAAAATTTGGGGTTCCAAAGGGCCTTCTGAACAGTATCATTTTTAAACGACGTCTCAAAGAGAGCAGGGATGGATCCTGACGGACTTCTATAGGCAAGGAGTTCCACACAGAAGCTTCTGTCCTGGGTAAAGGCTGGCCAAGTTTCAGGGGAGTGTTGTTGTTTAGTCGTTTAGTTGTGTCCGCCTCTTCGTGACCCTCTGGACCAGAGCACACCAAGCACTCCTGTCTTCCACTGCCTCCCGCAGTTTGACCAACTCATGTTGGTAGCTTCGAGAACACTGTCCAACCATTCTCATCCTCTGTCGTCCCCTTCTCCTTGTGCCCTCCATCTTTCCCAACATCAGGGTCTTTTCCAGGGAGTCTTCTCTTCTCATGAGGTGGCCAAAGTATTGGAGCCTCAGCTTCAGGATCTGTCCTTCCAGTGAGCACTCAGGGCTGATTTCCTTCAGAATGAATTGGTTTGATCTTCTTGCAGTCCACGGGACTCTCAAGAGTCTCCTCCAGCACCTAATTCAAAAGCATCAATTCTTCAGCGATCAGCCTTCTTTATGGTCCAGCTCTCACCTCCATACATCACTACTGGGAAAACCATAGCTTTAACTATATGGACCTTTGTCAGCAAGGTGATGTCTCTGCTTTTTAAGATGCTGTCTAGGTTTGTCATTGCTTTTCTCCCAAAAAGCAGGCGTCTTTTAATTTTGTGACTGCTGTCGTCATCTGCAGTGATCACGGAACCCAAGAAAGTAAAATCTCTCACTGCCTCCATTTCTTCCCCTTCTATTTGCCAGGAGGTGATGGGCCCAGTGGCCATGATCTTAGTTTTGTTGATGTTGAGCTTCAGATCATATTTTGCACTCTCCTCTTTCACCTTCATTAAAAGGTTCTTTAATTCCTCCTCACTTTCTGCCATCAAGGTTGTTTCATCTGCATATCTGAGGTTGTTGATATTTCTTCCGGCAATCTAAATTCTGGTTTGGGATTCATCCAGCCCAGCCTTTCGTATGATGAATTCTGCAAATAAGTTAAATAAGCAGGGAGACAATATACAGCCTTGTCGTACTCCTTTCCCAATTTTGAACCAATCAGTTATTCCATATCCAGTTCTAACTGTAGCTTTTTGTCCCACATAGAGATTTCTCAGGAGACAGATGAGGTGATTAGGCACTCCCATTTCTTTAAGAACTTGCCATAGTTTTCTGTGGTCGACACAGTCAAATGCTTTTGCGTAGTCAATGAAACAGAAGTAGATGTTTTTCTGGAACTCTCTAGCTTTCTCCATAATCCAGCGCATGTTTGCAATTTGGTCTCGGGTTCCTCTGCCCCTTCGAAATCCAGCTTCCACTTCTGGGAGTTCTCGGTCCACATACTGCTTAAGCCTGCCTTATAGAATTTAAAGCATAACCTTGCTAGCGTGTGAAAGGAGTGCAATTGTGCGGTAGTTGGAGCATTCTTTGGCACTGCCCTTCTTTGGAATTGGGATGTAGACTGATCTTCTCCAGTCCTCTGGCCACTGCAGGGAGTTTTCCAAATTTGCTGGCATATTGAGTGTAGCACCTTGACAGCATCATTGTTTAAAATTTTAAATAGTTCAGCTGGAATATCATCACTTCCACTGGCCTTGTTATTAGCAGTGCTTTCTAAGGCCCATTTGACTTCACTCTCCAGGATGTCTGGCTCAAGGTCAGCAACCACACTACCTGGTGGGAGTGGAGGACCACCAAAAGTGCCCCATCAGAAGATCTCAGTGATCAAAGTGGAGCGTAAGAAACCAGGTGGTCCTTAAGGTATACTAGCCTCATGTTGTTTTTAGGGATTTGTGAATTGACACGATAACTCTGAACCTGGTTTGGTAGCTAATCCATATCGAAAGGCAGCCACTGCCCCTGTCAAAATGGCCTGGGGGTGGGTGGGTGAGGTAGCTGGGTCCAGTTCACTACCTTAAATGAAAACATCTGGAACAGAGGCAAGACACTGGCAACTGCACATCTGTTATTCAATCTTTAAAAAGAAAAGGGACTGGGAAGCACCAAGACTCACCTTCAAGAAGGCGAATTCGTTGGTTTCCGCCAAGGCAGCTTCGATCCCGGATATGGTCTCTGTGTGAGCTGAGCTGAACGCTCTCAGATATTCCAGTCTTCTCTCCATTTCTGCCTGGTTCTCCTCCTTCATCTGCCTAACCGTTTCCATCATGTTCTGCTCTCTCTCGTTGAGGATTTCACGCAGTTCCTCAAACGCAATGAAGATGCAGCCGCACAGGTGTTGATTGAGATTCTACAGTGAATCACAGAGAGCTGAAGTTACGCTTGCGGCTGACAGGCCTTTTGTTCACAGATAACAAGCTGTCTGAACTAGTTGCCCAGTTTGTGGCACAGAAAAGGTCCTAACCTCAGTGCCGAGTTAAACAAACCATAGTTAAGAGTGCTAGCTGGGTTCACATGTAACACCAAGCCATAGTTAAAACAAGCCAAGATTTATAAGCCAAGAACCATGGCTTCAGATTGTGGTTTGCTGGCAGTAAACAAGGCATAATTATGTTGCTGGGCAGAGTTCACACATAACACTAAGCCATGTTACAGATAGGTAGCCGTGTTGGTCTGCCATAGTCAAAACAAAATTTTTTTTTTCTTTCCAGTAGCACCTTAAAGACCAACTAAGTTCTTGGTATGAGCTTTCGTGTGCATGCACACTTCTTCAGATACACTAAGCCATGGTTTACTAAGCCATCGCATCACGTATAAACAATGCCTGAGACTTTTCTGTAGTCTGCTTTCCTCCTGCCTAGGAGCCTGTTTCTTCAAGCTACAAAGTTCTATGATTTCCTCTCTCATACTCCTTTTAAAATTTACCTCCAGTTCTTCCATGGCCTCCTGCTGTTGAGACTGATTGTTTATGGCCCACTTCACCCCATTCTCCAGGGGTTCCAGAGATGCTTTCAGTTTATCCTGAAAAAATGCACAAATAAAATTGGGAATACACAAACAACCATGCAAAAGATCTGGAGAGAAAAATGAATAGACCCAAGCGAAAGGTTACTGGTCTCTTCCCCCTCCCACCTCCCTGTTCTAACATGCTCTTTCTGGGAAGTATTCAAAGGTTGTAACCCCAAGCAACCTTACGACATGGCACCTTGGATTCAGTGGGATTTATTTTAGCAGAAACATGCTTGAATCATGCCCCCTGCCTTTTATAAGACTGGCTGGCGCTTGCCTTTCCATTCACTGATGTCTACACCAACAGTACCAAATCATGACCCGCATGCATGAATGAACCATCACAGACTGAATGCCACAGATTGCATCTCAGAAAATATTTATCTTTAGAGTCCATACACACATTCAGGGTTAATCAGGGGAGGTAATGCAGGAGAGCTGTTTGTGAGCGGGGGGAGGGGGGGAGAGTGAGATGTTGCTGTTTTTTCCCAGACTGTTGCTATTTTCAAATGGGATTCCATTAGGTAAAGCTAAAGGGACCCCTGACCATTAGGTCCAGTCGTGGCCGACTCTGGGGTTGCGGCGCTCATCTCGCTTTATTGGCCGAGGGAGTCGGCGTACAACTTCCGGGTCATGTGGCCAGCATGACTAAGCCGCTTCTGGCGAACCAGAGCAGCGCACAGAAACACCGTTTACCTTCCCGCTGGAGTGATACCTATTTATCTACTTGCACTTTGACGTGCTTTCGAACTGCTAGGTTGGCAGTTTATAATTTGCCATTATATATGGGCAAATTTAGGTTGCATGATTGCAGCTGACGAGGTAGTTTAGTGCAACAAAACCCACTTCCCCTAGAGATTCGACTTTTTTGGCATAACAGAAGTGACAGGATGATGCCCTAAGAAGTGTGGGATAATACTTGCTGGATGCAAGGAAGTCTAACCTTCCCACAAACAAAACAGGGTGAATACTTACCTAAACAGCCAAGATGATCTCGCCTCCCAGAAAACAAATCAGGATGAAGGCTCAACCAACTAGTTGTTTGGAAATGCCCAGGGTAATTGGTGCTGGAGAGGAATTATTGACTTCCCCACCCACAGCAGATACCCCCCTAACCAAAACCACCCCCCTCCAAGCTGCTCTGAGGGAGAGCGGGAGACGGGTGCTTTCTTGCACCGCCCAAGATGCTGTAAGCAACACCCCAACCCCAACCCCAACTCCCCTTCTTTGAAACAGCCTTGCAAATAACCCCACAAAGTGAAACAGCCTGCAAAAATTTTTTTTTAGTCTGCTGGGGGCTGGCAGAGGAGGGAGAGCTCTGTTCCTCCTGTATTTCTCTGTTGGGTGAGAGAAAGGGGCTTCCCACCAATGGCAGCCCAGTTGGTTTTCGCCTAGGGGGCAGAGGAAGGACAGAGGGCTGGGAAGGGCAGTAGTGGGGCATCTGTCTTGCACACAGCAAGTCCCAGGTTCGATCCCCGGCATCCCCAGGTAGGGCTGGGAAAAAACACCTGCCTGAAAGAGGGCTGGACTAGATGGCCATTGGGTCCCTTCCAACACTACGGTTCTATGAAACCCTGGCAGCCACTGCCAATACTGAGTTAGATGGACTTATTATCTGACTCTCTGTAAGGGACCTTCTTTTGCTCCTTTGCCAGTGCACTCACTCGACTTCATGAAATGAGCCAGAGATGTAAAGCGGACAAGATTGATGTGAACATATATTATTAAATGCAAAACTAATTAAAAAATTTTTTTTTAAAAAAAATAGAGAGGGGTTCGGAAAAGCCACTTCGGGGCTTGAATTTTGCGCCGCACCGTAAACTTGGCTGCGCTAGAGATCTGCTGACTAAAATCTGGCTGGGATACAGCAAACCAACACACAATATCTATTCGTGTTTGCATACGTGGATGACTGCACTCAGCTGTGGTTCTGTTTGTTTATCCACCCTGCACTATTCTGCTGCCAGAGAGATAAAACTTACGGCTATCCCAGAGGGAGGGTGTGTCACTCTCCGATAAGAACATAGGCTGTGCAGGCACAATGAGTCACAAGGTTGACCCCTGGCAGTTCCAGTTACAGAATTGCACCAGGATATTCATTAAGTAATATGGTATGCCCTGCGGAGGACCTTAAGATCCATAAATAGCAACACCCTAGAGGTCCCGAGCCAGTGTGGTGTAGTGGTTAAGAGCGGTGGACTCGTAATCTGGTGAACCAGGTTCGATTCCCTGCTCCTCCACATGCAGCTGCTGGGTGACCTTGGGCTAGTCACACTTCTCTGAAGTCTCTCAGCCCCACTCACCTCACAGAGTGTTTGTTGTGGGGGAGGAAGGGAAAGGAGAATGTTAGCCGCTTTGAGACTCCTTAGGGTAGTGATAAAGCGGGATATCAAATCCAAACTCTTCTTCTTCTTCTTCTTCTTCTTCTTCTTCTTCTTCTTCTTCTTGGGAAGTCATATTAGCCTCAACCAGAGCCAGGGCCTTCTCAACACTGGCTCCGGCCTGGTAGAACGCTCTGCCTCATGAGACCAGGGCCCTGCAGGATCTGATTTCTTTCCGCAGGGCCTGTAAGACAGAGTTGTTCCGCCTGGCCTTTGGCTTGGAGCCAATTTGATTCCCTCCCTCTCTTTCTTTTTCCTTTCTCCTCCTATGAAAAGATTGCACCCTAATGTTTTAATGTTGTATCTTAATCTTTTAAATTGTATTTCAATCAACTTGTTTTATTATTGGTTGTTAGCCGCCCTGAGCCCAGTCCTGGCTGGGGAGGGCAGGGTATAAATAAAAATTTATTATTATTATTATTATTATTATTATTATTAAGTGGTGGCAGGAACAGGACCTCACAGATTTTACTATGGGTGGCTCGTCCTGCCCCTGAGCGCACCGCCCCAGGCGCCTGAGCGGCTTCCAAGCACAATTCAAAGTGTTTGTGCTGACCTTTAAAGCCCTAAATGGCCTTGGTCCAGTATATCTGTTCTGCCCGGACACTGAGGTCCAGCTCCGAGGGTCTTCTGGCGGTTCCCTCACTGAAAGAAGCCAAGTTACAGGGAACCAGGTAGAGGGCCTTCTCGGTAGTGGCACCCAACCTGTGGAACACCCTCCCACCAGATGTCAAAGAGAACAACAACTACCAGACTTTTAGAAGACATCTGAAGGCAGCCCTGTTTAGGGAAGCTTTTAATGTTTGATGCATTACTGTATTTTAATATTTTGTTGGAAGCCGCCCAGAGTGGCTGGGGAAGCTCAGCTAGATGGGCGGGGTATAAATAATAAATTATGATGATGGTGACGATTACTATGATGTTATATATTTTGCCTTCTCTAAGCAGCTAGTGGCCAATTAGAATAAAAATCTTGTTAAAAACAAGCAACAGCAAAGAAAGTGAAACCTTAACAAAAATTAGAGGAGGGGCTTGAATACGTTTAAGAGCAGAAGACCAGAATCTCCCAGGATAGTTCATTTGTGTACCCAGGCACACTTACTTCTGAAATACAATTTGCCCCATGGCTAGGTAGGGGCAAGGCATGAATAGTCTGTATACTTGAGAAGGGCAGAAGTGAGGCACAGCTTCTACACTATCTTCCTGGTAGGTGGGTCGCTGCTGCTTTCCAGGACGGACAGGCGAGGCAGTGGAGAAGTTGGCGCAGTGCAAACTGGAGCACAGAGTGACTCCGCCGGTGCATTTGCACTGCACTGACATCCAAGACTGGCTTGACCCTCTCCCTCCCAGCACTGACCCACCTATTGTGACTCCTATCCCATCCCAGCAAGCTGCTTTTGCAGAATAGCAGGTTTCGTGTGTGACAGGACCACGGGTTCGGTTAGGAAGCTGCCTTATCCCAAGTCACGCCATTGGTCCAGCTAGCTTAGCACTGCCGGCACTGACTGGCAGAAGCTTTTGGGGGCTTCAGGCAGGAGTTTCTCCCAGTCCTACCTAGAGATTCTGGGGATTGAACATGGGACCGTCTGTGGACAAAGCGGATGCTCTAACCCAGGGTTTCTCAACCTTGGCTCCCCAGTTGCTGTGGGACTACAACTCCCATTGTACCTAGCTAGCAGGACCAGTGGTCAGGGATGATGGGAGTTGTAATCCAACAGCAGCTGGGGACCCAAGGCTGAGAAACACTGCTCTAACCACTGAGCTACGACCCCCAAGGGAAAACACATCCCCGAGCTGAGCATGTGCTCAGTTCCCTAATTCTATGAGCAGGCTACCCACCCACCAAGAAAGCACGGATGGAAAGAAGATAAAGTCCCTACCAGAGAAGAATGACAGATCAAGTTGATGGATTATGCCGAAATGGCTAAAATGACCGGAAGAATCAGAAATCAGGAAAACCAAAATTTTAACAAGGAATGGGGAAAATTTTATAACTTATCTTAAAAGACCACTGTAAACTAGTTAAAATCGTTAGTAGGATTGGAATATCACTTGTAGTTTAATGGTGAATTCTGGATACAATGGGGAGATACAAGATTTGGATTATTATAAAAGATGCAGGAGGAAATGGTTAACAATAGGACCCACAAAGGGGAGGAGGAGAAGTCCAAGAGATCCCTTGGAATCTTGTTTTTATGTTGTATGTTGGACACGTGACTGTAAAATTTTAATCTGAAAAACCAAATAAATAAATTTTTGAAAAAAAGAAAAGAAAGAAAACACAGCCCCTCTTTTGTACAGTGGTACCTCGGGTTACATATGCTTCAGGTTACACATGCTTCAGGTTACAGACTCCGCTAACCCAGAAATAGTGCTTCAGGTTAAGAACTTTGCTTCAGGGTGAGAACAGAAATCATGTTCCGTTGGCATGGCGGCAGCAGGAGGCCCCATTAGCTAAAGTGGTGCTTCAGGTTAAGAACAGTTTCAGGTTAAGAACGGACCTCTGGAACAAATTAAGTACTTAACCCGAGGTACCACTGTACCTGGTTCCGGCTGGTGAAACTTGGGTGTTCTAGGACAGTGCAAAGTGAATCCCAACAACCTGAGATCTGTGGCCACCTATCAGCCCACAGAAACTCAAGCATCCTCAGGCTCCTACCTGAAAACCTGTGACAGCATTCTTGATAGGCAAAAAGCTATGGCCCTGATGCTGAGGCAGATCCCGGCAGATCACGCAGACAGGGGCCTCATCCTGGCTGCAGAAGAGCTTGAGAGGCTCTTCGTGCTCCTCGCAAAAGTACGAGCTCCCGGTCCCACCCGACGGGGGCCCCTGCTCCAGCCGGAGGAGCCGGGCCTTCTCAGACAAGTTGGCAAGGACCCTGTTGCGGGCGGCATCTTTCAGGTCGAAGGGATCCCTGCACTCGGGGCACGTTCCCTGGTGCTGCCCCTTGGGGACGACGCAGCTCTCCAAGCACGAGAGGCAGAAGTTGTGCCCACAGACCAGCATGCGGGGGTCCTGGAAGATGGAGAGGCAGACAGGGCACAGCAGGTCTTCGGCAATGCTGGAGACTTCGCGGACCGAGGTCATGGCAGCAGCTGTTCTGGGGATCGGTTGCTACTTGCAGGAAAGGACCAGCTTCCTAAGGGAGAGGACATGCAGGTTTAAGGAACGTAGAGGGGAAATCACAAGGTGAACTTGTAAAAGGGAGTCAGAACATTTCTGAGCACAATTCAAAGTATTGGTGCTGACCTTTAAAGCCCTAAACAGCCTCAGTCCAGTATACCTGAAAGAGCGTCTCCACCTCCATCGTTCTGCCCGGACACTGAGGTCCCGTGCTGAGGGCCTTCTGGCGGTTCCCTCACTGTGAGAAGCGAAGCTACAGGGAACCAGGCAGAGGGCCTTCTTGGTAGTGGCGCCCTCCCTGTGGAATGCCCTCCCACCAGATGTCAAAGAGAAAAACAACTACCAGACTTTTAGAAGACATCTGAAGGCAGCCCTGTTTAGGGAAGCTTTTAATGTTTAATAGGTTATTGTATTTTGGTGTTCTGTTGGAAGCCGCCCAGAGTGGCTGGGGAAACCCAGCCAGATGGGCGGGGTATAAATAATAAAATTTATTATTATTATTATTATTATTATTATTATTATTATTATTGGAGCACCCCACAATCGCCTAACCTTGGCTCCTGTAGGTTCAGGTTGGGGGTCACAAATAAAAGACTTCAGCCAAGAGATTGAAGCAAAACAGCGGCCAGTAGGCCTGATCTTTATTGTTGCAACAAGACTTCCCACTACCACATAAAAGAAGCAGAGAGAAGCCCCGAACAGAGGATAGCTCCCCCCCTTTAAAAAATGTCCCAAATTACCCATAACCCCCTTAGTAAAACATCATACATTTGTCATAACTATATCATAAATTGGGAGGGCTCTTCTGGCAGAAACCTGAGCACAAGGCTTTTCCTGTCCCTCGTATGACTTTCACCTTCTAATCTTTAGGTGAAACAAAGTACATTTTCCTATTTTCCCAACCAGGTTAAGCACACAAGCCGGGGCGAGCCGGGGCAGGTCGCTTTGTGTGGCCTCTGAGGAGTCTGCCTGCCTCCTCCCACAGCCACCCTACAGCAGAGGGGGAGGCAGTGGGCAGAATGTTTGGGGCAGTGTGGAGCCTGTGGACGCCCAAGCCACTGTGTCACTCCCAGGAGAGATGTGTGGCTCGAACGCGCTAGAAGCCCAGTGGTGAGTGGTGCCGCCCGGCATTTTGTCACCCCCTCAGTGGTGACACCTGGGACAGACCACTCCCACCACACTCCCTTCCTCCGCCCCAGGCCAGGATGCCAGCGATTATCACCCAGCAATGGGGACCCTTCAGGGATTACGGCTCCCCCATCCCATGTCCCAAACTCCTCCCCTGCTAGCCCTTTTCCTTCTGAGTAGAACAACGTTGGAATGATGACAATCCGTCACTGGAGTGATTTTATATGAATTTCGAAAGTTTTCCCGTTGAACCAGTTGGGGGTCACAAGCAAGAGACTTCAGCAAGCAAATCACAAGCAAAACAGTGGCCAGTGGTCAGCGGCGGAGGAATAATATAACAATAATTTATTATTTATATCCCACCCATCTGGCTGGGCTTCCCCAGCCACTCTGGGCGGCTTCCAACAAAGTATTAAAATACCATAATACATCAAACATTAAAAGCTTCCCTAAACAGGGCTGCCTTCAGATGTCTTCTAAAAGTCTGGTAGTTGTTTTTCTCTTTGGTGGGAGGGCGTTCCACAGGGTGGGCGCCACTACCGAGAAGGCCCTCTGCCTGGTTCCCTGTAACTTGGCTTCTCTCAGTGAGAGAACCGCCAGAAGACCCTCGGAGCTGGACCTCAGTGTCCGGGCAGAACGATGGGGGTGGAGACACTCCTTCAGGTATACTGGACCGAGGCCATTTAAGGCTTTAAAGGTCAGCACCAACACTTTGAATTGTGCTTGGAAGCCGCTCAGGCGCCTGGGGCGGCGTGCCCAGGGGCAGGGTGAGCCACCCATAGGATCAGGGCGCACAGTGGGGCCTCCGGAGACTGCCTGCCTCCTTCTACTCAGCCGCCCTACAGGTGGGGGGGGGGGAGGCAGCGTGTGGACCATTTGGGCAGCGTGGAGCCTGCCTGCGCCCAAGCCACCGTGTGGCTCGGGCACACTGCAGGCCCCCGGTGAGTGCCACCCGGCATTTTGTCACCCCCCTCAGTGGTGACACCCAGGGCTGACCTCACCTCCCATACCCCCTTCCTCCACCCCTGCCAGTAGGCCTGATCTTTATTGATCAATTCATTTATCAGTGCTTTGCTACATTTGGTAATGTGCAGCGCAGGTTCTTTGTCTTTGCCTCATAGTACAGAGAGGCAAGGCTCAGGTGGGGGATGGGGAAGGTCTCTCACACCTTCCTTCCAATTTCCCGGTAACAAACTCTAAAGGCAAAGAAGCAACAAGTGGAAAGGTAGCATTTCTGACGTTTCCTCCACACGACTCTTTGGCGACGGCTCCTCTGCTCCCGAACCCTGCCTAGAAGTGAATGGGGCAGGGGCTGAAGAGGGGACCCCCAACCCTGCTGTAAACAACCACAGGAAAGCTGCAGAAAATATTTTTTTTCCCCTGCAGGTGGGACAGTTAGCCAGGAAACAGAAAGGGGAAACAGGATCATGAGACTGGGCTCACATGACTGCAGGAATTTGACTCTCAAACCCAAGCATTAAAAAGCGGACATTGCTGGCTCATAGCTGTCAACATTTCCCTTTTCCCATAAGGAATCCCATTCCTTAAAAAAGGGGGAAACGTTGACAGCTATGTGCTGGCTGGTGGGGGGGGGGTGCGAAGAAAGCCGAGCTGCCTCCAGCCAAGTCCCAGGAGGTGGGAAAGGAAAAGGTGCCCCAAGTGCTGGGAGGGAGGCTTTTTGCAGCGCCAAAAGGGGAGTGAGAAAAGCAAAGTCTAGGCTAGCCAGCAGCAGCAGCTGTGCACGTACCTACTTGGAGGAGAGTTCTGCAGCACCTAGGCCAACAGGCCAAGTTTCTCTCACTGCACAGCTGCCCCAAATGGCCGGGCCTCGAAAGCAGCTGTGGGAAGCTGTCACGTCCTGGGATTGGAAGGAGGTGCTGCCCGTCTCAAGTCAGCCCGAGCCAGTGTGACCGTGAGGGGTTGGAGGCCTCGAGGCACCACCCTCTTCCTCGTGCTTATTGGCTGGGGCAGGACTTGGGAAACCTGCTTGCAACACACACACAGGTTTTTTTTATGCTCCAGGGGACAGGAACTTCCCTGGAGATTTTATTTGCGCTCTTCTTTATGTGACGAATTCAATGCCTGTTGTTCTATGCAGGGAACCCCCCCCATGTTATTATAGTCGCTTCGAAACACCTCAGTTGTAAAAAGTGGCAAATGCAACAAATAAGCACCTTAACTTTGTTACAAGAAAATATGTATTAATATCAATAAAGGTCAATCATTTCCTTCTTTATCATGCTTGAATAATGTATGTGTTTATGTACTTGCATCTCTTCTGAGAATGTAGCTCTCCTTAAGTCTTTTAAACACTTTCGGAAATGTATCCACACGTTTTTTGATATATCTGTATAAATCGAAAGCTACCTGATCCTGCGCAATGACAGCTCAAGCACTAATACAGCGCCACAGCTCTACCTGCAGGATCTACAGTGATATGACACCCATTTACAAATGCAACTGTTTATTTCAAGTTACAGGTAGGTAGCCATGTTGGTCTGCCGTAGTCGAAACAAAATAAAAAATAAAAATTCCTTCCAGTAGCACCTTAGAGACCAACTAAGTTTGTTATTGGTATGAGCTTTCGTGTGCACGCACACTTCTTCAGATACACTGAAACAGAAGTCACCAGACCCTTATATATAGTGAGATGGTGGGGAGGGGTGGTGGGAATGGGTGATTGGCTGATAGGTGTGGTAAACCTGTAGACGACTGTTAACGACTAGGCTGAGTGGGAATTCGAGCTAAGGTGATGCCAATTAACTTAACTGGATGTATTCTGAGTAAGACTAAAGTATTCTGGGTTGGCTAAAGCAGTATCACCACCTACAGTTTGACAAAAGCAGCACACACTGTAGCAAACTCTCCCAAGAATATTATTGAGGTCAGATAGCTGTAAGGAGGACGTTCTTAAAGTCTCTGGAAGAGACTTATTGGCTGATGCACAGGATGAGGAAGAAATTATTCTCACAAAGTCGCCTCCTTCATGTTACTGCCCTACTGCCAATTTTAATTTAGTCCTGTTTTCATGTTGTGGTCTTCTCCACCTTCCAGGGTCTAAGTCCAGCCCCTCTTCTGACCTATATGATGCCCCCACTTTATTACATCATAAGTGACAGCTCTGTGTTACTGCTGTAGACATGGAAGACCACACCCCCCACTCCCTGTGATTGGGTGAGTTGCTCTGATGTCACAGAATGTTGCTGCCTGTTAGAATTGCTGCAACACAGGGCAACGCTGTTGGCAAAACAATACTTTTCAGAATCTCGAGACACGTTCTGTTTTGTTTTGCGGTACAATTTGGAGGATCTCTGGGGTGTTGTTTTTTGTGTGCATTTTAAGCACAATAAACACTGAGAGACCCCCTGCTTCTTCTGCAAAAGGCCAGTGTGCACATTGGAGACAGAAAGGGACAGGAAGAAGGTTGGCAAAGATATTTTAGTGACTGAAGGTTCCCAGTGGATCGAAGAGCCAGACCATTGGTCCATCTCATTCAGCATTATCTACACTGAGTGCCCAGGATTTTCAGACCAGGTGCTCTCCCAGCCCTACCCGGAAATGCTGGAGAATGAATCTGCAAAGCAGATGTTCTGCAGCTCTCCCCAAAGGCATCAGCCACATCCATAGCTGTCAACCGTCCCTTATTTGGCGGGAAACTCCCTTATCCCAGCGCCGTGTCCCGCTGCTGTCCCTGACTGATGATGTCCCTTAAATTTCCCGGGTTTCATGCTCGCCCAGCTCGGGAGGGAAGCAGCAGCTCAGGGTCCTCCGCTGCGAGAGAGAGAGCACGCATGAGCTGCCGCGTCTCTGTCTCTCCCTTTTCCCCCTCAGGGGCACGTTCTGAGGAGACAGGTGGCGGTGGGCGGGCAGGCAGCCCCTCTCTTGCAAGACTTCCGCCGCACTGCCAGGGGAAGCTGGAGGCAGCCTGAGGGAGGAGAAAGAGGAGGGGATGGGGAGGGACGCAGAAGGGCGGCACTTCAGCGGCCGCTGTGCCGCTACAACCGCCTCATGCCGGCCTCATGGGCGGTGTGGGCAAGAGTGTCTCTCTCTCCCCCCTCTCTTTCGGGCGGGGAAGGGCCGATGGAACACCTCGCGCCAGGATGATGGCAGCCCCGACGTGCTGCTTAGCATCCCGTCCAACCAGTGCAGCATCTTAATGTAGTGATTTCCCCCTCTGCATCCCTTTCATAACTCTATTTTTATAAATCATTTGTCCATCTATAGTTCAAATTTTTACTACAAGTTTTCTGTCAATCCTACCAATGTATGTAACTCTTGACAACAGCTTTTCAACTGCATTATAAACTTTCCCCATTCTTTATTAAAGAGGTCCTCTTCCTGGTTTCTAATTCTGCCTGTAAGCTTTGTCATCTCAACATCGTTCATCAGTTTTGTCTGCCCCTCTTGTTTGGTCGGAGTTGTAGACCCTTAGGATCATCTAGTCCAACCCCCTGCAAAACACAGTCAGTGGCAGCCAAAGCAGCATGGCTCCATCAGCGCTGGATTTCTGTATAAGCTAAGCAAAATCCCTTATTTTGGCTGCTGATCCCTTATTTTCAAGGCTGTTGGTCCCTTATTTTCAAATCTGTAAATTGACAGCTATGACGACATCTCCGACTGAGGATTAACTCTGTCACGTCCTCCGCACACTGCTGCTGCCAAACCCTTAAACTATCCTGCTCAAATTCCTGCGTCACTTGTCATCTAAAAGGACCCTCTCTTTACTGCTGATGATGCTTGCCAATTCCCACAATCCCACTCCATCTTCATATGCTTGGGACATCTCCCAATACCCCCCACCCCCCAATTCTCTGTGCACTTTGTAAAGGGCACTGCTGCAGGGTGATTTCTCCTCCTCCTCCTCCAACCTGGAAGGGGAAAGTGCTGACTCAGTTTTGCTGGAGCGCTGGCAGTTTTGCAGAGGCCAGAATTGCTGCGTCAACATCATCACACCTCGGTAGAAGTGAGCCCTGCTGCAATATGCAGGATCTGAAGTCTCCCCTCCCCATCCCTGCACTTGGACGCAAAGGGGAGGGGGGAAGGGGTTAAGGAGGACAAAGGCAAGCCCATGCAGAGGATAAGGGAAAACCTAGGCTAATTCAAGAGGAGAGGTCCTAACCTGATCCTAATCCAGCAGCAAATAGCCCGGGAGAAGACTGGGAAACAGCAGGGAAGGACATTTCAGCTAAAAGGGTAAGAGAGAGTTTTGTGTTCCTTGCAACCAGGCAGTCTGCTTTGGAGGGGAGGAGGGGAGTCTGAAAGCTCCTGAGAAGACTTCGATGTAGTCCTAGGCTGCGTACACATCGTTCATTTAAAGCACACACACTCCAAGATCCTGGGAACGGTAGTTTTTGAGGGTGCTGGGAATTGTAGCTCAGGGTGTGTGTTAAACCACAGTTCCCAGGATTCTTGGGGTGTGGTTTTTTTAAAAAAAGTATGGTGTTTATGCAGCCCTGAAGACATTGGGAAGCAAGTCTGTGGGGCTTCTCTGACTAAACTTGTTAAGGATTGTTTTAGGATAAGCTTCGAAAATAAACTTGAACCCAGCCTGAAAGGTGACACTCACAGAGGAAAACCACTGGCCAGGTATGACGTTTTGGGATGGAAGAGCTCTTGAATTTTGAAAAACCAAACATAAAACTTCATATATTTATAGTAAGCTCTGAAGAAAACTGTGTTCCTTGAATCAGCAAGGAGTGTGTTATGATTTGTTAATCGTTGGCTGTTTGTTCTAATATACACTACTAAAATAAAAAAGGGTTTTAAAACCCTTACTTGCAGGTAAACTAAAGAACGGGGGTCAAACAGGATGTTCGCATCTGTGTGACTTTTAGGTCTTGTAAGATTATTATGGTCTGGGGTACTATAGAAGAGCAACTCTGTAGGTCAAATCTTGTGTAAGTTTCTAGCTCACTATAAACATTTCCAGACAATCTGTTTATTGAGCATTCATCCTGGGTTTGTTTGCAGGGAGATTAGATGATGTTGGCTATTTAATAGGCATTCATACAGTTGGTTTGTAGGGAGATTAGACGATGTTGCTTCACAGCATGTGCTATTCCACACTTTCCAGTGCATTTCCCTGTCACTTTCCTTACCGCAAAAAGTCCAATTTTGTGGGGAGGTGGGCTTGTTGCGCAAGATCTTCCAGTGTGCTATAATTATGCAAACTGAATTTGCTGGTATGGGTTTAAATCCAACCCCAAGATAGCAACAATCCTGAAGTGCTTTAAGGCAGCTTTCCCCTCCAAATTAAGGTCGGCTGAACAGATGGGGATATCTGGTTGTATACAAGGAAACTACACATTGTAACCCAGTTTTCTACATCTTCTTTTATTTTAAATTATCACCACCACCATCATCATTAATAAACAGGAAAAGGTCGTTGATGGTTCTGTTCAAAGAAACATCACAAAGAAAAAAAGCTCAACTGAAAGCCTGAAAGTAAAAGAAGCTTTGCGATCCCTTGTGAGAGGGAAAAACAAACATTTTGGCTCATTGGAGAGAAAAATCCACCAAAGTCCACCAAGCCAATAGGTACAGGCCCGGCCATACCAAGGAGAAGTGGTAGCTGTGGCGGCCTCTCTCTTTTCAACATGGCGTCTGTGAAAGAGGTATCCAGCTTCACTGAGGACCTGCTGTGCCCCATCTGCCTCTCCATCTTCCGAGACCCACACATGTTGGAGTGCGGCCACAGCTTCTGCGCCCCATGCTTGGAGCCCTGCATCCCCAAGGGCCAGAGGCGCGGGCTGTGCCCCGAGTGCCGGCGGCCATTTGCTTTGCGCCGCATGGCCATCAACCGAGCCCTCTGCAGCCTGGCCGAGAAGGCCCGCCTTCTCAAGCTGGATGAAGGTCCCCAGGTCGGAGGGACCGGAGGCTGGTACTTCTGTGAGGAGCACGAGGAGCCACTCAAACTCTTCTGCAGCCAGGACGAGGGGCCCGTCTGCGTGATCTGCCGCGACTTGCCTCAGCATCGTGGGCACGACTTCCTGCCCATCAAAAACGCGGTTCAGGCTTATCAGGTGAGAGAGGCAGTTTGTTATTCAGCAATGGGCCGGAGGCTAAGTCACAACAACAACAGCCTCCATGCATGTACATACCTCGGGTTACAGATGCTTCAGGTTGCGTTTTTTTGGGTTGCGGACCACCGAAACCTGGAAGTACTGGAACGGGTTACTTCCGGGTTTTGGCGGTCACGCATGCGCAGAAGCGCTAAATCACGCTTTGCGCATGCGCAGACATGCTGAGTCGCAACCCGTGTGTGCGCAGACGTGCAGCTGCGGATTGCAGATGCTGCGGGTTGTGAACGTGCATCCCGCACGGATCACGTTTGTAACCCAAGCATCCACTGTATTAGGAATCTGTTTCCAGAGCTTCTAAGTCAGAGGGCTTTCAACGAGAGGACTTTTCCCGGAGGTGCCATTTTAAAAATTTAATTGGCATTTAGGGTGGACATTTAGTTAGTGGTGGAGCAAGTCAATTGGGTGCCTGGGGCAGTTCGCGTGCCCTGCACCCAGGGGTGGGGCCAGCCGCCCGTGGGGTGGGGCAAGCCGGGGCAGGATGCTCTGCGGGACCTCCAAGAAGTCTGCCTGCCTCCTCCCACTCAGCTGCCCCACAGCTGAGGGGGAGGCAGCGAGTGGACTGTTTGGGGCAGACGCACGGCTCAGGAGCACTGCAGGCCCCGCAGTGAGTGCCGCCCGGCATTTTGTCATCCCCCTCAGTAGTGACACCCAGGGCGACCTGCCCCCACCGCACCCTCTTCCTCCACCCCTGCATTCAGTCACTCTGTGGAGCCTAATTCTATAGCAAGTCCTTCAGATATTGCTGGACTGCAGTTCCCATCACCCCCAGGCAGCCTGGCAAATTCTAAGGGATGATGGGAGTAGGAGTTCCAGCAACATCCGGAAGATGACATATTATTAGTCACCCTTGAACCAAAGTAGCTGAATGTCCCCTCTCCCCTGAATTATAATAGGCCTACAGTTGGTTTGTAGGGAGATTAGACGATGCTGCTTCACAGCAAGTGTTATCCCACACTTCCCAGTGCATTTCCCTGTCACTTTCCTTACCGCAAAAAGTCCAGTTTTGTGTGGAGGTGGGCTTGTTGTGCAAGACCTTCCAAGGTACTGTAATTGTGCAAACTGAATTTGCCGGTATGTGGTTAAATCCAACCCCAAGATAACAACAGTCCTGAAGTGCTTTATAAGAAACAACTTGGACAGAACAATTGTACCCATCTATCACGATGCGCCTGTCATTTTAGAAATTTAGAAGAGGTCCTAGATAAATGGACTTAGGGTTGTCCAGCCTTCCTGAGCTGCCTTCCCAACATGTTTTTCCTAATGCCATTGCACATAGCGAAAGGTTTTGCATCTTTATTTCTAAATGGTAGGTATTTTTTGAAGCTCACTTTTAGGAAAATCACGACTGCTAACTGTGGTGTTCACAAATATGTGAATACGTATAAGGGGTCCACTTCTTCAGTCCATCTCTAAGCCTAAGCATTCTTTTCCTACAAACCATCTTCATATGGGGAGACCTTCAGAGGGGTGATGTGTCCGTATGGCATTTCCTTCACTCAGCCCTGTCCCCTTTGAAAGAATGCTATGCTATCTTAAATGGCATTTTGGGGGGGGGGGTTCTCTTTTGCTCCAGGACCAGCTGAAGGCATCTCTAGAGCCTCTGGAGGAAGGTCTCAGGCGGTTGAAGATGAGCCAGTGTCGCCAACAGGAGAACATTATAGAACTGAAGGTGCAGGCAGCATTTTTGGGTTTTATGTTGGGGCAGTTGGGCTTTCCAGGCTACGCAATGCCAAACTGAACCTATCCATTTCCTGGTCATCTTCTGGTCTGCCTTTGTAGTTGCTAGTGATGACCGTCTGTTAACCGACACCTGATATTTAAACATTCAGTATTTGATCAGTGACCTTCAGACTACTGAAGGCTCCACACTCAGAGAATAGTAAGACTGCTCTGAAGAAGATAACTGTCTGGTCACGTGTTCTTTGTGAAACACAACACAGGAGAGCCAGCTGAGTCTATTCAGCTAAATGAAGACTCTTTGCTTCTCTCCTTATAGGTTACAATATGCACAAGTGAGGATTGAAATTGAAATACTTTATTGTCACTTGTACAACTTGTATACAGTGAGATTACACAAGCACCCCCCACTCAGCTCTCTTAATTCCCCTCGTTTACTGACGCACACCCACCAAACCCGAAAGTCAGTTGCCCTGTTGTTATCTTTTCATTCAGCAGCCTAACAGCCCACGGATAGAAGCTGTTCTTTACCCTGTTGGTGCGACTAATCATGGTTCTATATCTTCTGCCCAAGGGCAGGAGATCAAGAAAGTGCCAGCCAGGGTGTGAATCATCCCTGAGAATTTCCCTCACTCTCCTGAGGCAACGTTCTTCCGCAATATCATCCGGTGGATTCACGGGACAGCCCATAATTTCTTGTGCTGTATTCACCACCCTCTGTAGGCACTTCCTATCAGTTGATGTCAAACCAGCGTACCACACTGTAATACAGTATGAAAGCACACTTTCTATTGTTCTGGTAGAAGGAGATCATTAAATGTTGATTGACATTGTTCTTCCGCAATACTCTGAGGAGATGGAGTCTCTGCTGGGATGATCTCAGCTTGGCCTGCAATGCTTAGAAACAATGCTCTGGGGCGCCACCCTTCCTGCAGCTCACAGGAATGTGGAGTAAGGGTTGTGGATCACTCGCATTGTGATGACCAACCACCACATCCTAAGTGGTTCTATGCATTACAAGTCCAGTGGGAATCCATGTTCATTGACCTACATCATGGCCTCCAGCCCTGACCATCAATAAGCTACCTTTGAAGGTGACTCAGAAACTACAACTAATCCAGAATGCGGCAGCTAGACTGGTGACTGGGAACAGCCACCGAGACCATATAACACCGGTCCTGAAAGACCTACATTGGCTCCCAGTACATTTCCGAGCACAGTTCAAAGTGTTGGTGCTGACCTTTAAAGCCCTAAATGGCCTTGGCCCAGTATATCTGAAGGAGCGTCTCCACCCCCATCATTCTGCCTGGACACCGAGGTCCAGCTCTGAGGGCCTTCTGGCGGTTCCCTTACTGTGAGAAGTGAGGTTATAGGGAACCAGGCAGAGGGCCTTCTTAGTAGTGGCGTCTGTCCTGTGGAACGCCCTCCCATCCGATGTCAAGGAAATAAACAATTATCTGACTTTTAGAAGACATCTGAAGGCTGCTCTGTTTAGGGAAGTTTTTAATGTTTGATGTTTTGTCACATTATTATTATTATTATTATTATTATTATTATTATTATTATTATGTTGGGAGCCGCCCAGAGTGGCTGGGGAAGGCCTGCTAGATGGGCAGGGCATAAATAATAAATTATTATTATTATAAATTATTATTATTATTGGTTATGCTTGCAGCAGGAAAAATGCTACTTGTTTTCATGTCCTTCTTGGGAAAATGGGCCAGTCTTGGAAACCAGGACGGACCCCTCCATCTTGACCTGGCGGGACCATTATTATGGATTTATGAGGCTAACAACTGATTGCCTGGATGAATGATTTACCAGAGAGAGGTGTGCAGATCTGATTAATAGGTTGAGGGTCTAAGGGAGAAGTGGATTCTAGACCAGGGCTATACGGAACCTCAGGCCTGGGGCGCCATATGTGACCTCACCCACACCCTCAGGACTCCTCCACAGGCCACACACCCTGCACTAGCCCTTCTTTGCCCCATAGGTGTTTTTGCCTGGCTGGAATATGCTCTTGAACGCTGCTCCTGCTTCTTACTTCACCTGGCTGGAGGATAAAGAGGGATCTCTGTGAAGAAACTATCCTACTATATTCTGGAAGTTTCCCAGAAGGGTATGTGGCCTATGGGTAGAGGAAGTTCTCCACCCCTGTTGTTCTAGAGCAGCCTTTCTCAACCTGTGGGTCCACAGATGTTGTTGAACTACAACTCCCATCATCCCCAGCTAGAAAGGCCAGAGTTCAGGGATGATGGGAGTTGTAGTCAACAACATCTGGGGACCCACAGGTTGAGAACCACTGTTCTAGAGAATTGGTAGGTTCTGTTATTAGGAGAGAGCAGAATCCCATTCACCAGTCCCGTTTGAGCAGAGCAGAAGCAGGGTGCGAGTGACACACCTCTCCCCTTTCCAGACCTGCTCCGAGTCCTTGTCTGACCATGTCTCTGGGGAATTTGTGAAGATGCACCAGCTGCTGAGCGACAGAGAGCTGGGTTTAAAGGAGGCCCTGGAGAATCAGCGAGAGAAGAACTTGGCCCAGATGGAAACCAAACTGAAGGAACTGAACTGGAAGGTGGCCTCTTGGTCGGAGACCCTCTGCCGGGTGCAGGCGGGACTGGAATGCAAGGACCAAATCAGTTTCCTCAAGGTGAGAGTAAACTAAGCCTGGCAGGACAGCTTACTCTATGATCTTAACCCCTTCATGCATTAATTAGATGTAAGCATGTTGGTTATATGAGGCTGGTTATCCCACAGGGTGTGTGTACTGAGTTTTTCTATTAAAAAACATAGTTGATGTAGCCCTTACGCAGCCCATATTAAGCAGCTGGTCCTTTACCTTTCTCACCCTGATCTAGCCGCAGTGATCCATGCGATGGTCACCTCCAGGCTTGATTACTGTAATTCGCTCTATGCAGGGCTGCCCTTGAAGCTGACCCAGAAACTCTAGTGGGTGCAGAATGCTGCGGCAAGGCTCCTTAGGGGGTCCCTGCCATGGGATCACATTCATCCAGTGCTTTACCAGCTGCACTGGCTCCCGGTGGAGTACAGGGTCAGGTTTAAGGTGCTGGTTTTGACTTTTAAAGCCCTATGTGGCCCAGGACCCTCATACTTACGGGACCGCCTCTCCTGGTATGCCCCACGGAGGACCTTAAGGTCCAGAAATAACAACACTTGGGAGGTCCCAAGCCTCAAGGAGGTTAGATTGGTCTTTTCAGCACTGGCCCCGACTTGGTGGAACGCTCTGTGACAAGAGACCAGGGCACTGCGGGATTCGACATCTTTCCGCAGGGCCTGCAAGACAGAGCTGTTCCTTTTGGCCTTCGGCTTAGACTCACTCTGATCCCTTATATGGGATTTGGCATATACATTTTCACTTGGCATTTTTGCTGGCCCATGTAGGACCAGCATGGATGGCTGGCTCGAGTGAATATCTGATGTTTCCTCCCTTTATGGTCTTGATTTATGGGCTACTGCTACAATGAGGCTGCATTTTAAGCTGTATTTTAAGCCGTATTTTAATTAACTGTTTTTGTTTTTTTTCTATTATGTTTTATTGTAATTTATATTTAGTGTCAGCTGCCCTGAGCCCGGCCCTGGCCAGGGAGGGCGGGGTATAAATAAAAAACTATATTTATATATTATTAAAATCGCAGGGGTCCCTGCCAGTAAAAAAAGGGACCACCTTAGGAAAGAGTCCTTTTCAGATGTTTCTTTCACCTCACTCCTTTCTAATTTTCCCCCCCACTTAGGAGGCAAAAGAGTTGCTGGAGAGGTGAGTCATGCCATGCCCTTTCTTGTTTATAATAAGCAATTGCAGGGTTGGGGGGTATTACTAGGGATTTAAAAGATATGGGGCATGGGTCCGCAGACATAAATCTCCATAAAATGTGCATGTGCTGATTTATAGAGAAGCAACCACAAAAGAAGCAGCCTGGGCTGCTCTTGTACCTCTTTAAACAACTCCCACTACAGAAATCACACAAAGCTTTTGCCAGCATAGAGATCAAGGATGGAGAACTGGTGGCCTTCAAAATTTATTGTTTATTATTATTATTATTACCTCCCACAGGGTCCGCACAGAGCAAGGAGCCCAGGTTGATGAGGAAGAGGAAATCGAAGCTGAGGCGGCGGAAGACATTTTGGGAGCCAGCAGTGAAGACACAGACGAGTGTGAGAATGAGACCGATGAGGGGCTGGTGAGAGATGAGGGAGATGCGTATGAGGAAGAGGAGGAGGAGGAAGAAGAAGAGGAGGAAGAGGAAGAAGAGGAGGAGGAAGAAGATGAGGAAGAAGAAGAGCGAGTGCGAGAGATGGCTGCAGAGGAAGAAGACGAAGATGGAGTGGTTCCTGTGGACTTGAACCTGGGCGAGTTTAAGGGCCCTTTGCAGTTCTATGCCTGGAAAGAGCTCTTGGGTGCCGTGCATCCAGGTAAAGTTTCTCCTGCTGCATTCTGGGAAATGGGGCTTTCAGGTCAAGTGTATTTGAAAATCCCAAAGAGGCAGCTATATTATGCTCTGCCTTCCTGTTATCTGGAAGTTCTGGCTCATTAGTCAGGATACGGTGAAC
Source organism: Podarcis filfolensis (assembly GCF_964270895.1). Lineage (NCBI taxonomy): Eukaryota > Metazoa > Chordata > Lepidosauria > Squamata > Lacertidae > Podarcis > Podarcis filfolensis. The sequence continues at coordinate 14,950,708 of NC_139605.1, forward strand.
AGGAATAGGTTTTAGTAGGCCTCCACGTGTTCGATTGCTCATGTGAGCAACCCCCCGATGTGTGATTCGGGGACCTGCAAACAACAACAACAACAACAACAACAGTTGACCTTTAAAGCCCTAAACAGCCTCGGCCCAGTATGTCTGAAGGAGCGTCTCCACCCCCATCGTTCAGCCCAGACACTGAAGTCCAGCTTTGAGGGCCTTCTGGCAGTTCCCTCACTGCAAGATGTGAGGTTACCAGGAACCAGGCAGAGGGCCTTCTCGGTAGTGGCGCCCTCCCTGTGGAATGCCCTCCCATCAGATGTCAAGGAAATAAAAACCTATCTGACTTTTATGAGACATCTGAAGGCAGCCCTGTTTAGGGACGTTTTTAATGTTTGATGTTTTATTGTGTTTTTAATATTTTGTTGGGAGCCACCCAGAGTGGCTGGGGAAACCCAGCCAGATGAGCGGGGATATAAATAAATTACCATTACTATTGTAATTATAATTATAATAATTATATAATAAAAACATTAAAATAATTCCGCACTCTTGTCCTTTTCTTCCCCAGTCCCTGCCTGCATCACTTTGGACTGCAACTCCGCTCACCCCAGCCTTGTCCTTGTGGAGGAAGCCACCGGGGTCAAGTTCAGCCCGGGGCGACGCTTCTGGCGACGGAAACCCGAGCGCTTCACCTCTAGCCCTTGCGTGGTGGGCCGGAAGGGCTTCACCACGGGCCGGTACTACTGGGAGGTGCGTGTCGGGGACAGCACGGGCTGGGTGATCGGGGCGGCCAAGAAGTCGGTGAAACGCAAGAAGCGCCTGAACTTCCGGCCCAAGGAAGGCGTGTGGGCCATCGAGTTGCGGGCCGGGGAGTACCAAGCCCTGAGCGAGCCGCGGACCCTGCTCTCTGTCTGTGGGAGGATGGATAAGGTAGGGGTCTACCTGGACTTTGAAGGGGGGCAGCTCTCTTTCTACAACAGCAGCAGCATGAACCACCTCTACACTTTCCAAGTGTCCTTCCACGAGGAACTGCTTCCTTTCCTCAGCACCCAAGGCAGCCACCCGCTATCTGTGTGGGACCTGGAGCTCTGAGTTGCTGGAGAGCTTCCAGAGATGGGTGGGATCCCATCGCAGAACCACCAAACTCAGGCCGTCGATCCGGAGCCCTCGAGAAACAAACCCCGCTTCAAAGGTTATTTTTGTGTGCTACGACCGCTGCCAGAACTTTGTTAGCCCCAAAATGGAAAGTTCCAGAATTACCAGCAATAGAGGAGATGGTTGATTATGCGGAGCTAGCAAAACTGACCTGTAGAATCCGAAATCAGGAGGAAGCAACATTCCAAAAAGATTGGAGTAAATTTATGGAGTACATAAATAATAACTGTAGAAATCTGAAGACTCTGGCAGGACTGAAATAAATCTTACGATATAGATAGGATTGGATACAATAAGAAACTGTGGAAAAGTAACTGACATAAGAAAACATGTTGAAGGGAGGGAAGGAAGTCAATGCTCAGCAGAGTGTGGGGAAAGAATGTGGGTAAATGATTGTTGAATTTTACTGTATTTTGTTTGTTTGTATTAAATGAAGCACCAATAAAAAGCATTAATTAAAAAAAAAAAAGAAAAAGAAAGAAAGGAGAAACAAACCCCACTTCCTCAGAAGATCAGACTTTTGGGGATAAAGAGCGAGGTGAGACAACACCGTCTAATTTCTCCTCAAACAAATCAGAATGAATCAACATTACATAGTTTAGGGCATGTCATTTTAAGGGGCAAAGTTTAATTTCTGCAAATTTCTTCTGCAAGCGGTCTTAATAATACATTTTTGGCTGTGAGGAATTCAAATCTGCTATTTCTTTTTTTTTGTGGTCGGACAACATTTAGCCTTGTAAGTTTGATGAAGAAGCATATGAACTGCTTTTGGAAAACCAAGGAATTTTAATTTTACCTCATGAAAATGTCAGGTACTGCTGAATAATAACGACAATAATAAATATAAATAAAATTCACATATAACTGCAAGGACTTGCTCTTCTTTCCTTTGGACCACATCAGTGAAGGCGAGAGGGAAGGTATGTCATCTGGGCAGCCCAGGACCTACATAGATACTGCCTAGGCTTGCGCCCCAGGGAGGTTGCTTAAGGGCTGATAACACAGTGGTTTGGCTTCACCCCGTGACTGACACCTGGAACAACATTCATTTATGCCGAAAAATATTAGTCACCCTTATGAAAAGTAATATTAATTTGTGTGGCTTCCTCTCCCCCTCTCCAAATTGTGCACACTTTGAATAAACTGTTTTAACTGTGTGGTAGCTGCATTCCTTATTCATGCATTTCTCCACTTAGCTGTAACCTTTATCAATAGCAACAAACATGAGCTACTCTGGGGAATTGCCACTTACTACAATCTCTTTAATTTGATGCTCTTAAGTTTCCTGGAACATTTTTCTATTTGGATGCACATTCGGCTGTTTCAATTACCGCCAGTGCTTCTGTCAGATCAATAGGCATGTTCCCTGGTGCATAGCCCTGTACCAAATCCCGAATCTCCCGTCAATCTGTAGAAATGCCTGAAATTACTTTTGAGAAATAGTATGTAGCAGGAGCGGGCCGCAGCTCTCCCAACCCTGCGATATCCCAGTTCTGAAAAGCAATCCTAGGCATTTCTCTCCCCAAATTGACGACAATCGGCTTCCTGAAAGCTTCAATTGTTATTGAATAGAACGTCCCTGTTTTTACCAGATAAATGTTTGGAGAGGGTATGTTGTTCAGCTCCAATCTCCATCACTCATTGAGCTTCAGGAGGCAGGACTGCCTCCCCGGTCCTAGTCCAAGACTCTAGTGGGGAGGGGGTGATTAACGTGATGTAGGGCAGTGGGCGGTGTTGGTAGGCCTATGTGTGTTGTATGTGTTCTGTATTCTGTGTGGGGCACGGGGATCTCTCTGTGTGCAAGAGAAGCCATGCCCACTTCTGCTTTGGCTACGCCCCACATTGCCAGGTGGCCCTCAAAGGGTTGGCCAACAGCTAACATGGCCCTCAGGCCAAAGCGGGGTGGGGTGGGGGAAGAGTTACCCAAACCTCTGCTCTAACCACTGTCTCACACTGTCTTGAGTCTTCTTCTGCTGCTGCTTTTGGCGATCACTTGTAGCCGAGTAAGATTGTCTTCCATAAACACTGTTTTAATAATGAGTCCGTAAGTGACTGTGGTGGCCAATTCTGGATCCACACATCTTTCCACAGTGGGGACATAGGTTTCCAGGCGGGAATTGGTGTGGATTTGCCAAGTGTGCCTTCCTCTTAGCACGTTTCTCCCTTGTGTCCTGAGTTTGAGTGTCTTCAAAGCCCATGACACCTTTGGTAAAGGCTGTTCTCCAATTGGAGCACTCTCAGACAAGTGTTTCCTAATTGTTGGTGTTTATATGTCAACTTGGCCAGTTCCGCATAGCTCATCAGTTTTTCTTGCCACTGTTCTTTCGTTGGAATTTCCTCATTCTTCCATCCTTGTGCTAACAAGACTCTTGCCGCTGTTGTAGCATACATAAATAAGGTTTTTTATTTTTCTTGGCAGGTCTTATCCTACAATCCCTAACAAAAATGCTTCTGGTTTTTTTTTATATACAAATGTCATTTTGAACATTTTTTTTCACTTCATTATATATCATTTCCCAAATTTTTTTAACTTCTCTACATTCCCACCACATATGATAGAAAGTACCTTCTTTTTCTTTACATTTCCAACATATGTTTGACCCAGTTTTATACATTTTTGCTGTTTGTACTGGTGTGATATACCATCTATACATCATTTTCCTATAGTTTTCTTTCAGCAGAGAACAGTCAGTAAATTCCAGATCTACCCTCCACAGCTTTTCCCAGTCCTCAAACCGTATATTGTGTCCTATATCTTGTGCCCATTTAATCATAACTGATCTGACCTCTTCATCTTTTGTTTCCCACTCTAGCAGAATACTATATGCTTTCTTCAGCAGCTTCACTTTTGTCTCTGTGGTTTCTATTTACATAACAAGCTATATACTTGTTCATTCATGGCAGTTTGACCTTAAATTTCACTTTTAAGCAGAAACTGCAGAGCATGACTGGGTTCACCAGCGGGCTAGCAGGAAGTTCCTGGCTCCCATCAGTCTTGCCCTGAGCAGACTACTTAGGGGAAGAGAGGACCACTGATGTTGACCTAGCAAAAGACCGTGGGGCTGTAAATGCAGGAAGGTGTCCTGGTTGCAATGGCAAAGTTGTGGCTGTTTGGGATGCTGATCGGTAAGTAAAAGGGTCTATTTTAGGAGATGCTACTACCCTAGGCTAGGGGATGCGGGTGGTGCTGTGGGTTAAATCACAGAGCCTAGGACTTGCCGACCAGAAGGTCAGCGGTTCAAATCCCCGCGACGGGGTGAGCTCCCGTTGCTCGGTCCCAGCTCCTGCCAACCTAGCAGTTCGAAAGCACGTCAGAGTGCAAGTAGATAAATAGGTACCGCTCCGGCAGGAAGGTAAACGGCGTTTCCGTGCGCTGCTCTGGTTCGCCAGAAGCGGCTTAGTCATGCTGGCCACATGACCCGGAAGTTGTACGCCGACTCCCTCGGCCAATAAAGCGAGATGAGCGCCGCAACCCCAGAGTCGGTCACGACTGGACCTAACGGTCAGGGGTCCCTTTACATTTACTACCCTAGGCAAATGGTGTGGGGGGAGGGGGAGGTTGTGAATTCAACAAAACTCATATTGCAAAGCTTTCTCAGGATGCAGATTACTTCAGGTGGTGGATTACACTTGAGCATAGCTGTCAACTTTTCCCTTTTCTTGCAAGGAATCCTATTCAGAATAAGGGGGAAAGTTGACAGCTATGCACTTGAGATGTGCTGGACAGGCACATCTCAGCTTGGTTGTCCGATGGGAATCCTGATAAGGGAGTTTGCAGGGATTGCTTTTCAATACGCAACCCCCACTTACAGCTCTTCCAGACAATCTGCTTATTCAGCATCCATCCTGATTTGCTTGCACAAAGGTTAAATTGCAGAATTAAAATTGCACAGAGGTTAAATTATGCCTGGTCTTTATTGAGCATTTGTTCTGGTTTGATCGCTGGGTGTTTACACCTATTTCATCCATTTGTTCACCCCTCACTTTTCCATGCATTTTCTGGTTCACTTTCCAAACTGCAGAAAGTCTGGTATTTAAAAAAAAAAATAATGGAAAAAAAAATCATTTGCTGCACAAGGGTGACAGAGCCCTTTAATCCACCTTGATTGCGCTAGCCTAAAATCTGGTATGCGCTTGAATTTCTCCTGTAAATACAGCATGCAGGTGCCCTTGAAAAACTTGACAGAAAGAAGGGCTATACAGATGCTGTGTTGTTTTTGGTTCTTTGTTATTCCAGCTCTGCAATTGGTATCGCAGCACAAGCCCAGTGCATTTCACTCAACAGAAAGTCTACCACCAAAGAACATGCAGCTCAGTTACTTTGTGCAGGAAATTTTGCTCGCATGGAGATAATCCATAGAGGGGATTTTCTGTCTGTTTGTGTGCTTATGCAGCTTCATGCACCAATGTTTATTTTGCAAAGTACCCTGGCAAAATAAAAACCTCGGTGCTTTTTGAAATATGCAAAAACGTGCAGCTTCATTCCTTTTCAAACTAGTACACCAACTCTCACAGGCACCCCACTTTGGGTGGCTGGGGAAGTGGGTGGTATAAATGCACAAGTTACGATGCCTTTGGCTTGTAGACCTCAGCATGCCTGAGCTCTCAGGAATTGCATCACATATACAATTTCTAAAAGCTGTCCTAAAAAATTGAAGGGAGATGGTTCCATTTCCTAACTCACCTGAAACACTGAGTTTATTTATTCTTTTTTTTTTCTACATAGAAATGCAATTTATAATCCTTGCCATTCACCTCTCTTCCTTCCTCTTAAAGTCAATATTCTGAGTGTAAGACCTTTGGGGTAAGGAGATGTTATCTATCTATCTATCTATCTATCTATCTATCTATCTATCTATCATCTCTATCTATCTATCTATCTATCTATCTATCTATCTATCATCTCTCTATCTATCATCTACCTATCTTTCTACCTACCTACCTACCTACCTACCTACCTATCATCTATCTATCTATCTATCTATCTATCTATCTATCTATCTATCATCTATCTATCTATCTATCTATCTATCTATCTATCATCTATCATCTATCTATCTATCTATCTATCTATCTATCTATCTATCTATCTATCATCTAGCTATCTATCTATCTATTATCTATCTATCTATCTATCATCTATCTATCTATCATCATCATCATCATCATTATCTATCTATCTATCTATCTATCTATCTATCTATCTATCTATCTATCTATCTATCTATCTCTATCATCTACCTACCTACCTACCTACCTACCTACCTACCTACCATATATCTGTCTATCATCTATCTATCTATCTATCTATCTATCATCTATCTATCTATCTATCTATCTATCATCTATCTATCATCTATCTATCATCTATCTATCTATCTATCTATCTATCTATCTATCTATCTATCTATCTATCTATCATCTATTTATCTATATCTATCTATCTATCATCTATCTATCTATCTATCTATCTATCTATCTATCTATCTATCTATCTATCATCTATCATCAACACATATATATTCCATTGACGCTGCTATACGTTGTATACTGGCCTTGACGTTCAACTTCTCTAAATCCACAAACACAAAAACACATATCACTTTCACTACACCAGTGTTGCTCTTCCTCCCGCTAGAGAAATCTCATTGGCTGACAGTATATTTCCCAACAGCTTGGGGGAAAGCACCTTGCGTTGTCCTAGCCCAAGAAGTCAGTGCCCGCTTCTGCCTGCTTAAACCCCCTTCCCTGTTCTCCCTTCTGCCCAGGCCCTGCTGCAGCCCTTTTGCTGACGGTGCCCGAATCTCTGATTTCCATCTCGGAAGGTAATACAGCCTTGCTCTCTGCCTCGTTGACTTTTCTGACTTCGGTGCCGGGCTACTTCCAGGTGCGATGGCGTTTTGTCACTGGCCGTCAGGTGGTGCTGATTCTCATGGCGGATAACTGCTTGGCAGGGAATGGTACCCGGTCCTGGAGGGACTATTGCAAATTCAGCATTAGGAAAACAGACAAATACAGACATCGTGCAGAATTGTCCTCTGAGGATGCTTCTCTGTTACTCAAGGATGCGAGAGCTGAGGATTCTGGGATTTACTGCATCACCTTGCTAGCATTGGACGTGATGCTGTCGGCTAACATCAGCCTAATAGTGACCAAGGGTAAGAGTGTTAGGTTTGGTCTGCACCCTAGTGTGACCCTATTGTTTTTAATAAACGATTTAATTACAGTGGTACCTCGGGTTAAGTATTTAATTAGTTCCGGAGGTCCGTTCTTAACCTGAAACTGTTCTTAACCTGAAGCACAACTTTAGCTAATGGGGCCTCCTGCCGCCGCCGCGCTGCCAGAGCCTGATTTCTGTTCTTATCCTGAAGCAAAGTTCTTAACCTGAAGCACTATTTCTGCGTTAGCGGAGTCTGTAACCTGAAGCATATGTAACCTGAAGCGTATGTAACCTGAGGTACCACTGTATAATATTATTATTCCGTTTATAAGAGATTATTTAATGATTATGTTTTTATTAACAGCTAGGCCCAGGGAAATCCTGGGCAAAATGATACGTCTTTATAATATGCTTGGAGCAGACCGAGGGATGATGCTTCACCCAACCTTCTCACTTTCTCACATTGTGGTTTGGTTGTCTGTCATTTCTTGTTATTAAAATAACAGCCATTATAGATGTAATGCGGGAGATAACTTGATTTAGATCTGTGGTTTTTAATAAGTTAAAAGCAGCTGAGAGGCCTCCAGTGTCAAATCGGAACCACAAAACTGTGTGGTCTAACCCTAATCCTAACTCTTCCGCACACCCCACACCCCACAATACAATAGTTTCCTGATTAAAATCAACCCCTCCCTAGGGCTGCTGTTTTCCCTAGAGAGGAAAACATACAGGTGCCATATACCGTATTTTTCGCTCTATAGGACGCACCTTGTTTTAGAGGGGGAGAACAAGAAAAAAAAATCTCCCCCTCTCTGCTCAGCGCCCCTTCAGTGAAGTGGCAGGAGAAACGGAGCCTCTTCCATTTATCCTCCCGCTTCGCTGAAGGGGTGCTGCGCAGCTCTCCCTCTCTGCTGAAGCCAGGAGAGTCTTGCTCTCCCGGCTTCAGCGAAAAGAACCCGAAGCCTTTGGAGCACAGCAGCGCGAGGTTCTGCTGCACTCCGGAGGCTTCAGGCGGCTATCCCTGAAGCCTGGAGAGTGAGAGGGGTCAGTGCGCACCGACTCCTTTCGCTCTCCAGGCTTCAGTGAAAGCAACGCATAGCCTCCGGAGCGTGGAGGGAGCACTCCCTCTGCGCTTCGGAGGCTTCGTGTTGCTATCGCTGAAGCCAAGGAGCCTGCATTCACTCCATAGGACGCACACACATTTCCCCTTAATTTTTGGAGGGGAAAAAGTGCGTCCTATAGAGCGAAAAATATGGTAGATCCTTTTGAGAGCCAAAGCTCATCTTGCACTTTGGGATTTGGGGTGAATTTTGCAAAACAAATAACAGGCAAGGGTGGGGCAGAGCTGAGCAGAATGAAAGGAGGAGGGTGTTTTTTTTTTAACTTTCTGCTTCTGTGCAATCTGACTGGAAAATGCCAGCTATTTGTGATAGCAGGGCATGCAAATTAATGGTCTTGCTGCTGTTTGTTGCTGGCATCTGTCCATCTTAGTAGATAAAGAAGGAGTGCCCCTTTGGAGTGAAGTAAAACTATTGGAAGGTTGCAGTTCCTCCTGTGTCTAAAGAGACCAATGCGGGAGAGACATGTTTTGTGGAGCTGGGGTAGATAAAGGCGTCCGGTTGTGCTGCTTCAGAAGCACCATGGTGTTTCTTCTCTCTGTGCTCCTCCCAGCGGTCATTCCTTCTCTGGTCATTGCTATGGATACACGACGTGCCTGTCTGTCTCCACTGACCAGCAAAGCCTAATTCTGCCCACACCTTTTTCCATTGCCATCAACCACCCTCAGCCCCACACAAGGGAGCGATGGGGAACCTGTGGCCCTCCAGAGATTGCTGGACTCCAACTCTCACCAGCCTCAGCCAGCATGGCCAGTCATCTGGGATGATGGGAGTTGCAGCTCAGCAACTCAACCTTTGGAGGTCCTAATAATAATAATAATAATAATAATAATAATAATAATAATAATAATTTATTATTTATACCTGCTCATCTGGCTGGGTTTCCCCAGCCGCTCTGGGTGGCTTCCAACCGAATATTAAAACCAATATAGCATCAGACATTAAAAACTTCCCTAAACAGGGCCGCCTTCAGTTGTCTTTTAAAAGTAAAATAGTTGTTTATTGCCTTCACATCTGGTGGGAGGGCGTTCCAAAGGGCAGGCGCCACTGCTGAGAAGGCCCTCTTCCTGGTTCCCTGTAACCTCACTTCTCGCAGCAAGGGAACCGCCAGAAGGCCCTCAGCGCTGGACCTCAGTGGCTGGATGATGGGAGTGGAGACGCTCCTTCAGATATACTGGACCGAGGCCATTTAGGGCTTTAAAGGTCAGCACCAACACTTTGAATTGTGCTCGGAAACACACTGGGAGCCAATGAAGATCTTTCAGGACTGGTGTTATATGGTCTCGGCGGCCACTCTCAGTCACCAGTCTAGCTGCCGCATTCTGGATTAATTGTAGTTTCCGAGTCACCTTCAAAGGTAGCCCCACATAGAGCGCAATGCAGTAGTGCAAGTGGGAGATAACCAGAGCATGCACCACTCTGGCGAGACAGTCCATGGGCAGGTAGGGTCTCAGCCTGCGTACCAGATGGAGCTGGTGAACAGCTGCCCTGCACACAGAATTAACCTGCGCCTCCATGGACAGCTGTGAGTCCAAAATGACTCCCATAGGATCCCCATCCCTGATAAAAGAGTTTATATAGTAGACAGGTGAGTCAAAGCCTGCTTCTCTCCTCCGTGGAGAAAGCAAAAGCCCTTAGGCATTAAAAGAAAATGTAAAGCCCCTTTCTTGTCATTTTAGCAGAAACAAACAATACCAAATACAAGGGCGTACGATTTCTAGAAGAGGAGAGAAGTGGAATGCGTATCAGCAAAAGTACAGGAGCGACAGGTAAGTTCTAGGGGACGGAGTATGGATGGGGAAAGGGAAATCAGGAAGGAAACAAATGCGATGCTGGCAGAGGGAGTGTGCAGGCATTTATTTTCCTCCCTAAGAGAAAGCTTGCATGTCCATGATGCACACTAGACTGAGGCTTTCTTCAACTTTTCCTTCTTTCTTTTCTGCTCACCCAGGGATGAACACTTCAACCGATCAGGCTGAGAGTTCGTCTGACAGGCCAGTTCTGGCATCTCCCCCGAGTAAGTTCTCTTTAGCTGGGGGCTGGTCCTCCTCCACTCCAAAACCAGACATTTTGTAATAAGTAAAGTGAGAGATAAACGCCCTGGAAAGTGTGCTGTGCATAAAGGTAAAGGGACTCCTGACCGTTAGGTCCACTCGTGACCGACTCTGGGGTTGTGGCGCTCATCTCGCTTTATTGGCCAAGGGAGCTGGTGTATAGCTTCCGGGTCATGTAGCCAGCACGACTAAGCTGCTTCTGGCGAACCAGAGCAGTGCACGGAAACGCCGTTTACCTTCCCGCCGGAGCGGTACCTATTTATCTACTTGCACTTTGACGTGCTTTCGAACTGCTAGGTTGGCAGGAGCTGGGACCGAGCAACGGGAGCTCACCCCATCGCGGGGATTCGAATCGCCGACCTTCTGATTGGCAAGTCCTAGGCTCTGTGGTTTTACCCACAGCACCACCCGTGTCCATAGCACTTGCTTAATCCAATGTTTCCTATCTCACCTCCCCATAAATAAATCAGAATGAAGGCTCAATAAGCAGATCATCTGGAAACATCCTCTGTGCATCATATCCTACTCGGAGTGGTCTCATTGGAATGAAGGAACATAACTAACTTCAGTCCATTAGTTTGAATGGGTCTACTCTGAGTAAGGACTCCAGGTGGCTAATGGTGCATCTTGGTTTGAGAAGCAGTTGCTTTTGCACAGTGCAAATTGGTTTAGTTCTTGTGTCCACCAGCAAGCTACTGCTCTTCTCTTTTTTTCATTTAATAATTTTTTATTAGTTTTTATTAAATATTACAAGAAAATAAAAAGAAAAAAGAAATAGAAGCAAAAATCAATATATAACACTTTAAACACATTTGTCTACGTATTTTCCAACATGCAGACTAGAAAAGAAACAAAAGATTAAAAAAAGAAAAAAAGGAAAGGAAAGGAAAAAGAAAAAAATACTTTTCATAATCAATAATACCAAATTTATACTTCAAACATTACAATATATAAATCCTAGTTAAAATATTCTAAAAGACTTCCACCGCACTCACCACACATCTCTTAGTTTCTAGTTCACCTTTACATCTGTTCTTCAGTCACTTCCTTTCCTTGATTTCTTTCATAGTCCATCAAATCTTTGTGTTCTCTATATTCTTCACAAGGTTAGTCTAAGCACAACCAAACTTTCGTATTTGAGCCCTGCTTGTGTAAATATTCATTTAAGCATTCCCTTTGTTTCTGTACTGTAGTTTTGTTGGGCTCTTCTCAAAGCACGACAGTGATTGGCCAACAGTTACAGCTCTATCTGGTTTTTGGAGGGCAAAGGTCCACAGTGGAGACCCTCCTTTGTACCCATGGAGTCCCGCCCCCCAATTTAGACCCCTGAAAGTGCAGGTCTTTAAAAAGATGGGAGCGCAGTGCAGAAAACTCAGCGATAGCACTGCCGCTTGGACTCTGCCATAGCTGAGGAAATGACTGCTGCTTGTTCCAGAGAGAGTAGAGTGTGGAAGCAACTCAGGATGGCTTCCTTTTCCTCTTGTCGTTCCCACTGGCATGCTTGGCGAAATAAGAACTCACTTGCCTGCTCTTCTAATAATAATTTTTTTTTATTTATATCCCGCCCTCCCCAGCCGAAGCCGGGCTCAGAGCGGCTAACAACAATAAAAGTAACACAGCATTCTAAACTTAATTCATTCTAAAATCAATTCAAAATCAAATTAATGGCAACCATTGGGCTAGAGTTCTGTGAGGATCACCAAAGGAGGGGGTCAGACTGTGCCTGGTCCAAAGGCCTGGTGGAACAGCTCTGTCTTGCAGGATCTGCGGAAAGATGTCAAGTCCCGCAGGGCCCTAGTCTCTTGTGACGGAGCGTTCCACCAGATCGGGGCCACAGCCGAAAAAGCCCTGGCTCTGGTTGAGGCCAGCCTAACCTCCCTGTGGCCCGGGACCTCCAAGATGTTTTTGTTTGAAGACCGTAAGGTCCTCCGTGGGACATACCAGGAGAGGTGGTCCCGTAGGTACGAGGGGCCTAGGCTGTATAGGGCTCTAAAGGTTAAAATCAGCACCTTAAACCTGACCCTGTAGTCCACCGGGAGCCAGTGCAGCTGGTATAGCACTGGGTGAATGTGATCTCGCAGCGAGGACCCCATAAGGCGTCTCGCCATGGCATTCTGCACCCGCTGGAGTTTCCGGGTCAGTCTCAAGGGTGGCCCCACATAGAGTGAGTTACAATAATCAAGTCTGGAGGTGACTGTCGCGTGGATCACAGTGGCTAGGTCAGTAGCAGGGAGACCAGGACCAAGCAGCTGCCATCTAGCTGCGACGTGAGGGGTTTCCACTCAGATTCTTGGAGAGAGCACTTCTGGGAGGGATCGTTCCAAGGTTCCCAGGATCTTTCCCCAAGCACTGTTGGGCAGGTATCTTTGTTTCCATGGCAGTAGTACTTGCACCTCAAAATGTCCCCACGCTTCCTTTGACTACTATTGCAATGCATCTGAGCTCTAAGCAAAACATTAGAGATGAACGGTGTCTGTCTCTCTCCTGCAGTGAATCTGGGCGCTTCTGTCTCTTTCACGAAGGCAGCAAGTGACAGTGACTCTACAGTCTCCAACATCATTCATTTGAGCTTAGCAGCCTTGATTGTCTGTCTCCTTGGCCTGATCATAGCAGAGGTAAGTGTCTTTCCCCTGCGTTTCTACCCAAGGCATTCATATACTGTTTCACAGAATCATAGATTTGGAAGGGACCACAAGTAACAAAAAGGTAAGGGACCCCTGGACGGTTAAGTCCAGTCAAGGGCGACTATGGCGTTGTGGCGCTCATCTCGCTTTCAGGCCCAGGGAGCCGGCATTTGTCCACAGATAGCTTTCTGGGTCATGTGGCCAGCAGGACTAAGCTATGGTTACCAGACGTCCCCGTTTCCGGATTTACAAATCTGCCTCCGGACAAAATCTGTCCCCGGATTTCATTTAATGTCCCCGGATTTATATTCTAAGTGTTGTAGATTTATTAATAGGGAATGAATGTTGCATGATTGGTTCAACGGCACAAGACACATCATATGGGGACTTCTGGCAAGGCAAAATGGCAGGCGCCGTGGCAGCGAGCAGCTCCTGAAGCCAGGCAGAGCCAACTGTGCTACCAGGCTGGCTCCAGGTTGCTGAGACTGCCACTGCCGAGGGGGAACCGGGGATGCCTGGCATGTCAATTGGGGGAACTGCTGACCCCCCCGTGACCCAAATCGAGCCGGGAACGAGAGCACCCGGCCACCGGCCAACTGCTCAGTGGCACTCCAGGGCCAGTAAAACCCCTGGAGCTGATGCAGGAAGAAGGAGGAGAGGAGAAGGAGAAGGAAGAGAGAGAAAGAGGAAGGAGAAAAAAGAGGGGAGCCCCAACCTTGCCACACCACTGAGGATGAGAGGCAGGAGAGCACCAGGAGAGCAAGGACATGTGGCCGAGCCCAGGCCCGACCTGTGACTCCACAGTGGGTAGCACTCCAAGAGAGCAGGCCAGGGCCCAGAGGAAGGCCGCGCGACAGAGGAGGCCACAGAAGAGAAGATATTACTTCTTAATTTTTTAATCCCCCCCCTCTTAAAAAAAAAAGTGTCCCTGGATTCTTTGAAAAAAATCTGGTAACCTTAGACTAAACCTGGCATGACAGGGCACCGTGACGGAACCAGACCGCACGGAAATGCCATTTATCTTCCCACCGCAGCAGTACCTATTTATCTACTTGCACTGGCGTGCTATCAGACTGCTAGGTTGGCAGGAACAGGGACAGAGCAATGGAAGCTTACCCTGTCACTAGGGATTCGAGCTGCCAACCTTCTGATCGGCTAGCCCAAGAGGCTCAGTGGTTTAGACCACAGCGCCACCTGCGTTCCACTGGAATGAAGGCATCTTTTGCCCAACGTGGGGCTCAATCCTACAGCCTTAAGATTAAGAATCTCATGCTATACCGACTGAACTATCCCCCACTTGCAGTGGGAAGTAGAAGGCAATCTTTAGAAACAGTTTCTGAGGGGACAGAAAATGCTGGAAGCATCCAGGGTCTGTAGTGTTAAAAAGACGTACAGTGGTACCTCGGGTTAAGAACTTAATTTGTTCTGGAGGTCCGTTCTTAACCTGAAACTGTTCTTAACCTGAGGTACCACTTTAGATAATGGGGCCTCCTGCTGCCACCGTGCAATTTCTGTTCCCATCCTGAAGCAAAGTTCTTAACCTGAGGTACTATTTCTGGGTTAGCTGAGTCTGTAACCTGAAGCATCTATAACCTGAAGTGTCTGTAACCCGAGGTACCACTGTATATGAAAATGTACAAAGAGCAGGTGTTATTAGGCTTCCAGGCAGTGCTTAATTAGCTACGCAGCAGATCCACACAGGCAACTGGTTATGAGCACTGCTAATTCCAAATGGAATCTTTCACAGCTATCTTGCCAACCTCCCGTCAAACTTACAGCTTTGAATTAAATAAATGTGAATATATGCCTACCTAACCACACATGCACAAACAAACAAACAAACACAAGAGTGTGCCTTCAAACCATCTAGTGGCCGGCCAAGTCAGAAGCTTCTCTTTCTTTCCACAGCATGTTTCCTTCACGTCCTTCAGCGAGAGACACTCAGCAACCAGGGATGGAAGTGGAGGCAAACTGTATCGAGAGGGGATGGAGTGCCCCTTTCCTTCTATGCCAGGCAACATCTCCCTGCTTCTGGAGATGCCAAGTTCAAATAATCTGAGAGAGCCATATTATTCCATTGTTCACTGATCACCTTCAGTCCTTCTCTACAGTATGAGATTTCTGTTGCCCTTTCATCTACTGAAGCGCTTATGTGATTATAGGTGGGTTTATATATGAGAGGCTAAGGCTGTGATCCTATACTCAGGTGAGCAAGTGCTACTGAAGTTAGTGGGGCTTCCTACCATTGAAGGAAAGAGCCATCTTCTTATGCATTCATAGGCAATCCAAAATTCCTAACACAGGAGTGGCCGGGAGCGGTGTTGCTTGCAATGGAGCAAGATGCTCACATAGCTTTGAGCTCTGCATCTCATGAAGGCTTTTTAGTTTTCGCAAAACCTTTTTTCCAAATGTGCACTAGCACAAGCTACTCTAAATCAACAGGGTAATCAACCAGGCAGAGGGCCTTCTTGGCAGTGGCACCCGCTCTGTGGACCGCCCTCCCATCAGATGTCAAGGAAATAAACAACTATCTGACTTTTAGAAGACATCTGAAGGCAGTCCTGCTTAGGGAAGTTTTTAATGTTTGATTTTTTTATCGTGTTTTTAATATTCTGTTGGGAGCCGCCCAGAGTGGCTGGGGGAACCCAGCCAGATGGGCAGGGTAGAAATAATAAATGATGATGATGACGATGTCTGGCATTGCAGAAAATAAAAATAAAATAAAATCTACGAAAAACCCCAATGAAAACAGCCTGTTGACATTTTGCAATTTTATTATAAAGTAAGATAAGACAAGAAAAATTCAACAACATTTAAAATAACAATAATAATAATAATAATAAGTTTGCTAACACTGTAATTACAATGTGGGAGTACGTCCAGGACACACCACCTGCAGGGAAAGAAAAAGATAAGTGGGGTTCAGTAGGTTATTTAGGTTATTTCTCCTACATATATTGCCTATGTGTTTCCCCTTCGCTTTCACTTTCCCAGGCTGTTATGTACTGAGTTGAATCGGATCCAAAATGCAGCAGTCTGATTGGTCCACAGGAGCCACTCAATCCAGCTCCAGATGGAAGTGAATCCACAACTGATTGGCCTACAGGAGAATCCCAGAATTAGCCAATCACGTGCAGCCCATTGTGTAAATAATATATATAAAGCAGATACTTTGGGGAAACTTTCATTCCTCCTCACCACTATGAGCTGAATAAAGAGCATGAAATTTACTCTCGACTCCGAGTAGATTTCCCTGGCATATTTCCCCTTTCCACCTCACTTCTAGGCAGCTTTTGTTTCCTTTTTTTACATCTCCGTGCCCCAAATTCCCTCTTTTGTGGGTAAAAGCAGAGCCAGCTGAACGCGGCTCTTGCCCTTTAGAACTGGTTCAGCTGTACCATATGGTCCATGGTAAATCTGGCAATGGAAAATTTATGTGGTGCCCCCTTTCCTTTTTTCCCTAAGCGTTGCTTATTTTGCTTAATGGTTAATCCAGTCCCACCTGCCCCATATAATGATTGTGGATTCACAACAAATGAGCAAGTGCTTTTGACTTCCAACTGTTTTTTTAACAATTATAGCACCGCGGAGTCTACACAGACTCCACGTCCTCTTATAGCAGAGGTGCGGCACGTAAAAACTTACCTGACACGGTGACATTGATCCAGGCCACACATTTTCCAGAAATGGTGAGAAGCTTATAGATCCTGCCAGCATCTTTGCTTACGTTGTATATATGAAAAGTTCCCACTGTCACGGAAACATTCTCTTTGAAGTCCTTAAGGTATGGCTTGCAGACTCCGTCACTAAACTGGCACAAAATGTACCATTTGGAATCTGTGTTGTTCCAAATGCAGGTGTCGAAATAAGGTTCTGAAGGAACTGAATCATTAGCAAATTTCACTGTTATTGTCTCCCCTTTTTGCACAGATTTTGAAGTACGATTAAGGCAGTTCTCACCACCTGTCAGGGATGGAACCAGAAAGAAGTTTAGTTTCAAATATCTCCAGCAGTATCATATATTCCTTCCAGTTTGAGCTAGTGTGCCCAGGTATTTTCCCCAGTAGTGATGTATGGAAGTGAGATCTGGACCATAAAGAAGGCTGACAAGCACTGCCTCCCCTCAGCCCTGCCCTGCCCCAAATCCTGGGAACAGTATTACAATTCAGATATTGCTAACTGCAAGTGGGCAGAATGCTGTTGCGCTCACATTCTGCGAGGCAACTGGTTGCCCACTAACAAAACAGGATGGCCCTTGGGCCTGATTTAGTAACGCTCTTCCTATTTCAAAAAATAATTTTACAGTGGTAAAGGTAAAGGGACCCCTGAACATTAGGTCTAGTTGTGACCGACTCTGGGGTTCTGGCACTCATCTTGCTTTATTGGCTGAGGGAGCCGGCGTACAGCTTCCGGGTCATGTGGCCAGCATGACTAAGCCGCTTCTGGCGAACCAGAGTAGCGCGTGGAAATGTCATTTACCTTCCCCCCAGAGCGGTACCTATTTATCTACTTGCACTTTGACGTGCTTTTGAACTGCTAGGTTGGCAGGAGCAGGGACCGAGTAACGGGAGCTCACCCCGTCGCAGGGATTCGAACCGCCGACTTTCTGATCAGCAAGCCCTAGGCTCTGGTTTAACCCACAGCGCCACCTGCGTCCCATCTTTACAGTGGTACCTTGGGTTAATTTGTTCTGGAGGTCTGTTCTTAACCTGAAACTGAGGTACCACTTTAGCTAATGGGGCCTCCTGCTGCTGCCGCGTCACCGGCACACGATTTCCATTCTCATCCTGAAGCAAAGTTCTTAACCTGAGGTAATATTTCTGGGTTAGCGGAGTCTGTAACCTGAAGCGTCTGTAACATGAGGTACCACTGTATACTTCCATTTTAGCAGAGCTGCTTTCCTTACAAGGTGGCTGCAGGTTATGCTTGTGTGACTGTCCCCTTCCGCTGTACAAGCATCTCTTTGTGGCCTGCGGCCTTTCTGCTCTATACTTCCTCAAAAACACAAGCCCATTGACAGGACTTTCCTGCTAGCATGAGCGCTGAAGGAAGACTCCGGAGTACACAAAGTGGGAGAAAAATTCAGCACAGCCTTAGAGGGTAGCCAAATAAATCTCCTTGTTGTGTGTGTGGTGCTCCAAAGCCTAGATGTGGCAACACAGCTGTCCCTGGGACATGATTGCACCAAGAGTCGTCATGCTTATTTCTAGAATTCTCAAGAAGCTTAGTTGTAGATCATGGGTGTTAAATGCAGAAGACACCTAGGTTCCATCTCTGAGATCTCAAAAGAAACAGGTAGCAAGAGATGGGAGAGGCTCTCTGCTCCACTGCCACCTGAGAACCTGGAGAACTACTTTCAGTTAGAATTCAGAGTATTGCTAGACAGGGATGGAGAGGAAATTTGACTCAGTTGACACTGAAAGGCAAATCAACCTCATTCACATTTCCAAATGATATGAGAGTGGAAACACAGCCTTCCTTCAAAAACCTCACTTCTCTAAAATTTGCAAGGCTCTAGCCAAGCAGTCTGTACAAAAGAGAATAGCTGGAATAAAGCTGCACATATTCACCAATATAGTGCACAAAAATGCACTACCTTTGGCTAAATGGTCTTGCAAAAATCTGTATATCGGGGAAAATGTGTATATTTGCATACAAACACAAAACCTGATGAATTTTCATGAGGACTTAACAAAATTGCACACTGATCTGGAACGAGAGAACTGAAGAATAATGAGAAACCGAGAAACCAAAAATGACAGATTTGTCCATCTCTGTTGCAAGACCGAAGGCAATTATTATTATTTAAATTTCTATACTACCCTTCATCCAAGGATCACAGGGCAGTTTGCAAAAACCCACATGCAAAGGGAGAGAGAAACAACCAGCTTCTTTGGGGTTGATTTCTGTTGCAAGAGAACCTGAGAAAACGCTCGTCTGACCTTGTAAAAAGCAGCTCCCTATGTTTTTATAGGAAATGACTTTTGTTGTTGGTTTTTGAAACTCTAATTTCATATTCATACTCACTCATTGGCTCATATCCACAGGCATTTGAGGAGAGGAAATGGGCAGCAAGCAAGGCGAGTGAAAAGCCACAGAAATATCTCCTGCTGAGCAGCATGGCATGACTTTTCATTGGTGCAGGAGCCATCAGAATATCTGGAACAATTCAGACCATAAATAAGATTATTGTAATACACATTGAGAACCAAAAGGGGCTTGTGGGGTGTGTGTGTGTGTGTGTGTGTGTGTGTGTGTGAGAGAGAGAGAGAGAGAGAGAGAGAGAGAGAGAGAGAGAGAGAGAGAGACCAAGCTTCTCTATACTTCCATCCTGGCTAGATCTGGGTGGTACTTAAATAGATGACAGAGAATTGCTAGTGGTTTGGAATGTATTAATGCCAGCAAAATTGGTGTCTTACAAAGATATCTTTTAAGAAGCACCCCCATAATACTCGCTTTCTGGGAAATTGCTTTTTTAAAAAAGGCATAGCTGTTAATAATTGAAATAAAATGTTCTGTTTTGTTTTTTACTGCCAAAATAGAATTAAGAACCAGTTATCTTTCATTTCTTTCCTAGCAAGTACAGAAGCTTCAGTTTCGCTTAGGGCGATCCAGCAAGATGCTCAAAATCTTCTCCAGTACATGGAGAAGTAACATAGATGGTAACTGGAAACCCAGCAAAATAAAGGTACCACCACCAACCCGTTTTCGCTCCCCGCACCTTGTCAAGAAATTTGGCAGAATATGACTTGATTCTAAGCTCTGCCCAGGACATTTTTAGTAACATATGCTTACTGAATAATTCAATTTCCCATTATAATTTGAATCAGCAAAGCAAAAGATCTACAAATCCTTTCCCTCCCGCAAGTTATCTCCTCACCTGCCTTCTGAAATATAGGCACACGAAACTTCTTAGACTCTCCAACAAAACCTTCCCACTTCTCTGAGATCCTGCTAGAGAAGAACCAGCTCTCAAACTGTAGACTCAGAGGTCCAGTGCTGAGTTTTATTCATGCACAAAAATAGCCCACAGGAAAAGCAGCTACATTGCTCAACAGATGAAAACATGCAGGGGCCTTCGCCTGCAAATCTCGAAGACAGCGCAGCAAGGCTTGCGTGACACAGCATACCTGCTACTGAAAACCACCACTTCAGCAATTTGCGCTATCACAGATACAGGAAACCACAAAAGTCACACACCACAACAAAGCAAGCATCATTGAAAAACCCAATCTCCCAGGCCACTTGCTATCACCGCTACAGGATTCTTCTAAAGCACGTGAAGACATGTCTTCCTGCCAATGTGTTAATTACTATCTCACCTTAATTTTTGAATTTGATTTCTTCCCCAATGGGACAAAATCAATGGCCACCTGCCATTGATGCTTTAGCTGAGAGTCCTGCACTGCAGGGGTTGGGCTAGATGACCCTTGGGATCCCTACAAATCTATGAGTCTATGATAATGGGTTGGCTCCAGATCCCTTGCCAAAGGGCTCCCTCGCAGCTTCCTAGAGTGGATTTGCATGGCTGGAACCCTTCCTTGCCTGGATGAAGAACACAAGAGGGGTGAATGAGAGTTGGTAGAAACTAGTCTATGGCCTTGGCCATGTTCATTGACCTCCATCATGGCCTGACCATCAATAAGCTACCTTTGAAGGTGGTTTGGAAACTACAACTAATCCAGAATGTGGCAGCTAGACTGGTGACTGGGAACGGCCACCAAGACCATATAACACCAGTCCTGAAAGACCTACATTGGCTCCCAGTACGTTTCCGAGCACAATTCAAAGTGTTGGTGCTGACCCTAAAAGCCCTAAACGGCCTCGGCACAGTATGCCTGAAGGAGCATCTCTATCGCTATCATCCAGCTTTGAGGGCCTTCTGGCGGTTCCCTTGCTGCAAGAAGCCAAGTTACAGGGAACCAGGCAGAGGGCCTTCTTGGTAGTGGCGCCCGCCCTGTGGAACACCCTCCCATCAGATGTCAAGGAAATAAACAACTATCTGACTTTTCAAAGACATCTGAAGGCAGCTCTGTTTAGGGACGTTTTTAATGTTTGATGTTTTATCGTGTTTTTAATATTCTGTTGGGAGCCGCACAGAGTGGCTGGGGAAACCCAGCCGTATGGGCGGGGTATTATTTATTTATCTATCTATTTCCCAGTAGTGATGTATGGAAGTGAGAGCTAGACCATACAGAAGGCTGATTGCCGAAGAATTGATGCTTTTGAATTCTTGTGCTGGAGGAGACTCTTGAGAGTCTCATGAACTGCAAGAAGATCAAACCTATCCATTCTGAAGGAAATCAGCCCTGAGTGCTCACTGGAAGGACAGATCCTGAAGCTGAGGCTCCAATACTGTGGCCACCTCATGAGAAGAGAAGACTTCCTGGAAAAGACCCTAATGTTGGGAAAGATGGAGGGCACAAGGAGAAGGGGACGACAGAGGACGAGATGGTGGGACAGTGTTCTCGAAGCTACCAGCATGAGTTTGACCAAACTGCGGGAGGCAGTGGAAGACAGAAGTGCCTGCCATGTTCTGGTCCTTGGGGTCACGAAGAGTCGGACACGACTAAACGACTAAACAAAATCTATCTATCTATCTATCTATCTATCTATCTATCTATCTATCTATCATCTATCTATCTATCTATATCTATCTATCTATCTATCATCTATCTATCTATCTATCTATCTATCTATCTATCTATCTATCTATCATCTATCTATCTATCTATCTATCTATCTATCTATCTATCATCTATCTATCATCTATCATCTACCTATCTACTGTATAAGAGTCACATCTGTTGCCCACTATTGACATGTGGCCCCTGAAAGCTTGTCAAGAAGGGAATGTGGCCCTTAGACTAAGGGAGATTCCCACGTCCGCAATACTGGAAAGAAGGACCTCCTCATGAAGCAGCTGAATGCCACAGTTACTCATAGTTTCTGCGCCCCCGATTTCATGGAAAAGGAGACAGACTCATCTTTCTTAGCTTCCTCTTTCCACAGATGAAATGAGGCAACCTTGCACTTACTAACCACAGTGTTTACTTTCATTTTTAATCAAATGCAATGTTTATTTAGTCTGAAACAAATCAGTAATAAAAAAAACACACAGATACTTTTAAATGAGCTTGAATTAGTCACGAATGTTCAGCTTTATTAAATAAGCAAACTTGTTGAAATGGTAAATAGTATTACAGTATTTATTACACTTATTTCCTATTTACTTATCATTTTTCATTTTACATCAATACATACCAATTAACAAAACTGTAAATAACATCAAATTGACTCCCCCTCCCCGCAATCTGTGGTTCTCTATTTCTGCATATCCACAAAAATTCCTTGTATATTTCTTCTAAAATTTATTTAATTATTCTTTACAGCTCGTTTTACATTAGCTCTGCTAAAGTTTTAAGCTGTTTACAATAACTTTTTATATATCCAATAAATTTTCCCCAGTCTTTATTTAAAAAATTCTCTTCCTGGTTTCTTATTCTTCCCGTAAGTTTGGACATCTCCGCATACTCCATCAGCTTTATCTGCCTGACCTTCTTGGTTGGAACTGTTTCTTCTGCCCATAATTCATCCTGGCAGCCATTGCTGAATACATAGATACGGTAGTTTTTTCTGATCCTTGGGTACAGCTTGACCTATTATTCCTAAGGACACAAGTGGCGCTGTGGTCTAAACCACTGAGCCTCTTGGGTGTGTTGATCAGAAGATCAGTGGTTCGAATCCCCACAATGGAGTGAGCTCCCATTGCTCTGTCCCAGCTCCTGCCAACCTAGCAGTTCAAAAGCATGCCAGTGCAAGTAGATAAATAGGTACCGCTCCAGCAGGAAGGTAAACGGCATTTCTGTGCGCTCTGGCTTCTGTCATGGCGTTCTGTTGCACCAGAAGCAGTTTAGTCATGCTGGCCACATGACCCGGAAAGCTGTCTGTGGTCAAACACCGGCTTCCCCAGTCTTTTACCTTCTTTTACCTTTATTCCTAGAAAAAAGGATTCTGGTCTTCTTCTAAACGATACCTTCAACATTTTCCAGCTCATTATAAATCATCTCCCAAAAAGCTTTCACTATCTGACATGTCCACCACATGCAGTGGTACCTCGGGTTAAGAACTTAATTCGTTCTGGAGGTCCGTTCTGAACCTGAAACTGTTCTGAACCTGAGGTACCACTTTAGCTAATGGGGCCTCCCACTGCTGCCACGCCACCAGAGCACAATTTTTGTTCTCATCCTGAAGCAAAATTCTTAACCTGAGGTACTATTTCTGGGTTAGTGGAGTCTGTAACCTGAAGCATCTGTAACCTGAAGCATCTGTAACCCGAGGTACCACTGTATGTTAATGGTACCACCCATTTTTCCTTACATTTCCAGCACATATCTGATTCAGCTTTATACGTCTTAGCCAATTTACTAGAAGTCAAACACCACTTGTACATCGTTTTCATATAGTTCTCCTTCATTTCCACATTTGATTTTGTGCTGACAAGAAAAGAGCATCAGATGGGGAGCAAGGAGCCAGGGGTTGACAGAAACCACAACTTCCTTTCTGAAAACTCCCATTTGTACTTACTCAGAAATGTATTCTGCAAAACAGCTGACACGAACGCGAAACCCAAGGAAACCTACAGCTGACTTGAGATTTAGATGTGTGGTCATATTATTACTCATTGTCTTCGTTGTCAAGGCAATGAAGAAACATGGACTGACTTCCTGACACTGGAGGACCAGCAATAGATTTTGCAGACCTGCTAAGTGCATCTGGCTGGTTCTGAGGTTCTGCTGGGTTCACATCAGAAACTACAGCATCCGTGAAGATGTATTTTTATTTATTAGATTTATATGGCAGCTATAAGCTCCTGCCTTGAAAGCAGGAGAAAGAGAATGCAAATGCTGCTAAAAATTGCTGTGACTCTCAGTATTTTGTGGGGGGAATTCAAGTTTGAAAGCACATCAAAGTGCAAGTAGATAAATAGGTACCACTCCGGCAGGAAGGTAATGGCGTTTCCGTCCGCTGCTCTGGTTCGCCAGAAGCGGCTTAGTCATGCTGGCCACATGACCCGGAAGCTGTACACCGGCTCCCTTGGCCAATAAAGTGAGATGAGCGCAGCAACCCCAGAGTCATCCGCGACTGGACCTAATGGTCAGGGGTCCCTTTACCTTACTGTAAATTTAGATTTTAGCACAGAATTCCAGATGAACGGAATCTAGTCTGCCGGCTGTGAAGGAGAAGATCCAAAACAACTTTCTATTCCTGGCTTCTTATTGAGCTGGGTCATAACATTTCCATTTCTCAAGATCTACAATGCAAGAAGCTATCTGATGTAAGAAGTCTGCCACCCTGACACTTTTAGGCCACAAGTCACATGATTATCAGGAGGTGCAGAAATATTGTCGCTCTTGCCTAACAAATGAGAGGTGAGTCATTCACATGAAGTCAGTTTGAGCCTTGCCTGTTACTGAGGCGATTTGCACACTGGGGCTTTTCCTCAAATTGACATCATTCGCTCACTCATATTGCAGAGAAACTGACTAATGCCAGCTGAGGTTCTGCAATGCTATTCCTTCTCCTTCATTACGTTTCAATCAGCTGAGGGTTAATAGTGCAGTAATATAAGGTTATATAAAAAAGATACACGAGCTATAACATCTGTTAAAATTAATCATTAAATCAGAATGCCTGCTGAAATAAAAATGTCTTCCCCATGCACGTTTATCAGGGAGCTATGAAACAAAACTTCCTGGCAAAACACTTAAAAAGGTAAAGGTACCCCTGCCCGTACGGGCCAGTCTTGACAGACTCTGGGGTTGTGCGCCCATCTCACTCAAGAGGCCGGGGGCCAGCGCTGTCCGGAGACACTTCCAGGTCACGTGGCCAGCGTGACATCGCTGCTCTGGCGAGCCAGAGCTGCACACGGAAACGCCGTTTACCTTCCCGCTAGAAAGCGGTCCCTATTTATCTACTTGCACCCGGGGGTGCTTTCGAACTGCTAGGTTGGCAGGCGCTGGGACCGAGCAACAGGAGCGCACCCAGCCGCAGGGATTCGAACCACCGACCTTTCGATCGGCAAGCCCTAGGCGCTGAGGCTTTTACCCACAGCGCCACCCGTGTCCCCTGGCAAAACACTTAGGCTAGAATAAATCACAGACACTTAGTTTGGCATATAAGTTAATATTTTACTCAGAGTCTCCAGAAATTACAGCAAACAAGGCTCCATCTGCTGGCAGTAAAACAAAGAAAATAGGTTCCAAATGACTTAAAAATTAAAATGCATGGTTTCCTTACAAAAGGATCATGCAATCTTTGGGTTAACAAAGATACAGGCTTTAAAATATCCCTTTTGGAAAGGTTCAGTTCACTTGGTTTTTCTTTGGTTATTCCAAAATTGGCCATGGCAGTTGCCAAAAAGGAAAAAAAGGGGGAAAGACAGGACCATTTGCTTTGAAGGTTGTTAAGGTCAAATGGACCAATGAGGACAAAAAATGTAGAAGCCAGGCAGAAATTACAAGGACCCTTTTTTGCACAACCAGAGAAGTACAGCTCACAGCTTCGGTTTCATTGCTGAAGACACACTACTTGGCTCTGCTCTTTGACAATATCAGTGTCCTCCTTCCAGCATGGAATTATCATTTTGGGGTTAGGGAGAGGCAAGTTGTTGTCTATTATTCAAATTGTGTTGTGCTTCTGTGCTATAAGCTGATCCTGGGATCTTCTTGTGAGGAGTGGTTAGTGTGTGTGTGTGTGTGTGTGTGTGTGTGTGTGTGTGTGTGTGGAGAAATCTTTATTTATATTCTGTTCCTTCCAACGTCATTGGCGAACAATGCAACATTTCAATAAATCACAATTTAAAAAAGTATTCAGTAATTAGGTAGAAACAAGACAAATCAACAGAGGATACAGGTCATTTCAGAGGGCCGAGTCATAGGAACGTGATATTCTGCAAATCGGAATGTTTCATGCAGATTTTGGAATCTTTTTTTTAAAAAATGAAACTAACTTTACAAAATACTATAGAGCAGGGATGGGGAACATTTGGCCCCTGGGGTTTCTGAACCATAATTCACACCATCCCTAGCTGCCAATCATATTAGCAGGGGGATGCTGGGAGTTGTAGCTGAGCAACATCTGGAGGGCAAAAGGTTCTCCACATCTGCCAAAGTGTATGCCATCTAATGCCCATGCTTGGGTTTGCCAAGAATGAATGAAATAATACCTGCTGGCAGTGCCAGCTTCCACGTCTGGGGTCCTTGGGCAAGACCACACCTTTCCCCACACAGCTGTCAATGCTCGCCACCCCCCCGGCCACCCCCACTGCTGCTCAGAGGGAAAAGGATGTTTTGGACTACAACTCCCATCAGCCCCAGGCAACACATGCTGGCTGGGGCTGGTGGGATTTGTAGTCCAAAACCCTCGAAAGGCACCGTTCCAGCAAAGGCTGATATGGGGTGTGTTTTCAAAACAGCAAGCATAGCTGCCTCAAAAGAAGCTACCAGTTCCCTCACATTGTTATTATAAAGCCCGTCCAAAAATATTACCCTCCATTAAAATTGTAGTGGTGCCACTAGTGGAATTAAGGGGGATGGGGAAGAGAGAAGGGGTGGGTGGTGAGAGAATAATAATAATAATAAAATCAGAGCACTGTCAGTACTATAGTTCAATTACAGGCCATCACTTGAAGCCAAGCAGATAACCGTGCCAAGGCCATCTATGTATAAAAGGTTGGGGTTGGGGTATCAGTCCCTGGGCCCAATAGACTGCAAAATTTTCTTCCACACATCAAAATCCAGCGAGGCCTCAAATTTCTCAAGGGCTACAGCCGCTGACATCGCAATGCCACCGGACAAACCAGAATTATCTTCCATGCCATTGTTCTCGCTTTCATCGCTGTCACATTCTTCCTCGAGCCCAGCCTCTTCTTCGCCACTGTCTCCTTCGTCCTCGCCCACCGCAGTTCTGAGGGAGGAGAACACAGCTGTGTATACCAGATTGCCAGAGAGGGCTTTCCCCATGGATCACACCCCGCTTGCCACTAAGCGCCTTGGGCTGCCTACTGGGAAGTGTTAACGGAGAAATCTGAGGGCTCCCTTGGGCAAAAAAACAAGGACACCAGCCAGGAATACCAGAGCAAAACAGGAGCCAGTAGGCTTGGTCTTTATTGAAGACTGTCACGACAGGACTCCCACCTGCCACAAGGTGGAACAAGATGGAAGCCCCAAACAAAAGAGAACCCAAACTTTTATTAGCTGCTAATCCCTATGTTACACCCCCCCAAACTACATCACTCATACATCATGGTTACATCATGAAAGGGGAGGTCTGGTGGCAGTAATCTGAACATCCTGGACCCTGCCCCATGGTTCTCCTGGCCCTCCACCAAACACCCATCAAGTGTAACAAAAAAGATATTTACATTTCCCTGTTTCCCAGCCAAGTTAATCACACCCTTTTGTCTTCATCTGGGTTTGTTATTTCTGGAATGGCTACCTGTCTGGCACTCAGGTATCAGGCAGAGGGACTGCTGAAAAGCTGAGCTCACATGTCTATATGAATTTCTGAAGTTTTCCAAGTGAGCCAGTACATAGATACATTTATCAGTGATACATTTGGTATCGTGCAGCAAATGCCCTTTGAATAGATAGGAAGAAACTGTGATGAAGTGTTTTGCGGGGACAAATCACAAAAGTCAGAAAAGTGATTGTGCTGTTTTTGGTAGTGGACTGCATGTGCATGATATCTGCTGGAGGCTCAACCCCCCCCCCAACCTATACATAAATTCCTGCAACAGTAAGGTAAAGATAAAGGTAAAGGGACCCCTGACCATTAGGTCCAGTCGTGGCCGACTCTGGGGTTGCGGCGCGCATCTTGCTTTACTGGCCGAGGGAGCCGGTGTACAGCTTCCGGGTCATGGGGCCAGCATGACTAAGCCATTTCTGGCGAACCAGAGCAGTGCATGGAAATGCCGTTTACCTTCCCACTGGAGCGGTACCTATTTATCTACTTGCACTTTGACGTGCCTTCAAACTGCTAGGTTGGCAGGAGCAGGGACCGAGCAATGGGAGCTCACCCCGTCGCGGGGATTCGAACCGCTGACCTTCTGATCGGCAAGTCCTAGGCTCTGTGGTTTAACCCACAGCGCCACCCGCGTCCCTTCCTGCAACAGTAGGAAGGGTCAAAACATTGCAGGCCTTTCAGTAAGAAGCCAAAGCAGCCCCCAAACGACATCCGCTTGATTATTTTGCATGCTAACCCTATGCCATGGCTCACGGAGGCACACCTTGTTTTGCTTCCCAGCTGCTCCAGACTT
The DNA here is from genome assembly GCF_964270895.1 of Podarcis filfolensis. Classification (NCBI taxonomy): domain Eukaryota; kingdom Metazoa; phylum Chordata; class Lepidosauria; order Squamata; family Lacertidae; genus Podarcis; species Podarcis filfolensis. Next base: position 14,979,126 of record NC_139605.1, read on the forward strand.
TATATAGTTTGGCGGGTTGGCTAAACAAAACATGGTTAAAGAAGGGTCAATTGGCTTCCTTGCTGCTGGTGGTGCTGCCCAGCTGGCACAAACCCACAACAGGGCCTTCTTAGTAGTGGTCCCATGCTTACTAAAAACCCTCCCTGGTAAGGTAGAATCATAGAATTGTGGAGCTAGAAGGGACCCTGACAAGATGGCCATCCCACCTCTGCTTAAAAACCTCCAAGGAAGGAGAGTCCACAACCCCCCGAGGGAGACCGTTCCACTGTTGAACCGCTCTGTTACAGGTCTATTCCCCTCATTATTATTTTTTGCAGGCAGATTTCTTCTACCCTGAGAATATTTGGGAGGAAGGCCACAATAAAGGGGCAGGGGAAGGGTGTGATAAAGATCTAATAGTAATTAAATCATCACATTATTCATTTAGTATGATAAAACACATGTTACCGGCTCTCTCCAAAAATGGAGGGAGTGGAAATTATGAAGAGTTTCAACTTTCGATAAAGAAGGGCAATTTGCACCTTAGCTGGTGCTTTTCAGACAAAAAGTGTTAATGGACATTGCTGGGGGTCAGGTAGGAGGAATCCAAAGGCACAATCTAGCCAAGGAGAAAATGCACAAAAAAGTGCACTTGTCAACATTACTTTCTAGGAAATCTGGAGTTTTATCATACATCTGTCCAGAGCAGCGATGGGGAAAAGAACCTTTTCGGCTGGAGGCCAAATCTTTGTCTTCCCACAAACCCTGCAGGCCAAATCTAATGGAAAGGTGAGACCACCCATCTGTCAACCATCGGACGTCAGGTAATTAACCATGTGATCAGCAGGTGAGTGGTCCTGCCCACCTGTCAAACTTGGTCCTCAGGATTGAACTCCTTGCACTTCAGAAAATGAGCAGCGAGTTCAGATCCTGATTAACAGCCATAGGATCCAGCCTTGTCTCTCGCTGCCCCTTGCTGGATGTCACGTTCGATTGCTGCTGCCGCGAGCGATGGAGGGAAGACCTGCTCTCTGCTGCAAGGCCCATTTCCACCTGGCCTAGGGGGCAGGGTCCACACCCACCCTGAACAGCTAAAAGAGGTTCCCGGGAGGCCACTGGGACATTGCTGGAACAACTCTTGGGTTGGGGCAACTGGCTAAAGTATTTTAAATGGGTCTAATTTTGATTCCTCCATTTCACTTTTGTTGGGTTGGTGTTGGTTACAATGTTTAGTTGGGGTTGGCGGTTACTTAAATTTGGGTATTAACTGTAAACTGTTTCTTATTATTGCTATTACTGGTTTTTTTATTGATTTATCGGTTTGGTATAGGATATATTGTTTTCTAATGGCTTGATGTTTTGTTGGGTTTTATATGTTGTAGGCCGCCCAAATATTACTGGGGAGACCCAGCCAGATGGGCAGGGTATATAAATAAACAAATATTATATATATTATATTATTCTTTGATGTCAGGTGTGGGGCAGGCGGATGTGGTTTGTGAGGGGCTGAATGGGAAGGCTGGTGGTCTAAATCTGGCTTCTTTGGGGTTCAAACCAAGGGTCTCGTGGGAAGAGATATTTTCTGAAGATGTTATGGCGCAGGGGTGAAATATGAATTCATGAACTTACTCGTACATCACTTGCTTGAAGCCCTGCATGAAAGAGAACAATTGAGATGTAGTCAGTGAGCTCTTCCTCTCTTCACCGCCCCCTCAAAACATGGAAGAATTAACAGCGCTCCCCTCAAGTCCAGCCAGGCCCAATCAAAGCCAATTTCTCCACATTCCTGAAGATACTTCTACTGTTTTTCTGTATTTGATTACATACATATGCTTTCGGGTCCTGAAGTGTTCACCGCTCCAGTACTTTATATGTCGAGCGGTATAAATATCTGCACAAACAAAATAAGCAAGGCTATACTAATAATTAGGATTCTTTATCAAGTGCCTACAAAGAAACACCCAAGGGGCAACTATACACAAAAGAAAAATGCAAGCATGTGTAAAATGATACAGGCAAAAAAAAGTCTTCTGACGGCCTGTAAAGGTAAAGGTCCAGTCGTGGCCGACTCTGGGGTTGCGGCGCTCATCTCGCTTTATTGGCCGAGGGAGCCGGCGTACAGCTTCCAGTCATGTGGCCAGCATGACTAAGCTGCTTCTGGCGAACCAGAGCAGAGCACGGAAACACCGTTTACCTTCCCGCCAGAGCGGTACCTATTTTTCTACTTGCACTTTGACGTGCTTTCGAACTGCTAGGTTGGCAGGAGCAGGGACCGAGCAACGGGAGCTCACCCCGTCGCAGGGATTTGAACCACCGACCTTCTGATTGGCAAGCCCTAGGCTCTGTGGTTTAGACCACAGCGCCACCTGCGTGCTTTGACCACCTGTAAAAAAAGCTTATTGCTCATACATACTATATGAGAAGACTATTGCTTAGAGCTAGCTATAATTATCTGGCCAAACTACTGTATTCACTCAAATCTACTGCTCACCTTTTTTGGGCCCAACTACGTTGTGAAAATTAAGGTGCGCATTAGTTAGATTCGATGGTGCATTTACATTCACCATCAAATGCTCTTTTTGTTTGTTTGTTTCAAGGTTTTGAAAATTGAGGTGTGCATTAGATTCGATGGTGCGTTAGACTCGAGTAAATACGGTATGTTCCCCTCACCCACTTTCCCCATGTCAGCTCATGCCCAAAGAATCCACATAACCTACTTGTGGAACCCAATGGATTCCATGCTCTTCCCTGGCTCTGAAAATCTCATCCAGTCTTTTAAGGTAAACCATTCATCAAAATCTGCTCTTACCTTCAGGAAGGCCACATGGTCTGTGGTTTCTAATGCTGCTTTAATCCTGGCAATCATCTTTGTATACGAAGATGCTTCGTCTTTCAGATGTATTACGGCATCCTGCATATCCTTTAGGTTCTTCTTGCTTATCTTCTGGACTCTGTTCTTACAACGTTCTTCCTTCTCACGCAAGATCTGGTGGAGAGCCTCAAACTCTCTGGAAATGCGACTCAAGGTGTCTTTAGTGCAATTCTGCAAGGGGTAGAAAAACCGAAGAAGGAAGGAGGGATTTTTTTTAATCTTAAAGAGAAAAACAACAACAGCCGTGCAGCAAATACCTTCCGATTTACGAAATCCATTTTTAAAATGTACAATGGAAATCGTTGAATATATTCAGCTTCTAAATTGCAGTTGCTACCCGCTTTATTATTGCAACTGAGGATCAGGCCCACTCAAACACAGATGGGGTGACTGAATCTGCTTGATCTTCTTGCAGAAACGAGGACGGTAGTTGTTACAACGCTGTATAGGGATCCGCAGGGGTGATTCAGATAGCCATTTGGAACATGGCACTCACTCAGAAATTATGGGCCTAATTGAAAGATGTGTGTTTGCTGGTCCTGAATAGGGTAACCGTGTCCCTGAAAGACCAGGTGCACAGCCTGGGAGTCATTCTGGACTCACAAGCTTTCCATGGAGGAAGCAGCTGTTGAGGTGGTTTAGCCAAGACTGGAGCTCTTTCCTTTTTGCTTGATTTTAGTCAGACCTGCAAACAGGTGACCCACCACCTAGCCAGAAGCAGACTGCCAGCCACGTATTGTTGTCTTCTAGAGTCTCAAGAAACCAACACTTTTCAGACTATTGCTAACTTACTCTCCTGGTGCACTTATACCTCATGATATTATGAGGTATACTGTAAATAGGGAACCATAACAACTGCTATTTAAATACAAGGCTGGTTTTGTATTTCAGGTATCTAATACAGTGGTACCTTGGTGTTATGTACTGAGTTGAATAGGATCCAAACTGCAGCAGTCTGATTGGTCCTAGAACAATAGGATCCAAAATGCAGCAGTCTGATTGGTCCTAGAACATTAGGATTCAGAATGCAGCAGTCTGATTGGTCCTAGAACAATGCAGCAGTATGATTGGTTGGCAGGAACCACCCAATCATGCTCCAGATAGAAGTGAATCCACAACCTGATTGGCTTACAGTAGAATTCCGGAATTCGCCAGTCATGTGCAGCCCATTGTGTAAATAATGTATATAAAGCAGATACTTTGAGGGGACATTCATTCATTCCTCCTCACCACTATGAGCTGAATAAAGAGCATGAAATCACTTTGCGACTCTGAGTATATTTCACTTGGGTTAAGAACTTAATTCGTTCCGCAGATGGAAAAATCTAAATTGGAAACAGAACTGTTAGAACCCAAAACTAAGATTTTGTCAAAAATGTATAACTTGCTGCTGAAATGGAACACTCAGGATGAGACTGTCAAATCAGCTATGATTAAATGGGCACAAGATGTTGGACATAACATTATGTTTGCTGACTGGGAACAGTTGTGGACCACTGGGATGAAATTTACGGCATGTAATGCCTTAAGAGAAAATATTACATTTTAACCTTAAGCCAAGAGATAGAAACTGGCATAAGGAATTCAACCTTGAACCTATCTTGGAGTAGACCTTTGAACTGGCCTACCCATCTTGCCCCATTCCTACAACTGAAATCTTTTACTTACTCCAAGTACAGGTCTGTGTGATGTATATCATTTACCTCCATCTCTGACATTTCTTCTAGCTGAAGAGATTCGGCCTCACCAGCGGTCTTTAGGAAATTCTCCAGTTCTCTAAGAGTTGTCTCCAATTTCCACTGTGTAGCAGAGAAAGCCAGAGACATTGAGCATAAAACATGTCTATTTTTCGTTTAGGAAAACAGGAGAGGCAACACTTGTTACACATATTGAAAATACACTAAATCATATAACCATTAAAAAAATATCATCAGGATCCTTTCCATGGGGGGTTGAAGGCCATGGTGGGGGGGCGAGAGAAAGGGTAGCTATAGGAAACTCTAGAAATACGTTTGTGATATGGTGTTAATGTGTACTTATTTGTGTGTGTGTGTGTGTGTATGTGCATGTACACACACACATTTTTATATTGTAAATTGCTTTAAGATCTCTTAAAATACCAAGTGGTATATAAATGAAAATAGTAATATAATACAGGCTAAAAAGGTATATTACAGGGCTAAAAATGAGTATGACAAGGCTGCATATTGTATCCTTGCTTATTTAACTTATATGCAGAGTTCATCATGTGAAAGGCTGGGCTGGATGAATCCCAAGCCGGAATTAAGATTGCCGGAAGAAATATCAACAACCTCAGATATGCAGATGACACAACCTTGATGGCAGAAAGTGAGGAGGAATTAAAGAACCTTATAATGAGGGTGAAAGAAGAGAGCACAAAATATGGTTTGAAGCTCAACATCAAAAAAACGAAGATCATGGCCACTGGGCCCATCACCTCCTGGCAAATAGAAGGGGAAGAAATGGAGGCAGAGATTTTGCTTTCTTGGACTCCATGATCATTGCAGATGGTGACAGCAGTCATGAAATTAAAAGACGCCTGCTTCTTGGGAGAAAAGCAATGACAAACCTAGACAGCATCTTAAAAAGCAGAGACATCACCTTGCCGACAAAGGTCCGTATAGTTAAAGCTATGGTCTTCCCAGTAGTGATGTATGGAAGTAAGAGCTGGACCATAAACAAGGCTGATCGCCAAAGAATTGATGCTTTTGAATTATGGTGCTGGAGGAGACTCTTGAGAGTCCCATGGACTGAAAGAAGATCAAACCTCTCCATTCTTAAGGAAATCAGCCCTGAGTGCTCACTGGAAGGACAGATCCTGAATCTGAGGCTTCAATACTGTGGCCACCTCATGAGAAGAGAAGACTCCCGGGGAAAGACCCTGATGTTCAGTCTCAGTCAGTTTTATTGCACATAGCCAAAGGCTGCCGCAATGTACACAGAATTATTTGACAATTAAAAGAAAATATACTGAATTGGTAAAAAAAGACTTAAAACATTACGTACTCTAAACAAAGCTATAAAAGTACCCCAATGTACCAATAAAAACATTAAACAGTAAAATTCATAAGCTAAAATCATCACATGGTCACGAATGTTAAAAACAATATCAATTAATACAGTGTGCAATTTATACTCAGAGTTTGGTGACAAAGATAGAGCATAGCCTGAGGTAGATAGATAGGATCAAATAAATTCATCTCCTTTACAGTTAATGGCTACCTTGGCTATATAATTTGCTCTAATTTTCCTAGCAGCAGTTGCAAAAAGTGCTACCCGCCAGGTCACATACTTATCTGTGTCTGCAAGGAGATATAACATCATATCAAGGGGGTTCTGGCCAGGGGACCCTGTCATTATAGGTACCAAAAATCTTTTTCTTGCATCATTATATAACGGACAGTGCAAGATATAATGCATAAGGTCCTCTACTTCAGAACATCCCCTTATGCAAACACGTTCGTTTTTTGGTATGCCTCTATGTCTCCCATCTCTATAAGCAGAGCTTATTGTATTTAGTCGTAGCTCTGTAAAAGCTTTTCGAAGCTGTGCAAAAGTCAATTCATTAAAATAAGAGATGTGTTCATTGACCTCTCTAAGTTTAAAATACAATGGGGCGCATGTGGATGTGCACATAGAGTTTAGATCGTTTTTAGTTGCCACTGCCCTTATGGTTCGTTTAAAAATATTTTTCTGTGAATATAAGGGGAGTTCTTTAATCTCAGTCACTGAGAGATCATATTTGCCCATCAGTTGGGCAGCATGATGTACCCAGTTTTTAAGGGGTAATCCATTTGAGAGCTCAATCAGGCATTTTTTTGGTAGCCTAGTGTTATCCATCTGTTGAACTCTAAACCAGTAGCAGAGAATTCTTTTATCTATTTGGCTCTCTATGCTCAACATGCGAGTTTCCAACCTGACCATGGCAGATTGCACGTCTTTGGGTAAACCTAAAAGAACTCTTAAAAAATAGTTCTGTGGGGGTTCCAGACCGGAGACCTTTGAGGTACCCCAAACCTCTGCACCATATAAAATCTGGGCCATTGTTTTTGCTTTATACACAGATAGAGCCGGGTTGACCAGATTTCCACCTTTACATGCAGCGAATTTCAGAATGGCTTTTGCTGATTTAAAGGCTTGCAATTTAATATTGGATAGCTGTGTATTCCAAGATGCCTTTTCTGAATAATCCCAGATATTTAAACGTATTTACTTGGTTTATGATGTGTTCATCCAGGTGCCAAACATGCTTTTTAGAACGCTTCCCAAATACAATGACCTGCGTCTTATCATAGTTTATAGATAAAGCATTCCTCTTGCAATATGAACTTAATTTTGCAAGCAGCCGTCTCAGGCCCACCTGGGTTCTAGATACCAGTACTAGGTCATCAGCATACATTAAAACTGAGAGTTTTTGGTCGAGAATTGTGACAGGGGCAAACTGTGGGCCCTCCAGTTCTTTAACCATGTCATTAATATAAAAATTGAACAGGAAAGGTGCCAAAATGCATCCCTGTTTGACTCCAGTAGTGGTCTTAATTCTAGCGGTGAGATGGCCAGCCAGATCCACCTTTACTTGTATTGATGTGTCAGTATATAATGTTTTGATGAGAAATAATAAACGGAGGTCTATATTTGTCTTTTCCAATTTTTGCCACAATGCGTGTCTTGGGACCGTATCAAAAGCTGACTTTAGATCGATAAAAGCAACATATAACTTTTGCTTCAAATTATGGATGTATTTACATAGCAGAAAGTTCAGCACAAAGCACTGGTCCAATGTGGATTTCCCTCTTTGGAAACCTGCCTGGACTTCAGATATCACCTTATTTGTTTCTGCCCATTCTTCTAGTCTCCCAAGAAGGAGCCTGGCATATAGTTTGGAGGCTACATCTAACAAACTAATGGGTCTATAATTGGCAGGGTTTTTCTTATCGCCCTTTTTATATATTGGGGCAATTATACTCAACTTCCACCCTTCAGGTATACGACCTGAGCTGTTAATGTATGAAAACAATTTTGCAAATATGGGTGACCAGAAATCAGGTCTTATCTTATAGATCTCCATTGGGATCATGTCTTCTCCTGGAGCTTTATTAGCTAGTTGGCTTGCGATTAGCCTCTTAATCTGATGTTGGGAAAGATGGAGGGCACAAGGAGAAGGGGATGACAGGACGAGATGATTGGATAGTGTTCTCGAAGCTACAAGCATGAGTTTGACCAAACTGCGGAAGGCAGTGGAAGACAGGAGTGCCTGGCGTGCTCTGGTCCATAGGGTCATGAAGAGTCGGACATGACAAAACGACTAAACAAAAACGAAAAGGTAAAGGACCCCTGACAGTTAAGTCCAGTCGCAGACGACTCTGGGGTTGCGGCACTCATCTCGCTTTACTGTCTGAGGGAGCCGGCATTGTCCGCAGACGGTTTTTTCCCGGGTCATGTGGCCAGGATGACTAAGCCGCTTCTGGCGAAACCAGAGCAGTGCACAGAAATGCCATTTACTTTCCCGCTGGAGCCGTAACTATTTATCTACTTGCACTTTTTGGCATGCTTTCAAACTGCTAGGTTGGCCAGAAATATAGGGCTAGAAGAGTATAATGGAGGGGTAAATTACTTTAACAGGAGCGTTGGACTATGGGGAAAAGAAGCGAGAGATGTTCCAGCAGGGGTTGCTAGTCCATCTGGGACACTGAGCAAACCTGGAATTTTGAGAAAGTTATGCAGGTCGGGGGCCAGTCACAAATAGGTGCTGTGCTGCGTGTGACATAATGGATGCCACATTTAAAAGAGTATAAACACATACACAAAAACCAGTTTTTAAATTCACCTTGTTGATGAAGGGCAGGCGAGAAACAAAATTAAATAAAAATAACATATCCTATTGCATTTTCCCACACCCCAGGATTAGCCTCTGACCAGATGGTTTTACCATCAGCCAACCTTCCCCTCTCCCATTTTTTAACTTCTTGTCCTGATATAAGAGAGGTATGCAGAACTGGAAAGTTTGCACAAGGTTTTTGTGACGTTTTCCTTGGTGTTGCAAAATCCCCCTTGGGGCAATGCCTTCATTTTTTGTGTGTGCGGACTTAAAAATGGAAAGCGTAATGCTGGTGGTCAACAAAAGAGGTTTAGACTATATCAAGGCAAATCTTTAAAAATGTAGTATAAACACCAACAATTGGGAAACACCTGGCCTGTGAGCGCTGCAGTTGGAGAACAGCCTTTACCAAAGGTGTCATGGGCTTTGAAGACACTCAAACTTAGGACGAAAGGGAGAAACATGCTAGGAGGAAGGCACGCTTGGCAAATCCACACCGTGATCAACTTCCACCCGGAAACCTTTGTTCCCATTGTGGAAGGACGTGTGGATCCAAAATTGGCCTCCACAGTCATTGTTAAGACCGTGTTCATAGAAGACCATCTTACTCGGCTACAAGTGATCTCCAAGGAAGCAGCAGCAACCTGGGAAGTAATCCCTATTTAACCCAAGCGAAGCCGACTTCTGTGAGGGGGTGGAGAAGGCACGCACGGGATTGGACCGCACGTCTGAACCCGACCCGCGTGTCACCACTGCTACAGCCGCTTCCCGGGCTCCGAACAGAGAAAGAAGCCTTGGCGTCGACTACCTGCGCGTATTCGACGGCAAAATACGCAGAAGCCTTGCCACTGACCTGCGCGTCCTTCGCAGCATTTTTGATCGGCAGGAACTCGTGGTCCCGGTGGCGTGGCAGATCCCGGCAGATCCCGCAGATGGGGACGCCATGCTGCCGACAGAAGAGCTCCAGCGGCTCCTCGTGCTCCTCGCAGAAGTCGCGGGCGGCTGCAGGCAGCGGCTCGCCGTCGGGCTCCAGACGGTGGGCTTTCTGGGCCACGTTGGACGCCAGCTCCTGCGGCCCAAAGGGGCGGCGGCACTCCGGGCAGCTCCCCGCGCCCTGCCCGACGGGGACGCTGCTTTTGATGCACAACAGGCAGAAGCTGTGGCCGCAGCCCAGCAGGTGGGGCTCTTGCAAGACGGAGAGGCAGATCGGACACAGCAGGTCCTCAGCCAGGTTGGACGCCATGGTCCCCGGGAGCAGCTACTGGACGGGAACCAGCTGCGAGCGCCCCTCGCCCTTTCAAACGGGAAGAAGAGGTGCGCCCACCCGCGCAGCGCCTTGTTTCGAAGCGCTTCTGCCCGCCCGACGCCGGCTCAGTGGAGCTGCAGTCTTTCGATTCTTCTTTCTCTGGAAAGAGGTGCGGGGAGCGCAAAAACGCAAAGGGAACAGGAGTAGCCAAGAGCGCGCACGACCAGCTGAAGCAAAGGCCCCTTGTGCTCCTAATTAATAGCCCCTTCCACCAGCCCAGCAGGTGAAGCGTATGAAATTCCTTCTTCGAGGGAACTTTTAAAGGCGCAGGAGCCCTGTCTCCCTTTGCATTTGGCAACATTCCGTTGCTCCGACCAGCGAGCCGGCTGACCATTTCGTAGAAATCACTTTTCTCAAATAAGGCAAGGTCACCAAGGCTAAAGTATTTTTCGTATGTTGTATATTTTCATATATTGGCCCCTTTTCCTACAATTTTTGGGGCCTTTTCGTTTTCGTTTTCCTTTTCTTTTTCTCTTTCCCTTTGCATCACTTTATTTCTTTTTAACTGAAATCTTTTAAATAAACTATTAATTATTAAACCCTAACCCAAACCCAAATAAAAAAACCTAAAGCTAAAATAACAAGGGAAAGGAGTGAAACTTTAAACGCTAACACATTGTGGCTTATTGCCCAACCCTATGCATTGAAGATCTCCGGCTTAATGTCAGAATAGGCTTGTAAGCAGTTTGCAAAATATCTCTTTTTAATGTTAAGGCTGCTGTCCTAACTGCTCTTCTTCCAGAGTCAATCCTATGGACTCCAGTAGGGCTTACCTCAGAGTAAAGGTGAGCCTTCCTTAGCCTGGGGGCCTCCCACTGCACTGCTGGCAGGGGCTGATGGGAATTGTAGTCCATAACATCTGATAGGCATCAGATTCTGGAACACTGCCTTAGAACATTCAGTTTCATTTTAGCTGTGTGGAATCTGGATGGTAGATTTGGGGTGGAGGAAGAACCAGTAGGAGAACACCCTCTTGATCGATTGCAACAGCAGTTCAGCAATGGAGCCAGTTGTAGTTAGAGGGGCGGTAGACACTCTTGGTGAAGGATTTCAAGCACAAAACCAGTGCTATTTTTTTTTTTTTTGAAAGAAAAAAAGCCATGGAATCTTTTGCCCAGTATGGGGCTTGAACTCACGAACCTGTGATTAAGAGTCTCGTGCTTTACCGACTGAGCTGTCCCAAGAGTCATGGAAGATAAGACAGCTATCTGTTGGGGGAGACTGGTGCTCTGGATATTCTTGCATTTAGCATCGTAGTTCGTTAAGGGTCTCCTAACAACCTTTAGCATCCTTAACAAACTACAGCTCCCCAGGTTCTTGTTGGTGGGGGGGACGGACGTTTTCACTTGCACATTTCCCAATATTGATTATAGTATCAATAACGTCCACCGCAGACGTTTGAAGCACTCTTGGCAGTTATGAACCCCCCTCAAAGAATCCACAGCGGCCACATTCTTGCTTGCTTGCGCTCTCACTCTGGGCCTAGGTGTCCAGTGTTGCTGAGGGTGGAAGGGAGAAGGCCGTTGGGATCCCTGCTCTGTGTTTGCAGTTATGAGATTGTTGTCTATCACATGATGGTGTATGTTTTCATTCCACAGTGTGGAAAGTGACAGAGACAGGATGCTTATGTTACTGTATTCCGTGAAGTGGGACTGTTGTCCTTTGTTCTCTCTCTCTTTTCTGTCTGATGAGAAAGAGGAAGGAGCTAAGTCAGAATGCTCCAAGTGTATTATATGTAAATAAACGCAGATTAGCCAAAATGCTGAGCTACTGAGTTCTGTTACGCAAACTGCGAATTCTCTGCGGATCCCTGAGTGTGCTGGTGCTTCTTGGTATCAGTCGCTGTGACATTCGGGCTGAAGAAAGCTTTTGAAGCTCCCAATCGACCAAGAGGGAGAGAACATGCCAGTCGGGCATGTGTCTCTGCCAGGGTCCTACACGAGAGTAGGACACAAGCTGAGCGGGTGAACACAAGTGGGGAAGCTGCACAGCCAGGGCTAGGAGGCCTTGGCAGGCAGCCGACAGTGCCAGTCCTCAACCCTGGCTTGAGAGGTCGTAAGAACCTAAGGAAGAACACTGCTGGTTCAATGGCCAATGGCACAAAGATACAGATTCCACACTGAATGTAATGATAAAACTCCACATTTTGAGGAACAAAATTCAGCAATACATATTACTGTAAAATATTGTTATAGGGTTGTTTGGAGGGGGGGGGGCAAGAGCTCCCAAACACCTAGATTCAGTAAAACATTAGAAACTAAGGGATAAATTCCTGAATTTAGCTGTTCTTAGGAGGCTAGTCCTAAAGGTCCGTACAGTTAAAGCTATGGTTTTCCCGGTAGTGATGTATGGAAGTGAGAGCTGGACCATAAAGAAGGCTGATCGCCGAAGAATTGATGCTTTTGAATTATGGTGCTGGAGGAGACTCTTGAGAGTCCCATGGACTGCAAGAAGATCAAACCTCTCCATTCTTAAGGAAATCAGCCCTGAGTGCTCACTGGAAGGACAGATCGTGAAGCTGAGGCTCCAATACTGTGGCCACCTCATGAGAAGAGAAGACTCCTTGGAAAAGACCCTGATGTTGGGAAAGATGGAGGGCACAAGGAGAAGGGGACAACAGAGGACGAGATGATTGGATAGTGTTCTCGAAGCTACCAGCATGAGTTTGACCAAACTGTGGGAGGCAGTGGAAGACAGGAGTGCCTGGCGTGCTCTGGTCCATGGGGTCACGAAGAGTCGGACACGACTAAATGACTAAACAACAACTGGAGGCTAGTCTGGTGATGGTTTACTTGGGGGGGGGTGAGTTGTTGAAGAACCGATGGTGCTGAGAGCCAGTAATGAGCCCCTCAAGGGAAGGTCATTGAATCTGTGAAGTGGGGGTTGCCAGGGTTACAGGGGGCATGATGACACCACAGGAAAAAGGGCCTTCTGAAACAGAGGGTGACAAGGGGTGGTGATGTAATCCAGGCATAGGCAAACTTCGCCCTCCAGCTGTTTTGGGACTACAATTCCCATCATCCCTGACCACTGGTCCTGTTAGCTAGGGATGATGGGAGCTGTAGTTAGGGCCATCTTACCAATGGAGGCTAGTGGTGCTTGAGAGGTCATAAGAACCTAAGGAGGAACACTGGTTCGGTGGCCTGTCTAGCATAGCATTCTGTTCTCACAGTGGCCAGCCAGATGGAGAAGCCTTCGAGCAGAGCCCAAATGCAACTTCACCACTCTGCCCACTTGGGTTTCCGTCATTTCAGCACCTGCCAGACTAAAGATGTTGTATATCTAATAAGATGCCTGTGCAATCTACTCTATATTGAATCAATGACACGAGTGGTCGGTGTTCGGATAGGGGAGCATCGTTCCCACATTAGAAATTGAGTTATGGATGCACCACTCGTAGAGCATTTTGTGACACACCAGCAGAGAGACATGGACCTTCTTTACATGGTTCTTTGGGTAAATCAGAAACAACTAGGGGTGAGGAGAGATTACGTAAGATTGCTACACCAACAAGAAACTAAATTAATTTTCTTATTCAAATCCCTGTATCCTGGGGGTTTGAACACGGAATTAGACTTTAATTGTTTCATTTAATTGTTCTGATTATATGGCTACTGCTATCATTCACTGCATTAATTATTGGATTCTGTATCTTTATTCCCCCCCCCCAATAATTTTTATTAAGTTTCCATTTGCCAAATTAAACATATCATACCAATTAGTCCAAATTATCCAAATGTTTTCCAAATTATTTTTTTTTTGTGGGGGGTACCCATGCTCCTCGATCGTCAGGAATCCAAAGATCCAAATTCGTGCTGCTTTCCTTACTGCAATGATGTTTCCAGTCCCATCTTCTCATATTTGTCATTTATTCATTTTCCTTTTCTGTCACCTCCGAGTTTTCTCCACAAGTGGATTAAAAGGAACAGTCTTATTTTGCCTCTGTGTGGGTTTTATAATGCTCTCTCATATGTCCACAAATCCAACCATCATGTTTTCGAGCAGACATTCCATCCTGTCATTCCGGTGAAATACAGTCTGAATGTCCACTCGTTTATTTTCCAGACCCACTGCCTCATAATTAGTCTTCCAGGAGGATAACAGCCCTTTCTGATTTACGATTCCAGCCTGATATCCAAGCGGCTCTTCCTCCCTAGACCATCCATCTTGCAGCCGAGATCTGCCTACGCATCGAAGCATTTCTTACTGCGTCACTGAGAGAGACTCACTTGTTTCCAAATCTTTCACAGACATATAATTATTTCCACACAGTTCATTTTCACTCCCACTTGTAAATTAGTCGTCAAGACAGTTTTTTGAGGGGGAGGGTTATCAGGTACTCACATAAAAATAAAATATAAAAGTCTTCCCCCCCTCGTACTGTCCACATACCAAAATGTCGGCAGTTCTCTGGTGTTATCTATCATTCACTACTACTGCTACTGCTATCATTCACTGCATTAATTGTTGGATTCTGTATCTTTAAATTTTCTGAATTTGTACATGACTCAGCACTCTCGGGATGGCCTATATAATGCCTCTAGGATTCGGCCCCCAGTATCAGCTTTCTACGCTTCTTAGTGAGTGCTGATCTTATGCTATTTGATGTACCTGTTAGAACCATTCTACCTTTTTTGATCATCCATTGAAAGGCTTGTTTGTCTCTTTCAATACCAATGGACCATATTGTCTAATTTTGTCTAATTTTGTTCATGCAACAGTGATAGACTTTTAATTTCTGTGTGTTTCCATTAGATATTCTCTGTTTAAGAATTGCTACAGTTGGAGCTTCTATTATCGCATGATTGCAGGATCGGGACTACTGAAAGGCTTGTTTGCCTCTGTGATATTGACTGACTACCTTCTCTAAGTGGCCCATCAGGAACTCTGTTGGTTTAACTACATGCTGTGTAGTGCTATTTTTTTCTAGAAAAAGAGGTGCCGCAACTCACCACTATAAACAGTTTACAGCAGCAGTAACAGCAGGGTTACATGTGTGCATGTTAGGCCCTGGTTTGGGGATCGGAACTGGTTTGTGAACTTTAAACAACAGCCCTGTGGTGTGTGCGCCAAGGTGGAAAGCCCCAAGAAACAGCCTGTGGTCTTCTTTTTCTTTTTGCAAGGGAATATATGGACATATAACCAGACCAAGAATGAGAGTTCAAAAGTTTTATTTTCTGGTACAGTGGGTGAAGAGAGATACCAAAGGAAGATAAAAGACTGTTTATGTACGCAACAACAGCGGCAAGAATTCTCCCAGCCCCAAAATGGAAACAACAAGTACTGCCAACAAAAGAAGAGTGGCAGATGATGGACTTTGTGGAATTGGCAAAGCTGACAGGAAGAATCCGAAACCAGCAAGATCAAGTATTCCAAAAGGACGGGAGTACATTTATACGATATCTGAAAGATTACTGTAAGCGATTAACATCACTAGCAGGGTTGTCTGAAGACTCGTAGTGAAGAATTTTCTCCCTTTTTATTTTAACATAAATTTCAGTGACTTGTAATGAGCTAATCAGAACTGGAAAATGTATAAAATGCAAAGATATAAAGGTTTACTTTGAAAGCTGTGAGCCGGGAGGGAAGGAAGTCTATAGGCTCAAAAGAGCCAGAGAGGTAAAGTGGATAGCAATGATGTGATTATATATTATTAAATGGAAGACTAATAAAAATTATATTTAAAAACCACACAAAAGTCTTTCCCCCTCTAAATACACAGCTGGGACACCCTCTCCCTTATGCTGCCCTATGCAGTATGGTACAGCTCCCTCCCTCTGAGTATAATGCATAAAGGCAGAGTGAGAAAACTTACACTCTGTACAGTGTGAGAATGCAGAGTGAGATCAGTTCCCTTCCGTGGGTTCGAAACCTTGCAACAGTTTCCCCCAAGCTTCAAAATCCAATGCCACTTTGAATTTCTTGAGAGATGGAAACACTGGCACCACATTTTTCTCATCGTCTCCAGAATGTTCCTCCTTCTCTTCACTACTTCCATCCTCTTCTTCATCGGACGACTTATCTTCCTCTTCAGCTGCATTGTTGTCATCTTCCTCCTCCTCCTCTGTTGAGTCGTTGGCTCTGAGAAAACAAGAAGCGCCTGTTTAGTGGGAAAGGCTGATCTGCCCCTCTGTATTACTCCTGCTTGTTGCTCCTAACAGGATGTTGCCCCCCGCCCAAAAAATGAGGCCAGGCTGATCTGTGGCAAGCCCTAGAACTGGTTGCAGAAGCCACTAACTTTCAAAGAAGAAACCACATTTTCCAGCTAAGCAAGAGCAAACTGGATGATCAACGTTCGTGGCTTGACCGGTATTCCATCAGAATAAGTATGAAAGGAGGATTTTGGCCATGTGGAAGGTACTTGAAGTTATGTTAGAGCTATGTTAAGTGCTGCATGGAGCCACCATTTTAATTTCATGCCCACCCGATTGTGGAAAAGCAATGATTCCGCACCATAGACTATGTAGATGGGAGAGTAATGTGAATGCAGGAAAATGGTCTTTTTAAAAAACTGAGCTGCGTTCAGTTGGGGATGAGGACTAAGGGGCCAAACCAGAGGTGGGAAACCTCAGCCCTGGAGGTCAAATGAGCTCCCTCCAAAAAAGCTGTCTATGTGGCCAATGAGATTTTCCCCAGACCACACCCTCAATGGTCTTCCTTCACACCATTCTGGGGTGTTTTGGCTTGGCTGGAATGTGTGCTTGAACTCCGAAAATGACTATCTATTGCCTGGCTGGAGAAGACAAAGAAATTTGTGGCCATGTGTAAAAAGGAGCCTTCCGTACAAAAGAACCTTTTGCATTTATTGCTGCCCTGTCCACTTTTGCCTCAGACCCACACCTGCCACCAGGTTAAACCAAGGAAACAAGGAACATGAATGTTAATGAAGGGAACTAGAGAGGTGCCAGGGACACGGGTGGTGCTGTGGGTTAAACCACAGAGCCTAGGGCTTGCTGGTCAGAAGGTCGGCAGTTCGAATCCCCGCGACGGGGTGAGCTCCCGTTGCTCAGTCCCTGCTCCTGCCAACCTAGCAGTTCAAAAGCACGTCAAAGTGCAAGTAAATAAATAGGTACCGCTACAGCGGGAAGGTAAACGGCGTTTCCGTGCGCTGCTTTGGTTCACCAGAAGCGGCTTAGTCATGCTGGCCACATAACCTAGAAGCTGTACGCTGGCTCCCTCGGCCAATAAAGCGAGATGAGCGCCACAACCCCAGAGTCGGCCACAACTGGACCTAATGGTCAGGGGTCCCTTTACCTTTAGAGAGGTGCCACACAAGAATGAGTTCTAGACACTTACCTCTTAATCAGCTCGCTAAAACTCAATGGCACTTTTTTCTCATCGTCTTCAGAATATTCCTCCTCCTCTTCACTACTTTCATCCTCTTCTTCATCAGACGACTTATCTTCCTCTTCAGTTGCATTGTTGTCATCTTCTCCCACCTCCACCTCTATTGAGTCTTTGGCTCTGAGAAAACACGAAGCCCCTGTTTACTGGAAAAGGCTGATCTGCCCCACTGTATTACTCCTGCTTGTTGCTCCTAACAGGATGTTGCCCCCTGCCCCCCCCCCCCAAAAAGAGGCCAGGCTGATCTGTGGCAAGCCCTAGAACTGGTTGGAGAAGCCACTAACTTTCAAAGAGAAGCCACATTTTTCAACTAAGCAAGAGCAAACTGGAGGATCAATGTTTGTGGCTTGACATGTGTTCCATCAGAATAAATATGAAAGGAGGATTTTGGCCATGTGGAAGGTACTTGACATTATGTTAGATCTATGTTAAGTGCTGCATGGAGCCGCCATTTTAATTTCATGCCCACCCGATTGTGGAAAAGCAATGATTCCGCACCATAGACTATGTAGATGGGAGAGTAATGTGAATGCAGGAAAATAGCCTTTTTAAAAAACTGAGCTGCATTAAGTTGGGGATGAGGACTAAGGGGCCAAACTAGAGGTGGGAAACCTCAGTCCTGGAGGTCAAATGAGCTCCCTCCAAAAAAGCTGTCTATGTGGCCAATGAGATTCTCCTTAGACCACCCCCTTAATGGTCTCCCTTCACACCATTCTGGGGTGTTTTGGCTTGGCTGGAATGTGTGCTTGACCTATGAAAATGACTATCGTTTGCCTGGATGGAGAAGAGAAAGGGATTTGTGGCCGTGTTTAAATAGTGGCCTTCTGTACAAAAGAACATTTTGCATTTATTGCTGCCCTGTCCACTTTTGCCTCTGGCTCTGCCTGTCACTGGGATGTGGCCACGGGCGGTTGCCCCAAAATGAATGTGGCCCTTGGGCTGAAAAAGCCACACACCCACACCTGCCACCAGGTGAAACCAAGGACACAAGGGATGTCAAAGAAGGGAACCACAGAGGTGCCACGCAAGAATGAATTCCAGACACTTACCGCTGCATCAACTCCTGGAAGTCCTACATGAAAGATAAACAAGTTTAGTGTATTGATTTACAGCGTCTTCACAGTCAATTAGAAAGAATGACTAGAAAGGGCTTCCTCTCGCTTCAGATGTCATCTGGGAGCAGCCGTTCGATCAGACTGCCTCAGCAGGAGACACTGGAAGATTTGCTGCAAGCCCAGCTCCACCTGGAACCTCCTGCCCCAGAACTGTGCCAGCTGGTCATTATAGGAACAACCGTTCGAAAATAGGCGTCTGCATTTTGCTTTTGATTCTCCTCTTCCCTCCCTGTCCCTTTTTCCTTGTGCGCCACCTGCATCCCGGGCTACCAGGAGTGGGACTCATTCATTGAATCCCACCCACAGTGCTGTTGTGGATGGAGCCCAACACCCAAGTTGGAAAAGTTGTTATGAGTCTCCTATTCCCCTCACAAAGCAGTTTAACAATCAACCCCTCTTCCCAATGAATTCAGGGAACTGCAGCCATATTAAACCAGATCTAATCTAGCCATATAGGGATGCGGGTGGTGCTGTGGGTTAAACCACAGAGCCTAGGACTTGCCGATCAGAAGGTCTGCGGTTCGAATCCCCGCGACGGGGTGAGCTCCCGTTGCTCAGTCCCTGCTCCTGCCAACCTAGCAGTTCGAAAGCACGTCCAAGTGCAAGTAGATAAATAGGTACCACTCTGGCGGGAAGGTAAACAGCGTTTCTGTGTGCTGCTCTGGTTCGCCAGAAGCGGCTTAGTCATTCTGGCCACATGACCTGGAAGCTGTACGCCGGCTCCCTTGGCCAATAAAGCGAGATGAGCGCCGCAACCCCAGAGTCGGCTTCAACTGGACCTAATGGTCAGGGGTCCCTTTACCTAGTCTAGCCATATTGAATCGGATATTGTTATTTGGCCAAGAACTTTCAATCCTACATCACCGCACACATCCACTGGACCGCATGGTGTTTTGCAGGTATGCCTCTGATCAGAGCTGGTCTCACCTTCAGAAAGGCCAAGTGGTCTGTACTTTCTAACGCTGCTTTAACCTTGTTAATAATCTCAGTCAGGGAAGAAACGTCGTTTTTCAGGCTCAAAAAGGCATCTTGCATTTCCTCCAAGTTCTTCTTCCTCTTCTCCTGGACAGTCTTCATAATAGCCTTCTCTTTCTCATCCAAGATCTGGTGAAGGGATTCAAATCCTTCGGAAATGTGTTTTACGATATCTTCAGTACAACTCTGCAAGTGGTGGGGAGAAAAACACACACACACACACACACACACACACACACACACACACGAATTAATTTCATTTTTAGTGTTAGTGAGAAACAAAGAAGATACGCATTCAAGGCAATAAAAATCAAACATAACGAAAGGGTGATTTGTCCCGTCGCCCCATCAAGAAGATTTTGAATTAGAAAAGTTCCTATGGAAAGTAATAATGATAATGATAATGATAATGATAATGATAATGATAATGATAATGATAATAATAATAATAATAATAATAATAATAATTTATACCCTGCCCATCTGGCGGTATTCCTCAGGAGAACTTGTGCCTGGATATTATGAAACATAAAAATGGAAATTTAACCTTCACAGCCTGAGATCAGGGCACCTTGTGATTATCAGGGACAGGGTCTTTTCAGTGGTGGGGCCCTGGCTTTGACAGACTCCCCCCCAAAGCTTGCCTTGTCCTGGCACCTAGAGTCCAGTGTCTTTCCAGTGCCAGATGAAGACCTTTTTAAAAATTTCCCAGGCCAAGCTTATGTTGATCTGCTTTACCTGCATGCTTTCAATACCATTTTTAGGTTGTCTTCACAGATTTCAGGTTTGTTTGTGTTTGGCTTATTTCCGAACACAATTCAAAGTGTTGGTGCTGACCTTTAAGGCCCCAAACAGCCTTGGCGCAGTATACCTGAAGGAGCGTCTCCACCCCCATCGTTCAGCCTGGACACTGAGGTCCAGCGCCGAGGGCCTTCTGGCAGTTTGCTCACTGTGAGAAGTGGAACTACAGGGAACCAGGCAGAGGGCCTTCTCGGTGGTGGCGCCCACCCTGTGGAATGCCCTCCCGTCAGATGTCAAGGAAATAAACAACTATCTGACTTTTAGAAGATATCTGAAGGCAGCCCTGTTTAGGGAAGTTTTTAATGTTTGATGTTTTATTGTGTTTTTAATACTGTGTTGGGAGCCGCCCAGAGTGGGCAGGGTATAAATAAATAAATAAATAAATAATTGTAATGCATTAGTTGTTCTATCATGCATTTTGTACTTTACTGTAGGCAACAGTGGATTTCAAGGGCGGGCTATAAACAAGGACATTAATGCATGCTCTTTAAACCACAAAAAGTGTGGGGAAGCGGAGTTCCACAATCCCTTACTGCTTTTCCTTTACCTTTAGCTCTCCAATTGCCTCCTTCTGGTGTATTTTCTCCTCTTTGGCCTCCTTTAGACGCTCCTTCAGAGGCGTTAGGTATGGCTTCAGCTCCATCTGTGCAGCAGAGAAATCAACAGAGGTTAAGAAGGAAGGAAGGCTTCAGAAGCAAGGAGGAATATGTGCCGAGATGGAACTGCCCTCCCCGCTGCTTAGCTCTGCCAGGTGGAGCAAAGGCTAGGACCACCTTAGCTCCATAGGGCATGATGGAGACCAGGGAGAATGAAGGTATAATCAGTGCTTTTCCCCCTGGAAAAATGTTTATGGTTACTCTCATTTTGACTCAAGAAAATCATCATTTTATAGTTCAAATCAGGGGAAAATAACTAAAGCAAATGGACAAAAGTACAAAGATTCACAAACTGTTTAGAGGTATGCGTACCCCTGCGTCCCCCCCCAGGAAAAAAAAGCGCTGGATATAAAGTTTTATAAGGACAAACAAGAAACAATATGTACAAAACAAAGGAACACAAATCTAAAATAAATATCACGCACAGGAATAATAAAGGACACAGAACTTCACTTGCAGAAATATAAATTATTAAATGTATTAATATGAATGGAAGTTAAAAGCGTTGTAGCTGTTGCATTGTTGCAGGTTTTCCCCCAGTCAATGAGGCAGACACGGGTTCTTTGAGAAAAGTCTTGTTTTATTAAGCTGCGCAGCTGGCTTCAGCGAGATAACTCTCAAAGGCTGGGCCCTGAACTCAGATTGGAGCTGCTTTTGATACCATGTCACAAACAAACCTCCATGGCACCAGAGCATGTGCAGAGTGTGATCACACAATTTTGCATGCTAGCAGACGACAGTCTCCCTTCCCTTTCTGCTGACTTCTGCAATTTCTGATGAGGCAAGAAGGCGTTGTCTTGTGGCTTCAGCCTGCAGATGTTCAGACTGCTCTTTGGTGTCAAGGACTGCTGAGGCAAGCAGATTTTCTTCAGTCCTCAGTTCCTAATTACTGCACTATTCTGGTAACTTGAGTTAGCCCAACCCTGGTGACTCACCCATCATGAGTTGGGGTGGCTCTTACAATATCTTCTGCTCTTCTTAGAGCAGTAAAGGTAAAGGATCCCTGACCATTAGGTCCATTCGTGCCGACTCTGGGGTTGTGGCGCTCATCTCACTTTATTGGCCGAGGGAGCCGGCGTACAGCTTCCAGGTCATGTGGCCAGCATGACTAAGCCGCTTCTGGTGAACCAGAGCACCACACGGAAATGCCGTTTACCTTCCCTCTGGAGCAGTACCTATTTATCTACTTGCACTTTGACATGCTTTCGAACTGCTAGGTTGGCAGGAGCAGGGACCGAGCAACAGGAGCTGACCCCGTGGCAGGGATTTGAACCACCGACCTTCTGATCAGCAAGTCCTAGACTCTGTGGTTTAACCCACAGCACCACCCGCATCCCTCCTCTTAGAGCAGGGTTACTTAATTCTTCCCTCAGTATAAAGGATTATGATTAAGACTGAAATGAAGCAGAATTACAGTGGACGCTCAGGTTGCGAACGTGATCCGTGTGGGATGCATGTTTGCAACGTGCAGCGGCGCTTCTGCGCATGCGCGGGTTGCAATCCAGTGCTTCTGGGCATGCGCAAAGCGCGATTTAGCCCTCCTGCGCATGCGCGACTGCCGAAACCCGGAAGTAACCTGTTCCTGGACGAAAAAATGCAACCTGAAGCATCTGTAACCTGTGCTATGACTGTAAATGAAACTATCATTCCTTGAAATCTAGCGGGGGGGGGGGGGTTCCATGTAAAATGTGTAATTGGCTTTTTAATTGATTGATATTTTAATTGTAATTTGGTATTGATAAAATGTGGCTTATATTGGATTTTTATAATAAAAATTATTTTATACGTACTTTTTATATGTACTTTTTATATGTACCTTTTTTATATATAAAAAAGGACTACCCTAACACGATCCAGTTAAGCAGCAGTGAAGCTGTCGCAGCTCTGAAGCAGCACAAAAACTACGTTTTCAAAGCCTGTTAGAATCCTTAGCAGACCTGCGTGGTTGTGAATTCCTGGTCTGATTTTTCTGAGCCAACATCCCTTGCCTGCCTGGGCTGAACGAGGTCAAACCGAGCCTGTGGTTTTGTAAGGCTGTCCTCACATTATGATCACCCACGGCTCCCCGCAGCCCACCCAACCCCGAAGCAGAAATCTTGCCACTGACCTGCGCGCATTTCACAGCATCTTTGGTCGGCAGGAACTCGTGGCCCCGATGCGCGGGCTGATCCCGGCAGATCACGCAGATGGGGACGCGATCCTGGCGACAGAAGAGCTTGAGCGGCTCCTCGTGCTCCTCGCAGGAGCCAGCTGAGCTGGCCCTTGCCTGGGGCTCCTCATCCAGCTGCAGCTTGCGCGCTTTTTCCGCGAGGTTGTCCAGAACCCTGTGGCGCCGGACCTCCCGCAGTTTGAAAGGGCAGCGGCACTCCGGGCAAATCCCTCTGCCCCAGCCATCGCGGGCGCAGCTCTTCAGGCAATCCAGGCAGAAGTTGTGGCCGCAATCCAGTACGTGGGGATCGCGGAAGAGGGAGAGGCAGACGGAGCACACCAGATCGTCCACCAGGCTGGAAGCCATGATCCCAGGGGCGGCAGGAACGTCGCCTGCGAGCGCGCTGGCCCTAAGGTACTTTTGCGCAAGGCGCCGCTTGAGGAAAAGGGCGCAGAGCGATTCTGCTTTCAGTTTCACTTCTGCATTGCTGGAAAGGGCGGAGCCGTCAAAGAAATCAGATTCACAGGGGGTCATAATTTTCTCCATCCCTTCCTCAAGCTGCTCACAGTTGTGCCTCATTCAGCTGCACTCTCCACACCCAGTTCCCTTGCACGATCTTTTTGGAGATTCATGTCTCCAAAGAGGTCTCCTGTCAGTAGAGAACTGGAACCCCATTATTGGCATTAGAAAACAACGCCTAGCCCCCTTCATGGTTCAGAGACACTCTGATCCTCTAGGTATTTCGAAGCACAGGTGAAGAAATAACATGCGGTTGTTTCAGCCCAATCCATCTTTCCAATGGACCAATATAACTTGCTGATCTAACATTTGGACCTGGCGGAGATGACTGGCAGAATCCGTGACCAAGGGAAAGAGACGGTGGAAGAAGATTGGAAGAAATTTAAAGTTTATCTTAAGAATTGTTGTAAAATTAATGAATGTTAAAATGTCTTGGGTAATGTAAAATAGAATTGCAGTGACAAACAATTTGATATGGGAAAAAAAAGAGTTAAAGAAGGTGCTATAAGAAATTGAAATTAGGGGTTGCTGGAATGATTTAAAACAGGGATGCAGAAAGGGGAGGTATGGGGAAGTCGCTGAAAGAAGGTTTCAAGAAAGAAAGATCAAGAAATTATACGTGTTTATATGTTTGTTTGTTTGTTTATGTATTGTGTTGTATTGTCTTTTAATATGTGTTGAAAAACCAATAAAAAAAAATTATATATAAAAAAAAGATCTAACATTTGGACCTTTCCTATTCAAAGAATCTCTGGCATTTTTATCCTTTGTGCTATGTCAATCCTGTTAACGTTTTTAGATTTTTACAGTGTTCTTTAATATAGTCTATAAAGTTACGCCGTTCTCTATTAAATTTGTTATCCTCTCGGTGCCTGGTCTTCTAATGAAGGACAATAATTTGGCTAAATGCAATTAGACGCAGTTTAAAAAGGAAGATAAATTTTGGAAGCCAAAGGAGGGGTGGTGGGAAGTCTGGGGGTTCAGGGAACCACATAAAGGTACTGATATGGACTATGGTTTAATGTAAACCTTGAAGCCTTAATTACTTGGGATCCATTTGCCCGCTTACCCAGGACGTAGAGGAGCCAAAAAAAAGCACCAGGGATTCAGTTCCTTCGGAGAAAAAAGTTTATTGTGATCTGCGCAGAGGCAATCAGCGGAATTGCTTCCAAAGGCTGGCGGTCCCTAATACACGTAAGCAAGCAATATTTATACCCCTGCAGCACCTCCCGACCACCCCCACCAGTAACTCATCATATTATATTCCCCAATTTGCCCAATTTGCCTTATTGGGTGTTGCTAAAACATTTCGCCAGTGCACTCCTTTTCGCTTATCAGCCAAGCCTGCATATCTTGTTTGCTCCAGATGCATTCCTCCTCCTTCTCTCCGGGCGTTGCCTTCCAACTGTTAATACACTCCCTGCCTACTCTTCTGTTCAGCCGCCTAACAGCCCACAGATAGAAACTGTTTTTTAGCCTGTTGGTACGACTGTTTATACTTCTTTATCTCCTGATCAATAAACAGGTTGTCTGGAGGAACCCTCCATAGTGCCAGTAGCGGACTTTCAAATTTCAGTGGCACTCTGTGCAATGCCAAAATTTGGTGCCCCCTCTCAGCTCTCACCTTCCGTTCTACATCATTATTGTGGCAAACCAGTCACGCTCCCCTAATTCCCCCTCTGGTGGTGCTATACTGATTTATTATTTGAATTATTACACCCACACCCCCACACCGATTTAGGAACAATTCTTGCAAGGTGGCTAGGGATGCGGGTGGCGCTGTGGGTTAAACCACAGAGCCTAGGACTTGCCGATCGATAGGTCGGCGGTTCGAAACCCCACGACGGGGTGAGCTCCCGTTGCTTGGTCCCTGCTCCTGCCAACCTAGCAGTTCGAAAGCACGTCAAAGTGCAAGTAGATAAATAGGTACCGCTCTGGCAGGAAGGTAAACGGCGTTTCCGTGCGCTGCTCTGGTTCGCCAGAAGCGGCTTAGTCATGCTGGCCACATGACCCGGAAGCTGTACGCCGGCTCCCTCGGCCAGTAAAGTGAGATGAGCACCACAACCCCAGAGTCGGTCACGACTAGACCTAATGGTCAGGGGTCCCTTTACCTTGCAAGGTGGCAGTCAACAATGTATCAACACTTTATGTATTTAATAAATTTATATCTTTTTCTTCCTCCCAAAGGAGTCCAGGGCAGCACAGGGCACAAGACAATAACATATAAATAATGCGTTATAAAGTTTTCCACCAACACCACGTAAAATTCTCTTAAGCAGAATACCATGGATGAGATGCAATGTTTTTTTTTAATGAAATGTTTATTAGGATTTTTCAAATTCAATGCAAAAAAATTAAAAAGAACAAAAAATACAAAAAAAATAAAAATAAAAAGGAAAAAATTTAAAATTTTTAGTTTCATATTTTCATTACCATATTTCCCAGACTTCCCCACACCTCCCCTTCTTGCATTCCAATTCAAGTTGTTTGTTCAACAAGTTCCTATCCCCAATTTTTAACCTTTTTATATTTAATTCATTTTTCTTTAACTTATTTTAACTTATAAACATCAAAAATTTATACCTCAATACACAAATCTTTTTCCTAAAGTCGACCCTAATTCCATTCCACGAATTTCCCAATTTTCATATTGTTAACCAAACAAAAAGAAAATAAAACAGATCATAGTTATACCCCTTTGGATTCTCAAACCCCACCACCCCCTTTCCCGGGTTCGATCCCCAATGAATGTCCAGTCTTAATCTTCTATCAGCCTGGAGATCTCACGTCCGAGGCTCTTAATTCTCTCTCAGTCCCTCTCTGCCGGTTGTTTTGATAGTCCTTAATATTAAACTCCAAATTTCGGAGGAGCTCTGTCTCAACAAGATCCAATTTTCTTCCAGCCAGGCCTCCATACTTAAAAGCAAGGTCCAAAAGTCCAATTGTCACCAAGACTCCAGCTTCCACTTTAATCAGATTTGTAATCCATAAATCTTCCGGTCTCCACACACAGGAATCTCTCCATTCCTCCTTCACCAATTTAAACCAGAATTTCATCATCCAGTACTTATTTTCCTTTGTGATCATCCTGTCCGGCCTTTGGTTTGATTTTTTGTTTCCCTTTTTGAGTATGATATCCGGCCTCTGGCTCTCTTTTGTCATTTGCAAAGTTACAGCTCCTCCTTCCTTCTCCTCAGGAACAACATATATCTCTTTATCCACACTTTCAAGATTCTCAAAGTCCTCTTTTTGTCCAGCTGCATGGGCTTCCTGAGTCAAGTCCTTATCAAGTTCCGTAATGTTATTTGCTTTTAAATTCAAGGTTGTTACATTTGTAGACAAAACCTCAATTTGACCTTGTAACTTTCCCAGGAGAACAAATATTCTGTCCAGCCCAGCCTGGATTTTCCCTTTTCCAGCCATTCTTGTAGTGTCCCAAATCCTCCTCTAGAGGGATTTAGTAACTTGGTATTCTTTCCAGTTAAAATCCAAAAGTCAGGTTAATTTGTATCAGTTCTTACTTATTTTCAACAAAATATAACCAACTTGCAGCAACTGTATCCAGCAGAGACAGCAAAAACAAAGTTCTCTTTTTCCTTTTTGACAGCTAGATTTGACAGCTGTCAAACTTCTCTATGTCTCCTCAGCAGGCTCTCTCACGAATCACTCCCGGGTCCGGGGGGAGGGGGTGGAACTTCAATTCTCAAAATTAACTCTTATCCTCCAGCACAATTACTTATTGTATCGCCAAATCATGAAATTGATATCTTTTATCAAAAAGGCAATTCTCTCGACTTTAGTTAGCTAGTCCTTGCTTTAGATCTTTTACAAGGGGGGGGGAGGCGGACTTCCTGTTTGCGCCTTCCCCGATCGTGCCAAATTCCAAAGAAAATTTCCTTAAAAAATCCAATTTCCGTACTACTCACGGGTTGTTACTTTTAGGGTCCGATTGTTCACAGGAAAAAGTCAGCGCCCTCCGACCATGGCTCGCGGCTTCACTCCCCAGGAGAAGCAGTCGACTCTCAGCACCGCGCTACTCACCCCGCTCCCCGTTCCAAAGCCTTTAAAAAGGCTTCTTCACGGGTCGGGGGGGACGCAAATGGTGCCCGCCGAGTCACCAAGTTCACAGGCTTCCCCGCCTGTGATTTCTAAGGGTCCCCGCGTCACCGCAGCGGCAAGACCCCGCTCCCGAAGAGCCGATTCCCTCCGGAGCTCGGAGGGAATCCGCCATTAGCCGTTCGCGCTAACCCGGAAGTCTCGGATGAGATGCAATGTTAGAGAATGCAATGGGACTTCCCCTTCATGGGAATTATAGCTCTGTGGAGGGTAAACTACATTTCCCAGGATTCTCTGGGGGAAGTCATGTGTATAGAATGTATACGGTGTGTACACAGCTGAAGCGGGTATTTTGCTTATAATCGCCTACTTATAAATGAAATTCCAGTTCCAGACTTTGAGGGTTGACCCCGAACTTTGTTGCTGGTATCTGTCTGTCTTGGGAGACAGTTGGAAGAGTACAGAATTTTAGCGCAGAATTCCAGAGGAACGGAATCTAGTCTGCCGGCTGTGAAGGAGAAGACCCAAAACAACTTTCTATTCTTGTTGAGCTGCGTCATAACATTTCCATTTCTCAAGATCTACAATGCAAGAAGCTATCTGATGTAAGACGTCTACCACCCTGACACTTTTAGGCCACAAGTCACATGATTATCAGGAGGTGCAGAAATGTTGTTGCTCTTGCCTAACAAACGAGAGGTGAGTCATTCACATGAAGTCAGTTTGAGCCTTGCCTGTTACTGAGGCAATTTGCACACTGGGGCTTTCCTCCAAATTGACATCATTTGCTCACTCATATTGCAGAGAAACTAGCTAATGCCAGCTGAGGTTCTGCAATGCTATTCCTTCTCCTTCATTACGTTTCAATCAGCTGAGGGTTAATAGTGCAGTAATATAAGGTTATATAAAAAAGATACACGAGCTATAATATCTGTTAAAATTAATCATTACATCAGAATGCCTGCTGAAATAAAAATGTCTTCCCCATGGACGTTTGTCAGGCAGCTATGAAACAAAACTTCCTGGCAAAACACTTAGGCTAGAATAAATCACAGACACTTAGTTTGGCATATAAGTTAATATTTTACTCAGAGTCTCCAGAAATTACAGCAAACAAGGCTCCATCTGCTGGCAGTAAAACAAAGAAGAAAATAGGTTCCAGATGACTTAAAAATTAAAATGCATGGTTTCCTTACAAAAGGAATCTTTGGGTTAACAAAGATACAGGCTTTAAAATATCCCTTTTGGAAAGGTTCAGTTCACTTGGTTTTTCTTTGGTTTTTCCAAAATTGGCCATGGCAGTTGCCAAAAAGGAAAAAAGGGGGAAAGACAGGACCATTTGCTTTGAAGGTTGTTAAGGTCAAATGGACCAATGAGGACAAAAAATGTGGAAGCCAAGCAGAAATTACAAGGACCCTTTTTTGCACAACCAAAGAAGTACAGCTCACAGCTTCTGTTTCATTGCTGAAGACACACCACTTGGCTCTGCTCTTTGACAATATCAGTGTCCTCCTTCCAGCATCGAATTATCGTTTTGGGGTTAGGGAGAGGCAAATTGTTGTCTATTGTTTAAAATTGTGTTGTGCTTCTGTGCTATAAGCTGATCCTGGGATCTTCTTGTGAGGAGTGGTTAGTGGGGGGGGGGGGAGAGAAATATTTATTTATTTATATTCTGTTCCTTCCAACGTCATCGGCGAACAATGCAACATTTCAATAAATCACAATTTTAAAAAGTATTCAGTAATTACATACAAACAAGACAAATCAGTGGAGGATACAGGTCATTTCAGAGGGCCAAGTCATAGGAACGTGATATTCTGCAAATCGGAATGTTTCATGCAGATTTTGGAATCTTTTAAAAAAAAAATGAAACTAACGTTACAAAATACTATAGAGCAGGGATAGGGAACATTTGGCCCCTGGGGTTTCTGAACTATAATTCACACCATCCCTAGTTGCCAACCATATTAGCAGGAGGCTGCTGGGAGTTAAGGCTGAGCAACATCTGGAGGGCCAAAGGTTCTCCACATCTGCCAAAGTGTATGCCATCTAATGCCCATGTTTGGGTTTGCAAAGAATGAATGAAATAATACCTGCTGGCAGTGCCAGCTTCCACTTCTGGGGTCCCTGGGCAAGACCACACCTTTCCCCACACAGCTGCCAATACTCTCTCCCCCCCAGGCCACCCCCACTGCTGCTCAGGGGGAAAAGGATGTTTTAGACTACAACTCCCATCAGCCCCAGGCAACACATGCTGGCTAGGGCTGGTGGGATTTGTAGTCCAAAACACCCGAAAGGCACCATTCCAGCAAAGGCTGATATGGGGTGTGTTTTCAAATCAGCAAGCGTAGCTTCCTCAAAAGAAGCTACCAGTTCCCTCACATTGTTATTATAAAGCCCGTCCAAAAATATTACCCTCCATTAAAACTGTAGTGGTGCCACTAGTGGAATTAAGGGGGATGGGGAAGAGAGAAGGGGTGGGTGGTGAGAGAATAATAATAATAAAATCAGAGCACTGTCAGTACTATAGTTCAATTACAGGCCATCACTCGAAGCCAAGCAGATAACCGTGCTAAGGCCATCTATGTATAAAAGGTTAGGGTTGGGGTATCAGTCCCTGGGCCCAATAGACTGCAAAATTTTCTTCCACACATCAAAATCCAGCGAGGCCTCAAATTTCTCAAGGGCTACAGCCGCTGACATCGCAATGCCACAGGACAAACCAGAATTATCTTCCGTGCCATTGTTCTCGCATTCATCGCTGTCACATTCTTCCTCGAGCCCAGCCTCTTCTTCGCCACTGTCTCCCTCGTCCTCGCCCACCGCAGTTCTGAGGGAGGAGAACACAGCTGTGTATACCAGATTGCCAGAGAGGGCTTTCCCCATGGATCACACCCCGCTTGCCACTAAGTGCCTTGGGCTGCCTACTGGGAAGTGTTAACGGAGAAATCTGACGGCTCCCTTGGGCAAAAAAACAAGGACACCAGCCAGGAATACCAGAGCAAAACAGCAGCCAGTAGGCTTGGTCTTTCTTGAAGACTATCATGACAGGACTCCCACCTGCCACAAGGTGGAACAAGATGGAAGCCCGGAACAAAAGAGAACCCAAACTTTTATTAGCTGCTAATCCCTATGTTACACCCCCCCCAAACTACATCACTCATACATCATGAAAGGGGAGGTCTGGTGGCAGTAATCTGAACATCCTGGACCCTGCCCCATGGTTCTCCTGGCCCTCCACCAAACACCCATCAAGTGTAACAAAAAAGATATTTACATTTCCCTGTTTCCCAGCCAAGTTAATCACACCCTTTTGTCATCATCTGGGTTTGTTATTTCTGGAATGGCTACCTGTCTGGCATTCAGGTATCAGGCAGAGGGGCTGCTAAGTAGCTGAGCTCACATGTCTATATGAATTTCTGAAGTTTTCCCAGTGAGCCAGTACATAGATACATTTATCAGTGAATTGTTACATTTGGTATCGTGCAGCAAAGGCCCTTTGAATAGACAGGAAGAAACTGTGATGAAGTGTTTTGTGGGGACAAATCACAAAAGCCACAAAAGTGATTGTGCTGGTTTTGGTACTGGGCTGCATATGCATGATATCTGCTGGAGGGGCAACCCTCCCCAACCTATACATAAATTCCTGCAACAGTAAGGTAAAGGTAAAGGGACCCCTGACCATTAGGTCCAGTTGTGGCCGACTCTGGGGTTGCGGCGCTTATTTCGCTTTATTGGCCGAGGGAGCCGGCGTACAGCTTCCGGGTCATGTGGCCAGCATGACTAAGCCGCTTCTGGCAAACCAGAGCAGCGCACGGAAATGCCGTTTACCTTCCCGCCGGAGCGGTACCTATTTATCTACTTGCACTTTGATGTGCTATCAAACTGCTAGGTTAGCAGGAGCAGGGACCGAGCAATGGGAGCTCACCCCGTCGCGGGGATTCAAACCGCAGACCTTCTGATTGGCAAGTCCTAGGCTCTGTGGTTTAACCCACAGCACCACCCGCATCAGGAAGGGTCAAAACATTGCAGGCCTTTCAGTAAGAAGCCAAAGTAGCCCCCAAATGACATCAGCTTGAGTATTTTGCTCACGGAGGCACACCTTGCCCGATTGTTTTGTTTCCCTGACTTTATATAGTTTGGCGGGTTGGCTAAACAAACCATGGTTAAGGAAGGGTCGATCGGCTTCCTTGCTGGTGGCGATGCTGCCCGGCTGGCACAAACCCACAACAGGGCCTTTTTAGTAGTGGTCCAATGCTTACTAAAAGCCCTCCCTGGTAAGGTAGAATCATAGAATTGTGGAGCTAGAAGGGACCCTGACAAGATGGCCATCCCGCCTCTGCTTAAAAACCTCCAAGGAAGGAGAGTCCACAATCTCCCGAGGGAAACTGTTCCACTGTCGCACAGCTCTGTTACAGGTCTGTTCCCCTCATTATTATTATTTTTGGGCAGATTTCTTCTACCCTGAGAATATTTGGGAGGAAGGCCACAATAAAGGGGCAGGGGAAGGGTGTGATAAAGATCTAATAGTAATTAAATCATCACATTATTCATTTAGTAGAATAAAACACATGTTACCGGCTCTCTCCAAAAATGGAGGGAGTGGAAATTATGAAGAGTTTCAACTTTCGATAAAGAAGGGCAATTTGCACCGTAGCTGGTGCTTTTCAGACAAAAAGTGTTAATGGACATTGCTGGGGGTCAGGTAGGAGGAATCCAAAGGCACAATCTAGTCAAGGAGAAAATGCACAAAAAAGTGCACTTGTCAACATTACTTTCTAGGAAATCTGGAGTTTTATCATACATCTGTCCAGAGCAGCGATGGGGAAAAGAACCTTTTCGGCTGGAGGCCAAATCTTTTGTCTTCCCACAAACCCTGCAGGCCAAATCTAACGGGAAGGTGAGACCACCCACCAGTCAACCATCGGATGTCAGGTAATTAACCATGTGATTAGCAGGTGAGTGGTCCTGCACACCTGTCAAACTTGGTCCTCAGGATTGAACTCCCTGCACTTCAGAGAAGGAGCAGCGAGTTCAAATCCTGCTTAACGGCCATAGGATCCAGCCTTGTCTCTTGCTGCCCCTTGCTGGATGTCACATTTGATTGCTGCTGCCGCGAGCGATGGAGGGAAGACTTGCGGCCCATTTCCACCTGGCCTAGGGGGCAGGGTCCACACCCACCCTGAATAGCTAAAAGAGGCTTCTGGGACGATGCTGGAACAACTCTTGGGTTGGGGCAACTGGCTAAAATATTTTAAACGGGTCTAATTTTGATTCCTCCATTTCATTTTTGTTGGGTTGGTGTTGGTTACAATGTTTAGTTGGGCTTGGCGGTCACTTTAATTTGGGTATTAACTGTAAACTGTTTCTTATTGTTGCTATTACTGGTTTTTTTATCGATTTATCGGTTTGGTATAGGATATATTGTTTTCTAATGGCTTGACGTTTTGTTGGGTTTTATATGTTGTAGGCCGCCCAAGTGTTGCTGGGGAGACCCAGCCAGATGGGCAGGGTATATAAATTAACAAATATTATATATATTATATTATTATTTGTTGTCAGGTGTGGGGCAGGCGGACGTGGTTTGTGAGGGGCCGAATGGGAAGGCTGGTGGTCTAAATCTGGCTTCTTTGGGTAAGGGACTAAAGGGGTTCAAACCAAGGGTCTCGTGGGAAGAGACATTTTCTGAAGACGTTATTGCACAGGGGTGAAATATGAATTCATGAACTTACTCGTACATCAGTTGCTTGAAGCCCTGCATGAAAGAGAACAATTGAGATGTAGTCAATGAGCTCTTCCTCTCTTCACCGCCCCCTCAAAACATGGAAGAATTAACAGCGCTCCCCTCACAACACCAGAGCTCAAGGATGAAAGTCCAGCCAGGTCAAACCAAAGTCAATTTCTCCACATTCCTGAAGATACTTCTACTGTTTTTCTGTATTAGATTACATACATATGCTTTCAGGTCCTGAGGTGTTCGCCGCTCCAGTACTTTATATGTCGAACGGTATAAATATTTGTACAAACAAAATAAGCAAGGCAATAGTAATAATTAGAATTCTTTATCAAGTGTCTACAAAGGAACACCCAAGGGGCAACTATACACAAAAGAAAAATACAAGCATGTGTAAAATGATACAGGCAAAAAAAAAAGTCTTGTGGCGGCCTGTAAAAGTAAAGGTAAAGGGACCCCTGACCATTAGGTCCAGTCATGACCGACTCTGGGGTTGCAGCGCTCATCTCGCTTTATTGGCCAGCATGACTAAGCCGCTTCTGGTGAACCAGAGCAGCGCACGGAAACGCCGTTTACCTTCCCGCCACAGCGGTACCTATTTATCTACTTGCACTTTGACGTGCTTTTGAACTGCTAGGTTGGCAGGAGCAGGGACCGAGCAACGGGAGCTCACCCCGTCACGGGGATTTGAACCGCCGACCTTCTGATCGGCAAGCCCTAGGCTCTGTGGTTTAGACCACAGCGCCATCCGCGTCCTGTGACCGCCTGTAAAAAAAAGCTTATTGCTCATACATACTATATGAGAAGACTGGTATCCTCAAACACTGTTGGACTACAACTCCCATCATCCCTAGTCATTGGCTAGGCT
Organism: Podarcis filfolensis; assembly: GCF_964270895.1. Taxonomy (NCBI): domain Eukaryota; kingdom Metazoa; phylum Chordata; class Lepidosauria; order Squamata; family Lacertidae; genus Podarcis; species Podarcis filfolensis. Next base: position 15,013,339 of record NC_139605.1, read on the forward strand.
GCCCGAGGCAGATGGAACTGGCCTTGTTACAGGTGCCACGTATTAAGAAATCAGTGATGGAGGCGCCTTCATTGTACTTCTTTTGGAGCTCAATAAAAAGATTTTTGTTTATGCAGGCCTACCCAGATACGTGTGGCATTGACATGTAGCTGAATCTGTTTTTGGTCTTTTTTAAGCTTACTGTTCATTTTAATCAATGCTCTATGTCTCAAATGTAGTATCCAAATGTTGTGTTGAGGCCCAAAAGTTGGGAAAGGCTGGGTTACAGTATTCCATCCCCACCCCCTGCCCGAGATAACCCTGGGCCAGATTGATAGCTCAGTTGGTTAGAGCGTGGTGCTGATAATGGCAAGGTTGCAGGTTCGATGCCCGTAAGGGACAGCTGAATATCCCTACATTGCAGGGCGTTGGACTAGATCACGGGTAGGCAAACTAAGGCCCGGGGGCCGGATTCGGCCCAATCGCCTTCTAAATCCAGCCCGTGGACGGTCGGAAATCAGCATGTTTTTACATGAGTAGAATGTGTCCTTTTATTTAAAATGCATCTCTGGGTATTTGTGGGGCATAGGAATTCGTTCATCCCCCCCCAAAAAATATAGTCCAGCCCCCCACAAGGTCTGAGGGACAGTGGACCGGCCCCCTGCTGAAAAAGTTTGCTGACCCCTGGACTAGATGATCCTCACAGTTCCTTCCAACTCTACAATTCTATATATTGTGCACATATAAAGAACCTTAGAGCAGAGCTTTCCAAACTGTGTGTTGCGACACGTGAGTGTGTCAGTTGCAATGTGTAGGTGTGTTCCTTGAACGCTCCCCATACTCCTCCCAGGGCTGGAAAGGGGTTAGTTTAACCTCCAATTTGCTAGTAAAACTAAATTACTTTGTCGCATGTCTAAAAAGTGTGTCACCAACAGGAAAAGTTTGGAAAGCTCAGCCTTAGGGCTTGATAACAACCAAATATGTGAATTAAGAGCAGGGGTCAGCAAACTTTATCAGCACTGTCCCTCAGACCTTGCGGGGGGCAGACTATTTTTTTTTTTTGGGGGGGGTGAATTCCTATGCCCCACAAATAACCCAGAGATGCATTTTAAATAAAAGCACACATTCTACTTATGTAAAAACACACTGATTCCTGGACCGTCCATGGGCCGGATTTCAAAGGTGATTGGGCCAGATCTGGCCCTCGGGCCTTAGTTTGCCTACCCATGGTTAAGAGTGATGAGGAAAGCAAATTGGCAGCCATATTAAATCAGATCTAGTCTAGCCGTATTGCTTAGAGCTAGCTATCATTATCTGGCCAAACTACCGTATTCACTCGAATCTAATGCTCACCTTTTTTGGGCCCAACTACGTTGTGAAAATTAAGGTGTGTGTTAGATTCGATGGAGCATTTACATTTGCCATAAAATGCTTTTTTTGTTTTGTTTCAAGGTTTTGAAAATTGAGGTGTGCATTAGATTTGATGGTGCGTTAGACTCGAGTAAATACGGTATGTTCCCCTCACCCACTTTCCCCATGTCAGCTCATGCCCAAAGAAACCACTTAACCTACTTGTGGAACCCAATGGATTCCATGCTCTTCCCTGGCTCTGAAAATCTCATCCAGTCTTTTAAGGTAAACCATTCATAAAAATCTGCTCTTACCTTCAGGAAGGCCACATGGTCTGTGGTTTCTAATGCTGCTTTAATCCTTCAGGTTCTTCTTGCTTATCTTGCTTATCTTCTGGACTCTGTTCTTAAACCTTTCTTCCTTCTCATGCAAGATCTGGTGGAGAGCCTCAAACTCTCTGGAAATGTGACCCAAGGTGTCTTTAGTGCAATTCTGCAAGTGGTAGCAAAACCGAAGAAGCAAGGAGAGATTTTTTTAATCTTAAAGAGAAAAACAACAACAGCCGTGCAGCAAATACCTTCCGATTTATGAAATCCGTTTTTAAAATGTACAATGGAAATGTGCATGTACACACACACATTTTTATATTGTAAATTGCTTTAAGATCTCTTAAAATACCAAGTGGTATATAAATGAAAATAGTAATATAATACAGCTAAAAAGGTATATTACAGGGCTAAAAATGAGTATGACAAGGCTGTATATTGTATCCTTGCTTATTTAACTTATATGCAGAATTCATCATGCGAAAGGCTGGGCTGGATGAATCCCTAGCCGGAATTAAGATTGCCGGAAGAAATATCAACAACCTCAGATATGCAGATGACACAACCTTGATGGCAGAAAGTGAGGAGGAATTAAAGAACCTTTTAATGAGGGTGAAAGAGGTGAGTGCAAAATATGGTCTGAAGCTCAACATCAAAAAAACTAAGATCATGGCCACTGGTCCCATCACCTCCTGGCAAATAGAAGGGGAAGAAATGGATGTTGAGAGAGTCAGAACTTACAGGGTTAAGAAGTTCTGAGTGACGCCTCACATTCTTCAGAGGCGTGTTTAGAACACTGGGAGTGGTCAGTATCTCTGAGAGAGACAGAGAGAGAGAGACGCAGTTTGCGAAGCTCGGGAAGATGAGCTGTATGTCACCGGGAGATTAACGATTTGTTGATCTGTACGAGATTAAAGCTACATGTAAGATAAGGAGGAAACCGAGTGTCTGCCTGAGTTATTGAGCACACAAGGCTGCTTGCTTCTACCGCTGCTACTCTGCTCTCCTGCCAGGTCAGCTCCCAAGCAGAGCTACGCAGGGAAGCGTGACTGGACGCAGGGATTTTTTCCGCAAAGGTTATGGGTGTCAGCTGACGCTGTGAAGCAAGCCGAGACGCTGAGAGCAAAGCAAGCCAGCTGGAGCTCGCTGGGAGGAGCTGTGCTGTACCGGGTGCCGGGAGAAGCTGCTGCTGGTCGTAAGTAAGCTGGGCCCCGGGGGAGAAGATGGCAGACAGCCATGAGTCTTGTGCAGTCCTTTTTGAAGAGGCAGACGGGAAGGAGCCCTGGGTCGGTTGGCAGGCACTGAAGAAAGTGGGAGCCACACCAGAGGGGGCTAGAAGCCAGCCTGAGGGACGCCCAGAGGGGGCCAAGAGCTGCACAGAAGCTGGGGAACGCCCGGAGAGTCCAGGAGGGGCTGTGGGACGCCCTGGAAGCCCAAAGTGGGCTAGAGCCGTGTCAGGAAGCTGCTGCGATGCTTTGACACGCCAATGTGATGGGCAGCCGTGTGCTGGAAAGCTGCTGGAAGCTGGGAAGAGGAAAGCAGTGGCAAGCTGTTCCTCTGGAGGCTATGCACCCAGGAATGGGGGTGCAGGCCAGAAAGGCCAGTCCAAGGGTCTTGAGAGTGCCAAGGCTGTTTGGCAGGAGCTGGAGAAGGTTTGCAGAGAAACCACAGAGCTGGAAGCCAAAGGCCACGTCCCCAAGCCTCAATGCAGAGAAGCCTCAAGGAGAGCTGTTGGCAAGAGTGGGGGGGCACTGCAGTCCCTTTTCAAGTTTGAAAAGTTTTCCATTCGTCGCTGTTTTGTTTGCGGTTCTCCGGAGCACCTGCGCCGAAGCTGTCCACAGCGAGACAAAGGGCAGGAAGGTCCCAAGGACATTTCCCATGGGAACCAGCCCGGGAGAAGAGGCCAGCGTGGAAAGTCCCAGGGTCGGCCAGAAGGGGAAGGAGGAGCTTATCAGATGTTTGCGTCTATGGCTGTTTTGAAAGACGCCTGCAAAGGCCCTAAGGAGGGGGGCAGAAGGAACTCTGTTGCAAAGGCAACGAAAGACAATGTGTTACGTTGGGTCATTGACTCTGCTGCAAATAGACATCTCGTGCCTGAGTCACATGATATCCAGTTAAAAAACTGCAGAGCTGTTTCAGCTGAGAAAACAGTGTGTTTTGCTGACGGGTCACAAAGGCTTGTAAACAAGTCTGGGAATGTTTATTTTTCTTTCCTACAGGCGCAGCTGGAAGTCTACGTGACGCCGGGACTGAATTGTTGTCTTTTGTCTGTACCATGTCTTTTACAGGAGGGGTACATGGTTTGTTTTGAGAACAATGTTTGTACAATTTCCAGAGGGGGGAAGCAACTGGTACGTGTTGAGAAAAATCAGAACAACCTCTTTGTTCTGGAATCACCTCTGAAGGAGGGAGTGGGGAACACTCATGTTTCATGTACATGCGTGTGGCACAAGAGGATTGCACATGGGTCTTGTGATGACTTGCAGATGTTATCAGAATGCACCAAAGGGTGCAAGGTAAGAGAATGTGGTGCAACCCTAAATTGCAGGGCTTGTAGAAAAGCCAAGAGCAAGGGATGCAGTTATCCCAGGATGGAGAGGGTGACCACAAAGCCTTTTGAGCTTGTGCACGCAGACCTGTTTGGGCCTATTCCTCAGCCAAGTCTGGGCAAAGCCAGGCATCTGCTGATTTTGATTGATGATTATACCAGGAACTCCTGGGCTTGTACGCTGCAATCGCAGGAGGAAGCAACGCAACTGATCAAAGATTGGGTTGCGGCGGTGGAACAGAGATTCTCCACCAAGGTGCAAGGTTTCCAGTTTGACCGTGGTTCAGAGTTCACTGGATCTGCTCTAAAGAGTTTCTTTCGCCAGAGGGGGATACGTCACAAGGTGACTTCGCCTCAGGAGAGTGGCGTGGCAGAGCTGAGGAGTAAGGCTCTGATTCAAGTTTCAGAAGTCCTGTTGAGTGACTCTGGGTTGCCTCACAGTTTCTGGGGGGAGGCAGTAAAAACGGCCAATTTCACGATGAACAGGTGCTACAATGCAGTGGTAGGTGACACCCCATATTTCTTGCTCAACGGACAGAAGCCACAGGTGCATTTCTTCCGTTCGTTTGGTTGCAGGGCCATGGTGCCTGTACCAAAGTGGTTGCAGGAAGAGGGTGGTCCAAGATACCAGGAAATGATCTTCTGTGGGTATGAACCCGCGACAAAGGGGTGGAGATTTGCATACCCAGAAGGTGATCAGACCAAGCTTCTGGTCAGTAAGCATGCTGAGTTCAAAGAGCAGCAGGGAAATAGTTCAAGGCGCAAAGTCAGCCATGACATTGTCTCAGATTGTCTGTCTGAATCCGAATCTGAGCAGGAGGGAGAGCCAGGTAATGGTGATCTGGTCGATGATCAGGATCAGCACCAGGGGGAGGCGTCTCCACAGGTTGTGAAAGGAGTGTCCAAGAGTGAGCCCTCATCTCCTGTTAGAGTGATGGAGAAAGCTCACAGACGGGTCAAGTCAGAGGGGGAGTCTGATGAAGAAGACGCACTTGCTGGCCCCAGTGGGTCAGGAGAAGAACCCCAGTTTGTGCCCAGGCGGTCTTCACGGGCAACAAAGGGAATTCCATCTGAGAGGTTTCAAGCCACAAATGCGTGGGTTGGTCTCGCACAGTGCGAACCAGAGATTTGTGAGGAGACTCAACAGGCAGGTGGGAAGGTGTGGGACACACAGAGGTCTGTAAAGGTGTGCTCACAAGTCCTCTCAGAATGTGATGCGAGAGGGGGTGTTGAGAGAGTCAGAACTTACAGGGTTAAGAAGTTCTGAGTGACGCCTCACATTCTTCAGAGGCGTGTTTAGAACACTGGGAGTGGTCAGTATCTCTGAGAGAGACAGAGAGAGAGAGACGCAGTTTGCGAAGCTCGGGAAGATGAGCTGTATGTCACCGGGAGATTAACGATTTGTTGATCTGTACGAGATTAAAGCTACATGTAAGATAAGGAGGAAACCGAGTGTCTGCCTGAGTTATTGAGCACACAAGGCTGCTTGCTTCTACCGCTGCTACTCTGCTCTCCTGCCAGGTCAGCTCCCAAGCAGAGCTACGCAGGGAAGCGTGACTGGACGCAGGGATTTTTTCCGCAAAATGGAGACAGTGAGAGATTTTACTTTCTTGGCCTCCATGATCACTGCAGATGATGACAGCAGTCATGAAATTAAAAGACGCCTGCTTCTTGGGAGAAAAGCAATGACAAACCTAGACAGCATCTTAAAAAGCAGAGACATCACCTTGCCGACAAAGGTCCGTATAGTTAAAACTATGGTCTTCCCAGTAGTGATGTATGGAAGTAAGAGCTGGACCATGAAGAAGGCTGATTGCCGAAGAATTGATGCTTTTGAATTATGGTGCTGGAAGAGACTCTTGAGAGTCCCATGGACTGAAAGAAGATCAAACCTCTCCATTCTTAAGGAAATCAGCCCTGAGTGCTCACTGGAAGGACAGATCCTGAATCTGAGGCTCCAATACTGTGGCCACCTCATGAGAAGAGAAGACTCCCTGGAAAAGACCCTGATGTTGGGAAAGATGGAGGGCACAAGGAGAAGGGGACGACAGAGGATGAGATGATTGGATAGTGTTCTCGAAGCTACCAGCATGAGTTTGACCAAACTGCGGGAGGCAGGGGAAGACAGGAGTGTCTGGCGTGCTCTGGTCCATGGGGTCACGAAGAGTCGGACACGACTAAACGACTAAACAAAAATGAAAAGGTAAAGGACCCCTGACAGTTAAGTCCAGTCGCAGACGACTCTGGGGTTTACAGAGTCTCGCTTTACAGCCTGAGGGAGCCAGCATTGTCCGCAGACGGTTTTTTCCCGGGTCATGTGGCCAGCTTGACTAAGCCGCTTCTGGTGAAACCAGAGCAGCGCACGGAAATGCCATTTACTTTCCCGCTGGAGCCGTAACTATTTATCTACTTGCACTTTTTGGCATGCTTTCGAACTGCTAGGTTGGCCAGAAATATAGGGCTAGAAGAGTATAATGGAGGGGTAAATTAGTTTAACAGGAGCGTTGGACTATGGGGAAAAGAAGCGAGAGATGTTCCAGCAGGGGTTGCTAGTCCATCTGGTACACTGGGCAAACCTGGAATTTTGAGAAAGTTATGCAGGTCGGGGGCCAGTCACAAATAGGTGCTGTGCTGCGTGTGACATAATGGATGCCACATTTAAAAGAGCATAAACACACACACAAAAACCAGTTTTTAAATTCACCTTGTTGATGAAGCGCAGGTGAGAAACAAAATTAAATAAAAATAACATATCCTATTGCATTTTCCCACACCCCACTATTAGCCTCTGACCAGATGGTTTTACCACCAGCCAACCTTCCCCTCTCCCATTTTTTAACTTCTTGTCCTGATATAAGAGAGGTGTGCAGAACTGGAAAGTTTGTACAAGGTTTTTGTGACGTTTTCCTTGGTGTTGCAAAATCCCCCTTGGGGCAGTGCCTTCATTTTAAAAACGGAAGCGTAATGCTGGTGGTCAACAAAAGAGGTTTAAAGACTATAGCAAGGCAAATCTTTAAAAATGTAGGATAAACACTGACACCTGGGAAACACTGGCCTGCGAGCACTCCAGTTGGAGAACAGCCTTTACCAAAGGTGTCATGGACTTTGAAGACACTCGAACTCAGGACGCAAGGGAGAAACGTGCTAGGAGGAAGGCACTCTTGGCAAATCCACATCGTGATCAACTCCCACTAGGAAACCAAGGTCCCCACTGTGGAAGGACGTGTGGATCCAGAATTGGCCTCCACAGTCATTGTTAAGACCGTGTTCATGGAAGACATGAGTGATCGCCAAGAAAGCAGCAGCAACCTGGGAAGTAATCCCTATTTAACCCAAGCGAAGCCGACTTCTGTTTTTTTTTATAAGATATTTTATTAAGATTTTCCATTTTTTACAAACAAGTTAAAGTTAAAAATAAAAATAGTAAAAAAAAACCCATAACGTTCAAAACTTATTTTTAAGTAACATCTTTCACTGACCTCCTCATACCTCCCCTTCTTGTATTCCAGTTCGAATTGTTTATCCAGCAAATCCTTATCTCCCAACATTACAATTAAACCCCTTATTTTCTAACCATCCTCTTATAATATATATTAAGCTCTTGGTTATTTACCAAGAAAAAGGGACCATTTTTTCATAATCTTATTACCATTACAGCTAGAAACCAATTAATTTCAATCCTGCATCATTCAACATTCATTAATATTGCAATATTTTTGTAAATAGTCCTTGAACTTCTTCCATTCTTCTTCTGCCGACTCTTCTCCCTGGTCACGGATTCTGCCAGTCATTTCTGCCAGTCCCATAAAGTCAATCAACTTGGTTTGCCATTCTTCCAGAGTGGGTAGATCTTGCGTCTTCCAATACTTTGCGATGAGTATTCTTGCTACTGTTGTGGCATACATAAAGAAAGTTCTGTCCTTTTTCGACACCAATTGACCGACCATGCCCAGGAGAAAGGCCTCTGGTTTCTTCAGGAAGGTATATTTAAATACCTTTTTCAATTCATTATAAATCATTTCCCAGAAAGCCTTAATCCTAGGGCACGTCCACCAAAGGTGAAAAAATGTACCTTCATTTTCTTTACATTTCCAACATTTATTATCAGGCAAATGATATATTTTTGCAAGCTTGACTGGGGTCATGTACCACCTGTATATCATTTTCATAATATTTTCTCTTAAGGGCGAAGCCGACTTCTGTGAGGGGGTGGAGAAGGCACGCACGGGATTGGACCGCACGTCTGAACCCGACCCGCGTGTCACCACTGCTACAGCCGGTTCCCGGGCTCCGAACAGAGAAAGAAGCCTTGGCGTCGACTACCTGCGCGTATTCGACGGCAAAATACGCAGAAGCCTTGCCACTGACCTGCGCCTCCTTCACAGCATTTTTGATCGGCAGGAACTCGTGGTCCCGGTGGCATGGCAGATCCCGGCAGATCACGCAGATGGGGATGCCATGCTGCCGACAGAAGAGCTCCAGCGGCTCCTCGTGCTCCTCGCAGAAGTCGCGGGCGGCTGCGGGCAGCGGCTCGCCGTCGAGCTCCAGACGGTGGGCTTTCTGGGCCACGTTGGACGCCAGCTCCTGCGGCCCGAAGGGGCGGCGGCACTCCGGGCAGCTCCCCGCGCCCTGCCCGACGGGGACGCAGCTTTTGATGCACAACAGGCAGAAGCTGTGGCCGCAGCCCAGCAGGTGGGGCTCCTGAAAGACGGAGAGGCAGATCGGGCACAGCAGGTCCTCAGCCAGGTTGGACGCCATGGTCCCCGGGAGCAGCTACTGGACGGGGACCGGCTGCGAGCGCCCCTCGCCCTTTCAAACGGGAAGAAGAGGTGCGCCCACCCGCGCAGCGCCTTGCTTTGAAGCGCTTCTCCCCGCCCGACGCCGGCTCAGTGGATCCGCAGTCTTTCGATTCTTCTTTCTCCGGAAAGAGGTGCGGGGAGCGCAAAAACGCAAGAGAACAGGAGCAGCCAAGAGCGCGCACGACCAGCTGAAGCAAAGGCCCCTTGTGCTCCTAATTAATAGCCCCTTCCACCAGCCCAGCAGGTGAAGCGTATGAAATTCCTTCTTCGAGGGAACTTTTAAAGGCGCAGGAGCCCTGTCTCCGTTTGCATTTGGCAACATTCCATTGCTCCGACCAGTGAGCCGGCTGACCATTTCGTAGAGATCATTTTTCTCAAATAAGGCAAGGTCCCCAAGGCTAAAATATTTTGTGTATGTTGTATATTTTCATATATTGGCCCTTTTCCCTACAATTTCCTGGGCCTTTTCATTATTCTTTTCTTTTTCCTTTGCATCACTTTATTGCTTTTTAATTGAAATCTTTTAAATAAAATATTAATACCCCTCCCAAAAAAACCCAAACCAAAAAACCTAAAGCTAAAATAACAAAGGAAAGGAGCGAGACTTTAAACACTAACACATTGTGGCTTATTCTCCTTATTGCCTGTTATTGCTTAAGTTACACTTGTGTTTCCTGGCAGCTGGCGTTCAGAGGCGTACTGCCTCCAGCACTGAAGAAAAAACACAGTTGTCGTTACCTGTAGCCATTGATAGCCCTCTTTTTCCAATGAGTCCACCTACTCTTCTTTTAAAGCCATCCACATGGGTGGCCCATCAGGAACTCTGTTAGTTTAACTACATGCTGTGCAGTGCTATTTTTTTCTAGAAAAAGAGGTGCCGCAACTCACCAAGAATACCTCCCTCGTTCTCTCAGAATGGTAATGGCGCCCACCTGAGAGGTGTCGGGACTGAGTTCCTGTGAGTTCCCCCTGGGGGAAAAGAAAGCCCTGGTGCTTTCTTTTGTCTATCCCAAATCCATTTGGATACAGTAGTGCTTAATACTGAAAATTAAATCACTATAAACAGTTTACAGCAGCGGTATCAGCAGGGTTACACATGTGTGCATGTTAGGCCCTGGTTTGGGGATCGGAACTGGTTTGTGAATTTTAAACAACAGCCCTGTGGTGTGTGCGCCAAGGTGGAAAGCCCCAAGAAACAGCTTGTGGTCTTCTTTTTCTTTTTGCAAGGGAATATATGGACATATAACCAGACCAAGAATGAGAGTTCAAAAGTTTTATTTTCTGGTACAGTGGGTGAAGAGAGATACCAAAGGAAGATGAAAGACTGTTTATGTACGCAACAACAGCGGCAAGAATTCTCTTAGCCCCAAAATGGAAACAACAAGTACTGCCAACAAAAGAAGAGTGGCAGATGATGGACTTTGTGGAATTGGCAAAGCTGACAGGAAGAATCTGAAACCAGCAAGATCAAGTATTCCAAAAGGACGGGAGTACATTTATACGATATCTGAAAAATTACTGTAAGCGATTAACATCACTAGCAGGGTTGTCTGAAGACTCGTAGTGAAGAATTTTCTCCCTTTTTATTTTAACATAAATTTCAGTGACTTTTGTAATGAGCTAATCAGAACTGGGAAATGTATAAAATGTAGTGATATAAAGGTTTACTTTGAAAGCTGTGAGCTGGGAGGGAAGGAAGTCTATAGGCTCAAAAGAGCTGGAGAGGTAAAGTGGATAGCAATGATGTGATTATATATTATTAAATGGAAGACTAATAAAAATTATATTTAAAAACCACACAAAAGTCTTTCCCCCTCTAAATACACAGCTGGGACACCCTCTCCCTTATGCTGCCCTATGCAGTATGGTACAGCTCCCTCCCTCTGAGTATAATGTGTAAAGGCAGAGTGAGAAAACTTACACTCTGTACAGTGTGAGAATGCAGAGTGAGATCAGTTCTCTTCCGTGGGTTCGAAACCTTGCAACAGTTTCCCCCAAGCTTCAAAATCCAATGCCACTTTGAATTTCTTGAGAGATGGAAACACTGGAACCACATTTTTCTCATCGTCTCTAGAATGTTCCTCCTTCTCTTCACTACTTTCACTACTTTCACCCTGTTCTTCATCAGCCTTCTGATCTTTCTCTTCAGCTGCATTCTTGTCATCTTTGTTTTCCTCCTCTTCAATTGAGTCTTTGGCTCTGAGAAAACAAGAAGCGCCTGTTTACTGGGAAAGGATGATCTGCCCCACTGCCCCTGCTTGTTGCTCCTAACAGGATGTTGCCCCCCGCCCAAAAAATGAGGCCAGGCTGATCTGTGGCAAGTCCTACAACTGGTGGGAGAGGCCACTAACTTTCAAAGAGAAACCACATTTTTCAACTAAGCCAGAGCAACCTGGATGATCAACGTTTGTGGCTTGACAGGTGTTCCATCAGAATAAATTTGAAAGGAGGCTTTCGGCCATGTGGAAGGTACTTGACATTATGTTAGAGCTATGTTAAGTGCTGCATGGAGCCGCCATTTTAATTTCATGCCCACCCGATTGTGGAAAACCAATGATTCCGCACCATAGACTATGTAGATGGGAGAGTAATGTGAATGCAGGAAAATGGTCTTTTTAAAAAACTGAGCTGCGTTCAGTTGGGGATGAGGACTAAGGGGCCAAACCAGAGGTGGGAAACCTCAGCCCTGGAGGTCATTTTGCATTTATTGCTGACCTGTCTGATTTTGCCTCTGGCTCTGCCTGTCACTGGGATGTGGCCACAGACAGTTGTCCCAAAATGAATGTTGCTCTTGGGCTGAAAAAGCCACACACCCACACCTGCCACCAGGTGAAACCAAGGACGCAAGGAATGTCAAAGAAGGGAACCACAGAGGTGCCACGCAAGAATGAATTCCAGACACTTACTGCTTCATCAGCTCCTGGAAGTCCTACATGAAAGATAAACAAGTTTAAGTGTATTGATTTACAGCATCTTCACAGTCAATTTGAAAGAATGACTAGAAAGGGCTTCCTCTCGCTTCAGATGTCATCTGGGAGCAGCTGTTCGATCAGACTGCCTCAGCAGGAGACATTGGAAGATTTGCTGGAAGCCCAGCTCCACCCGGAACCTCCTGCCCCGGAACTGTGCCAGCTGGTCATTATAGGAACAACCGTTTGGAAATAGGCGTCTGCGTTTTGCTTTTTATTCTCCTCTTCCCTCCCTATCCCTTTTTCCTTGTGTATTGTGGGTAGGGACTGTTTTGTTTTGACTATATAAACTCCTCTGGGAGCCTTCTTGGCTGAAGAGCAGGGTACAAGTGCTCTAAAGAAAACAATTAAGAAATAAATGTGGCAGCCAGGTCACCACCATAAAATATGGCTATTGTTATCATTTCCTCAAACAACATCTAACTGGCAAAAAAGGGTAAACTGAAAATAGTAAAAAGAGACCCTAGTTTTGGCAAGGAACTCCTCATGGTTTGGCAAGAAGTGATCCAGGGTTTGGCGACATCCTGTTTGGGTTGCTCTAGTCAAGTGCCTCATACTGGGCATGCCCTTAAAGGTGTTCTGGAAACAACTGGAATGTGATGCCAAGCATGTCTGCTGGATTCGGATGGTATAAGCACCTCATTCTCTTGCCTTCTCTGGCTTCCCTTCAGTTTCTGGACTCAGTTCAAAGGGTTGATTTTTGACCTTCATGATCTGGGACTCCTGTACTTATATCTAATCTCAGTGTGTGGGCCTCATCGACCCTCCAAGAGGTTTCCTTCTGCCTCCCCACCCCCCGCTTCGCTCTCAAGGAGCCAAACAATTTTGGCACTAGCAAACAGATAGGCACAAGGAAGAATTCAACATTGCGCTAAGGCGACAGTTCCACCAACGCAAGCATTTTAGCGTGACAGATGAACGATCTGCCCACCCCTTCTCCCATGTGCTATTCCGGGGTTCCCCCTGACCGCCCAAATCATTTTTAGAGGGCACACGGGAGAAAGCCCTCTTGCACCAGCAAGAGTCCTTATCTGAACTTCCAGGTTCCATTAGGTCCAGTTGCGGATGACTCTGGGGTTGCGGTGCTCCTCTCACTTTACTGGCAGAGGGAGCTGGCATAAAGCTTCTGGGTCATGTTGCCAGCATGACTAAGCTGCTTCTGGCAAACCAGAGCAGTGCACGGAAACGCCGTTTACCTTCCCACCGGAGCGGTACCTATTTATCTACTTGCACTTTGACGTGCTTTTGAACTGCTAGGTTGGCAGGAGCAGGGACCGAGCAACAGGAGCTCACCCCATTGTGGGGATTCGAACCACCAGCCTTCTGATCGGCAAGTCCTAGGCTCTGTGGTTTAACCCACAGCGCCACCCGCGTCCCGGGCTTCTAGGAGTGGGACTCATTCATTGAATCCCACCCACAGTGCTGTTGTGGATGGAGCCCAACACCCGAGTTGGAAGAGTTGTTAAGAATCTCCTATGCCCCTCACAAAGCAGTTTAACAATCAACCTCTCTTCCCAATGAATTCTGGGAACTGCAGCCATATTAAACCAGATCTAGTCTAGCTATATTGAATTGGATATTGTTATTTGGCCAAGAACTTTCAGTCCTACATCACCGCACACATCCACTGGACCGCATGGTGTTTTGCAGGTATGCCTCTGATCGGAGCTGGTCTCACCTTCAGAAAGGCCACGTGGTCTGTACTTTCTAACGCTGCTTTAACCTTGTTAATAATCTCAGTCAGGGAAGAAATGTCGTTTTTCAGGCATGAAAAGGCATTTTGCATTTCCTCCAAGTTCTTCTTCCTCTTCTCCTGGACAGTCTTCATAATAGCCTTCTCCTTCTCATCCAAGATCTGGTGAAGGGATTCAAATCCTGTGGAAATGTGATTTATGATATCTTCGGTACAACTCTGCAAGAGGTGGGGAGAAACACACACACACACACAAGAATTAATTTCATTTTTAGTGTTAGTGAGAAACAAAGCAGATACGCATTCAAGGCAACAAAAATCAAACATAATGTCCCATCAAGAAGATTTTGAATTAGAAAAGTTCCTATGGAATGTAATAATGATGATGATGATGATAATTAATTTATACCCTGCCCATCTGGCGGTATTACTCAGGAGAACTTGTGCCTGGATATTATGAAACATAAAAACGGAAATTTAACCTTCATAGCCTGAGATCAGGGCACCTTGTGATTATGAGGGACAGGGCCTTTTCAGTGGTGGTGCCCTGGCTTTGACACACTTCCCCACAAAAGCTTGCCTGGTCCTGGCACCTAGAGTCCAGTGTCTTTCCAGTGCTAGATGAAGACCTTTAAAAAAATTTCCCAGGCCAAGCTTATGCTGATCTGCTTCACCTGTACTCTTTCGATACCATTTTCAGGTTGTCTTCACAGATTTCAGGTTTGTTTGTTTTTTGCTTATTTCTGAATACAATTCAAAGTGTTGGTGCTGACCTTTAAGGCCCCAAATGGCCTCGGCCCAGTATACCTGAAGGAGTGTCTTCACCCCCATCATCCAGCCCGGACACAGAGGTCCAGCACTGAGGGCCTTCTGGCAGTTCCCTCACTGTAAGAAGTGAAGCTACATGGAACCAGTCAGAGGGCCTTCTCGGTGGTGGCCCTCCCATCAGACGTCAAATAAATAAACAACTATCTGACTTTTAGAAGACATCTGAAGGCAGCCCTGTTTAGGGAAGTTTTTAATGTTTGATCTTTTATCGTGTTTTTAATACTCTGGTCGGAGCCACCCAGAGTGGGCGGGGTATAAACAAACAAACAAACAAACAAACAAACAAACAAACAATTGTAATGCATTAGTTGTTCTATTGTGCTTTCTATACTTTATTGTAGGCAACAGTGGATTTCAAGGGCGGGCTATAAACAAGGACATTAATGCATGCTCTTTAAACCACAAAAAGTGAGGGGAAGCGGAGTTCCACAATCCCTTACTGCTTTTCCTTTACCTTTAGCTCTCCAATTGCCTCCTTCTGGTGTATTTTCTCCTCTTTGGCCTCCTTTAGATGCTCCTTCAGAGGCTTTAGGTATGGCTTCAGCTCCATCTGTGCAGCAGAGAAATCAACAGAGGTTAAGAAGGAAGGAAGGCTTCAAAAGCATGGAGGAATATGTGGCCAGGTGGAACTGCTGCTTAGCTCCGCCAGGTGGGGCCAAGGCTAGGACCACCTTAGCACAACAGGGGTGCTGCGTAGGGCATGATGGAGACCAGGGAGAATGAAGATATACCGTATT
The DNA here is from genome assembly GCF_964270895.1 of Podarcis filfolensis. NCBI lineage: Eukaryota > Metazoa > Chordata > Lepidosauria > Squamata > Lacertidae > Podarcis > Podarcis filfolensis. Next base: position 15,028,568 of record NC_139605.1, read on the forward strand.
TTTCGCTCTATAAGACACACCAGACCATAAGACGCACCTAGTTTTTGGAGGAGGAAAACAAGAAAAAAAATATTCTGAATCTCAGAAGCCAGAACAGCGCAGCGATCCCTCTTGCTGTTCTGGCTTCTGGGATAGCTGTGCAGCCTGCACTCGCTCCATAAGACGCACAGACATTTCCCCTTACTTTTTAGGAGGGAAAAAGTGAGTCTTATAGAGCAAAAAATACGATAATCAGTGCTTTTCCCCCTTTGAAAAATGTTTAGGGTTACTCTCATTTTGACTCAAGAAAATCATCATTTTATAGTTCAAATCAGGGGAAAATAACTAAAGCAAATGGACAAAAGTACAAAGATTCACAAACTGTTTAGAGGTATGCGTACCCCTGCGTCCCCCCCCAGGGAAAAAAAGTGCTGGATATAAAGTTTTATAAGGACAAACAAGAAACAATATGTACAAAACAAAGGAACACAAATCTAAAAGAAATATCACGCACAGGAATAATAAAGGACACAGAACTTCACTTGCAGAAATATAAATTATTAAATGTATTAATATGAATGGAAGTTAAAAACGTTGTAGCTGTTGCATTGTTGCAGGTTTTTCCCCAGTCAATGAGGCAGACACGGGTTCTTTGAGAAAAGTCTTGTTTTATTAAGCTGCGCAGCTGGCTTCAGCGAGATAACTCTCAAAGGCTGGGCCCTGAACTCAGATTGGAGCTGCTTTTGATACCATGTCACAAACAAACCTCCATGGCACCAGAGCATGTGCAGAGTGTGATCACACAATTTTGCATGCTAGCAGACGACAGTCTCCCTTCCCTTTCTGCTGACTTCTGCAATTTCTGATGAGGCAAGAAGGCGTTGTCTTGTGGCTTCAGCCTGCAGATGTTCAGACTGCTTTTTGGTGTCAAGGACTGCTGAGGCAAGCAGATTTTCTTCAGTCCTCAGTTCCTAATTCCTGCACTATTCTGGTAACTTGAGTTAGCCCAACCCTGGTGACTCACCCACCATGAGTTGGGGTGGCTCTTACAATATCTTCTGCTCTTTTTAGAGCAGTAAAGGTAAAGGATCCCTGACCATTAGGTCCAGTTGCGGATGACTCTGGGGTTGCGGCGCTCATCTCGCTTTATTGGCTGAGGGAGCCGGCGTACAGCTTCCGGGTCATGTGGCCAGCATGACTAAGCCGCTTCTGGTGAACCAGAGCACCACACGGAAATGCCGTTTACCTTCCCGCCAGAGCGGTACCTATTTATCTACTTGCACTTTGACATGCTTTCGAACTGCTAGGTTGGCAGGAGCAGGGACCGAGCAACAGGAGCTCACCCCGTGGCGGGGATTTGAACCGCCGACCTTCTGATCAGCAAGTCCTAGGCTCTGTGGTTTAACCCACAGCACCACCCGCATCCCTCTTCTTAGAGCAGGGTTACTTAATTCTTCCCTCAGTATAAAGGATTATGATTAAGACTGAAATGAAGCAGAATTACAGTGGACGCTCAGGTTGCGAACGTGATCCGTGTGGGATGCATGTTTGCAACGTGCAGTGGTGCTTCTGCGCATGCGCGGGTTGCAACCCAGTGCTTCTGGGCATGCGCAAAGCGCGATTTAGCCCTCCTGCGCATGCGCGACTGTCGAAACCCAGAAGTAACCTGTTCCAGTACGAAAAAATGCAACCTGAAGCATCTGTAACCTGCGCTATGACTGTAAATGAAACTATCATTCCTTGAAATCTAGCGCGGGGGGGGGGAGTTCCATGTAAAATGTGTAATTGGCTTTTTAATTGATTGATATTTTAATTGTAATTTGGTATTGATAAAATGTGGCTTATATTGGATTTTTATAATAAAAATTATTTTATATGTACTTTTTATATGTACCATATATATATATATATATATATATATATATATATATATATATATAAATATATATATATATATATATAAGGACTACCCTAACACGATCCAGTTAAGCAGCAGTGAAGCTGTCGCAGCTCTGAAGCAGCGCAAAAACTACGTTTTCAAAGCCTGTTAGAATCCTTAGCAGACCTGCGTGGTTGTGAATTCCTGGTCTGATTTTTCTGAGCCAACATCCCTTGCCTGCCTGGGCTGAACGAGGTCAAACCGAGCCTGTGGTTTTGTAAGGCTGTCCTCACATTATGATCACCCACCACTCCCCGCAGCCCACCCAACCCCAAAGCAGAAATCTTGCCACTGACCTGCGCGCATTTCACAGCATCTTTGGTCGGCAGGAACTCGTGGCCCCGATGCGCGGGCTGATCCCGGCAGATCACGCAGATGGGGACGCGATCCTGGCGACAGAAGAGCTTGAGCGGCTCCTCGTGCTCCTCGCAGGAGCCAGCTGAGCTGGCCCTTGCCTGGGGCTCCTCATCCAGCTGCAGCTTGCGCGCTTTTTCCGCGAGGTTGTCCAGAACCCTGTGGCGCCGGACCTCCCGCAGTCTGAAAGGGCAGCGGCACTCCGGGCAAATCCCTCTGCCCCAGCCATCGCGGGCGCAGCTCTTCAGGCAAACCAGGCAGAAGTTGTGGCCGCAATCCAGTGCGTGGGGATCGCGGAAGAGGGAGAGGCAGACGGAGCACACCAGATCGTCCACCAGGCTGGAAGCCATGATCCCAGGGGCGGCAGGAACGTCGCCTGCGAGCGCGCTGGCCCTAAGGCACTTTTGCGCAAGGCGCCGCTTGAGGAAAAAGGCGCAGAGCGATTCTGCTTTCAGATTCACTTCTGCATTGCTGGAAAGGGTGGAGCCGTCAAAGAAATCAGATTCACGGGGGTCATCATTTTCTCGCTGCTCACAGTTGTGCCTCATTCAGCTGCCCTCTCCACACCCAGTTCCCTTGCACCATCCTTTTGGAGATTCATGTCTCCAAAAAGGTCTCCTGTCAGTAGAGAACTGGAACCCCATTATTGGCATTAGAAAACAACACCTAGCCCCCTTCATAGTTCAGAGACACTTGGATCCTCTAGGTATTTCGAAGCACCGGTGAAGAAGAAGAGTTTGGATTTGATATCCCGCCTTATCACTACCCGAAGGAGGAAATAACATGAGCCCAATCCATCTTTCCAATGGACCAATATAACTGTTCTTGCTGATCTAACATTTCGACCTTTCCTAGTCAAAGAATCTCTGGCATTTTTATCCTTTGTGCTATGTCAATCCTGCAAACGTTTTTAGATTTTTACAGTGTTCTTTAATATAGTCTATAAAGTTACGCCATTCTCTATTAAACTTTTTATCCTCTCGGTGCCTGGTCTTCCAATGAAGGACAATAATTTGGATAAATGCAATTAGACGCAGTTAAAAAAGGAAGATAAATTTTGGAAGCCAAAGGAAGTCTGGGGGTTCAGGGAACCACATAAAGGTGCTATGGTTTAATGTAAATCTCTCTCTCTCTCTCTCTCTCTCTCTCTCTCTCTCTCTCTCTCTCTCTCTCTCTCTCTCTCTGTGTGTGTGTGTGTGTGTAAAAAATGTTTTTTTCTTTTTGAAATTTTGTGGGGGGGGGGGAATCTTAAGGCAATATCCAGAGCCCAGTTACCACCTCCTCTGCCCCCTAGTGGTTTCCTGATGTAAATCCCTCACACTGGGATTGAAAACAAATCTTCTATTTTTATTTTTTAATTAAATAAAATTATCCCGATGTTTAGACATACAACAGGTAACAGTTGCATAAAACGAGGTGAAGCAAAAAAAAAGTATATGCTCAGATTAACGTTTCTGAACATGTTAACAAAGTTGTGCCTATATATCATAATCACTACAGAAATGTTTATTTTTATTTATTCAATTGATCTACAATGACACATGTAAAGTAACATGAATTGTGGATTCTATGATTATACACCAGATTACAGTAGAAGATGAGGAATAAAATTTAAAAATGGAACCCATGAAGGGAAGGAAGGAAGGTCTGAAAGTTCGAAAGAACCCTTAAATTTTATTTTATTTTTGAAAATGTTATGTTTGTTGTGTACAACTTTTATGTAAAACTAATAAAAAAAATATGAAAAAAAGGGAAAGACTTTGGAGGGAGGACTTCTGGGTTCACAAAACACAGTGTTCCCTTCCCCCAGGGCAAAAGTGCTACCTATAGCAGGAAAAAACAAACACATAACAGTGGTACCTCGGGTTACAGAAGCTTCAGGTTACATATGCTTCAAGTTACAGACTCTGCTAACCCAGAAATAGTACCTCCGGTTAAGAACTTTGCTTCAGGATGAGAACAGAAATCGCGCGGCAGCAGCAGGAGGCCCCATTAGCTAAAGCGGTACCTCAGGTTAAGAACAGTTTCAGGTTAAGAACGGACCTCCGGAACAAATTAAGTTCTTAATCTGAGATACCACTGTAATTTTGAAGGCTAATACCTCACCTTCCCATCTAATAATTCCCAAGGTGGCTTACGAGTTCTACAAAGAACTCAGAAGCTCACATTAAAAACAAAACAAAAAAACACCACAAACCCAAGCCAGCAGCCCTCAGTCCTATAATGTCTGACGTTTGGTGTGTTCTCTTATATTCTGTTGGAAGCCAGAGTGGCTGGGGCAACCCAGTCAGTTGGTACAATTAATAAATTATTATTAATCTCAGTGTTGTGGGTTCAAGACCCACTTTGGGAAAAGATTCCTACACTGCGGCACAAAGCAGGCAGCTGAGCCAGGAGGCAACACGTCCAGCCTCTGCCTCTTCTCCACCAGAGCAACTGCCCTCCAGCCACTGCCCACCTCCTCCAGCCCTCAAAAAAGCTCTGGGAAAGGGGTTTTTGCACCACGGTGCCGGATATGCTTAAGACGGCCCTGGCTGTAGTCCCAAAACAGCTGGAGGGCTGAGTTTGCCTATGCCTGATGTAAACGGAAGAGGGAGTTGTGTTTGACAAGGTTTTCTGGGAAGAAGGAGCAGGATGTAGGGAGAACGCCATGGTTGCTGGCTGGGGGTGGGGCGGGGGCTGCACTGAGAGACCCCCAGGGAGCACGGCTGCTCTGGACAAAGCTTGCTGAAGTTATGGGAGAAGCAACACGAGACCCTTTTGAGGTGCAATGTTCTCTTGAGGTGAAATGAAGGGATTCAGGTTGCAAATAATCCCTATTTCCTAAAAACACAAAGACTGGTGGAATGGCTTGGTGGGCAAAGGCTTGGTGGTCCTAGCTGAATCTGAGGAGGTAAAGGGAGAGAATCTGCCTGCAGGGCTGAGGGGAGAAGTGAGAAGCAGCTTGGGCTGTAGGTCTCTGGTAGGGACTGGCAGGAGGGGAGAGTTCCAGGCCAGTTCAGCAAGACACACCTGTGCTTCTATAGCTCAGAAAGAGGTTCATTTGGTATACAGTCGTACCTTGGATCTCATACGCCTTGGTACTTGGATGTTTTGGCTCCAGAACACCACAAACCCGAAAGTGAGTGTTCCAGTTTGCGAATGTTCTTTGGAACCCGAACATCTGACGGGGCTTCCTGCAGCCAATCAGAAGCTGCACTTGGGTTTCCGAACGTTTTGGAAGACGAGTGGACTTCCGGAACAGATTCTGTTCCAAGGTACGACTGTATTAGCAGACACTTAGAAACCTAAGTACAGTGGTACCTCAGGTTACATACGCTTCAGGTTACATATGCTTCATGTTACAGACTCCGCTAACCCAGAAATATTACCTCGGGTTAAGAACTTTGCTTCAGGATGAGAACAGAAATCGTGCTCCTGTGGCATGGCGGCAGCGGGAGGCCCCATTAGCTAAAGTGGTACCTCAGGTCAAGAACAGTTTCAGGTTAAGAATGCACCTCCGGAACGAATTAAGTACTTAACCCGAGGTAACACTGTAGATATGTTATTTTTATTTAATTTTGTTTCTCACCTGCCCTTCATCACCAAGGTGAATTTAAAAACTGGTTTTTGTTTATGTGGGGAGCAAGCAGTATTGTGCAGCAGCCCTTTGAGTGCCACCACTTCTGCTCTCCCTTTGGCATCCTGGGAAAAGCAGTAGAGGCAACAGTAGGATCTCCCAGTAGGATCTCCCACGCTTTCTCAACCCATCTTATGTCACCTGTGACAAGAGCCCCAAGTCTTCTTGGGAAATGACCTACAAAGAGTACTGGAAAGCTGGAAGACAGCACAACATCTCCACCCGTGTGTCTTCTTTCATTTTGTTGAGTGCATTGGTCTGAACCAAAAGCCTTTCCACCTGGTTGGCATGTCCATGGGCGGAATGATTGCTGCCGCTTATGCTGCTTGGTATCCATCTGAGTTCTGCCGCTTATCCCTCATGTGGCCAGCAGGTGAGTGTGCGCTGCTTATCCCTCCTTTGCCCAGCAAGTCTAACAGTGCGAACTAGTCCCACGGAATTCAAGGTGATTTATGTCTGATGAGGTAAGCCTAGGGTTGTGTCGTTAGGCTGCAATCCTATACAGTGGTACCTCAGGTTACAGACGCTTCAGGGTACAGACTCCGCTAACCCAGAAATAGTACCTTGGGTAAAGAACTTTGCTTCAGGATAAAGACAGAAATCGTGCTCTGGCGGCGCGGCGGCAGCAGGGGGCCCCATTAGCTAAAGTGGTGCTTCAGGTTAAGAACAGTTTCAGGTTAAGAACGGACCTCCGGAATGAATCAAGTACAGTACTTAACCCAAGGTACCACTGTATTGATGCTTAATTTGCTTTTACGTTGTTGATCATGAAATCAATTTAAATAACATTATCTGATTTTCCTTCTGCCTCAGTCCCCTTTTGATATGCCAAATGCTAAGTTATCACAGGATAAAAATGCATTATATGCTCCTTACATTGATGGCTCATTCCTTCGAAAAATTGATGTGGCACACACTTTTTTGTTACTTTAAGGGGCTGCTTGGAATCACGCTGAAACCATGGGAAATGTTGTTTTAAACTGTTTTTAATAGTGTTTTAACGCTTTAAACCCCCCTGGGACCTTAGGGCGAAGGGCAGGTAGCTAATAACAACATTTTGTATCCCTCTCTAGGTTTGCAGCATTATATTCCACACCAATAATATCGAACAAATCTCTTTTCTTATGGTGATCAGCATTTCAAGAGTTGTCTTGTTCTCATTAAGTTGTGTCTTTTGCCATTTTATTTTTTTATAAACGAGATTTCCTTGTGCTTGCAAACATTATTTTCCTCCCCAAATAGCGCTTTATTAGGGACTTAATTAGTGAACTAGCATGGAAGCAGACTTTGGGTTGCAGTTACTCATTCCTTTCAAGGCAACCTTGCATACCATTATGAAAAATAAATGTGCACACAAGAATGGTCTAAGCTTGGGTGATTTACAGTGTTTGCAGAAGTGATCTTATGGTTGTTATTGCCATCTGTCTGTATTGAGAGACAAGGGAGTGCGCCTGCAGGGGTGAAGTCAAATCACTGCGTTAGCAGCACTAAAGTGACTTCCCTCATGCACAAGGCGGGGCAGTGTGTATGGAGGTCCAGGGCTGCCCAGATGACAAGACTCCCCTCTTGGCCTCACTGATGTGAAAGGAAAGCAGAGCAAGATGTCTGGCCCCAGCTTGGCTGCAGGAGTTGCTACAAGACACCATCCAACTGCCTTAAGAACTCCATTCTGGATTAGTGTAGGGTTTACTCCTTACCCTTTTCTTCTTCTGAAGATCTCCCGCAAGGCAGTGGAGGTTTAGGATCAGAGTTTTCCTTCATCACCTTGCCGACAAAGATCCTGAATCTGAGGCTCCAATACTGTGGCCACCTCATGAGAAGAGAAGACTCCCTGGAAAAGACCCTGATGTTGGGAAAGATGGAGGGCACAAGGAGAAGGGGAAGACAAAGGACGAGATGGTTGGATGGTATTCTCGAAGCTACGAACATGACTAAACGACTAAGTCTTCTCATGAGGTGGCCACAGTATTGGAGCCTCAGATTCAGGATCTGTCCTTCCAGTGAGTACTCAGGGCTGATTTCCTTAAGAATGGATAGGTTTGATCTTATTTCAGTTCATGGGACTCTCAAGAGTCTCTTCCAGCACCATAATTCAAAAGCATCAATTCTTTGGCGATCAGCCTTTTTTATGGTCCAGCTCTTACTTCCATACATCACTACTGGGAAAACCATAGCTTTAACTATACGGACCTTTGTTGGCAAGGTGATGTCTCTGCTTTTTAAGATGCTGTCTAGGTTAAGTCCAGTCTGATAAGTTCAGTCAAAGGCAACTATGGGGTTGCGGTGCTCATCTCGCTTTCAGGCCAAGAGAGCCAGCGTTTGTCCACAGACAGCTTTCCGGGTCATGTGACCAGCATGACTAAACTGCTTCTGGTGCAACGGAACACCTTGACGGAAGCCAGAGTGCACAGAAACGCCATTTACCTTCCCTCTGCAGCAGTACCTATTTATCTGCTTGCACTGGTGTGCTTTTGAACTGCTAGTTTGGCAGGAGCTGGGACAGAGCAACAGGAGCTCAGCCCGTCATTGGGAATCAAACTACCAAACTTCTGATCGGCAAGCCCAAGAGGCTCAGTGGTTTAGACCACAGAGCCACCCGCATCCCTCTTTAGGATATATGGTTTATTTACACATCTATACAACATAAGCCTAAGACTGAGGAGCTCACAGCATTAACACTCCAGAAGGTCTGGCTTCTCCCATAGTGACAGTCTCATATTCAAACAGAAATCAGGCATGGCTCTCTCTCCCTCTCTCTCCCTCTCCCTCTCTCCTCTGGATTTTGTCTTTTTTCCCGCTGCCAGTCAGGTGACACAGAACAACCTCCTTTGTTATATTAATGATCATACTTCCATTATGAGCACCCATGTAATTTGGCACTTAGGTGTCAACTCCACCCTTGCCCGACTAATTCAACAATGGGACCCTCCATTAGATTCAAACTCTTGCTTGATCCTCGAATTAGAAGGGACTCGGGCATCCTACAGCCTAAACTCCCCCTCCCCGCCACACTCACAGCAATCCAGTGAAAAGCCAAATTTTGAAATATGAGGTATTCTCCTTCATGGGCAGAAAGAAGTAGCTTGGCCTGAGTTTGCAGTGGAACAAATTTAGTCCCATATGTCTGATTAAGGGTGGAGGCCAGAATGGTTAACAGGTATTAAGGGAGGTGGGAAGACAAGCTCTCTAGCGATCAGCAGAGATGGCCTCTGCTGCACAATAGACATTTTCACGCAAGAATGTGGCTATAGAGTGAAGGAGAGAAAGGTGTTCACAGCTCCCTGCTGTGGCTTTGCCAGTGCACTGCACACATGCTCACAGGTGGGGAGGAGTGTGCAAAGCTCCACCTGTGAACGTGCTTCACAGCTGCATGCACATATCACTCACTTCTTTGGCACATGTGTGTGTGTAGCTTGTTGCTAGGCAGATACAAAGGTGCCTAAGCCATTTGCATTCAATGGGTTTTGATCTTTTTAATCACACGTAAGTTTAGAATCACTAGAAAGAGCAGCTGGAGAATTTGCTAATTTAGATTGCTGTGATGAATTGTGCCATCAGCCAGAGGCACGAATAAAACATAGTTTATTTCACATGAACAAATCTATCAATTTGTTTTTGTTCAGTTTCTCATTTCCCCAATCTTGCACATCAGTTTGTGATTTATTTCTTAAAATTTCATCAGGGACTTTGTCCTAATATACACATTTTTTATATTATAATTTTATAATTTTATAGTATAATTATAATTTTCGCACAATTTTTGCCCTATTTTAATTTTTATTTTACAAAGCGATTTCCCCTAACACAATTAACTATTTATTTCACTAATCTTATCTTCTCCTGAACCATACCTCAACGAGCATCATCCCCCAAATGAGCAAATGGCATTTTAAGCCGCTTTTGTGCTTCGGGCCAGGCTCATGAATGTTTATACTCCAGATTAGGAATGCAGTTCCAGTTAGGGTTGGGAGAGATCCCTGTCTGAAGCCCTGACAGTCAGTATCGGCAGTACTGGGCTACATGGAGCAATGGTCTGACTCAGGATAAGGTCACCTCCTATGTTCCCCTTGTACCTCTCTCAGCAGAAGTCATCCAACAGGGTGGATAAGGCTCCCAACAGAATATTAAACAGAATAAAACATCGAACATTAAGAACTTCTCTAAACACGGCTGCCTTTAGATCTCTTCTAAATGTCAGATACCGTAGTTGTTTATTTCTTTGACATGTGATGGGCAGGCGCTCCACAGGGCAGGCGCCTTGTTTTCTTTTCAGCAGCCTTTGGCTCCGGCGGGGGGGGGGGGGAGCAGGCGTGGCATGGCGGGTGCGCATCCTGGGGGTGTGGCCCCCAGCACGTGGGGGGGAGGGGGGAGACACCCACAATGGCACCCCACCGGGATTGTGCCACAGGGGGCAGTGTGCTCCCCCCGCACCCCTGTTCCTCTGCCAGTGGTGCCACTCCCGAAAAGGCCCTTCTCGCAGGGAGGGAACTACCAGAAGGCCTTCAACGCTGGACCTCATTGGGTCCCTTCCGACTCTATAGTTCTATGATTTCTACATTGACTTGCATTGTTCTTCATTCTGCATTCTTGTCATTCCTGCTGTTCCGGGCTTAGGTCTCCCTGCCTTCATATCTTTCTTAAAACTATTCTTAAGGGAACATTTTGTTATCTTTTGGTCTGATCGTGAGGTATCCTTCATGGCATAATTTAATCAGCAAGCTTGTTTCAAAAATATCATAATGAATACTTGGGGGAAAGCTTGAACCTCCACCTCAATAGTTCACACTGGCATTTTCTTATCCCACTCTTTGGCCCCCAAACCCACCAGAACGGTTCACAAATGTGAGAAATAAATGCAGAACAAGTGTTAGTGGCCTCTGTTAACAGTGTCAGATCCGAAGTTATCTGTCTCGATATCATTTTTATATTCTGGGTCTTGGAATAGTTTATGTTGTTTGGGCTGCTTTGGAAGGAGACTCTTTGGGGCTTATTCCTATTCTATAATATTTAAAGAATGAACTTCTTAAGCTCAGGGTTGGGGGTTCGAGTCTCACACTGGGCAAAATATTCCTTCCTTGCAGGGTATTGGACTAGATGACCCTTGGGGCTCTTCATGGTCGTAGCCAGGATTTTTGTTAGGGGGGCAGGCCTTTTGTTAGGGGGAGCAGAACCTCACTTTTCTATGTATTTTTATTGATTTTTCTTGATTTAGGGGTGGCAGCTGTCCCTCCCTGCTCCCCCTTGCCTAAGCCCATTGGCCTCTTCCAATTCAACAATTCTGTGATTCCACAAAAGGCATGGCAGCAGCCAGCACCCCAAAAGCATTGTTGGCATACAGCTGCCTTCTCCAATCTAGTGGCCTCCATATGTTTTGAATTCCAGTTCTCAGCCAACAAGGGAAATTATGGGAGTTGTTGTTGAAAACATTAAGAGGCTGTCAGGGTCCAAAAATCAGAGGCGGATTTTGGGGGGCATGACTGATTTGATCGCACTGGGTGTGGAGCCTTGGGGATGCTACGGAGGACACCACAATTATGCTTTAGAATAGAACACACGAGGTGCCACATACCAAATTTTGGCATCACACAGGGCTCAAATTTGAGAACGCAACGTTTGACACTGCAAAAACTCAGCTTTGTGTGCCTTTTCTCAGTCTGCCCTGCCTGAATCCAGACATGGGCTTCTGTTTTCTTTTGTGAAGACATTTGGCCCTTCTGCTGCTGAATAAGTGTCAGTGGTTTTTTTGGGGGGGGGTGTGTTGGTGGTGGAAGCTCTTAATTGTATTAATAGCACTCCCCAAAAGGTCCAGCATAAAGAAGCAATGGGCTAGTTCCTGTTGCAACGCATCAGGGCTATCAACAATCTTTTCTCAAATCTTAAGGTGCTGTTTTGGGGTGACCCACTTTTTGTAGCTCTACGGACAGAACTCCGAGAGGAATCCCATGCTATTATATTGTTAAAGTGAGGTACCACTAAGGGATGGATGCAGCTGCCCGTTTTGTTTTCTCTCCATTTCTGTCTAGCCCAGAGACAGGGAGGCTCAGGGCAGATCTACATACACTCTTGTTTTTAACATTAGCAAAGGGTTAAAAAACAGTTGTGGTACAAAGGGACAAATGACGCATGGCTTATAATGTTGCTAATGTGTTATTAAAATGTGACACCAGAGGGCACTGCAGAGCAACCAGCTGTGCTTTTGATGGAAATAAACAAATAACAAGGTAAGATACCCAGCTCTACCTCTCTTTCAAATCAGAACCAGTCAAGGCGGTGAAGGTCCTGTGTGAGTGTCTGGGAGGCGGTTGGAGGATGGATGGCGGCTAACAGATTGAGGTTGAATCCTGACAAGACAGAAGTACTGTTCTTGGGGGACAGGAGGCAGGCGGGTGTGGAGGACTCCCTGGTCCTCAGTGGGGTAACTGTGCCCCTGAAGGACCAGGTGCACAGCCTGGGAGTCATTTTGGACTCACAGCTGTCCATGGAGGTGCAGGTCAATTCTATATCCAGGGCAGCTGTTTACCAGCTCCATCTGGTACGCAAGCTGGGACCCTACCTGCCCGCGGACTGTCTCGCCAGAGTGGTGCATGCTCTAGTTATCTCTCGCTTGGACTACTGCAACATGCTCTATGTGGGGCTACCTTTGAAGGTGACCCGGAAACTGCAATTAATCCAGAATGCGGCAGCTAGACTGGTGACTGGGACCGGCTGCCGAGACCACATTGAAGGGACAAGATACCCAAATCCTGTCTGAAATCACCCCAGGCTTCAATAATCACCCCAGGCCTCAAAACTGTCCAAAAGTCCTTTTGTTTTCTAAAAATCCAAAACAGCTTTTCTCTGCTTGTCTCTGCTTATTCTCACAAGATGATGTGTTACTTTTAAAAGCTAATGAATAGGCTCTGTTCATAGCAGGCCTGGGAAATGAATCTTATCTCATTCTAGTTGCACCTTCTTGGACATGCTGAACCACTCTCATTCCCCTTTCCTGGGGAGGTTGCCAAGAGTCCCAATAGTCCCAAGACAGCTTTCTGTTCATGCTCAGAGGAACTCATGGGGCAGGACTCCTGGAAAAGGAGGAGAAAGGAGGAGGGAACTGGAAAGGGGTATATATGCTTGTGCACATGATTGTGAACTCGTGCATGCTTTTTGTGACTTATCACACTTGCTCCTTCTACCAGTTCATGGATGGTAGAAATAAAAGCCTTTTCTCCGAAACTATTCCTTGAGTGTCTGTTGACTCCCACTTCCCTTTCCCAGGCGCAATATTTTTCCCACCCGAGGGCAAAGCCTCATAAGGCTCCATTTCTTGGTGCATTGGCCGGGAAAAACAGCTTCCCTGAGGATAAGGGATGTGGGTTCAAGGCGTCCCTGCGGTGAACAGCTCGGTTCGTGTCAGCAGTTCCAGTGCACATCCTGCCAAGTTTGTGGGAGGAATTGCCACCCGTTCCTGAGTGAACACACTGCAAGGACCGGAGAAAAAGCAACGGCCGAAGGAAGGTACCTCGAGGAACAAGGTAGGCTCCACAGGGTATAGGTGGAAGCAAACAAACAGGGCCTGATCAGCCCGACCAGTAGGGCAGAAAAAGTGCCACTGGTTTTGGTGTCACCCAGAAAAAGCAGTAAAGGGTGCTGCTGGGCCCCGGTCGAAGTCTAAGCGCTGCCAGTTGGTTGGTTGGTTTTGGTAAAAAGGGGATTGAGGGAGGTGCATGGGTTTTTCTGAATGTGCGTGTGGGGACACTCCAGTGAATGTTTTGAGTGCATGAGACGTTGAAAGCAACGTGTGGTCTGTGACTGAGTGAGAGAAATGACATTAGCAGGAGGGAGTGTCCCAGTATCCCAAGTGTTCCAGGGTCCCAGGGTCATGGAGAAAAAGCAGTAAAACAACTCCCACGACCCCCCTGCGATGTTTCCTGAACAAACTGGAAAGATGCCACAAAGGGAGAAGATTGGGGATTAAAAAAAAAAACCTGATGAAAAATAGACTCCAACACTTATGTGAAGTTCCTGACCGTCCCCCATGGCTTAGGAAAAGTAGAACTGTGATTACCCGTGCCATGCCAAACTGTGCCCAGTATGGCAGCAAGTACAAGTTAGGGGGAAAAAACCCAGCAGTCTTGCCAGACCCAGAAGAGGAAGGAGGAATAATTAGCCCCACTCCACCCTATGCAGCAACTGCACCAGGGCTAAATGAGGTTCCCCCTACTTAACCCCCAAAGAAAATAGATTGAGGAAGAAAGACAAGAGGAAGTTGAGAATGGTGAAATTCAGAAGGAATCAGGTGAAATGGACAAGCAGACAGTCCAAAAAGAGTATTTAAGTATGTGAATTGACAGAAAGAAACAGAAGGGAAGGCTTTGAGCGCTGCATGGTACAGAACTGTTAAAAAAGAGACAATTAAACCCGAGGGATCAAAAGCCCTAGGATTACAATACTGACCATTGAGGAAATCCGCAAGATAAATGCCCTCAGGGCAGCGGACAATACTGATGTTGCAATTGAGGCAGCTAAAAACTCCACTTTGATGGCCCCACCGCACTGAGTGTATGACCCCCTGGAGTCATCCGATGCCCAGGACCACAGACCCTTCTTTCGAAGAGGACCCGGCCAAAATAATTAGGGGTTTGCCTTCAAACAGCCAGAAGGCCAGAGACAAAGACTTAATCCCAGAGGGTGTCCACGGGAGGGGCAGAAGACGCCTAGGGAAAAAATCAGTGCGCCATCTGCAGGCAAGAGAGTCACTGGAAAATGGAATGCCCACAGGCCCCACGCCCAACACACCCCACCCCCGCAGGCTGGGAACAATAAGATTTCTCAAAAATGATTTCTTCTCATCTCTGTTTTTGCTCAAAGACTGTTGCAGAAAGCATGTGAACAGACTGTTTTTTTTTAAAAAAAAAATCATGCAAGTAACAGGACATCAGCTCTCTTGTGCCAGGCGCTTGGAGGTAGCTTCAGAGCGATATCTCTTGGCTGCTATCCCAAGAGGAAAATGCTGCATTCTCACCAACCAGCTACCCTGAACCTCACACTGTCTGGATTTACAGTTCAGCCCCCAAAAAACAAAAACCAGAATGCCAAAGGTTACCCACTCCCCTTGCCCCAAGCACTAACCTGAAGAAATGACTTTCTTAAAAGCAAGTGAATACTTTCTGTGAACTTTGTCAAGTTTTTCTTTTTAGGAGCTACTGAAGAAGCGCAGCATGCTCAGATCAAAACGCTGCTGCAACATAGCAATTGATACTTTGAGGAATTTGAAACTTTGCCAGAAGCAAGGGAACACATGGGACACTAGCAAACTTGGCAGATGAAAACTGAAATTTGCAACATGCCTTACAGGCCGCAAAAGCTCTGAAAAAATAGGGCGCAGAAAGACTTTTAAAACCTCAGCTGGCAAAACTTAACCCAAGGAACAGAACTGTTAACCCCTTGGCAGTTTTCCTGCCAAGCATACCCTTTTGAGTTAATACACCTTATGTGCAAATCCTTCCAGTTGTGATATGAATGTTGCATATTCTGCACAGTCGCTGCCGTGTCTGTTTTTCTCTTCTCTTGACAGGTAAACCGGCCAGAGACTGTCTTGTTATCTACAGCTGTTAAAGACACCGGCATCTGTGACACCTGATCTGCACTGGCCCCTTCGACTCATCCCAGACAACGCTCCAGCCTTGTTGGAAGGGACCCAAGATGCCCGATGCCCACCAGACTACAGCCCTGCTAAACGTCACTCCTGGACCCTGGCGCTTTGCACGGCTCAAGAATCCAGCATGGACTGAAAGAGGACATTTTATAATTTTCTTTTCTTTCCCTTTGCATGACTGAACTTTATAGAAGGTTGCAGGGCCCCTGGATAGCCTTACACCACCCCTGAAGAGAAGGGTATTTGTGTGGGTTGTTCAATCAGGGAAATTATGCCCCAGCCCGCTTCCACCTGACAGAGCTCCACTTTG
The DNA here is from genome assembly GCF_964270895.1 of Podarcis filfolensis. NCBI lineage: Eukaryota > Metazoa > Chordata > Lepidosauria > Squamata > Lacertidae > Podarcis > Podarcis filfolensis. Next base: position 15,044,406 of record NC_139605.1, read on the forward strand.
AACCACAGCACCGACTTGGTAATAACCCTGTGCATGAATGGCACAGATAAGGCTAGGTTCACTGAATTACTGGCTGGCTTTGTGTCAATAAATCAATAAATCAAAGAGCTCCAGTGACCATCTGCAATCGCACCTTCCCAGCCCAAACCGTTATACCTGAGTCCACGCCAGGAACTTTTTCTGGCTGCAATGTGGGCTTCAGAAGGGGGAGGTATCTGCTCAAGAAGGAGAACATGTGGCAAACATGGAGTTTGCTTTCTGACCCGATAGTCACTGCATCCTGTCAAAGGAGGCGTTCAGCTGACCTAGCAACAATTGCAGGAAGCAGCTCCCAGCTCCCAAACTTGGGGCACGCATCAGTGGCCTCAAAAAAGGATAGTGGTCCATTTGGGACAGGCCTGGCAGCTGTCCAAAAACAAACAGGGAGGAATGAAGGGACAAGATACCCGAGGGCAAAGCCTCATAAGGCTACAACATAACACCGGTCTTGAAAGACCTACATGGCTCCCAGTATGTTTCTGAGCAGAATTCAAAGTGTTGGTGCTGACCTTTAAAGCCTTAAAAAGCCTCGGTCCAGTATACCTGAAGGAGCATCTCTACCCCCATTGTTCTGCCCGGACACTGAGGTCCAGCACCAAGGGCCTTCTGGCGGTTCCCTCACTGCAAGAAGCCAAGTTACAGGGAACCAGGCAGAGGGCCTTCTCGGTAGTGGCACCTGCCCTGTGGAATGCCCTCCCACCAGATGTCAAAGAGAAGAACAACTACCAGACTTTTAGAAGACATTTGAAGGCAGCCCTGTTTAGGGAAGCTTTTAGTGTTTAACAAAACACTGTATTTTAATACTTTGTTTGGAGCTGCCCAGAGTGGCGCCTGCCCTGTGGAATGCCCTCCCACCAGATGTCAAAGAGAAGAACAACTACCAGACTTTTAGAAGACATTTGAAGGCAGCCCTGTTTAGGGAAGCTTTTAGTGTTTAACAAAACACTGTATTTTAATACTTTGTTTGGAGCTGCCCAGAGTGGCGACCATCTGTTTGGGTGATTGGTTAGAGTATGATGCTGATAATGCAAAGGTTGCTGGTTCGATCCCTGTATGGGACAAATGCATATTCCTGCATTTCAGGGGGTTGGACTAGATGATCCTTTGGGTCCCTTCCAACTCGATGATTCTCTTCTCTGGCTGGGGAAACCCAGCCAGATGGGGAGGTTATAAATAATAAATTATTCTTATTGTTATTAGAAAAACCTGTGATATTTTAGAATGTTATATATGAGGGGTGTTCATTAAAGACTTCTCCTGAAGTACTTCCCCGTGGACTGAGACAAAGGAAACCGGGCACAGTTATTAGTCCTTCTCTACGTAGCCACCAGCAACTTCTCCCATTGCTTTATGTAGCTGTGGAGATCTTATCTGTAGAAGTTGGCAGCTTGCATCAGAAGCCACGACTTGGCCTCAGAAACCAGCATTTCATCATCTGGAAAAATCTTGCCCTTCAAAAATAACTTCATGGTCAGACTGAAAAGGGAACTACCTTTAAAAATGAGTATAACGCTAGAAGTCGCTGAGGGTACGTAGCTAGCTAACAGTTCTTTCCACATGCATGCGGTAGCCGAGTTTGACCAGACAAGGTTGACTAATGTGGTAGCCAAGTTTGACCCCCCCCCTTGCTTATGTTTCGAACGCATAGGCTGCACAGGAACAGAATGGATACATGCATAGGCGGGGCGCCTGCAGTAGAAAAGTAGCCATTGTGACTCTGCCTGGTACCATACAAGGTAATGAATAAAAACCCAGGAAGGTGACTGGCTATAACCCTGTGGTGCCATGTGCCATATAAGGGAATGATCAAAATAAAGGAGAGGGGTTGGTGGTGTTTGTGAAGTTATGTTACAATGTACAATGGTACCTCGGGTTAAGAACTTAATTCGTTCCGGAGGTCCGTTCTTAACCTGAAGCACCACTTTAGCTAATGGGGCCTCCTGCTGCTGCCGCGCTGCCAGAGCACGATTTCTGTTCTCATCCTGAAGCAAAGTTCTTAACCCGAGGTAATATTTCTGGGATAGTGGAGTCTGTAACCTGAAGCGTATGTAACCTGAAGCGTATGTAACCCGAGGTACCACTGTATAATTATTAAAAGGCTATTCATTCATTGTCACATTTTCCTCCCCTGTTTTAAGATGATTCCCACAATGGATGTGTCCTTTTTTACTAAGAGGGCTTTGCACCTTTTGGCATGCGTATAGTTGTAAGAGATTTATGCATCTTTCTGAAGTTCTGTTGATCTGGCACAATTAAAGAGCATAATGCTCTTCAGTGTTTTTTTTTAAAATCTATTCTGAAAGTTTGCCCTCTTGGTAACTACCCAGATTGGAGAAATCTGAATTTTGATAGGGTCAAAAGTAAAGTTCTGTATTTTGGCAGGAATTACCAGATGCACAAATACAGGATGGGTCGACAGCACTACATATGAAAAGGATCTAGGGGCCATAGTACAGTGGTACCTCGGGTTAAGTACTTAATTCATTCCGGAGGTCCGTTCTTAACCGGAAACTGTTCTTAACCTGAAGCACCACTTTAGCTAACGGGGCCTCCCGCTGCTGCTGCTGCGCCACCGGAGCACGATTTCTGTTCTCATCCTGAAGCAAAGTTCTTAACCCGAGGTAATATTTCTGGGTTAGCGGAGTCTGTAACCTGAAGCGTGTGTAACCTGAAGCGTATGTAACCCGAGGTACCACTGTACTTGTTACAGTTGGCCCCCAAAACTGTGCTTGGGAGCTCAGTTCTTTTGGCAGTTATCTCACTGAGAAGATTTCCTGCAACATGCAGTGGCAGCGGACTCACCAATTAATAATGCGGCGGATCCACTCCTGCTAACTGCCCCCCGATTAAATATAGTGCACCCACCTCATGGTACACCAGTTAACATGAATTTCTACAATTTACCACAGATTATCTAGTAGGGGACTGGTGTGAGGGAAAACTCAATGATTTAGAGACTCAGGCAGGAGCTGATCAAACGAACAAAAAAAGGTTTATTAAACAAAAAGAAGATTATGAAACAAAGAGGGTCAGGAAATGCGTTCTTTCAGGTAGAAGTTGACTTATTTAACTAGCTATAAGACACAGGCTTTAACACAATACGTCTTAAACTTCAGTTACTAAAAATCAGGTGTTACACTTCAGGTGGTAAATATTTCCAGAATAGTTGGTAAAATGCTCAACACAGTCAATTTTTAAGAGCAAAAGAGGTGCTAAACCGTCCTTTAGCTGCAGCATACCTCCCCACAGTCACCCCAGTAAGTGGGAGAGGGAGGCTGTGGGCAACAGATGAGTTTAACATGCCTCGGTCACATCCTCCTTTCTCTCTTAAAATTGGTCCTTGCTTTATACATGATTGGGAAGTTTTCTTTTGTTTTTTAGTATCCTAGGACTGAGGCAAGAGCAGGAGGAGGAGGAGGCCACTGGGGTGCCTCCCATGGCCCAAGAGCCTTGGGTTAGGGGGCACAATACTTGCCTTGCTCCAGGCACTGGCAACCTACACTATGCCACTGAGGAGGTTTCACAGGCTGGGCTTCAAGCTCAAGACCCCACAAACAGCAGAGGTACAGGAGGGAGTTGCCTAAAGAGCACAGCGTTCAACTGGGTATATAAGGGGTGAGATGATCTTTCAGGTATCCTGAATTCCAAGCTATACAGGGCTTCATACACAAAATATCAGAGCCTGCTAGCAAATTGTCAGCTTTCTGTGTATTCCTTTTGTTATGTACTGATGTTCTCGCCCTGGGCCAGCAGGGGGATACTGTAGATAGTTATGCAAATGAAGGATCGAAAGTGACATTCAGTGATTAGATAGTTTGTATGCAAATGAAGGATCGAAAAGTGACGTTCTGTGATTGGATAGTCATCTGATATGTTCGCCCACAACTTAACACTGGCGACGAGGATGGGATCGATGGACAGCCAGATGCGGCCATCCTCTGAATCACTGAGCTGAATCACTGAGCGAAATCACTGAGCGAAATCACTGGACAGAACCAATTCAGAGCTGACTGTTCTGGCTAGAGCACGGTGTTCCATCCATCGCCCTTCTCTCCGGCATCGGAATCATGGCTTCACTTGTGCCTCTACTGCCGTTTGCGCCAGCCTCTGAATCATGGGACTCCTACCTCGCTCGGTTCGACTGCTACCTCCAAGCCAACGAGCTGACAGCAGTATCAAAGGAACGGAAGCAGGGCCTGTTCCTCAGCCTATGTGGGGCTGAGGTGTTTGAGACGGCCCGAGCATTGGTTGCGCCTGAAGCAGTCCAGGCAACACCATGGGACACGATCCAAGAGAAGCTCCGCAACCACTACGCACCAAAGCCGTCCAAGATTGCTGCCCGCCATGCGTTTTACCACTGGAACCAGGCAGAGGGGGAGTCAATCAACAACTACACCACCGCCCTCTGACAGGCTGCAATGCACTGTGAGTTCCGAGACTTAGATGATGCCCTGATGGATTGAATCGTCTGCGGGGTCTGGGACATCCATCTGCAACGGCGTTTCCTCACCAAGCCAGACCTCACGCTGCAGAAAGTTGCAACAGTTACAATTTTTCTAGAGCTCTATATAAGCAGGCTGACTGAGCTCCTCAGTTAGTTCTGTTCCAGATTACAAATAAAGAGCTGCTTTGGAAGAATCGCTGTGTCTTCTGATATGTTCGCCCACAACTTAACACCTTTCACAATACTGCACACCTCCCACTAGATAGCAGCTCTACAGATATTTCAATCGACTGGTATCTCTTTGTTTTCAGAAGAAGAGAGATTTTTTTGTGATTTCAAAATAATAATAATAATAATAATAATAATAATAATAATAATTTATTTATACCCCGCCTATCTGGCTGAGTTTCCCCAGCCACTCGGGGCGGCTCCCAATCAGAAGAAGTTGTTTTTTGTGGTTTCTTATCTTGGTCACCCACAACCAGAAATAGCGAAAGGGAGAACTAAGTCATGGTGAGATTGTGAAATTCTCTCCCCCTGGAGTAATAGCCACTACCATGGCTTGATGAAATGTAAACAAACAAATAAATAAATAGCTTCTGAGAACTTTTCCATTCTGTCATGCTTTCTGATTTTAACACACACACACTCACACACAAAATTGAATTTATATACCACCCTATACCCAGCGATCTCAAGACAGTTCACAGAACAAAATCAAAATATAAATATGTGGCAGGAATAGCAATGATAGGGGGTCAGACCAAAAAGGGCATGTGACAAATTGTCTTTAAAAAATGAGTATAATGCCAGAAGTCACACAGGGTACATAGATAGCCAACAGTTCTGTCTGCAACCAGAGAGCTATGAATGCAAACTGGGCTCACAAGGGGAGGTCATTGCTTTGCAACAAGGAAGAACTTCAGCCCAAGTTTGCTGCTATGTGCAGTCTGTCTGCCAGTGCTCTTCATCCCACATTACAATATCCAAGTGGCAACTAAGTCCATCCACACAGAATGAGTTGGAAGGGCCTTTAAAGGTCACCTGGTCCAAGCCCACCTTAGGGCAGGATAGCCTAAGTGAAGCACCCTGTCTTACTCCTCCTGCACGTCTCCCACACAGGGCTTCTTATAGCCCTAAAACAAAAATCTTGTACAGTAGAATATTTCCCCATAGTGGGGCATTGGCAAAAGAGCTGGCAAATTATATCTCACTTTTGAGCACTTTTTAAGCCCAGGTTGCCGGAAGAAAGCCTTACTTAAGCATCTTTCACGTTTGTGACACAGGAAGGAGTCAAGTGTCTACCACACAGATTATGGGCAAATAGCTACTAGCTGTGATGACTCTGCTCTGTCTCCACAGAAGGAGGAAATAATTCTTCTGAATACCACTAGCTAGAAACTGCAGGATGGAGAAATACTCTAGTGCTTGGCCCCTGCTTGCAGGTTCCCTACAGGCATCTGGTTGGCCACTGTGAGAACAGGATTGTGGACCAGATGGGCCATTGGCCGGATTCAGCAGGCTGTCCTTATGTTCTTAGGATCATAGTGTTGCAATACTGAAAATCATGAGAACTTTAAATGCAGGGCGAAGGCAGTGAGAAGAAGCTGGCCTTAACAGTTTATGGGGAAGTATTAAAAAACCCTGTGCAATCTGTTGCTTCTGTTGCAATCAGTATTTTCTCCCCAAAACCCCTTGTGCAATCACCTTCTCAGGATACCCTGCTCACATGAAACTCATTCAACTATCCCACTATTATTAATATTTATTAAATTTGTATATTGCCCTTCATCCAAAGATCACAGGGCAGCTCACCAGATTAAAAAATGAGAACACAAATACATAATAAAACAGAAACCAGTATCCTCCCAGAAACACATTTCAAAGACCATAGAAAGTTCAGTCAGCCCAAGGAAAACAATTTTGCCTGGCACCAAAAGATCTGTAATGAAGGGTCTCAGAGGATGATCGTATGGAAGCCTTCAGTCCCTTCATTTCTGCTTCCCACTATGACTCCTGCCATCACATTCTCCAACTGCATTTCCTGAAAAGGGGGGGTGGGGTGGGGTTCAGATTAACCCTCTGTGAACTCAAGGAGTGGGGTAGGCCTGCCCCCAGCTCCCAATGGGGCTTGCAGCCAGATACATACCCTCCAACATAGCCCAGATGAAAACGGAGACATTTCTCACTCCCCACCCCACAACTGACCCTTCTCAACCTCCCATTTTTGTGCCCCCCACCCAGCATTTCCTATCCTAAGAAGGGTGGCTGCAACCCCCACTCCCCGTTGCACCAGTGGGGACACTGCACACATCCACCCTCCACCATCCTGAGAAAACCCCTCAGTCCTCATTTTATCTTATTTTATTCTTTGGTAGATTTACAAAAAAGAAAAGCACACACCAATAAATACATTTTAGAAAGAGGCAAGATTAGACGTGGATGCACAAAGCATTATCATCATCATCATCATCAAGACCCCTTTCTTCTCTCCCAGGGCGGCCGTGTCCCCTGCCTGCCCCTCAGAGGTGGCGCATCCCTTCTTGCCACAGATCTCCAGCAATGCAGCCTGAGGAAGGCAGCTGTGGCGCCTTTGCAAACAATGAAATTTATGCCGAGCTGTGCAGCGTAGAGCTTAAATGGATTTGTCAGACGGGATCTGTACTCCTTTGAGTATCTTCATGTGTCCCCATTTGTAATCAGCTACACACTCTCCTTTAGACATCTTGTTCTCCGTACTAAAAAAACCCTCAAGGACCTTCTTGGTGGCTGCTCCCAGACTTTGGAATTCCCTCCCCAGAGAAGCCAGACTGGCTCCCTCCGTGTTCTCGTCCCGCTGGCAGGTGAAGACTTTCTGGTTCCAACAGGCTCTGGAGAACTGACTGCTTCTATCGAAAGGGCGGGTGCCATGCTGTTTTTACTGTGATCATTTGTATGGTTTTAGTAGATTAAATATATGTATATATGTAATTTTAATTCTATCAGTGTGTGTTTGTTTATTTTAAATTGTTGTTTTTCTTATTTGTTTTTAGCTGTTCTTCTTTTTCTCTGTAAGCTGTCTTGAGTCCCTGTCAGGGGAAAAGGCAGGGTATGTATGTATGTATGTATAAATAAATAAATAAATAAATATAATATAATACAGTCGTACCAGTGTGGTGTAGTGGTTAAGAGTGGTAGTCTTGTAATCTGGTGAACCGGGTTCGATTCCCCGCTCCTCCACATGCAGCTGCTGGGTGACCTTGGGCCAGTCACACTTCTTTGAAGTCCCTCAGCCTCACTCACCTCACAGAGTGTTTTTTGTGGGGGAGGAAGGGAAAGGAGATTGTTAGCCGCTTTGAGACTCCTTAGGGTAGTGATAAAGCAGGGTATCAAATCCAAACTCCTCCTCCTCCTCCTCCTCCTCCTCCTCCTCCTCCTCCTCCTCTTCTTCTTCTTCTTCTTCTTCTTCTTCTTCTTCTTCTTCTTCCTCTGCTTATGTATCCCTCTGGATATGTAAACTTTGGTTTGTGAACGCGGCAAACCCAGAAGTGTATACTTCTGGGTTTCGCCATGTGCACATGCCCAGGAATTCTCTATCACGACGCGCACGTGCGAAGAAGCAGTGCCTCTGCCTACAGACTTTTTGGGTTGCGGAAAGACCACCAGAACAAATTAGATTCATATCCGGAGGGTCCACTGTATTATAACAACATAAAATAGCCTTCACATGATAATGACAGCACCACCATACAGGAAATGAGCAATGTTTCCTCTTCTTGTTCATCTCTCTTTGTGGTCTCAGCATCTTATGGATGTGAATCCCCATTACAGTGACACAGCGATGAGAAAAACTGGGCTTGGTGGATATTACATTCATCAAGAGTTCTTAGATAGGAGTACTGTGTCTTTTGGAACAGAGTCACCTGTTATAGTGATTTTTTGCACACTGAGGAATAAGATAACCACCCTAAACACCGATACCTAAATTAGGCTGTGCGTCTATGCCATCCTGGTTGAAAAGGACCAGTGCTCCCCCCCCCCGAAAAATAAGTGCTGGTTCTCACCATGAAGTTGTTACAGTAAGTGTCACACTTTTAAACCAAAATAAAAAGAGGTGCCAGTACTGTGTGCTCTTGAGTAACCCATTAAAAAAGCACTGAAAATGATTGTTTTGTTTCAGGTAGGAAACTGACAGGCACTTTCCTACGTTCATTCGAAATGCTCATACATTGTTTTAAACCCCCTCCAAGTGTCACCCCCTGCTCATTCTGCTCAAACCTCTGTCATTGTTTAAAATTGCCACTTTCCCCACTCAGTTTCCCCACATCCCAGCAGTACTTGAACCTCTTGTTTAAAACCGCTGGTGTTGTGCAGCCCACCTTCTCTTTTGCTCCCCTCCCCCACCCTGACTTCATGCAAATCCTGCATTGCATGATGACGACCTTACATTTTTATGTATATAGGAAGATAGATGTGTGCAGCAGTATTAGGAGTAGTAGTAAGAATGTTGTTATGCTGCAATTCATAGGGCCACCAGCAGGTGGCCATGCAAATTGCAGCATAGCAACAGAACAGTAGACAGCTGGCCGAGGCAGACAGATAGGGTAAGCACTCTTATTTCGTAAATAAAATAAAATAAAATAAAATAAAATAAAATAAAATATAAAATAAAATAATAATGTTCACCCAAGACTACCACCAGAATGACAGTCACAAAGTCTGCTACTCAGGGGGTACTCTCATGTCATCAGGGAACCTAGGAAGTATATATGAAAGAGTGAAAGATACTGTATTGGCCTGAATATAAGCCGCACCCAAATATAAGCCACAACTTTAAAATCAAGGGGGGGGGGAGAGAAAAACAATAACCGAATATAAGCCGCTCCCTTAAAATTCTGCAGGCACTCTCACCCATTCCGTTTTACCGTATGTCTGTTTCAGCAGCGATATCATAAAAGTCAATTTTTGTAAGTTCGTGAATTTAAGCAACGCTTTAACTTATCACGGTCAGAATTTGGGGGGGGGGGGAGTGAGGCTTATATTCAGGCCAGTACGGTAATTTGTGAACTTGAATGGCATGAGTTAGGGATGGAGGAGAAATGTGATTCAGTTCATACCGAAAAATGAACCCGTCAAATTTCCAGAACAGGAAAACCAAAACACAGCTATCCTTCAAATTTCGTACTGCTCTGAATTTTGCGTAAGTGGTAGACCATGTTAAAACTAATCAGGTTTCACTTCTTGATTTATTGTTCAGACCAGGCAATGGAGGGGAAGTCATTCTTTTCAGTAACTTGGTAACTCTTTGGAGCTTTATATGAAAGTAACCTTAAATGTCTGTCTCAGTGGCTAATAGGCAGCCAGATCCCTTAGCATAGGTGTGGTTTGGGCCTTGTAAATTAGATAACATCACCTATCTCTCTTTCGTTATAGTAAGTGCCCTCATAAATTATTCAAACCTGGATTTGTCTGTAAATTTGACACATAGATGACAAATAAATGGATATAGTGGCACAAAGGGCACCCACTAAACCATTAAATACTGGGAAGAGGATGTAGAAAACTAGTGGACTGGTTAAATAAATTTGGGCTGCAACTGTATGCCTAAGTGGGAGTAAGCACCACTGAACAAAGTAGTACTTACATCTGAGTAAATATCCAAAGGAGAAGTAAATGGAAGCAACTAACTGATAGGAAGCTGCCTTATCTCAATCTATTGTTCCAGCTAGCTCAATATTGTCTGCAGCTTCCAAAATGTAGACAGAGGTTTTTCCTTACCCTACCTATAGATACTGCAGATTTATTTATTTATCTCCTACATTTATAGTTTGCCTTTCCTCGAGGAGCTCAGGGTTTCCCCCCTCTGTTTTAACCCTTACAACAACAATGTGAGGTAGGTCAGGCTGAGAGGGAGTGGTTGGCTGACGGTCACTGGATTTGAACTCTGGTCTCACTAGTCCCTCTCCTCACTGGAGAGCCAGTGTGGTGTAGTGGTTAAGAGCGGTAGTCTTGTAATCTGGTGAACCGGGTTCGCGTCTCCGCTCCTCCACATGCAGCTGCTGGGTGACCTTGGGCTAGTCACACTTCTTTGAAGTCTCTCAGCCCCACTCACCTCACAGAGTGTTTGTTGTGGGGGAGGAAAGGAAAAGAGATTGTTAGCTGCTTTGAGACTCCTGAAGGGGAGTGAAAGGCGGGATATCAAATCCAAACTCTTCTTCTTCTCCCCTTCATGAAGCAAGTGTATTTCACGAAGTCTTCAAGCTCTTGCAAAAAAAAAAAAGTTTTCATTTAGTCATGTTCACTTATTTGTCCTACGCCCAGAACAGAAATAAATCCAGGAAATATAGCTGGTGTTCGCTGGTGTTGCTTTCAGACTGCAAGCTTGTTTACTCCTGCTCCTGAGGGTAGGACTCGAACCAATGGCTTCAAATGACAAGAAAGGAGATTCTGACTAAACATCAGGAAGAACTTTCTGACAATAAGAGCTGTTCAAAAGTGGAACGGACTCCCTCAGGAGTTTGTGGCCTCTCCTTCCTTGCGGGTTTTCAAACAGCAGTTGGATGGCCATCTGCCATGGATGCTTTAGTTGAGATTCCTGCATTTCAGGGGGTTGGACTAGATGACCCTCGAGGTCCCTTCCAACTCTACAATTGTATAATTTTATGATATCCTCCCTTCCTCCCAAAAAGCAATTAAATGCGAGGGACACACACACACACATACATTTAAAGCCCTCTTTAAAAGCGTGTTAAAAGTAATTCCAATGCAGACTGGGAAAGTTCTGGCTTTAAAGACTTCTTGAAAGAGGCAGGTCCTCAGTAGGAGCCGAAAAACAACAGAGGAAGCACCTGTCAAATACTCAGAGAGGGAGGGGGTTCCAAAAAGGTTGCTGTCACAATACTAAAGACCCGATTCCTGCATTGTGCAGATTCCTAATAAGATGATATCAGCTGGAGGCCCTTGCCTAAAGAGCACAGCGATCAATTGGGTATATAAGGGGTGAGACGATCTTTCAGGTATCCTGATCCCAAGCTGTGCAGGTCTTCATACACCAAACTTCTTAGCCGGCCAGCGAATTGTCATTTTTCTGTGTATTCCTTTCACAATACTGCAGACCTCCCACTAGATGGCAGCTGCTAGTACTTTTCCTGTTGATACCTTTTCTGTCTCCAAAGTTCCAAGCAGCTCCTCAGGTGATCTGATTATTATGAGAAATGATGTCATTGTATTACTTTCTTAGATACTGGGCACCAAATTGGGTGCAGCAGTCCGTTTGCGAAGCTGGTGAGACCTTGATGGTGGCTGAAGAATGCCCAGACATTTGGCAGCTGAGGCCTACTGATCCTGACAAGCCCTAGATCACTGGATGGAAGACTGAGATGGTTTTCAGAATGTATTAACTGTTATTATCTGATTCTGATGAGAAACGAAGCCATTGCATTACTTACTTATACATTGGGCACCAAATTGGGTGCAGCAGTCCGTTTGCGAAGCTGGTGAAGGCGAGGGTTGTGCTCCTTCTTTGTTCTTCTGAATTCCCTCTAAGGATATTTCCATCAACTGGCATCTCTTGGTTTCAAAAGAGGAAGAGACATTTTTCTACTGCGTGATTTCTGCAATGCTTACAAGACTCCTCCTGGCGGATTCTGAACGGGAAGCGGCCTGCTCCCTTGAGCAGGGGATTTGCCACCTAAACCCTTGGTGAGGCATTGGGACCAACCAAGTAAGGGAGCAAATGGAAACTTTTTTTATAACCTCACAATTCTCACAATTCTCCCTGGATAGGACCTAGCACTGAGTCTTCTGTGTGTTTTGCTGTTATTGTTAAAATTCAAAAGGAAGCCCAGCTACTAGAAATTAATGCACTTCCTGTCCTATCATGGCAGGTGTGTCCCATTCTGAAAAACAAAAACTATATTAGCAGGTTTGTAGTAGAGGATACATTTGCAAAGCTTCTTTTCCATTATATTCATTTGATTTCATTTCCTTCTTTCCTCATATGTCTTGTTTTCCTGATTGTTGTCCGATATGAAACTCAATGATCCCAGGCTATACTTTTTTTCTATAAAACAATTTTTTAAGGAATACTCATATTGAAATACTGCCCCTCAATGAGGCCACACTTAGACTCACAAAATGTTTAGAGGTATGTGTACCCCTGTGTACCCCCAGGAAAAAAGCACTGATCCCAGGGCATTGTTCCCTGAAAGTGTGTGATGGCTGGTTGCTCTGATACAATACAATAAAAAGGAGTTGAAGCAATGAGTAGAGAGTTACGCCTTTGATCGCCTTTCCACATTTGTTTCGTTTTCTAGTTGTCAACATGTTGGCCCTGTTTGATTTTATGCCAAACCCTCAAGGCGCCACTGATGGGAAGAGATACTTCCGATTCTTGTAACACAGCTGCTGCCCTGCTGTGACTCCTAAACACTGCACAGGGTTTAAGGTTCAACTTGTGTTTGCTAAACTTGCCATATAAATAAACTCTTCCTTTAAAGCAGAGAAATAATGCTTTTATTAATTTGTTTGTTTATTTAAACCCTACCTTTCTGCATTTCGGAACTCAAGGTGGCTTATAGATAATTAAAAAAAGAAATGCTAAAAACATAGAAAAAGCAATTATTAAAAACAATTAAGAATTGATAGGATTAAAACTATCTATCTACACACACACACACACACACACACACACACACACACAGGCACCATCAGGGTGGCCAAGGGGCCAAGGAGGGGACTGGGGCCCCTCAATATTCTGTGGGGATGTTAGCACACCAGGTGCGCACCACACATGCAAGTTGTGTGGTGTGTGTGTGACATGTCAGCATGTTGCAGCATGCACATGTGACATGACCACATTGCCGGGTGCTAGCCCCCTCAAGTGTGTGTGTGTGTGTGTGTGTGTCCCCAGAAAAAAGCACTGTACATATATTTTGTGTATGTGTGTGTTAGTTAATAAAATTAAAATAGCACAGCACCAGCCTTTCATTAGAAGCAATCAGTTTCCCAAAGCCTGTTGGAACAAGGAAGTCTTTACCTGCCAGCAGAAGGACAACATGGAGGGAGCTAGTCTGGCTTCCCTAGGGAGGGAGTGCCAAAGTCTGGGAGCAGCCACCAAGAAGGCCCTCTCCTGCATCCCCACCAGGTGGGGCTAAGATGCAATTCCACAGTGGGAGGGGAGAAAACAGAAACTGAAGACCTACCACAGGCACAGGCAAACTCAGCCTAGATCACTTTTTAAAAAACATGGGTTCCCTTACTAATACTTGGGGGACCTTGGGGCATTGGGAGAGATGGTAGATCTGGCATAGGCAAACTCAGACCTCCAGATGTTTTGGGACTACAACTCCCATCATCCCTAGCTAACAGGACCAGTGGTCAGGGATGATGGGAGTTGTAGTCCCAAAACATCTGGAGGACCTAGTTTGCCTATGCCTGACCTACCACCTCTCCCAATGCCCCAAGGTCCCCCAAGTATTAGTACTGGAACCCATGCTTTTTTAAAAAGTGATTTAGAGTTAGGAGTGAGCAGTGAGATAGCCAGCTTTGCTGATGACACCAAATTGGTAGGGTGGTTAGAAGAAATAGGGATTCTATGGAGATCCAAAACTGGGCGAACTGCATTTTCCATTTTAATGCTCACTCAGTGTAGGCTAAAGCAGAAGTGACTCACTAGGAACTAGACCGTGGGTTCGTGGTGGAGAGCTTGATGAAGATGTCAGCCCAGTGTGCTGAAGCTGTGAGAAAAGTGAATTCCATGCTAGGGATCATTAGGAAAAGGACTGGACATAAAACCGTCCACTAGTTGGCGTTTCAGGGTTCTAGGTGGGCAGTTGCATTGATTTTCAAAATTGCATTGATTTTCAAATTTTTACAAACTGGTCTATTCATTCATTCATTCATTCATTCATTCCCCAGCCACTCTGGGTGGCTTCCAACAAGAAATTAAAAATATATTAAAACATCAGTCATTTATAATGATAATAATATAATAATTTATTATTTATACCCCGCCCATCTGGCTGAGTTTCCCCAGCCACTCTGGGCGGGTCCCAATCAAGTATTAAAAACAATACAGCATTAAATGCTAAAAACTTCCCTAAACAGGGCTGCCTTCAAATGTCTTTTAAAGATAGGATAACTGCTTATTTCCTACACATCTGAAGAGAGGGTGTTCCACAGGGTGGGCGCCACTACCGAGAAGGCCCTCTGTCTGGTTCCTTGTAACCTCACTTCTCGCAGTGAGGAAACCGCCAGAAGGCTCTCAGCACTGGATCTCAGTGTCTGGGCTGAACGATGGGGGTGGAGACGCTCCTTCAGGTATACAGGACTGAGGCCGTTTAGGGATTTAAAGGTCAGCACCAACACTTTGAATCATGCTCGGAAACGTACTGGGGGCCAATGCAGATCTCTCACGGCCGTTGTTATGTGGTCCCTGCGGCCACTCCCAGTCACCAGTCTAGCTGCTGCATTCTGGATTAATTGCAGTTTCCGTGTTACCTTCAAACCTAAACAGGGCTGTCTTCAGATGTCTTTCCCCCCCAAATCTGACTTCTTGCACATCTTCCTGGATGTGTCAGTGGTTCTCCTTAGTGTTGCATCATATTCCCCAATTATTTCTAGTTTATCTCCAAACATAACATGTTATTACATTACATTACAATATATTTGCTTTTTAACTTAATTCCTTTTCAGACAACTGTCCATCAATTGGTTCCTGCATGTATATTAAGTTAACATTTCCAATTTCAACAAGGGAGGTTACTTATCAGATTGTCAATCCTTGCTAAATCTTTAATTGACATTATCTAACATAAAATAAAACTTCTCCTCCTTCCTTCTTGGTGTGCAGAGACACAACAATCTTCTTGCTGCTCAGCTTCTTTGTCCCACATCACACATAATCTGTAGTCCTTTTTCCAAAATGTTTAAGCGAATGGAGCAACTGCCCTACGAGGAAATGTTATAACATTAGGGAGTTTTACATTTGGGGGGAAAGCATAAGATTAGGCAAAGAGTGAAGATGGTGGAAAGATTTTCCACCCTCCTCTTAATACGAGAAACTGGGGCCATCCAATGGAATGCCAAAGAAATCCCATGGTTCCTGGTTAAATTGTGAAATTCTCTCCCACAGGAGTAATAGCCACCAACGTGGCTTGATGAAATGTAAGCAAATATTGAAGCATGTTTTAAGCACTGCAGCTATATCTTCTACGAATTTGTCTAATTCCCCTTTAAATGCATGATCTGTGGTGCATTTTTGAGGGCATCTTTTTTTAAATGCCTTTTAATATATTTTTATGAAAGATTTCTTTGTTTACAAAAATACGTGCATTGTCTCTTTTTTCAAGTTGCGTTTTCTACAGATCTTTTAAAACCATTGTTAGCTTGGAGGACGAGTCACCAAGAAGTTAGGCAAGAACAAACAAGTTAGCCATACTTCTTGGTGTGACGTCCTCTAAGCTAATAA
Source organism: Podarcis filfolensis (assembly GCF_964270895.1). NCBI lineage: Eukaryota > Metazoa > Chordata > Lepidosauria > Squamata > Lacertidae > Podarcis > Podarcis filfolensis. The sequence goes on from NC_139605.1 coordinate 15,060,338, forward strand.
TGCTTTTAAATGATCTCATTTTAGGACTGTACAATCATGCCTAAGCACCTCTCTGGCCAGGGGGAGTCCAGGAGGCTCCTTGCTCTAGCTTATTAAAGAGGCTGGACATCAGCTAGAGTGCAGGTGATGCAAGTATTGGTGTGAATCTGACCTAACAGAGGTACGAGTACACAGACATTCTTTCATAGACAATGTGACACTGGCCCTGTATGCACTGGCTGCCAGTGAGCTACTGGGCCCGATTAACGGTGTTAGCACAGGCCTATGAAGCCCTAAATGACTTGGGATCCAAGTACCTAACAGCGCGCCTTCCCCCAACACCATGGACCCTGTGATCAAGTGAGTGAGACCTTGATGGTGGCTGAAGAATGCCCAGACATTTGGCAGCTGAGGCCTCCTGATCCTGGCAAGCCCTAGATCACTGGATGGAAGACTGAGATGGTTTTCAGAATGTATTAACTGTTATAAAACCTTTTTGCTTGCTACCCTGGGTTCCTTAAGGAAGAAAGGCAGAATTAAAAAAAGAAACCCAATAAATAATTTAAAAATGATAATAACCACCTGGATTTAATGTCAGGTTGTTTCCCCTTTGTTCATCCCAAAATTGCCCTCCTGCAATGTAGTCTATGGCTAAAATATATTTTTTTGGTTCTGTTTGGAGGGGAGTTGCACCAATGGACCCATTCCTGCCCTGCTCTCCTGTTTCCTATGGGCAACTGGTTGGCCATTGGTGAGAAAAGGATAATGGACACGATGGGGACCATTTCTGATAATGTCATGTTAATGTTTCCCTTTCCCTCTGTGCTATATTTTCCCAGCTGATTTATATACCAGAGGCCTCTTTTGCCTAGCTTGGCAATCGTTAATGGTTTTAAACAGATAAATTTGACTTGACTTCATGCATCTCCAGCGCCATAGTTTTTCTCTTTTGCTTAAATTCCATTGCTTTGCATCTCACCCCCTAACAAGGAGCTCCAGTGGGAATGGCAAAGGTAGTGGAGAGTTTGTACAGCTTATTTGGCAGAAACAAGAAACCGAGACTTCAGAGTCCTTGGCCCAGTACGATGTGCCGTAGGTGGCACTGTGGCCTAAACCACTGAGCACCTTGGGTTTGGCGATCAGAAGGTTGGCAGTTTGAATCCCCATGATGGGGTGAGCTCCTGTTGCTCTGTCCCAGCTCCTGCCAACCTAGCAGTTTGAAAGTACACCCGTGCAAGTAGATAAATAGGTACTGCTGCAGCAGAAAGGTAAACGGCATTTCCGTGTGATCTGGTTTCCGTCACAGTGTTCCATTGCGCCAGAAGCGGTTTAGTCCTGCTGGCCACATGACCTGGAAAGCTGTCTGTGGACAAACGCCAGCTCCTTCTGCCTGAAAAGTGAGATGAGCACTGCAACCCCATAGTTGCCTTTGACTGGACGTAACTGTCCAGGGGTCCTTTACCTTTTACCCCACAACTGACACATTTTAAGCTGGATATTGTGGATCACAGAAGCCAATCCCAGCTTCTGTTTTGATCCCGGAATATCCCATGAAGACTAGCACCTTGGCATGAGTCAGCAAGGCTCCCACACAGGGCTTCTTATAGCCCTGGAACAAAAATCTTGTACAGTAGAATATTTCCCCATAGTGGGGCATTGGCAAAAGAGCTGGCAAAGAGTATCTCACTTTTGAGCACTTTTTAATCCCAGGTTGCCAGAAGAACGCCTTACTTAAGCATCTTTCATGTTTGTGACACAGGAATGAGTCATGTGTTCTACCACACAGATTATGGGGAATTAGTTACTAGCTGTGATGACTACGCTCTGTCTCCACAGTCAGAAGGAATAATTCTTCTGAATAATACTAGCTAGAAACTGCAGGAATAACACTAGCTAGAAACTGCAGGAACTACAGGCATCTGGTTGGCCACTGTGAGAACAGGATTGTGGACCGGATGGGTCATTGGCCTGATTCAGCAGACCCTCCATATGTTCTTATGATCATAGTGTTGCAATACTGAAAGTCATGAGAACTTAAAATGCAGGACAAAGGCACCCTGTTGCAATCTGTTGCTTCTGTTGCAATCAGTATTTTCTCCTGAAAACCCCTTGTGCAATCGCCTTCTCAGCACTCCCTGCTCACATGAAACTCATTCAACTATCCCACTATTATTAATATTTATTAAATTTGTGTATCGCCCTTCATCCAAAGATCACAGGGCAGCTCTCCAGATAAAAAAATGAGAACACAAAACAGAAACCAGTATCCTTCCAGAAACACATTTCAAAGACCATAGAAAGTTCAATCAGCCCAAGGAAAACAATTTTGCCTGGCGCCAGTAGATCTGTAATGAAAGGTCTCAGAGGATGATTGCATGGAAGCCTTCAATCCCATCATCCCTGCCTCCCACTATGACTCCTGCCACCACATTCTCCAACTGCATTTCCTGAAAAGTGGGTGGGGTTCGGATTACCCCGTCGTGCACTCAAGGAATGGGGTAGGCCTGCCACCAGCTATCAGTAGGACTTGCGGCCGGATACATACCCTCCAGCATAGCCTAGATGAAAATATGGACACCACAACTGACCCTCCTCAACCTCCCATTTTTGTGCCCCCCACCCAGCATTTCCTATCATAAGAAGGGTGGCTGCCACGCCCGTTGCACCAATGGGGACACAGCACACCCCTATACTGAGAAAACTCCTCAGTCTTGACTTTATCTTATTTTGTTCTTTGGTAGATTTACAAAAAAGAAAAGCACACGGCAATAAATACATTTTAGAAAGGGGCAAGATTAGACGTGGACGCACAAAGCATAATCATCATCATCATCAAGACCCCTTTCTTCCCTCCCCTAACCCCAAAAAGTCGCCTTAAACAATATTCTCCAAATGTTCTCAGCCTTTCCGTGCAGCTGCTGATTCTTCCCCACAATGCAATGGAACGGGGCTAGCTCTGGGTCACTGTGGGGGCCAGGTTTGGAGTATTGTCCCTCCCCGCTCCTGAGAATATTCAACAACATTATTCCTCAGTTTTGTTTTCTGAAAATAGCTTGGGTAATTTGCAGAGGGAGTTCCTGTTTTGTCTTTTTCGTAAAACTCACTTGTAGAAGAAGAAGAAGAAGAAGAAGAAGAAGAAGAAGAAGAAGAAGAAGAAGAGTAGGAGGAGGAGGAGGAGGAGGAGTTTGGATTTGATATCCCGCTTTGTCACTACCCGAAGGAGTCCCAAAGTGGCTAACCTTCTCCTTTCCCTTCCTCCCCCACAACAAACACTCTGTGAGGTGAGTGGGGCTGAGAGACTTCAGAGAAGCGTGACTGGCCCAAGGTGACCCAGCAGCTGCACGTGGAGGAGTGGAGACGCGAACCCGGTTCACCAGATTATGAGTCTATCGCTCTGAACCACTACACCACACTGGCTCTTAAAGGAGAAAGGAGGAAGGGTGATGTGAAAAAGAGACACAGCTAGTGGGGGAAGTTTTGGGAGCTCTCCCCAACCCCACCACTTCTCTAATTAAAATCACACATTTCCATTCTTGCTTTTCCAGCAACAATAACATTGTTATTGACATTGGCATTGTCAAAGGAACAATCAGGAGCTTAAGGTAAGGTTACCAGATTTCCCCCCCCAACGAATCTGGGGACACTATAAATAAATACTGCACGTTTGGTTCTTTGGTGGTGGTGGTGGTGGGGAAGCGGTGCGCGGTGGGTCAGGCATGGAAGGCAGAGAAGGAGGGCCAAGAGCGGTGGCAGAGGCGAAGCTCGGGCAGTGTGATGCCTCCCTTCCCATCGGAGTAGCCCCAATCCCATTCCTACTTGCGTGCAAGGAGGAAGGGACGGGGATCCCTCAGCTGGGAAGGGAGGCTTCCCGTTGCCTAAATGAGAGATTCCTGCCCTGCTCCTGCTTGCACGCAAGTAGGAGTTGGGAGGCTGCTCTGATAGGCAGCATGAAGCCTCCCTTCATAGCTCAGTTGCTGGGGTCAGGGAAGGTGGAGGCCGCCCGGAAGCTGCCTCTTTGAGCCCCTGCACCACCATCCTATGGGGACTTCTGTTCCGAGCAGCTCCTGAAGCCAGCCAGAGCCAACTGCTCCGGGCTGCTGAGACTGCCGCTGCTGCATTTCCTGGGGACATTAGATGAAATCCGGGGACATTCCAAGGATGGAATTTGTCCGGGGAATTGTTCGCAAATCCGGGGACTGTACTTGGGAAACGGGGACGTCTGGTAACCCTAGCTTAAAGTGGAGTCCTGATTATTGCCTTCCTGGGGCAAGACAGGCTCCCATCTGGCCCATCAACTGAGGAGAGGTACGAAGGACTCAAGGAGGGAAGAGTGGTTTCCGTGTGACGTGGGCAAAAGCCCATGCCAGGTTCGAGGACAACGGAGTCATTCAGTCCCAGCAATGACCAGAAAGCGCTGCTTTCAAATAGATTCAGATTTTATTTCAAGGTGCATCAAGAAAGCTGAGAAACAAGACAAGACAAACAAAACAAAAGGGTTATTGAGGGTTGCACGCTGAATTGTGAGTTTTACACATGCAGATAAACATCACTCTTTTCCTGTCATTCTAACCACTCTAGCTAACCATGAGGCTCTTCATAGCGACTACATAGTAAACATCTGCATAACCACTTCCTGTAGAAAAAGCAGCCAGGGCAAAAGCACTTCTCTCTCTTTTTTCCATAAACTAAAAAAAGCCTCGATTTCCCTTCCCCTCCTTCTCTCTCTTTTGCTCTTGCCTATGGCTCATACTAGCCATAGCAAGCATTGCATAAGCAAATCAAAATGGTGCCTGTCTTGCATCTGTCTGTTTTAAGAAAAGGTCTTGCATTCTCCATCTCGCATCCCATGGAAGCCACCTCTCCTCCCCATGGCTGTTCTCAGAAGCAGACCCCGCAGTCCCTTGCAACTTTTGAAAATGGAAGTTGAAAGGAGCAGCGTGAGGTGGCTTACAAAGGGCAACATTTGTCAGTGGCTGCCTGGTGCCTCTTGGGAAGTTTGCAAGGGAGTCCCAAAGGCAGCTGCTTTTCTGTCCTCCTGAATGGATAATCAGGAGAGGAGACAAATGATTGCAGTACACGGGAAAACAGGAAGCTGACTTTTACAGAGCCAGGCTAATTGATCCGTCTACCTCAGTATTTTCCACACTGACTGACAGCTGCACTCCAACATCTCAGCCAGACTTGAGGAAGGTGTGGAGCAACAGTGGTGTGGGTTGGAGAAGAGGAGATGGCCTATGGAGAGCCCTGAGGGCTAGTCAGGCATACCCCACGACTAGGGGAGTGGATGGCTCTGTGGTCTCAACCAGGAATGTCCAAGAGGTCGATCGCAATCTACCAGTGGATCACGGGGGTGTCCCAGGCTGTAGTTTTGTAAGTGATCTCCCTCTTGCTCTTAAGCGATTGCTACGTGCCCCGCCCCCACTTTGAGAGGCTGATTTCCTTGCCTGGGTGGCAGAGTTTGGGAAGGCAGGAGGTGAGCTGACTGTTGAGAGATTGACTTAGCACACTCCTTCTCCTAAAACCAACCTGGCGAACCTTTTCCAAAAGAAGCTCAACAACTTTGGCTCCCCTCCCCCAAATCATAACAACTTAGCTACCGGCAATAACAATGGGTAGATCACAGCCAGTCTTTTTATACTTTGAGTAGGTCGCAGTCCCTTGGGAGTTGGATGTGCCTGGTCTAAACCACTGAGCCTTTTGGACTTGCTGATCGGAAGATCGGCAGTTCAAATCCCCGTGACGGGGTGAGCTCCCATTGCTCCATCCCAGCTCCTGCCAATCTAACAGTCTGAAAGCACACCAGCATGGGTAGATAAATAGGTACCTCTGCGGCGGGAAGGTAAATGACATTTCCGTGCCCTCTGGTTTCCGTCACGGTGTCCCACTGCACCAGAAAGCCACTCCCGACATAAGGAGGGGGGGGTTGCGGGCTCACACCCCCATCTACATCCTCGCGGGACTCAGGATTCCTGGGATCTCATTACTGTTCATCGATCGCTCCGCCAGCCAATTGGCTGGCGGTGGGGGCGGGCTTACTAGGGGGCATTTAAGGTTGGGGCAGCCCGTGCTCACCCCTTTTCATTCCTTGCAGCAGCTGCGGTTTCCCACCCACCCACCCTCTAGGTTTGCATTTGGACTTTGCTATGGGCTTCGGCTGGTCGCAGCAAGGGGCCTGGTAGGAGTTTTTCCATTTGGCTAATTGGCTGTATTTTGGAAGCCACTTGGTTTTTTCGCCTATCTCGTAGCAAAACGTCACAACACCTTTAGTTTGGGCAGTTAGGCATTGGCAGGGGTATTATGATGCAAATGAGTTGGGGGGGAGGAACGCCATCACCTCCCCCAAATGTGGAAGGGTAGTTCATTAACGGACTCCTGGGGGCATCGCCTCGTCCGAAACCTATGGAGGCTAGGGCCTAAAGCGCGCTCCCGAGCGGTAACCCCTTGGGGAGCACCTAGGGATGTGCATCTCGGGGGCTCCCCCTGTTGGTGCTTAACCCTTCCCTGTTTTATACCAGTTGGAAGCGAAAGGAAAGTCCAATGCTGTAAAGAAAAATATTGCATAGGAACCTGGAATGTAAGAACCATGAACCTTGGTAAATTGGATGTGTTAAAAAATGAGATGGCAAGAATAAATATTGACATCCTGGGTATCAGTGAACTAAAATGGACGGGAATGGGCGAATTCGGTTCGGATGACCATCATATCTACTACTGTGGGCAAGAATCCCGTAAAAGAAATTGAGTGGCCCTCATAGTCAACAAAAGAGTGGCAAAAGCTGTATTGGGATGCAATCTCAAAAATGATAGAATGATCTTGATACGAATCCTCTGTCGTCCCCTTCTCCTTGTGCCCTCCATCTTTCCCAACATCAGGGTCTTTTCCAGGGAGACTTCTCTTCTCATGAGGTGGCCAAAGTATTGGAGCCTCAGCTTCAGGATCTGTCCTTCCAGTGAGCACTCAGGGCTGATTTCCTTAAGAATGGATGCGTTTGATCTTCTTGCAGTCCATGGGACTCTCTAGAGTCTCCTCCAGCACCAGAATTCAAAAGTATCAATTCTTCGGCGATCAGCCTTCTTTATGGTCCAGCTCTCACTTCCATACATCACTACTGGGAAAACCATGGCTTTAACTATGCGGACCTTTGTTGGCAAGGGAGAAGACCTTGGGAACTGAAACCATCTCTAGATTCAGGCTGGGGTGTGTGTGAGAGAGATTAAAGGCTGGGTGGGGCTGGAGTCAGAAACTGTTGACTTTCAAAAGTACAGAAACTGTTGACTAGGACTTATCTGGAGAGAACAAGGAGGCGGGAGAGAGGGAGGAAGAGGAGATGAATAGCAGGAAACAATCACTTTGGAAACACTTTCTATTTTGCTTCTTGTGGGCTTGGTAGGCAGCAGATACTTGTTCCTGCACTGCAGAACCTGGCGCTGGATTGATTCTGCCAGAAGGTAAAAAGAATTCTATAATATATTGGCGGAGGGAGAAATATTGGGAGGGGGAGGAAAGGGAGATGGAGAGATGGGGAGATAGACTGGGGAAAGGAGGAGGAGAGGAGGAAAGGGGAGAGGGTTTTGGACTGAAGAAGAAACATTTCTAAAATAATATAAGCAGTGCTCTTTTTCTAAAAAAATATTTAAGGGTACTCTCATTTTGACTCAAGAATATCTATAGAAAATTTATAGTTGAAATCGAGAAAAATAAATACAGTAACTGGAAAGGACAGAGAAGACTTATTCCAAAAGGTAGCTTTTAATTTCCTTAAAAAAGGAAACCCAGAGGGGAAAACACAAATCCACAGACCAAAATTTGTGGTTCTGCCAAATGGCTTTAGATACCTATTAGGTCCTTAAATTATCATATAGCATATTTCCAACACAAAAAAACAGCGACAATTTGTTGTTGACAAAGGACATATAAAGGGCCCCATTACCTTCAGTAGCTTAGGGCCTCATCAAACCTAAATCTGGCCCTAGCCGCAGAGTGCATCTGCAAGGGGAGGGAGGATCTCACGGGGGGGGGGCTCCTCTAGGGTTACCAGACATCCCCGGTTCCCGGGGACAGTCCCCAAATTTGCAAATCTGTCCCCGGACAAATTCCGTCCCTGGAATGTCCCCAGATTTGCAAATCTGTCCCCAGGAAATGTAGCAGCAGCAGCCTCAGCAGCCCGGAGCCAGGCTGGTAGTGCAGTTGGCTCTGGCTGGCTTCAGGAGCTGCTCACTGCTGTGGCGCTGCCACTGCCACTGCCAAAGGGGAACTGGGCACGTCTGGCGGTACAGATCTCCTTCCCCCTTCCCCCTCCCCCCTTCCCCCTTTGTTTTGACTGATCGGGGGAGGCTCAGGAGTCACAGGTGGGCAGCATTCTGTTTCCCAGTTTTTAAAAAACTCTGCGCGTTTATGTTTCACAGGGTGCGAAAGAAGGGCTTTGCAGCTTTATACAATATGCATGTGTGCTTGGGCCCAGGGTCTTTTGCCTCACTATCCCCACTACTGAATCCCTGTTGCTACTCAGCTTAAAAAAGAAAAAAAAGTGTCACCGGATTCATTGAAAAAAATCTGGTAATCATATCTGGCCATATCTGTCCTCCGCCCCTCTCCCAGCCGGATACTGGGCTAAGATTAGATTACTGTGGACCTCGCAGGCGCCGCTTCCTTCCTGCCTCTCTCCTCCTGCTGCCACCGCCATTTCCTCCGCCTCTTTCCCAGCAGCATTTAGATTCACAAAACGTTTAGGGGTACACATACTCCCACGTAACCCCAGGAAAAAAAGCACTGAATATAAGGACGGCTTTGTTTGATTGGGGGAACTCCTAGAATCCCTTTGGGGGTCGTGAGGGAGGAGAGGAGGAGAATGTTCCCTCGTGCAAGGAGAAATCCTGGTGCTGACAGAACATTCTCCTAGCACTACTAGGAATACAACCCAAAGTTCTCACCCCCTCATTCAATATAGTGGGGAATAAAAAAATGGCTATACAGTGGTACCTCTAGATACGAACGGGATCCATTCCGGAGCCCCGTTCGCATCTAGAGGTAAATGCAACTAGTGACGGCATGTCTGCGCGCGTGCGTCACTTTTCCCCACTTCTGCGCATGAGTGTGACATCATTTTGTTTTCTGTTTTTTTTTATTGGTTTTAATTCATTTTGCTACATCCAACATTAAAACAAGTGAAAAAATAAACATACATAACACATACATACAAAAAAAGGAGTACATAAATAAAAGAAATAATAATAAAGAAAACAAAAGAAAAAACATCTCCTAACATAAAACCAACTAATTAACTTACATTAACTAAATAACTAAATAACACACAACAATAATTGACTTCCCTTCATCTTGGTTTCAGAATATATTATATGATTTTTTATCTGCAGTTTCTTTTCCTCAAAAGACTCTTTACGTCACAAGTGTTACGTCACACCTACTGTGATTTTTAGATTTTTTACCTCTGTTTCCATGTATGTCATAAATTTATTCCATTCTTTATTAAACTTTATGTCTTTTTGATTTCTTATTTTCTGTGTCATTTTTGCCAGTTCTAAATAATCAAATAGTTTGGTTTGCCATTCGTTTATAGTTGGGATTTTTGATGTCTTCCAATTCTGCGCTATTAGAGTTCTGGCAGCCACTGTCGCATATTGAAAGAGTGTTTGGTCTTCCTTTTTGATTTCCTCCCCAATTATCCCCAGCAGAAAGGCTTCGGGTTTTTTTATAAAGGTATATTTGAGGATTTTTTTTAGTTCATTGTAAATAGATTCCCAGAATTTTTTGATAGGCTCACACAACCACCACATCTGATAGAAATCGCCCTCCTTGATCTTACACTTCCAACATAATTTATCACCAGTTTTATATATTTTTTCCAATTTTACGGGCGTTACATACCACCTGTACATCATTTTATACATATTTTCCCTGAGTGTTGTGCATGCCGAGAATCTCATACCTTTATTCCATAATGCCTTCCAATTATCAAACTCTATGTTATGTCCGAAGTCCATTGCCCATCTGATCATTACCTCCTTTACTTCTTCATCTTTGGTGTCCCATTCAAGTAACAGGCTATACATTTTCGATAGGAGTTTTGTTTTACTTTCTAGTATTTCAATCTGAAATCTAGATTTTTTCTCACTTATCCCATTCTTTTTATCCTCAGTCCATATAGAAATAATTTGGTGAAATTGGATCCATCCTGTCAATTTGTTCTTTATTTCTTCATAAGGCCTAATCCTCCAACCAGTCTCTGTTTTTACTAGTAGGTCTTCATATGTCCATCTTTCTCCTTCGATGTTTGTTTTTTTATTGTCAGGATATCAATTGGTGATAGCCACCAAGGGGTCTTCTGTTCCAATAATTTTTTGTTTCTTTCCCACACTTCCAGCAGTGGTCCTCTAAAAATGTGGTTAGAAAATCCTTTATGAACCTTTCCCTTGTTACGCCATAGGTAAGAGTGCCAACCAAATCTTATATCAAATCCTTCTAGATCTAACAAGTCTTTATTTTTAATAACAATCCAATCTTTGACCCAACAAAGACACGAAGCTTCATAATACAACTTTAAATTTGGAACTGCGAATCCTCCCCTATCTCTTTGATCTGTGAGTAATTTAAATCTGATTCTGGGCCTTTTCCCTTGCCAGATAAATTTAGAGAGTATTTTCTGCCAATCTTTGAATACTGAGGTTCCCCTGATTATCGGTATATTTTGAAATAGGAACAACAATTTCGGTAATAAACTCATTTTAATCGCCGCCATTCTACCTGACCAAGAAAGTTTTATTCTATTCCAGGTGTCTAAGTCCTTCCTTATTTCTTTCCATGTGGTTATGTAATTATCTTCCATCAAATTTATATTTTTCATCGTTAACCAGATTCCAAGGTATTTTACTTTTTTTGTTACTTTAATACCAGTTTGAGATTCAAGATGGTTTTTTACCTCCTCTTTCACATTTTTAGTCATCATTTTAGTTTTTGTTCTATTTAATTTAAAACCAGATAATTTTCCAAATTCTTCTAACAGATCTAACACCTTACTAACACTCTCTTTTGGATCCTCTAAAGACAACATAAGATCGTCAGCATATGCTTTCAATTTGTATTCTTTCACTCCAATATTTATTCCGCGTATCTCTGAAGTTTTCCTTATCTTATTTGTAATTATCTCTAACATCATAATAAACAGAAGAGGTGACAGAGGGCACCCCTGCCTTGTACCCTTCGAAATTTCAAAGGGTTCTGTTAAGTTATTATTGATAATTAATTTGGCACTTTGTTGTGAGTAAATTGCTTTTATTCCTTCGAGGAATGTGCCCTCTATCCCTGTCTTTTCCAGACATTTTATAAGAAAACGCCAGGATACATTGTCAAAAGCCTTTTCGGCATCAATGAACATTAAAGCTGCGGGGATTTCTCGGAGCTAAACAGTATAAGTTGAGAGCATTCGCAGATGACCTAGTTTTGACCTTACAGGAGCCTGAATCTAGTACGAAAAGAGTTTTGGGACTAATTCAAGAATTTGGCCAAGTGGCAGGATTTAAATTGAATAAGTCAAAAACTAAGGTTTTAGAGAAAAACCTAACACCGATTGAAAGAGAGAAGTATCAGAATGAAACAGGTTTAACAGTGGTGAATAAAGTGAAATACCTGGGGATTAATATGACAGCTAAAAATGGGAATCTATTTAAAGATAATTATGAAAAATGTTGGATGGAAGTGAAAAAAGATTTAGAAATCTGGTCAAATTTGAAGCTTTCCTTGTTGGGTCGAATTGCAGTTATAAAAATGAATGTATTGCCTAGAATGTTGTTTTTGTTTCAAACATTACAAATTGTGGACAAGATGGATTGTTTCAAGAAGTGGCAGAGAGACATTTCTAAATTTGTCTGGCAGGGCAAGAAACCAAGAATAAAATTTAAGATATTAACTGATGCAAAAGAAAGGGGTGGATTTGCCCTGCCAGACTTCAAACTTTATTATGAAGCAGCAGCATTTTGCTGGCTGAAAGATTGGCTACTTCTTGAGAACACAGACACTTTGGATTTAGAAGGTTTTAATAATGTTTTTGGGTGGCATGCATATTTGTGGTATGACAAGGTTAAAGCACATAAAGCATTTAAAAACCATATTGTCAGGAGAGCATTGTTCAATGTTTGGATAAGATACAAAGATTTATTGGAAAATAAAACCCCAAGGTGGTTGTCACCAATGGAAGCGAAAGCTCAGAAAAAGCTCGATATGGAGGCCAAATGGCCGAAATATTGGGAGATTTTGGAACAAGAAGGAGATAGATGGAAACTTCAGAGTTTTGAGAAATTAAAAAATAAAGTGCGAGACTGGTTACATTATTTTCAGATAATGGAGGCTTTTAATTTGGACAAGAAAATCGGCTTCCAGGTGGAAAAATCAAAATTAGAAACAGAACTGTTAGAACCCAAAACTAAGACTTTGTCAAAGATGTATAACCTGCTGTTGAAATGGAATACTCAGGATGAAACGGTGAAATCTGCTATGATTAAATGGGCACAAGATGTTGGACATAACATTATGTTTGCTGACTGGGAACAGTTGTGGACCACAGGTATGAAATTTACGGCATGTAATGCCTTAAGAGAAAATATTATGAAAATGATATACAGGTGGTACATGACCCCAGTCAAGCTTGCAAAAATATATCATTTGCCCGATAATAAATGTTGGAAATGTAAAGAAAATGAAGGTACATTTTTTCACCTTTGGTGGACGTGCCCTAGGATTAAGACTTTCTGGGAAATGATTTATAATGAATTGAAAAAGGTATTTAAATATACCTTTGTGAAGAAACCAGAGGCCTTTCTCTTGGGCATGGTCGGCCAATTGGTGTTAAAAAAGGATAGAACTTTCTTTATGTATGCCACAACAGCAGCAAGAATACTCATCGCAAAGTATTGGAAGATGCAAGATCTACCCACTCTGGAAGAATGGCAAACGAAGTTGATTGACTTTATGGGATTGGCAGAAATGACTGGCAGAATCCGTGACCAGGGAGAAGAGTCGGCAGAAGAAGAATGGAAGAAATTCAAGGACTATCTACAAAAATATTGCAATATTAATGAATGTTGAATGATCAGGATTGAAATTAATTGGTTTCTAGCTGTAATGGTAATAAGATTATGAAAAAATGGTCCCTTTTTTCTTTGTATATAACCAAGAGTTTAAGTTATAATACCGTATTTTTCGCATGATTGGATGCACCGGACCATAGGACGCATGTAGTTTTCAGGGGGGGAAATCAAGGAAAAAATATGATTTCCCCCCCCCCCCAGCTCTGGGAGCAGTGGACAGGCTGCACGCAGCCTGTGCGCTACTCCAAAACCTTCTCCCTGCTTTTGCGGGAGGTGGCAGAATTCCCCCACCTCCCGCAAAAGCCCACAGTAGCCCCGCGTGACTCCTGCGGGCTTTTCGACCAGGAGGGAGAAGGGACTGAAACGGCCTGTCAGTCCCTTCTCCCTCCTTGGGGAAAAGCCCCCAAGAACCGCTCGCTCTTTAAAGGCTGCGCGGCTCCTGCGGGCTTTTCTAGGAGGTGGGGGAATTCCTAGAAAAGCCAGCAAAGCCGAGCAGCCCCTTTAAAGAGCGCACGGCTTTTGCCTGCTTTTGCGGGAGGTGGGGGAATTCCCCCATCTCCCGCAAAAGCCCGCAGGAGGGAGAAGGGACTGACTCGGCCAGTCAGTCCCTTCTCCCTCCTTGGGGAAAAGCCCCCAAGAGCCGCTCGCTCTTTAAAGGGTGCGCGGCTCCTGCGGGCTTTTCTAGGAGGTGGGGGAATTCCCCCACCTCCTAGAAAAGCCAGCAGAAGCCACGCAGCCCCTTTAAAGAGCGCCCGGCTTTTGCCTGCTTTTGCGGGAGGTGGGGGAATTCCCCCATCTCCCCCAAAAGCCCACAGGAGGGTTGGAGAGTAGCGGGAAGGCGTTGCGCGCCTTTCTGCTGCCCCCCAATCTCTGGGGCTGGCGATGGGGGAAGCGCTGCTTTCCCCACCGCCAGCCTCAAACCCGGGTTGGAGAGTAGCGGGAAGGCATCGCTGCCTTCCCACTGCCCCCCAATCTCTGGGGCTGGCGATGGGGGAAGCGCTGCTTTCCCCACCGCCAGCCTCCAACCTGGGTTGGAGAGTAGCGGGAAGGCGTCGCACGCCTTTCTGCTGCCCCCCAATCTCTGGGGCTGGCGATGGGGGAAGCGCTGCTTTCCCCACCGCCAGCCTCAAACCCGGGTTGGAGAGTAGCGGGAAGGCATCGCTGCCTTCCCACTGCCCCCCAATCTCTGGGGCTGGCGATGGGGGAAGCGCTGCTTTCCCCACCGCCAGCCTCCAACCTGGGTTGGAGAGTAGCGGGAAGGCGTCGCACGCCTTCCTGCTGCCCCCCATCCTCTGGGGCTGGCGATGGGGGAAGCGCTGCTTTCCCCACCGCCAGCCTCAAACCCGGGTTGGAGAGTAGCGGGAAGGCGTCGCACGCCTTCCCGCTGCCCCCCAATCTCTGGGGCTGGCGATGGGGAAAGCGCTGCTTTCCCCACCGCCAGCCTCCAACCCGGGTTGGAGAGTAGCGGGAAGGCGTCGCACGCCTTCCCGCTGCCCCCCAATCTCTGGGGCTGGCGATGGGGAAAGCGCTGCTTTCCCCACCGCCAGCCTCCAACCCGGGTTGGAGAGTAGCGGGAAGGCGTCGCACGCCTTCCTGCTGCCCCCCATCCTCTGGGGCTGGCGATGGGGGAAGCGCTGCTTTCCCCACCGCCAGCCTCAAACCCGGGTTGGAGAGTAGCGGGAAGGCGTCGCACGCCTTCCCGCTGCCCCCCAATCTCTGGGGCTGGCGATGGGGAAAGCGCTGCTTTCCCCACCGCCAGCCTCCAACCCGGGTTGGAGAGTAGCGGGAAGGCGTTGCGCGCCTTCCTGCTGCCCCCCAATCTCTGGGGCTGGCGATGGGGGGAGCGCTGCTTTCCCCACCGCCAGCCTCCAACCCGGGTTGGAGAGTAGTGGGAAGGCATTGCTGCCTTCCCGCTGCCCCCCAATCTCTGGGGCTGGCGATGGGGGGAGCGCTGCTTTCCCCACCGCCAGCCTCAAAGAGACTCTCCTGGCTTCAGC
The DNA here is from genome assembly GCF_964270895.1 of Podarcis filfolensis. Lineage (NCBI taxonomy): Eukaryota > Metazoa > Chordata > Lepidosauria > Squamata > Lacertidae > Podarcis > Podarcis filfolensis. The sequence continues at coordinate 15,075,415 of NC_139605.1, forward strand.
GGAAGCAACGCAAAGCCTCCGGAGCGCAGGCTTCGGAGGCTTTGCCTTGCTATCGCTGAAGCCAGGGAGCCTGCATTCGCTCCATAGGACGCACACACATTTCCCCTTCATTTTTGGAGGGGAAAAAGTGCGTCCTATAGAGCGAAAAATACGGTAAGTTATAATAATATAAGAAGATGGACAGAAAATAAGGGGTTTAATTGTAATGTTGGGAGATAAGGATTTGCTGGATAAACAATTCGAACTGGAATACAAGAAGGGGAGGTATGAGGAGGTCAGTGAAAGATGTTATTGAAAAATAAGCTTTGAACTTTATGTGTTTTTATTATTTTTTCTTTTTAATCTCTTTTTTTGTTGTTTGTATAAAATGGAAAATGCTAATAAATATTTTATTAAAAAAATAAATAAAGCTGCGGGGATTTCATTTTTGCATTCTAAGTATTCAATGATGTTTATTGTATGTCTTATGTTGTCTTTTATTTGCCTATTAGGTAAAAAACTAGCCTGATCGGTATGGATGAGGTTAACTAGACACTTTTTAAGTTGGGTCGCCATTACGTCTGCGAAGAACTTGTAGTCATTGTTCAGTAATGAAATCGGTCTGTAGTTCTTAATGATCTGTCTGTCCGAATCAGGTTTCGGTATCAACGTAATGTATGCTTCTTTCCAGGATGCTGGTGTTCTTCCTCCTCCTAAAATCTCATTCATTACTTCACATAGCACCCGTGTTATAAGTTCTTCTAGGACTTTATAATACTTGGCCGATAGACCACCTGGGCCTGGGGCTTTCCCCAGTTTCATCCTCTTTATCGCCTCTTGAATTTCCTGTACTTTTATGGGTTTGTTTAACAGACTTCTTTCCTCTTCCGATATGTTGTTAATTCTGTTTTCTTCTAGATATTTTTCTATTTCTATGGCATCTTCTTCTTCTCTTTTATATAGGTTTTCATAGAATTTGAGGAAGCTCTTTTTTATTTCATTAGGGTCCTCCAAGATTTGTTCTTCTACTTTTATTTTATTAATAACGTTTTGTTTTTTCCTTTTTCTCAGTTGCCACGCCAGAAACTTTCCAGTTTTATTTGCCGATTCGAAATTTTTTTGTCTCATTAACTTAATTCCCCATTCTACCTCTTGATTTATTAATGTTGAGTATTGTACTTGTAATATCTTGTACAGTTGCTTGTTCCCTTCATCACTCGGTTTTTCTATCAGATTCTTTTCACATTCTCTCAATTGTGTAATTAACTCTTCTTTTTTTTGTTCTCTCACCTTTCTTCTTTGACTATTTTGTTGTATCAGAAAACCTCTTAGCACTGCCTTACTGGCATCCCAAACTATGTCCATGTTTGTCTCCTTATTGATATTTAAATCAAAGTAGTCTTTTAAGGTGGTTTTAGCCTTTTCAATCACTTCTTTTTCAAATAGATAGTCATTCATTCTCCATCTGTACATACCCTGAGTTTTCCAATTTAAATGTAATATTATTGGGTTGTGATCAGATAGTGTTCTAGGAAGTATCTCACATTTCGACACTCTTATTGTTAATTCTCTTGATACCCATATCTGGTCCAACCTGCTCCAACTCTGATGCGGCTCTGAGAAGTGAGTGAATTGTTTTGTCATGGGGTTTTTATATCTCCATATATCTATTAAGTCTAAATTTTCCTCGAGGTCATTAAACGATCTCAGAAGTTTCCCTTGATTTAGATTCTTCCTCTTTGAGCTTCTATCTAGTTCTGGTTTCGGCACTCCATTTAGATCTCCAAGTAGGACCAGTTTATTATTCTCTAGATTTAATAAGACTTGTTCCAATTTTTTGAAAAACTCCAACTTATTTGTATTTGGCGCATAGACTGTCACCACGTTGAGTTTTTCTCCCTGAAAATTGATTTGCACTCCTAAGATTCTTCCTTCCTCGTCCTTACATATCAATTTAGGTTCTAATTTCTCTTTCACATAAATTGCTACCCCTCTTTTTTTCTTGGAATCTGAGTTAATGAATTCTATTCCCAGCTTTTTATTTATTAAAATATGTTTGTGTTTTTTGGCAACATGTGTTTCTTGGCAACAGATCACATCAACATTTTTTTTCTTTATAATTTTCTCAAATTTATTTCTCTTGGACTTTTCATTAAAGCCATTCACATTCCACGACAGAAACTTAAGGGTCATTTCAACTAACAACCCTCTATCCTAATTTCTGATTTAAATTCTGGTGCTTCTGTTTCCAATAGTCTCTACCTCTTCCCCCTCCTTTTCCTCCCCTGATCCTGTGTCTTCCGCCTCCTCCTCTGTCTCCTCTCCCCTCCCCTCCAGTCCCTCGACCTCTTTCCCTCCTCTCCCTCCTCTTTCCCCCACTCTCCCCTCTCCTCTTCCAAATCTTTCTTCTTCCCTACCCAGGTCCTTTTCGTATCTTCTCAAAAACTTTCCGGCTTCTTGTGTGTCTATCAGTTTGAACTTTTTATTCTTATAAAAAAAGGAAATCCCTTCTGGGAATTCCCATTTGTACTGTATTGTATTTCTCTTCAGGACACTTGTTAAATGCCTGTATCCTTCCCTCTTGCGCAGAATCCTGATTGGAATTTCTTTATAGATAATGATTGGACAACCTCCAATGATTAACTTTCTTTTATAGCTTGTTCTTAATATAGTATTCTTCATTTCCATTGAATTAAATATTACTAAACAGTCACCAGGGATTTTTTTTTATTTAATTTGTTGTGATTTTCCTCTTATTCTAAACGCACTTTCTATCGTGTATGCTACTTGTTCTTCTTTTATTTCCAACCATTTTGCAAGTTCTTTAACCATTTTTTCTCTTATATCTTCATTTACTTCTTCTGCAACTCCTCGGAATTTTAAATTAAGTTGTTTCTGACGCATTTCTGTCATGGCTAAATTGTCCCATAATTGATTTTGCATTTTATTTAATTCTTTTACTTCTTCCTTTAATTTTTGTTTCTTTTTTTTGGTCTCTCAGATCTTTTTGAGTTTTTTTATTGGTTTCTTCAATTATTTTTGACTTGGCTGTCAAGTCTTGTACCTTTCTAGAGAGTTCTTCTACAGCACTTTCTATTTTCTTATCTATCTGTTCCTGTATTTCTCCTAATTTGTTTTCCATATGCAATTCATTTTGCTTGAATTCCTCTTTAATCTTTAGCCATAAAATGTCTAAATCTCTAATTTCCTCTTGTCGGGATACCTTTCTGTCTCCTGGTGTCCCTCCTACTTTTTCCCCGTTTTTCCCCGACATTTTATGGGTTAATTCTCAGTGGCTGGCTTTACTTTTTTCTCTCTCCCCTAGGGGGCTCACAATCTTTCCTTTACCCTTTCAGTAATTTCAGTACCTTTATTTATATATTCCTATATTATTTTCTTATATCACTTTGCCACTCTTATTGACATATCCTCTTTAATTACCATCCAACCTATATTCCCCAAAGGAAAAGAGAGATCTTTCAATGGCTTATTCAGAGTTATCCAATCCCATTAGCTTTACCAATAGTCTTTTGTTATCATATATTTAAATTGTGTTAATATGTTAGTATAGCTGTTTCAACAACAAAGAAAGAGAAAGACAGAACGGAGGGCAAAAATCAAAAATAATATTCTCTTTTTGCAGTCTAGAAAAGATTGTTCAGTTTCTGTACTCTTCAGCCACTTGTCGGCCTAATCCGTTTCACAGAAAATACGTCAGACTTTCATTGTTTTCTATTACCTCGAGATTTGAATTTATTGGTTCACTTTATGGTCCTAGAAAGGATGTAGATATTTCAGGGAGTTCTCAGTGAATTATATCAAATAGTCTCCAACTTTTCAGAATCTGAAGTTATTCAACATGTCATTTACTTAAAAAGACGTATTGGTTTAAATGCTAGTCCTGCTTAGGTTGGTGGAATCAGGGTAAATTTTCCTCAGGGCTAAGGGTAGGTGTCAGGGAACTGTCATCGGAAGAACCGGTGGTGCAAGGGCTCCCAGAGGTTGAGAGAGACTTATCAGCGGAGGAGGGAACCAGCAGGGGAAGAGAAAGAGCTCCAAGGGAAAGTGAGTCGGAAGGAGGGCTCAGAGACAATTCCAGCGAGAACAGCGAGGAGGTTTCAGGACCTCCTATAGGGACACCCACTCCTCGCCGGAAACTGTCACGCAGAGAGTCCAGAAGACGTGTTTCCGTTAAGGAGCTTTTATGCTGGAAGAAATTCCGTAAACGCCCACTGTCGGATTCTGCCAGCGACTGACGGAGCCATGCTTATGGAGCTCCGTTACAGACAGTGGTTTGTGGACTTAGCCAAACACTGAGGGACTAGGAACTTTACGCACAAGCAGCTCAACATCCCATCACAGCAATCCCACAGTCCCTGAAAGCAGCTTGTGCAGTGAGGCATCATGAGCAACCCAGCCGGAACCGGAGAAGCAGGAGGAGCTGGAGCCGGTCCAAGCCTGGAAGAAAGGTACCGGGTGTTGGAGGTCCAGCTAGCGCTGCAAACGGCGAGGCTCGATGAGAGGAGGGCTCAGGATGCAGAAAAGGCAAAGCCCCCCCCCCCAAGCAAGAAAGATGCCAGGATTGGTGCAGAAGTTTGGGGGGGATCCCAGGAACTATCAAGCCTTTAGGACAGAGATGCAGTATGCTCTTAATCTGCAGTTTGATGACTTTCCCGACGAGGAATCGCGAGTGGCGTTTGTGGTTAGCCATCTCGAAGGGGGGGCGAGAGACTGGGTTAGACCCCTGATGGCAGGGCATAATGAAGTATTGAAAGACGCACGGAAGTTTTTTCGCGCCATGGACCTGATGTTTTCCAACGACATTGAACAGGGAGTGGTGCGCAGACAGTTGATGGCTTGTAAACAGGGGAGCTGATCTGTCCGTGAGTACTGGACTGAGTTTACTATGTTGATACACAAATTGGGGTGGGATCTATCAGCGGAACCCATTCAAATGCTTTTCGAAGAGGGACTTTCTTCGGCTGTGAAAGACGAACTTTCCCGGGCGCCCAGGGCGGAGTCTATGGACCAGCTGACTAAATCGGCGCTGACCATTGGAGCACGCCAGGAGGCGAGAGCCTTGGAGAAGCGGGAAGGGAAAGGGGAGCGTTGGAGGGATTTCCGCATTCCAGAGATTCCGGAGCCAAGTTTCCCGCCTGGAGAGCCGATGGAAGTTGGAACAGCGCGCGCGCGCGCGCAGTTTCAAATCCCAGTGAAGGGCGGAAGAAGGAGGGGAAGAGCCCCAAGAAATGTTATCTCTGCCAGCAGCCAGGTCATTTTGCCAGAGTCTGTCCACAAAGAAAGGAATGGCAAGGGATGGCAGGAGCTGTTGGGGGAAGGAGGAGGAAGGGCCAGACCAAGTAAAAGCCAACGCCTGACTGCCACCATCAGGGCACAGCAGTCAGGCCAAGGAGCAGTAAAAGTGCCCATGCCGGAACCTCCGAGACCAGCCCTAGTGATAGAGGTGTTGCTAGAGCTGCCAAACGGACATCCCTTAAAGATAAGGGCACTGTTGGACTCAGGCAGCTCCTGTAATTTTATGAGCAAGGAGTTTGCAGCAGAACACCAGATACAGACAATCCCTTTAAGCAACCCCTTGCAGGTGACCACGATCGATGGGAGAGAGCTGTTGGGAGGAGAAGTCAGCTTACAGACCGTCCCAATGGTAATGAGGGTGGCCAGGCACACCGAAAGAATAGCGTTCAATGTGGCCACCTTGGGAGGGGCTCCCATTATTTTGGGGATGAGCTGGCTAGCGTTGCATGATCCGCTAGTGGGCTGGCATCAGAGAGTGGTCTCCTTTGGGTCAGCACATTGCCTAGAACATTGCAAAGAGGGCAAGGCTCCGGAAGGGGCAAAGGCCTTTCTAGCAGGAACAGAAGTAACGGACAAAGGAAAGGTGCCCAAACAATACGCTGACCTGAGCAATGTCTTCAGCGAAAGGGAAGCAGACAAACTACCACCGCATAGACCCTTTGACTGCCAGATCAATCTAGTCCCTGGGGCCCAGCTCCCTGTGGGCAAGCTGTATGCCATGTCAGACAGGGAAATGCAGGAGTTAAGGGAGTTTATTGACAAAAACCTGAAGAGAGGTTTCATCAGAGAGTCCAGAGCGGTGGGGGGCAGCCCAGTGTATTTTGTGGACAAAAGAAACACGGATAAACCTAGACTTGTAGTGGACTTCCGGGCCATAAATGCAGTGTCGGAACCAGTGGCTTTCCCCATGCCCAGGATTGATGACATTTTGACCCAGGTGAGGAAGGGAAAGATTTTCACTAAACTGGCCCTAAGGGGGGCATACAACCTGATACGGATAAGGAAGGGGGATGAATGGAAGACAACAATGTTCACCCCTCTAGGGGCTTTCGAATATCTCGTTATGCCTTTTGGATTACAAGCAGGCTCAGCATGTTTTCAATCGTTCATGAACCACGTCCTGGGACCTCTGCTCTACAAGAATTGTGTGGCCTTCCTAGATGACGTATTAGTCTATTCAGAGAATGAGGAGCAGCATGTAAAGGACGTCAGAGAAGTGTTGAGCCGACTGCAAGCAAACCAACTGTGGGTGAAATTAGAGAAGTGTCAGTTTCACACCAAGGAGGTGGAATTCCTGGGGTACCGCTTGTCAGACAAGGGATTAGCCATGGATCCAGGCAAGGTCCAGGCGGTACTGGAATGGAAGACACCGAAAACGAAAAAAGATGTGCAAAGATTCTTAGGGTTTGGGAACTTTTATCGGAAGTTCATCAAGAACTTTGCCCACTTAACGGCTCCCATCACGGACTGTCTCAGCAGCAAGAAGAAATTTGTTTGGACGGCGGAAGCGGAGCAAGCATTTGAAGAATTGAAAAAGGCCTTCGCTTCGGAAGAACAGCTCCTGCATGTGGATTTACAAAAACCCATGAGAGTGGAAACTGACGCATCAGACCGGGCGGTGGGGGCGGTGCTTCTTCAGCCGGGGAAGGATAAGTCGGAGTGGAGACTGTGTGCCTTCTTCTCGCGGAAGTTAAACAAATCCGAGAGGAACTACACGGTATATGACCGAGAACTACTCGCCATTCACGAAGCGTTCCGGAAATGGAGACACTTACTAATTGGTGCACAACACAAGGTGCAAGTATGCACGGACCACAAGAATTTAGAGTACTGGAGAACGGCACGAGTGCTCAACCAGCGGCAAGTGAGATGGGCACAGGAGTTCTCCAAATTTTATTTTGAAATTTGCTATGTGCCAGGCCCAGAAAACGTCAGGGCGGACGCTCTCTCACGCAAACCAGAGTATTTGGAGGGGGAGGGAGCACCCGAAGAGAGACATATCATCCCAGAGGACCGCTGGGTGTGTGGGGCGGCGTTGGTGGGGCAAAGGGAACTGGTAGAGGAGACGCAGAATGATGAATACGCCCAGAATAAGCTCCGAGGTCTAAGGAGGGAGGGAGAAAACTCTGGAGGTTTTGAAGAAAGAAACGGGGCATTGTATTACAAAGGGGCACTATATATACCCGAAGGGGAATTGAGAGGGAGAGTACTCAAACAGCTGCACGACAGCCCCACAGCAGGGCATTTTGGGCAACACAAAACCATGTGGTTGGTTACTAGGGAATTTTGGTGGCCCAGGGTGAGGGAAGATGTAAGGGAGTATGTAAGAGGGTGTGACCAATGCCAGCGAGCCAAGGGAGAAAGGCGGGCGCCGGCGGGGTTATTAGAACCGTTGCCCACACCAGAAAGGCCATGGGAGGCGGTATCGATAGATTTTATGACTGATCTGCCAAAATCCAAGGGGAAAACCGCCATACTGGTCGTAGTAGACCTGTTAACTAAGATGGGCCACTTTGTAGCGTGCTCACATGCAGTCACGGCGGAAGAGACAGCTAAATTGTTTGTAGAACATATTTTTAGACTGCATGGCGCCCCCTTGAGGTTGGTCTCAGACCGGGGCAAACAATTCACGTCCAGGTTCTGGAGGAAGCTCATGAGCTTACTGCACGTGGAGGTCAATTTTTCGACTGCCCGGCACCCAGAAACCAACGGGCAGGCGGAAAGAGCAAACGGTATCCTCCAACAATACCTGAGGTGTTATGTCAATGACAGAGAGAACGATTGGGTGGAAAAGTTGGCGCTGGCGGAATTTGCCTACAATAATGCGGAGAATGTGTCCACCGGGATGAGCCCCTTTTTGGCTAATTATGGGTGCCACCCCAGGGCATTTCCAGGGGGAGGAGGGGAGAGATGGAGCGTCCCAGCCGCCGAACAGTTTGTAGAAGAAATGGAAGCGATCCATCGTCAACTCCAACTCAACTTAGAAAGGGCCAAAGAACAATATAAGAAGCAGGCAGACAAGAACAGAAGGGAAGGTGAAACCATAAGGGTGGGGGATCAGGTGTGGCTGTCAACCCAAGGATTGCCGTTCAAGGGGGGTTGTAAGAAATTGAGACCCAAAAGATTGGGACCATTTGAGGTCATTCAACAGGTTAACCCCGTGGCTTTCAGACTCCGGTTACCGAACCACATGAAACTGCACCCCGAACCACATGAAACTGCACCCAGTATTCCACAGGTCATTACTGTCACCGTATGGGGGGGGGAAATGAAGGGGTTTCCCCACAGGGACCAGTCTTAGAAGAGAGGGAAAGCAGCAACCATGTGGCGGAAATCCTCGACTCCAGATGGAAGGGTCATCAGGTGAAGTATTTGGTAGCGTGGGAAGGGGAACCGGAGTCAGAAAACACCTGGGTAACGGCAGAGGAAGTCAATGACGAGGTCTTGATCGAAGCATTCCATCAAAGGTTCCCCAGGAAACCTCAGTCAGTAGCGAGGTTCCGGAGGGAGTACTTTGGCACCACCGACGAGGAGGAGGAATTGGAAGGATTCACGGGGTCTGAGTTGGAAGAAGGAATAGATTCCGATGAGGATGAGTACTTAGAAACCCGAAACAGCAACCGGTGGAGGAAAATGTTCGAGACTTCGGAAGATGAGGGAAGTTCTTTCAGGGGTTTTGCTCCCTCGCCTCCAGCAGAGGAAGGGAGGGGAGGGGGTGGAGGGGGCCCTGGAGGGGAGGTGGATGTCAGGGAACTGTCAGGGAGAATGTTGACAAGGGGAAAGCAGGGGTCAGCAAACTTTTTCAGCAGGGGGCCGGTCCACTGTCCCTCAGACCTTGTGGGGGTCTGGATCCACTCTCTCCCGAAAGGGGCAAGAGCATCCAGCGTGCCGCCCTGCCGCCACTCACATCCATCTCGCTCACTGCAGCTGCAGCTGCCAACACTGACTTGTCTTCGTCGGCGTCCTCTGCCTCGGCCAGGGGTCCGCGGGGCACAAAGCCGATGCCACTGGCCTGGGCAGCAGAGGCAGCCTCCCCGCCGCCGCTGCTTCCTCCCGCTCGGCTCTTGGCGGCCACCTCAGTGGGAAAGAATAGGCATCACCCAGGGGTGTCCACAGCTTTGGATTCCGAATCTGAAGCCGCGCCAGTGTCATGGAAGTCAGTCCCCACACGGTGAGGCATCTGCGGTTTCTGCAGGGACTGACCGAGTGGGTGGCAGGCTCTGGGGGCCAGATTTATGAGTCTGGTGGGCCGCATCCTGCCCCCAGGCCTTAGTTTGCTGACCCAGGGTGGAAAGTGTCCAGGTGAGAGCGACCTTTCCTAATAAGGCATGGAAACCTGGGAAAGAGGAGACTGAGGGGAGATAAGATAGCCATCTTTAACTATCTCAAGGACTCCTCCCTTTCACTTTTTCTCAATGCTTTAATTTCATCAAGTAGATATAGAAACATGATTATAATCATTTAGACTAAAAAGAAGCAATATTTCATACCTGAATTTCCAGACCTGTAAATTGGTATATGTAAGACCACCTTCAGGGCTTTTGTGGGGGGACTATACTAGTATGGAAGCAAAACTGCACCTTTTAAAGACTTCAGGAAAAGATAATTTATTTCTCTGCTCTGTAATTTTGTCTCCACAGAGAAATCTCGGGACATTGATGCTGTGGCAAAAACTGATGTTGTTGTGAAATTATTTTGTGGCAAAAGCACAGAATTGATACTTCAGACTCTGAAGAGGCTTTACTTTCGCTGGGAATAAAAGCAGTCACAAAGGCAGCCGTTTTACACAGGGAAATGGAATACATATTAAGTACAGCTTGGCTGGACAAAGTATCCAATTAAAGCACATGATTAAGTGGTATTTTAAAGGGGTGTTTTCTCACCACATCACGTAGCCAAACTGTGCTTGAATCTGCAATCCAGTGATCTGCTTTGACTATATCTTAAGAAACTGCAAAACTCAGTGTAACTAGAGCTGAGTAGCATTTACTGTGAGATCTGTGGATCCTCCTGGGAGAAAGGAAAGATGGGTTCCTCTGAAACTAAAATGACAGAGCGAAGTCTCCCCATGAATCCAGCAGTAGCAGAGAATGCTGGAAGTCATGAAATCACAAATAATGAAAGCACCCAACAAGCGAGAGAAGTCATTCCTCCGAAACAGTGCTGTTGTCTAAATGGTAAGTGAGTTCTGATGAGAAAGATGTGGATTTGCTGCTGGGATGAGAGCTGCAAAGTGCGGGCCAATTAATTAAATTCATGGAGACTCTAGTTTATTCAGGCAGTTAAAACAGTTCGAAAAGGATGAGTACATAGCTACTCTTGTAAAAATTGATTTGACAAGGTTGAGTGGTTGGAGTGGAGAGATACCTTTACATCATGGGAAGCAATACCTCTTTCAAAGCATCAGTTACAGATAGGTAGCCGTGTTGGTCTGCCATAGTCAAAACAAAAATTTTTTTTCCTTCCAGTAGCACCTTAAAGACCAACTAAGTTAGTTTTTGGTATGAGCTTTCAAAGCATGTTCAGCTCCTCTAAACTGTTGATTGTACCCAGCTATGAATGGTAAGGAAGGCTTCTCAGTCTCTTCTTAGTTCCTCTCTCAGATGGAACAATCCTTACTCTCACAGGCATGCATAAGGGGGAGGGGTGAGGCTGCCCTTGAGGAGAGAGATTCCTACCTCTTTTTCCCCTTCCCCTTCCATGTAGACCAAGAATGGAGAGCTTGTGGCTCGCCAGATTCCAACTCCCGTCACTCCCTGACAGCCAATGTCCAGGAATGATGAGACCTGTAGACCAAAAACATCTGGAGGACCACATGGCCCCCATTCCTGCTGTACACAGATCTAGAGAGTCACAGATAAGCGACTAGGAATCTGCAAATGCAGGTACATGGTCCACAGCATTTACTAGCACAGTGGCACTGAAATGCTTTGTTTTTGCTCTTGTTGTTGCGCTTCTTCTTGTTGTTATTTGGTTGAGGCAAATTTGAAAATTCACTGTCCTTTATTGAATGAATAAAGATTTCTAGCGCAATAGATGCTGTTTAGTTGAACAATTCATTTTTATAGGAATTCATTTAGTTTTACGCATTAATGGATCTACCCATGAGGTGTTGGAACCAACTCTTATGTTATACAGAAATGTGCAAGAGCTCAAACTGTATTCCCTTAATGGTTTGTTTTACAGGCAAGATTAAAATGGTTTCTACACTAGCCTGAGATGCATGAACAAAATATCCCATTCTGTTTCTGCATGGAACAGAGATCCCCTTCTGTCACTGGCATGATGCCAGTGGATTTAACAAGGCTGCCACTATTAGATGACAAGCATAACTTGTGGATGCCCATCTTAGCAGGGCAGATTTTACAACAGCTGCATGGCCAGGAGACAGGCCACTTACCTGTTCTGGATGGGATCCCACTAAAATAGCAAGTTCTCAGCCTGGGGTATACAAACAGTTGCATTTCAAATTTCCCTCCTTGCACATGTGTACATACATTGGCTATCTGTTAATGATTCATACAACGGGTTGTGCTGCCATCTGTCTTCCTGCATTGCCCATGTGACATTTGGCATGCATCACATTCCATTCAGTTCCTGCAGTCACTTCAACCTTTGCTTTAACATCATTAAAATTCTTACTAAAAACTGGATTACTACTGTGTTTTATGTGGGGCTGCCCTCCAGCCTAGCTGTGAAACTCCAGATTTTGCAGAATGCCTAGACCTCTGATGGAGGCAGATGGTTGACAGTATGTGGCACCTCTGCTAAAATGTTTGCAGCTGATGCACATACATTGCTAAGCCAGGTTCAAGGCTTACATATACAAAGCCCAGAAGAACTTCGGTCCAGGGTACCTTAAGAGCCACCTGAGCCCTTATATTCCAGCTTCATCACTAAGATCATCCACAGGAGCACATCTGGTTGTCTCCATGTCTCAGAAGCCCAAGTGACCTCAGCTAGAAGTTGGGCATTTAGCGCCACCAGTTCAGGCTGTGAAGGGCTCTTCCAGCACAGATACATCCGGCATCTTGACTTTTGACTTCGAAGCATCTCTTGAAGATCTTTTCTTATGCCAACAAGCCTATACAGCTGTTTAAAATGTTGTTGATCTCCCAGTTATTTTAATGATTTATATATTTGCTTTACTATTTCTTCTGGTGATTTTTGTTTTATTGTACAAATATTATTGTGCAACACCTTGATAGTTTAGGAGATGGTGGCATGTAAATACTTTTTAATAAAATAAATAACTGGTGACTCGCCAGCCATGCACCAAGGCATACCACTTGGCTGACTTTGTGGTGGGAGGCACCAAGCCTATGGGCTTCATGATGCCACAGGTGAACTTGGTTCATCTCATACTCTTCCAACATCCCACTGACCAAAATCAGGACGTTTCTTTTTTTGGTCCCCAGCTGATCTGCACCAGAGCACCGGACTAAAAAAAGGGGACATTGTTGGATTCATTCAGAAGTCAGGATTGGCTTCTGTAATTCCAGGATGTCCCACATAAATCAGGACTGTTGAGTGGTATGACATCTTGCTGTGATGCAACCTCAACTCACACCTTCAATGTGGGTGGACTACCCAAGCCTTGGTAGACTTGGAGCCCTCCAGATACTTTGGAGTTTCTAGAAGGACTTCTCTGGCATCTTGTTGAAACCAAGGACACATTAACACCTTATTTCCCTCTGCAGGTTTGTGCAAAAATGGAAAAGAGAAACTTCCTTTTAAACTACAAATTTTGAGCTTGGTGCTTAATGTCATTCTGATCATTTCCACCACCATCATGGGCAGCATTGCTTTATCAAGTAAGTGAAGAGCCATTTTGCCAGCTTCTCTACAGGCCACCTGTTCTCAAAAATCTCTCCTCAGCAGCTAGAATAGCTTTATTGTTATTCAGTTGAGGTAGCCTGGAAGCAGTTGCGGATGGGGGCCCACATTCAGTTAATGTAGTCTTTGTTTATTGTAATAATAGACCAATATGCACACAGAGATGCTTACATTTCAAATGATATAAACAGCCTTCTGCAATCTGGTGCCCTTATTGCAAGAGCAGCTGGTGGGCTGGGATGATGCTGGCCTCTTGGCAGTAGCATTGTCGTTGTTTACCAGGTGATTGTGGGCAGCGGCGGAGCAATCCGATTGGGTGCCCGGGGTGGCGGGGCCAGGTGTTCGCAGGGCTCCGAGGAGTCTGTTTGCCTCCTCCCCCTCAGTCATCCTACAGCTGGGGAGGCAGCAGGTGGACCTTTTGAGCAGCAGAGCCTTCACATGGCTCGGGCGCGCTGCAGGCCCCAAGGTGAGTGCTGCCTGGATTTGTCACCCTTTCTTGTGGGGGCACAATTAGTGCCAGCACCGTTCGTTAAGAGTTTGGGTGTAATCTTCGACACCTCCCTTTCCATGGAGGCGCAGATTGCAGCTATAACAAAGGCGGCATTTGTTTCATCTCCGCCAAGCTAAGCAGTTGGCTCCTTATCTCTCTCGCCCTGACCTAGCCACTGTGATCCACGCGACGGTCACCTGCAGACTGGATTATTGTAACTCGCTGCCCTTGAGACTGACCCAGAAACTCCAGTGGGTGCAGAATGCTGCAGCGAGACTCCTTACGGTGCTATACCAGCTGCACTGGCTCCCGGTGGAGTACAGGATCAGGTTTAAGGTGCTGGTTTTAACCTTTAAAGCCCTATACGGCCTAGGACCCTCGTACCTACGGGACCGCCTCTCCTGGTATGTCCCACAGAGAAACTTTTGTGTAAGCGGCTTGTTTTAAAAGAATTCCAGCACCAGATGAAAAGGCCTGTACTGATGTGTGCATTTGTGAGCGCTAAGAATAAGGGTGTGGAAACTGGCCCTTCTGACGTAGTTGGGCTGCAACTTCCATCAATCCTTTGTTGGAAGGGAAGTGGGAAGGGCTGGTGGGAGTTGGAATTCAACGACATCCCATCCCTTGTCTAGTATGTGCAGGATATCAACAAACAAACCATAAGTGTGCTTGCTCAGAATCGAAAACCATTGCGCTTATTTCCAGATAAGTAGGCTTAAGTATATGTATTATATGTATTATATTTGGTATAATGTGTTGCACTGGTGATGTTTAATAAAGAATATATGTATATATATATATATATATATATATATATATATATAGGCTTAAGATGGTAAGGCAGACTAGTAAGGAAGCTAGACAATAACTTTATTATCTCTCCTAAACCAGAAGGAGCATGAATATTACTTATTTCTGTAGGTCAAGCTGTTACAAAATAATATCTGAAGAAGAACAGCTACAAGCCTCCTAGCACATAAGATTAAGCCCAGTGCCACCTAGTGACTAAATTGCACAGTGATGTTATCCACACATCATCTTACTTAAGAATCTGACAGGTCCTTCAGGTTTCCCTGAGTTTCCTTATGCTTTCTTGTAAATCTTTTGTGTCATGGCAGGACACAATTCTGATTCAATGCTCCTCTCAGGGAGAGTCAACTCTTATGAGGAATCAGGTGTAGGGACCTAACTGGCTTTGGATGTGTGGCAGCCATGGGAGAAGCTGCTCCATGTTCTGCAGCCTCCTGGGCTTGTGGACAGAGATGGGCCCTAGGTTTCCTGCACTCCCTCCTGCCCTAATTTACCCAATCTGTTCCTCATGCAGAGGAAGGACCCTTATCCCGAGTCAAGACTTTTAGTCCATTTGGCCAGCGTTGTCTCTGGGAGTAGCCCATTGGGTGCCCTCTAGACACTGTTGGTCTACGACTCCCACCATCTGAACATCACCTTGGCTCCTGCTGAGTCTACACTGCCTGGCAGTGGTTGCCCAGGGTTTCCAACAGGGATCTCTACCTGGAGACGCTGTGGGTGGAACCAGAAATAGTATGCATGCAGATCATTTGCTCTATAACCTTTGGTCCCTCTTGCTGAGTACTGTCTTCCCAGGCAACCAATGAGATGTCCTCTAGATGTTGTTTGGTTACAAATCTCATCAGCCCCAACCGACTTGTGATCTGACTAGCAGTGGCTCTGAAAGATTGTCAACCTGGAGATGCTGAGTTCTTCATGCAATGTTTTTGTGTGCTATATTTGCAGTTATGTTGTTTTGATATATAGTTATGAAATGCCTGATTTTGAGATGTATTTCCTTTTTCTTTGTTGTGAGCTGCTTTAAGCAGGATTGTTTTTGTAAAAAGGCAGCATATGAATAAGATGATGGTGATGAGTGGAGTACGCTGCCTGACCTTTATTTTTGGTAGGACGGGGTGAGCTCCCGTTGCTCGGTCCCTGCTCCTGCCCACCTAGCAGTTCAAAAGCACATCAAAGTGCAAGTAGATAAATAGGTACCGCTCTGGTGGGAAGGTAAACGGCGTTTCCGTGTGCTGATCTGGTTCACCAGAAGCGGCTTAGTCATGCTGGCCACATGACCCGGAAGCTGTATGCCGGCTCCCTCGGCCAATAAAGCGAGATGAATGCCACAACCCCAGAGTCGGCCACGACTGGACCTAATGGTCAGGGGTCCCTTTACCTTTATTTATTTATAAGATATAGATAGTAATCTGTCTCACTTTCTGATACCCTTCTTATCAATAGGGAGTTGTGAAGTACTGCCTACCACCCTACCTTCTCCTTCCACTCCAACTGAGTACTGTCCGGACAGCTGGATTGGCTACCAAAGAAAATGTTACTATTTTTCAGAGAGTGAAGGAAACTGGACCTCTAGCCAGAATTACTGTGCCTCTTTCGATGCCTCTTTGGTTGTGATTGACTCTGAAGAGGAGATGGTGAGTGGAAAGATGCAGAGCAGAGTCTGCAGCCCCAAATGGAGTTGATTCTCCACTTGGATGAGGGTTGGAAATGTATTCACACTTCTTTTCTTTATTAAGAACTTCTTGAGACGATACAAAGGTCGTGCTGACCACTGGATTGGTCTCCAAAGGATGGATGACCAGGAACCTTGGAAATGGATCGATGGCACCATTTTCAATAACGGGTGAGATCTTTTTTTCCCCTGTTGTGTGTCAAGAAACAAATGCCAAAGTCCAGAAACTGGAAATTTGGCAGAACCAGCCATTTAAATGGCCGGGCTTTGCAGAATGTTTTGCTTTTGGAAAAAAATTCTTTAAAATATATACATTGATGTTTTTTAAATTGTGAATTTATTAAGGAGGGAGGGCAGAGACATGGCTATGGGGTGGGGTGGGGCTAGGCAGGAATTAGTGCCAGGTGAAGCCTCCAGAGGAGTGCCATTGAGTCTTCCAGCCTGTGTGTGTGTGTGTGTGTGTGTGTATGCAAATATGCTTGGTGGTGGGGTGCCAAACTGGGTCTTTGAAATACAGCCTAGTTTCATCCTTGAAGGAAGAGACAAAAGGAAGGGGGAATTTTAACCCCCTGCAAAACGTCAGCTCACATGAACAATACAATCATTACATCCATCTTGGTTTACACATAAAGCTTAATATATGCCACCCAAATGCTATGCCTTGCCAGTTGCGAGGGCATGCGTGGAGCCAATACCCTCTCAGCCTGCTGCCTTGCTCAATAGCCACCCCAGCTGGGGGCAACCACTAGGCAAGGGAAAACAGGTTCTTTGGACCTCACTGGATGGAGGACTGACAGACCATTGAGTGAAGAGATCCTTTACAGTGGTACCTTTACAGTGGTACAGTGGTTAAGAACTTAATTCGTTCCAGAGGTCCGTTCTTAACCTGAAACTGTTCTTAACCTGAAGCACAACTTCAGCTAATGGGGCCTCCTGCTGCCGCCTCACCTCTGGAGCATGATTTCTGTTCTCATCCTGAAGCAAAGTTCTTAACCCGAGGTTAGCAGAGTCTGTAACCTGAAGCGTATATAACCTGAAGCATATGTAACCCGAGATACCACTATAGACAATAAGTAAAGATTTTAAGCAAAGGAATAATACCGTATTTTTCCCTCTATAACACGCAGATTTTTTCTCCTAAAAAGGAAGGGGAAATGTCTGTGCGTGTTATTGAGCGAATGTGTGGTCCCTGGAGCCAAATGGCAAAAAAAATCAGGCAAAAATCAAATCGCGCGTCTCGGAGAAGGGAAACCTGAAAAGAGGAAGTGGCTGCTTTCCTGCATTCTGCCTCAGGGTCTTACTGCCCACCCTCCTCTGTTTCCTTGCTGTGTTTGCTCAAACGGAACAAAGAGCAGGGAAAGCCCCTCCCCTCCAGGCAAGCAGAGTGTCGTCTCTGTGCTCCGGTGCTGCTGAAAACATGCAGGAGGGAGGGAGAGGGAGAGGGAGAGGGAGAGGGAGAGAGAGAGAGAGAGAGAGAGAGAGAGCGCTGGCTGGCTTGGGTGGGTAGGTGAGGGAAAACTTTTGCCTTCCTTTCCTCCCTCCCGTTATACCCCTCTCCTGCATTCTTAGCCAGCTGCTTCTCTGCACACCCCTCTTGTGCTCCTTGTCCATTCTGTATTTTTCATTCCTTCCCCACTTAAAATGTGGTTAAAAAGCATGGATCCACATGGATCCTCAGGATCTTTGCATTGGGTCACCCCAAATTCACCATCAGATCACATAGCATGTCCATGGCTACAGCCTGCCCCCCAAAAATCACACACGCACTGTTGCCTGGGGCTGCAATGGTGCAAAAATGTGGTTAAAAAGCATGGATCCACATGGATCCTCAGGATCTTTGCATTGGGTCACCCCAAATTCACCATCAGATCACATAGCATGTCCATGGCTACAGCCTGCCCCCCCCCAAATCACGCACCCACTGTTGCCTGGGGCTGCAATGGTGCAAAAACGTGGTTACAAAACATGGATCCTCAGGATCTTTGCATTGGGTCACCCCAAATTCACCATCAGATACATAGCATGTCCATGGCTACAGCCTGCCCCCCCCCAAATCACGCACCCACTGTTGCCTGGGGCTGCAATGGTGCAAAAACATGGTTACAAAACATGGATCCTCAGGATCTTTGCATTGGGTCACCCCAAATTCACCATCAGAGCACATAGCATGTCCATGGCTACAGCCTGCCCCCCCCCCAAAATCACACACCCACTGTTGCCTGGGGCTGCAATGGTGCAAAAACGTGGTTACAAAGCATGGATCTACAGGGATTCTCAGGATTTTTGCATTGGGTCACCCCAAATTCACCATCAGATCACATGTCTGTGGCCACAGCATGAAGCACAAAAATGATACATCCACTGTTTCATTCAGAATGTTTTTTCCCTTGTTTTCCTCCTCTAAAAACGATGTGCGTGTTATGGTCAGGTGCGTGTTATCGAGCGAAAAATACGGTAAGCAGAGATATAGGGATATAATAGGCTCATTTGCATGTCCTCTCCAGCCACTGGATATCTCCGTTTCTTCAGGCTGGCTGACGGTTCTTTAGTTAGGCTCAAAGCCCATCTTCATGCTCCAGAATGGTTCATGTCAAGATCGCCACTCTTCTTCTGAAATCAGGGGCTTTTATACCATTTGCTGGGGTCCTGAGCCAAGATTTGTTGTTGTTTAGTCGTGTCTGACTCTTCATGACCCCATGGACCAGAGCACGCCAGGCACTCCTGTCTTCCACTGCCTCCCGCAGTTTGGTCAAACTCATGCTGGTAGCTTCGAGAACACTATCCAACCATCTCATCCTCTGTCATCCCCTTCTCCTTGTGCCCTCCATCTTTCCCAACATCAGGGTCTTTTCCAGGGAGTCTTCTCTTCTCATGAGGTGGCCAAAGTATTGGAGTCTCAGCTTCAGGATCTGTCTTTCCAGTGAGCACTCAGGGCTGATTTCCTTAAGAATGGATAGGTTTGATCTTCTTGCAGTCCATGGGACTCTCAAGAGTCTCCTCCAGACCATAATTCAAAAACATCAGTTCTTCGGCGATCAGCCTTCTTTATGGTCCAGCTCTCACTTCCATACATCACTACTGGGAAAACCATAGCTTTAACTATACGGACCTTTGTTGGCAAGGTGATGTCTCTGCTTTTTAAGATGCTGTCAAGGTTTGTCATCGCTTTTCTCCCAAGAAGCAGGCATCTTTTAATTTCGTGGCTGCTCTCACCATCTGCAGTGATCATGGAGCCCAAGAAAGTAAAATCTCTCACTGCCTTCATTTCTTCCCCTTCTATTTGCCAGGAGGTGATGGGACCAGTGGCCATTATCTTCGTTTTTTTTATGTTGAGCTTCAACCCATATTTTGCGCTCTCTTCTTTCACCCTCATTAAAAGGTTCTTTCCTGCCAAAGCTAGATGGCTTTCAGGCAAAATTTCTATGATCTCTGCTGCAAGTTCTTTAATTCCTCCTCACTTTCTGCCATCAATGTTGTGTCATCTGCATATCTGAGGTTGTTGATATTTCTTCCGGCAATCTTAATTCCGGCTAGGGATTCATCCAGCCCAGCCTTTCGCATGATGAATTCTGCATATAAGTTAAATAAGCAGGGAGACAATATACAGCCTTGTCATACTCCTTTCCCAATTTTGAACCAATCAGTTGTTCTATATCCAGTTCTAACTGTATCTTCTTGTCACACATAGATATTTCTCAGGAGACAGATGAGGTGATCAGGCACTCCCATTTCTTTAAGAACTTGCCATAGTTTGCTGTTGTTGACACAGTCAAAGGCTTTTGCATAGTCAATGAAGCAGAAGTAGATGTCTTTCTGGAACTCTCTAGCTTTCTCGATAATCCAGCACATGTTTGCAATTTGGTCTCTGGTTCCTCTGCCTCTTCTAAATCCAGCTTGCACCTGGGAGTTCTCGGTCCACATACTGCTTGAGCCTACCTTGTAGAATTTTAAGCACAACCTTGCTAGCGTGTGAAATGAGTGCAATTGTGTGGTAGTTGGAGCATTCTTTGGGATTGGGATGTAGACTGATCTTCTCCAACCCTCTGGCCACTGCTGAGTTTTCCAAACTTGTTGGCATATTGAGTGTAGCACCTTAACAGCACCATCTTTTAAAATTTTAAATAGTTCAGCTGGAATACCATCACTTCCACTGGCCTTGTTATTTGCAGTGCTTTCTAAGGCCCATTTGACTTCACTCTCCAGGATGTACCTGGGGTGTACGAGCCATCCATATCTTTCTGGTATAATTCCTCTGTGTATTCTTGCCACCTCTTCTTGATGTCTTCTGCTTCTGTTAGGTCCTTACCACTTTTGTCCTTTATTATGGTAATCTTTGTATGAAATGTTCCTTTCATATCTCCAATTTTCTTGAACAGATCTCTGGTTCTTCCCATTCTGTTGTTTCCCTCTATTTCTTTGCATTGCTCATTTAAGAAGGCCTTCTTGTCTCTCCTTGCTATTTTTTGGAAATCTGCATTCAATTTCCTGTATCTTTCACTATCTCCCTCGCATTTTGCTTGCCTTCTCTCCCCCGCTATTTGTAAGGCCTCGTTGGACAGCCACTTTGCTTTCTTGCATTTCCTTTTCATTGGGATGGATTTCGTTGCTGCCTCCTGTATAATGTTGCGAGCCTCCACCCATAGTTCTTCAGGCACTCTGTCCACCAAATCTAAATCCTTAAACCTGTTCCTCACTTCCACTGTGTATTCATAAGGGATTTGATTTAGATTGTATCTTACCGGCCCAGTGGTTTTTCCTACTTTCTTCAGTTTAAGCTTGAATTTTGCTATAAGAAGCTGATGATCTGAGCCACAATCAGCTCCAGGTCTTGTTTTTGCTGACTGTATAGAGCTTCTCCATCTTTGGCTGCAGAGAATATAATCAATCTGATTTCGATGCTGCCCATCTGGTGATGTCCATGTGTAGAGTCGTCTCTTGTGTTGTTGAAAAATAGTGTTTGTGATGACCAGCTTGTTCTCTTGGCAGAACTCGATTAGCCTTTGCCCTGCTTCATTTTGATCTCCAAGGCCAAACTTGCCAGTTGTTCCTTTTATCTCTTGATTCCCTACTTTAGCATTCCAATCCCCTATAATGAGAAGAACATCCTTCTTTGGTGTCACTTCTATAAGGTGTTGTAAGTCTTCATAGAATTGGTCAATTTCAATTTCTTCAGCACCAGTAGTTGGTGCATAAACTTGGATTGCTGTTATGTTAAAAGGTCTGCCTTGGATTCGTATTGAGATCATTCTATCATTTTTGAGATTGCATCCCAGTACAGCTTTTGCCACTCTTTTGTTGACTATGAGAGCCACTCCATTTCTTTTACGAGATTCTTGCCCACAGTAGTAGATATGATGGTCATCTGAACTGAATTTGCCCATTCCCATCCATTTTAGTTCACTGATGCCCAGGATGTCAATATTTATTCTTGCCATCTCATTTTTGACCACATCCAACTTACCAAGGTTCATGGTTCTTACATTCCAGGTTCCTATGCAATATTTTTCTTTACAGCATTGGACTTTCCTTTTGCTTCCAGGCATATCCGCAACTGAGCGACCTTTCGGCTTTAGCCCAGCCGCTTCATCAGCTCTGAATCTACTTGTCCTCCGCTCTTCCCCAGTAGCATGTTGGATGCCGTCCGACCTGAGGGGCTCATCTTCCAGTGTCATAACTTTTATATGCCTGTTGTCTTTGTCCATGGAGTTTTCTTGGTAGGGATACTGGAGTGGCTTGCCGGTTCCTGCTCCAGGTGGATCACGTTTGGTCAAAACTCTCCACTATGACCTGTCCATCTTGGGTGCCCTGCTCGGCATAGTTCATAGCTTCTCTGAGTTATTCAAGCCCCTTTGCCACGGCAAGGAAGTGATCCATGAAGGGGAGCCAAGATTACGTAATCTTAAATTTAAATGTATTAAATTAATATGAATGAATCTGTCTTCTGCAGTATTCTTCAGGTGAAAATTAGCTTCCAGGGCTTCCTGCACATACGCTGGGGGTCTCTTTTCTGTGGCATGGTCTTATACTTATTCTCAGGGATACTATTTCTACCTTCTATTGCTTTTTAGGTTTAAAATTCGGGGAGGAGGAACATATGCTTACTTAAACCATCAGGGTGTTGCTAGCGCCAGCAGTGCAAGTGAAGAACCCTGGATCTGCAGCAAACCAGTTGGTAAATGTGAAACAGCACAGGATTCTAACTCCGGCAGATCATAGCCCATGAGGAATGCAGAACCCTGTAGCCTCCACAACAGAGGAGAGAGATTGGGCTATCCACCCTAGCAATTGAATCTGTGGGTGTTGGTGGAGGAAAAACCTCACTTGATTTTGTTGGGTGGTCCAGATTTTGAGTTTGGTGCAGATTTGTGGTTTCCTGGGCAATGTTGGGAGAGAGACAGAGGAAACGTTAATTCTCCTTGACGTCTCAGTGGTATCCTGAAGGATACCATTGACCACAGTGTCCTTCTGGAGCGGCTGTCCAAGTTGGGGGTGGTTGGCACGGCTTTGCCATTTAAATATAAATTGGTTTTATTTGCAGATGAAAGACTTCTGCTTATTTCAAAGCCTCAATCTAGTATTCCTAATTTGATGAACGCAACGGATGATTTGGGTAAAATATCAGGATACTCAATTAATTGGTCCAAATTGGAATTGATGCCAATAGGTGAAAATCTAATTACTCGTTCATTTAAGCAATACCAATTCCAGATTTGTATCAAATCTATTCAATATCTAGGTCTGATAATACCAAGAGATATAACTCAGTTAGTAACAGTAAACATAAATGAAATAATAAAAGAGGCTTCACTAATGGTGGGAACCATTAAACCTTACCCTTGGGGGGAAGATGCATGCTCTCAAAATGAACATTACTCCCAGATTTACTTATGTCCTGAGAGGACTTCCAGCTTTTATACCTGGGTCATATTTTTGTCTTTGGAGCTCAAAATCACTGTTGCCATTGCCCAAGAGGACTGCCTGCTGAGGGCCTGAAGGGACCTGCCCTGGCCCTCTCTCCACCTGGCTTGGGGCAGGGCCTTCACAAGGACTGCGGCTGCTCAGCAGAGAGGTCTCCTCTTTTAAATTGTTTTAATTTTGTTATGTATTGAAGTTCTCACCCTGGCCAAAAGGAGTATCGTGTATGTAGTTTTCACTCAGGTCCACGTCAGTTACTTTAGGCGGGAAACCCTGGGTTGTTGTTGCTACAATGTTGACAGCTGGCTGCCTATAAAAGCAGGCCGGCTGTTTGCTGTTCAGTTCTGTCCCAGCTTACAAATAAAGAGCTGCTTTGGAGACATCGCTGCATTGTCTGCTATGTCTACCCACTATTTAACACTGGCGACGAAGGTGGGATTGATGGACATCAGAGCACAGCCAGACGCAGCTACCCTCTGAGATGAGCTGAACACGGAGCTGAAACACTGAGCGAAATCACGGAGCAGAACCAATTCAGAGCTGACTGTTCTGGCTAGAGCACTGTGTTCCATCCATCGCCCTCCATGTCGGCATAGGAACCATGGTTTCACTCGTGCCTCTACCGCCGTTTGCCCCAGCCTCTGAATCATGGGACTCCTACCTCGCTCGGTTCGACTGCTACCTCCAAGCAAATGAGCTTACAAGAGGGTCTGTAGATCAGAAGCAGGGCCTCTTCCTCAGCCTTTGTGGCCCCAAAGTGAGAAGATCCGCAACCACTACACACCAAAGCCGTCCAAGATTGCTGCCCACCATGCGTTCTACTACCGGAACCAGGCAGAGGGGGAGTCAATTAACAACTACACTGCTGCCCTCCGACAGGCTGCAATGCACTGCGAGTTCCGAGACTCAGACGATGCGTCTGCAGGGTCCGGGACATCCATCTGCAACGGTGTCTCCCTGCCAAGCCAGACCTCACGCTGCAGAAAGCCATTGAGGAGGCCGTGGCCTCAGAAGCTGCTGAACTCTCCGCCCAGGAAATCCGCAAGGCCACCTCTGGTACTGGCCCTCGGTGATCCAGCAGGGTTTCCAAGCGCCCAGCATATTTAAAAGACTATATTCACTAGACAAACTGCACATGTAAAGCTGTATGGTGAATAGGGTCAATATGCTTATGTGCCTTACTGAAACCCATAAGGGTATTGCTGTATGTAATGGAACCGCTATGATTGTAACTAATGCCTTATCTCGGTGGGGAGGGGTGTTATGTATTGAAGTTCTCACCCTGGCCAAAAGGAGTATCATGTATGTAGTTTTCACTCAGGTCCACTTTAGGCGGGAAACCTTGGGTTGTTGTTGCTACAATGTTGACAGCTGGCTGCCTATAAAAGCAGGCTGGCTGAGCTGTTTGCTGTTCAGTTCTGTCCCAGCTAAAGTTATTCAGGCCTAACTGCTAACTGTTGAGTCACTCTGACATGTGACTTAGCAGCCAGTTTCTCTTTGTGCTCTCTGTAAGATTTCAGTCAGAGACTGTCTGCCTCAGCTGTGAGCAGAGTCAGTATGTAATCTGAGTCAAACTGTTTGGAACCATGTTGTTTATGAAAAAGTTTATTTTAACCCAGTAAAGCTCTTATTCTTTAAAACTCTGCATTATTAATTTATGCTGCGCGTCAAGGGGGAGGGGAGAGAAAGGTGTCTCTTATCCCTTCCCCACCTCTTCTTCGTCTTCCTCAGGAACAATAACAAGCTGCTCTGAGATACAGTAGCGGTGGGAGGGGATGGCGAAGGAGGAGGGAAGAGGAGCACAGTGTTTTCAGATTGGGGACAGCCTCCCCCCTCCTTCTCCCCAACCTGTGGCAGGACCAGACTCCAATTTCTCGCCTCTTGACCCCTCAGCAAACCTTTTATTCCCCCCTTCTCTCCCCCCTTTTTTCTCTCTCTCCCTACCGAAGATTTTTTTGGGGTGGGGGCTGGGAGACTTTTTCTCACACGTGTCTAGAAATCACCTGAAGGGCTGCAGAGATTTCTCGTTGGTGTTGCTGAGAGAGGAAGGGGGGTGGATTTGTGGGAGGAATCAATTGATGGATAGTTGTTTGAAAAGGAATTATGTTAATAATAATAATAATAATAATAATAATAATAATAATAATAATTTATACCCCGCCCTCCCCAGCCAAGGCCGCGCTCAGGGCGGCTAACAAGCAATAATAAAAACAAGTTGAATGATTTCAACTTAAAAACAAAATTAAAATACAACATTAAAATATTGAAACATTAAAATATTAAAATGTAGCCTCATTGCAGGAGGAGAAAGGAAAAAGAAAGAGGGGGAGGGAGGGAATCAAATTGGCTCCAAGCCAAAAGCCCTGCGGAACAGCTCTGTCTTACAGGCCCTGCAGAAAGAAATCAGATCCTGCAGGGCCCTGGTCTCATGAGACAGAGCGTTCCACCAGACCAGAGCCAGTGTTGAAAAGGCCCTGGCTCTGGTTGAAGCCAATCTAACTTCCTTAGGGCCTGGGACCACTAGGGTGTTGCAATTTATGGAACTTGAGGCTCTCTGTGGGGCATACCGGGAGAGGCGATCCTGTAGGTACGAGGGTCCTAGGCCGTGAAGGGCTTTAAAGGTCAAAACCAGCACCTTAAATCTGACCCTGTACTCCACCGGGAGCCAGTGCAGCTTGAAAAGCACTGGGTGAATATGCTCCCATGGCAGGGACCCCGTGAGGAGCCTCGCTGCAGCATTCTGCACCCGCTGGAGTTTCTGGGACAGCTTCAAGGGCAGCCCCGTGTAGAGCAACTTACAGTAGTCAAGCCTGGAGGTGACCGTCGCATGGATCACTGTGGCCAGATCGGGGCGGGAAAGGTAAGGGACCAACTGCTTGATGCGGCGAAGGTGGAAAAATGTCGCCTTGGCTGTTGCTGTAACCTGCGCCTGCATGGAAAGGGAGGCGTCAAGGATTACACCCAAACTCTTAACGGAAGGCACTGGCACTAATTGGGCCCCCGCAAGAGAAGGGAGTTGGTCCCTCATCCCCATGCCATCCCAACCCAGCCATAGGACCTCTGTCTTCGAAGGATTTAGTTTCAATCGGCTCCCACGAAACCATCCAGTCACAGCTTCCAAGCATCTGGTCAGTGTGTCCGGGGCTGAGTCGGTGAAAATTTATTTATAAATTTATAAAAGCAAATTTATTGTATGATGAATTTTCTGGAGCTGGCCGACCTGACCGATAGAATCTGCGAACAGAAGGAGGAGGAATACCAAGAAGAATGGAAGAAATTTAAGGACTATTTAGCAATATATTCTAAGATAACATAAGTAGTATCATTTGTGAGTACCAAATTGGCTTAGGAGTAATATGTTTTAAATTTTATAATATTATGGATATAAGCGAATAGGATAAGAAAGAAAGATGTTAATGATTAAGTTAATTTTATTGAAAATTAGTTTTGGAAAACTGCTACAATGATTCATATGGAAACTCAGTTCAGACGTGGTCTGGTCTTAGCGTAACTCCTCCTCCTGCCCGTGATCACTGAGATCGGGTGTCCCAATACATTCCCCCCTGTGGAACCTGCCCCAGCCATTCTATTGACTGAGGCCCTCTCCCAGGCAGCCCTGACCCTTCCCCTTAAAAAGCAAAATACAAACTATATAATAACTTAACAAAAAATAAAAAAACAAAGCAAAAAACAATTATACTAAAATTAAACTACTCCCCACCCTGACTAAATATTTATTCCACCCCAAGCAGAAATACAATAATAAAATAATATAATATTATATAAAAAACCCACCATTTAAGGTGCAGCAAATGAAATGCCAAAGAAATCACATGGTGAATAAATGAAGAAATAGGAAGAGAAGGGATATTTAATAGAGATATTAATACGGCTTTTAAGAAGACAATAGGACCAAGGAAAACTACGTTAGGAATTTGGAAGAATTGGAATAAAAAATGGATGCCAACATACTCAAGGTGGACGCCATTAAAATATATGCAGGAGGGTCAAAGGGAACCGGGTTGGTGGAAGAAATTAGAGGATCAGGGATTTTATAAATTAAAAGATATGTTCGATGAAGAAGGGAATTTAATTACAAAAAAAGTTTTTTTAGAAAATATAGGAAAACAATATTGGCTGAAAGTGCAAAGACTTTATGATTTAATAAAAACGGAAAGAGCAGAGGAAACGATGAGGACAGAAATGAAAATAGATATGGTGCTGAACAAAAGACAAATAACGGAGAAAGGGATAGCAGGGATGTTATATAAACTGATGATAAGCGACAAAGAAAGAATGATAAGGATTGTTCAGATTAAATGGGAGCAGGAAGGTATGATCCATCCAAACACAGCCCAAGAACTGATGAAGAATATAAACAATATTAAAATAGAAAAGTATAAAGAATTAAGTAGAAAAATTTTATTAAAATGTTATAGAACTCTGGCACAAATGGTGTATATAGTGAAAGGGTTTAGTCCCAAATGCTGGCATTGTGGTCAGGGAAAAGGACTATATTCACACATGTGGTGGGAATGTAATCTGGTTAAGGAATATTGGCAAAAGATCATAAAGGTAATATCTGGATTATTTCAAATGAACATAGAAGTTAATAGGGATTTGTTATTTTCGGGAATACTGGGAAATAGAATCAATAATATGATTCTAGCTGGAATGGCAGTTATTGCTCTGGGATGGAAAGAAAAGGCCAAATGGAATATGGAAAAATGAATATGAATACGTACAATCAGAAATATTCACACAGATAGTAGCAGAGGATAGATGGGAAAATAAATGCCAAAGAATCACAAATAAATGGGCATTTTACAGGAACTGGATAGAAAGGGGGGAAGCCAACCCTAACATACAAGCTCAAATGAAGAGACTGTGTACATGGAAAGATATGAAGAAGGAAGGCCTGACGGGGGGGGGGGGAGGGTTGGAGGGGGGAGGGAGGGAGAAAAAAAGGGGGGGGAAGAAAGAAAGGTAAACTGGATGGTATTTTGAATTGATTTTGTTATGTGAGTCTTTTTTCAGAAACCATATATATTAATACTATGTAGTTATGCATTGTAGTATGAATGAATTTTGTTTGTATTCTTTGTTTTATAGAATATATATAATAATGTTATGTTACTCAGCAAATTTAATAAAACAGTAAAAAAAAGAGTCAAACTCCATTCTAAAAGCTGAACAGTACAAACTGAGCAACTCACAAGAATGTTTTTTTTAAATAAGAACCTGCCCTAACCACCTAATAAGGCTGCGAACGTGTGACTGGTATTGTGGTTGAAGAGAAGAGCTGCTCCGGAAAGAGATGTTTGGCCATCAACTCAGGCTATAGCAGCAAACCTCCAGTGCTCCTTCAACAGCCCTGCTCTCTGAGAGGCTTCTCTGCAGCCTTTGCTTGCCAATGGAGGGCGAAGATGGTTATACTGCTTTGAACTTCCAGTCTAGGAGGGCTGCATCAGGAACTGCCGCTGTGGCTCAGAAACAAGGTACTCAGTTCAGACCCCTTCGTATCTTCCAGTTTTTGTCTGATTCCACTGTAATGTATCGGTTGACAGACGGACATGATTTTCCTTTCCCTTTAGATTTATCCTGTTTGTAGAAAGTTCGTTTGTCCCTTTATAAGCAGTATTTTTGTTTGAATAACGAGACAGAAATACAGAAGGGTGCATGGCACCTAGGGATGGGGAAGAATTTCAGTTTTGTTTGCATTTTCATGAGAAACAACCAAAATTGCACTATTCGAAACAAAACTGTATTTCAAAATTCGCACTTGTGTTTGAATTTTGCAATGCAGTTCTTCAGCCACAAAATATGCACAAATATGCATATACTGGTGTCTATAAAAGTGCAGACACTCATTTAAATAACATAGAAAAATTCAGAGGAAATCACTTACAAAAATGTGTATACATGAAACCTCCATATAAAAATGTGGGAGAAATCTGAAGTAAATGCGGATGAATTTTCATTTAAAATAAATAAATGGTTGGAAGCAACCCACAATGTTAAAGCTGACTTTTTAAATGATCAGTGCCACACAAGTGTGAAGAATTTCTGAACAGGTAAAGGGAGAGGGAATTGTCATTTGAAGTTCACATAAAAATAAAATCAAGATCTGGCTGCATGTTTTTAAACATGATGGGAGCAGAAATGTTTCAATATTCAATTTATTCCTTGTAAAGAAACCTGGAGTTATTTCTGATCATAAACAAGTGCATTTATGTACCCAGTAATACCTCTATGATTCTCAGCACAATTTCCTTCCATGTGGTATTTGTTATTTTGTATCCCCCCCAAAAAATAACAAAAAAGCAGAAACAGGACCAAGGATGTCATTTGTTCTTTTATAACAAGTTTGTTGTCTTGATTTCTTATTATTCCGGTGAGTTTTGTCATTTCTGCATAGTCCATTAATTTCTGTAGCCAGTCTTTTCTCTTCTGGACTTCTTTTCATTTGAGGGCAAATAACGTTCTTGCAGCTGTAGTTGCATACATAAATAAATTTCTGTACTGTTTAGGTAGTTCTAATCCTATAATTCCCAAAAGAAAAGCTTCTGGGTTTGTTTTTTACAAATGTGTTATTTTAAAGAATTTTAGAAAGCAATGGAAACGGTTCAGTGAATATTTACAAATAAATTGTAATCAGACATTAAGACATTGGCAGGATTATTTTAAATAACTGCAGTTGTTGCTTTTTTAAAAAACATATATAAGATAAATATGAGAATAAAATAATAAGTGAAGATAAATTGGAGTATGCAGGAAATGATGAAAATAAATGTAAGGAACCACAGAAAGAGAGGGAAGGTAGCCGAGGTTTGATATATTAGAATTATTGTTGAACTATTGTAACATATGTATATGAAAATTATAAGTAAGATTTTTTTTTTAAGGATGGCAAATTGAGAACAATGCAAATAAAATTAGATATGCTGGTTAGCTTGGAAAATAAGATGTTATAATATGCTCTTATTCAAATTCAAAGCATGCATGTAGCATGCACATAGATGGGTCTTTGCTTGTTGCTTCTGCAACATTTCACACTCCTTCCCCCAGCCTAGCGAAGAAAAAACGCTTCTGTAGATGATGCACTCAATGTCCTGGCCAAGGCACAGTTTAAAGGTGTGAGCCTGTTGCCTGACCACCCGCTCCACCCACATCCTTTTCCTATGTACCTACTGAGCCACGGAGGCGACTCATGGTGAAAACTAAGCGCCTGCCTGTCCTTTGCTCTGCTAACACCTGTTCCCCAGTGTGCCTGCCCAGCAAAGGTTGGTGACTCATTTCTTTCACTGCAACCCAGGACACGTTTTCAAATGCAATGGCCAAATCCATCTGGCGCTCCATTTCTTTTTGTCAGGTTAATGAGCTATATTGGTAGTCAACTAGATAACTGAATGGGCAGAGTAACTTCCATTTGGACCATGTCTGTCTTACCAGGCACATCTCATGCCTGTAGGAAGGGATTTGCACTGGCTGCCCATTAGACATCAAGGCGGATTTTTAAGGTCTTCTTATTTACGTATAAAGCCCTAAACAGCTCTGGACCAGATTTCCTAAAAGAACAACTTCCCTTTCGTTGTCAGGTAAGAGCATTAAAACAACCAATGAAGCCCAATTAGTCTTGCCCCATTTTCCTGATTCTTGGCTTTTGGGAGGTGGGCTCCTTTCACTGATAGCACTAGCAATATGGAGGGCACTCCATGATGAAATACAAGCATATTCATCTCTATTGGCATTCTGTGGGCTTTTGAAGATGCCCCTGTTTACGTAGATTTCTCAGCATAAATCTCATGTTTTAATTACTGTCATGTTTAAAAGGCATTTTTATCGCATGTTTTCATTGGGCATGCTTATGTCTCGATGCAATGGTTTTATTGTGCGTTTTAATGGTGATAATATCAAATTAAAGATACAAACATGTCAATTTACAAAATAAAAAGGAGGTTTTATCAGGCAAATAGATTACAGTATTGGAATGAAATTTCCATAGCTATTGGCTGCAAGACTTCTTGCAACAGGGTACTGAAATTAGACCATTTGGGGAATGCATATAAATATTCCCATGCTCACCAGCTGCCAGATACATCTGTCAATAGGCATGATTTTTTCAACCACTTTGGATGGTACACTTTCTGTGAATATATAGCCTAGTTGGTTAGAACATGGTGCATATACTGCCTAGGTTGCAGGTTTGATTCCTGTATGCTAGAACTGCATAGATTGGACTAGATCTTCCTCAGGGTCCCTCCAATGCTACAATTCTATGTTTCTTCTACACAAAAATCAATGTCACACCTCCACTTTTTCCCCTAAATAAAAATAGCAAAGTATTTCAACCTGCTTCTTATCAGTGGATGGATGTTTTCTGAAGATTTTTAAAAATCAAACTAATACAAAACATCAGAAATAAAAGATGGTTTGCTTCCTCTCTTCTTCGCTGTATTTCTCTTCCCTGCTTTTGAGAAAGCATGCTGCTGACAGCTGACAGTCACATCAGCAGTGGAGAAAATCTGCATCAAAAATACACACACAACAGACACCAGAAAGCTACAATATATATTCAGTCAGGCCATATAGCAAGAGGAGCACAAAATCAACGACAGCAAGCTGAGCATAGTCAAGGGGTTACGACTGGAGATCCAGAACAAACTAATAAATGCTGGATTCTCTCTCTTTTCTGTCTCCTGTGTCTCATTGGCAAAATCCAGGAAGAACAGGTTTCAGACCTGCAACAACCCCATCATGCGAATTCAAACCGCCGACCTTATGATCTGCAAGCCCAAGAGGCTGAGTGGTTTAGACTACAGCGCCACATGTGTCCTTAGTAGTGCTGCTGCACTAGTTGTTAGCTTATGGCCTACATATTTGTTTCATTTTTGTATTTCTTGTGCAACTCAAGGTGGTGTATGCAGATGGTGGTGCATCCCAAGTGTTCTCCTTTCAGACCCAGTCCTCCTTAGCATGGTTGCTCTGTCAAGTGTCCCTCGGACCACAACCTGAGACTTGACATAGTGGAGACAGTCTGCTCATTCTGGCACCACTTATCTCAACTTCTACTTTTCTACGCCTCTGTCCTCATCATAACAACGAAAGGATGTTTCACTTCACTTCCCCCAGCTTCGCTTTTCCTGAAGCACGCAGACCAAACAAACCCAGGCACTGGAAGGAACGGGCTGTTTCTCAAAGTGCAGGTTGGACGCTACATTTGCCCACAGGAAATTGAGGCCTAGAGAGTAATCTAGGGCAGCCTCAAAGTGAGACGGCAGTTGAGAGAACCAGCAACTCTAGGAAAGTTGACATGAACGAAGGACCTTTTCTTTCTCCCTGAAGAAAGAAAAGTTCCTAATTCATGTCAGGCATGAAGTAACTTTAAAAGACTTCATTTGAGATATTACAGCATTTCTGGTGGGCTGGAAGCTACACGTGGGCCTTGGGCCATTTTCAGGTGTGTCACAGTGCCATGGCCTACCCTTCAGTGCCTCCTCAACCTGTTCCACTTCCTAGCCATCCCACAGCCTTTTTGTTGGAGCAATGCCAGCACCAGCAACTCCTTGGATGCTGAGGAAAGGAGGGTGGGAGCCAGAGAAGTTGGTGGAGGGTCAGGGATGGGGGAAAAGGTCTCCTTCCTCTGAAGAAAAATGTCCAGAGGAGATGTTGAATAAAACTAGGGGGAAATGTTAATATTTGATATCATCATTATTAAGTTGTGGGTGGACATAGCAGTTGACACAGAGATTATTCCAAGTGGTTCTTTATAGTAAGCTGGAACTGAACTGAACTCAACTGAACTGAACAGCTCAGCCGGCCTGCTTTTATAAGCAGCCGGCTGTCAACATTGTAACAACAACACCCCAGGGTTTCCCGTCTAAATCAACTGAAGTGGACCTGAGTGAAAACTATATACACAATACCCCCTGGTGGCCAGGGTGAGAACTTAATTACATAACAATCATCATCAATAAATCAGCTGGAAACAGAAGAAAAGTGAGGAAAGTTGTTACAGGAGGAAGAAATGAAGATAAAAGGACAAGAGAGGATGGATGAAAGAAACTAGAAGTTTGGGTGTGGTGGGGGAATAAGATACAAGTTAAGTGTGAAAAGAGAAGGGGGGAGAAATTTCAGGAGACGAGTGAAAATACTTTGATAGACATGTGGGTGTAGGAAGGGAGAAATTGAAAATAAAAATCCTTTTTCCATTTCAGATCCTTCTAAATCAGCAAGTTCTCCTAAAATGGGCAGGCTGAGTCACATTCCCTCCAGAGCAAATGCCTCTATTTAACCTGAGGAAAACTGAGCTACACATAGAACTCCTTACCAGAAGGAAGAATTTAACAATTTCCAACGATGGAGTAGTGTATGTAATTTCCATCTGGTTATGTGAAACTCGGCCTACATCCGCCGCCATTTTGTGACCAGCTCTGTCCCTGCAACGCCATTTTGTGATTGCTGAGCCTCAGTCACTTTCAGTCATTTCAAGGGCCTGGGAGCAGTACGTTTGAGAATCCCCATGTTAGTGTATAAAGAACTAAAAGGCCAGGACAAGGTTAGCTGGAGGGCTTCCTTGTACTTTATTCACTGGCTAGATCACTGTGATCATCTAGAATAGCCCTCTTGATTTTCCCCACAGATATACTGTATCTTATTCATTTAGTTTCTACATGAACTACTAAGGCTTTTAGTGTTGCGGCACCAGTTCTCTGGAACACTGCTACAATTGCCCACTAACAACTGCAGTATTTCATCACCTGCTGAAAACTTTTCTGTTTCAGCAAGCATTTTTAGAGATTTGAATTTTTTTCAACCTTGGTCATTTGTTCAGTATTTTATGATTTTACAATTTCATGGTGCTTTGGTAATTTCACTGCACGCTGCACCATACAATTAGCAATTCATTACTATTCTTAAGAATAAAATAAAATGCAGATTTTGGCACATAGAATTCTGCTTTTTCCATTACTCCCCCTCCCACCAGTTACCAGTTATTTGTGCTGCACTGCACCGCAAAACCTTTTTTTTTTTTGACACTTTGCAAAGCTTCAGA
Source organism: Podarcis filfolensis (assembly GCF_964270895.1). Classification (NCBI taxonomy): domain Eukaryota; kingdom Metazoa; phylum Chordata; class Lepidosauria; order Squamata; family Lacertidae; genus Podarcis; species Podarcis filfolensis. The sequence goes on from NC_139605.1 coordinate 15,109,489, forward strand.
AGCGACTTGTCAACATTCGCAGCAGGACCTCTGCTCATTTGCCTCTAATGCGGTAAATAACTGTTATAAAAAGGAACAGCAACACCACCGAAGTGTGGGCCTCCGGTTGTGACCCTAATTGAGAAAATGTAGCTCATTTTTGTTCTGAATTATAGTACTCAAGGGCCAGGCACCTCAAGGAGCTGATTTTTGCCTGGAAAGAAAGGGTAGCAAATTGCTAGTTATTTAATTTGCCGTCATTTTATTTCCTTCTTCCAGGGAGAGGTACTTGTGGGATTTTCTGCCTCAGGTGCCAATATAACTTGGCTGGCTTTCAGAAAGATGCACCTTGCCACAGTGGTGGCCTCAGGGTGTGTGTTTGTGTGTTTGTGTGTTTGTGTGTGTGTGTGTGTGTGTGTGTGTACCATTTGCTGCTTCACCTCAGGCAGCAAAATGACCTGGACAAAGCCTGACCAAGAATGAGGTGCTGTTTAATAACTTGCCATTCATGTTTTGCCATTAAAACAAATATGTGGGTTTCAAAGTGGGGAACTTGTATCCCTCCCAAGTTGTTGGAATCCAACTCAAACCAGCTGCCCCAGCTTACACGGCACATACTGTATTTTTCACTCTATAAGACGCACCTTTCCCCTCCTAAAAAGTAAGGGGAAATGTGTGTGCGTCCTATGGAGTGAATGCAGGCTGCGCAGCATTCACTGAAGCAAAAGCAATGCGAAGCCTCGTGAGCACAGCGGGACTGCTCCCACTGCGCTCAGGAGGCTTTGGGCAGCTATCCCTGAAGCCAGGAGAGCAAGAGGGATCGGTGCGCACTGATCCCTCTTGCTCTCCTGGCTTCACTTCGCTGGAGCGGAACTGTGAGAGGGAAAGCTGCACAGCGCCCCTTCAGTGAAGCGGCAGGAGAAACGGAGCCCCTTCCATTTCTTCTCCCGCTTTCCTGGAGAGGCGCTGAGCAGAGAGGGAGAGAATTTTTCCCCCTTGTTCTCCTCCTCTAAAACTAGGTGCGTCTTATGGTCAGGTGCGTCTTAATGAGCGAAAAATACGGGAATCAGATATTGTTGAAGTTGCATCCCTGCAATGTCTGGAGCATGGGTAAGCAACCTAAGGCCCAGGGGCTGGATACGGCCCAATTGCCTTCTCAATCTAGCCCACAGACAGTCCAGGAATCAGCGGTTTTTTTTACATGAGTGGAATGTGTCCTTTTATTTAAAATGCCTCTCTGGGTTATTTTTGAGGCCTGCCTGGTGTTTTTACATGAGTAGAATGTGTGCTTTTATTTAAAATGCATCTCTGGGTTATTTGTGGGGCATAGGAACTCGTTCATATTTTTTTCCAAAATATAGTCCGGCCCCCCACAAGGTCTGAGGGACAGTGGACTGCCCCCTGCTGAAAAAGTTTGCTGACCCCTGGTCTGGAGGGTCACAGGTCCATCTCCCGGCATTTAAGCAACTGACTTTAATGAAATGAAAGCACACAAAAGGTTTTAAAAGAAGGTGGTGGGCTTTTATGAGTTTGACCAAACTGCGGGAGGCAGTGGAAGACAGGAGTGCCAAACTGAAGGAAGAATGGGAGAGAATGTAACACTTTCTCACCATGTTTCTGAAGTGGTACCCACTAAAGGGAGGAGGGAATGAGGAAGGTGTTTCTGCATCTGAAGTATGGAACAAAGACTTGCTGCATCATTTCCTGCTAATTCCAAAGAGAATTGGGATAATCTGTGGATAATCCCTTTGTGGTGGGCCAGCACATTTAAACTGAGGTTCAGTAGTGAATTTTTGTTGACAGTCTCACATGTAAAGAAATGAAGCAATAATTCCCCGTTCTACCGTATGCATTTTCTTTAAATGTAAAGGACTGGTGAACAGGAACTTTGGAGAACTTGCACCTCTTCAACAGATGACCTGATACCATACAAGTTCATATCACACACACACACACACACATGAGCATAACACCAATTTTTGTCTTCCTATGTTTTTTCATGTGCAATTCAAGATACTTATCATTATCTACAAACTGGGACCCGAACATATTTGCATGGGAGTATTTTCACTCTTGTGAATTCATCTAAATTTGTTAGAATCTCCAGGAAGACTTGGCAAAAGGTGCCATCTATTGGGGATGTTAAATTGATGGTGATGGAAGCAGAATCTCCCTCTCTCTCTCTCTCTCTCTCTCTCTCATGCACACACACACACACACACACACACACACACACACACACACACCTGTATCTACTTTCTGGACTTCTCTTCCAGATACTGCCCCTCTGAGCAAATCTCTACCTGCCTTTAGAAGGCATGTGGAAACATTTTCGTTCAGATTTGCATATGTGTGGTGAACGGGTTTGTGCTCTGTTGCTTTAAAGATTTATTTTTGTGGTTGACACTGCTCTGATTTTGCCGAATTTGGTTTTATGTATTTTGTTGTACATTGGCTCTGGAGTTTCTGAGGAAAGGCAGCTGAGAAACAAATGCCTTGCTGCTATTTACTTACTTACTTACTTGCTTGCTTGCTTGCTTGCTTGCTTGCTCGTTGGTTTTGTTATGTATTTCTATGCCACATAGGTCACCTGGTAGGAGCATGGGACTCTTAATCTCAAGGATGTGGGTTTGAGCCCCACATGGGGTGAAAGATTCTTACATTGCAGGGGGTTGTACTGGGTGGTCTTTGTAGTCCCTTCCAACTCTAGAATTCTGTGATTCTGGCCAAGGGATATCTAAAATGGTTCACAAAATAACCAGAAAATAAGTACAATAAAACCCAAACTGCACTAATCAGGGAACAAAATTAAGAAAAAATGTATTTAAAAATGGCACCAGGCTTAATAAAGAAGGAGGGTGAAAAGGTGGGGGCAGCACTAAATGAGCAAAAGAAGGAAAAGAAGAGGCAAAGTAGAGCCGGCTCTACCATCAGGCAAAGTGAGAAAAATTGGTTTGCCTCAGGTGCCAAAATGTCTTGGGCTAGCCCTAGTTTAGGCAGTAGAGAGTACAGTACATTTTAGCATTCAGCTAAAGGATTCTGGGCACAGTTCAGTCCACTGATAACTGTTGGAGGCTGGGCTAAACAGCCATTTGATCCTCTACAATTCAATAAATTATCACAGGTGCACACCCAGTTCTTAGTGGTCTCATTTTGGCTCCATTCCTTCTCACCAGTTAAATTCACTATTGGAGGCAGAGATGCCTTGCAGGCAAAGAGCCCCTGGTTCATTCTCTGGCCAGATAAGACCCCTACCTGAAGCCCTGGAGAGTCATAACTAGACAGACAATACTGAGCTAGATGGAGTAACAGTCTGAGCTGATGCAAGGCACTTCCTTATGTCCCTATTTCATAGCAGAATTCTCCATCAAGGCCCTGCAATGCAGAGTTAAAAGCTGAACACAGGGCTGCCTTGGAACATTATCCCCAATCTTTTCACCTGTGTTTTTGCAGAACACCAACTGTGCCCACGCTGGCATGGAATTATGCTGCAGGTTGGATGGGCTGGAAACATTGTCCTGGTGGCAGCAGTGATAGTGATGGGAGTTTGGGGTAAGTATCATAACGTGAGATTTGCACAAGACTTAATAATGAACTTCCCTGGGGCCCTGGGTGCCTGGGCACCCACAAAATTCTCCAGGAAGGTGCCAGGCACCCACAAATTTCGGTGTCAAGGCCATGCATGCTGCGTGGGCCCCCACGGTTGCAGGGCCAAGCTGGCACTCCTAATTAAGTTGCTCATTTTGTCTAGCAGAGGCAAGAGGTAGAATCAAACAACAAAGAGCACAGTAACCCATACTAATCTGCCTGAGCTTTAAAATGATAGGATTATAGATTAAAGCAGTGTAATAGGGAAGAAGAAGAAGAAGAGTTTGGATTTGATATCCCGCTTTGTCACTACCCGAAGGAGTCTCAAAGCGGCTAACATTCTCCTTTCCCTTCCTCCCCCACAACAAACACTCTGTGAGGTGAGTGGGGCTGAGAGACTTCAGAGAAGTGTGACTGGCCCAAGGCCACCCAGCAGCTGCATGTGGAGGAGCGGGGAAGCGAACCCAGTTCACCAGATTACAAGTCCACCGCTCTTAACCACTACACCACACTGGCCCACACTGGGAGGTCCACAAAGAACCTACACATTGCACCCAGATAGAGAGATAGATGATGGATAGATAGATGATAGATATAAATAGATGATAGATATAGATAGATGATAGATACATGATAGATGATAGATAGATAGATAGATAGATGATAGATAGATAGATAGATAGATGGTAGATAGATAGATAGATAGATAGATAGATAGATAGATAGATAGATGATAGATAGATAGATAGATGATAGATAGATAGATGATAGATGATAGATAGATAGATAGATATATACAGCAGCACAGTTTAGATATGGTGGAGGTGCAGAGCACCAAATCAGAAAGTGCTTTATATTTTTTGGGGTCTGATTTTTGGAAAACTGTAATAAATTAATTAAACTTACAACAGGCAAAAACATTGCTTTTAAGTTTTGAATTTTATTTTATGCTGTTTTGCTTTATTGTGATTTTTTAAAACAAAATATTGTTATTTTACATTGGTGATTTGCTCATTTTACAGAGCTGCTTTGAAAGGATAATGATTCTGAAATAAATAAAAATATAAAATATCTTGGCCCCTTGCTGTCTTTGGAAGGACAGCTTGGTATTTGCAAAGCATCTTGGTATTTGCAAAGCAAGTCAAGAGAGCAGCTTCTCCCAACCTGGTGCCCTCTCTGTTCTGGACTAAAACTCCCACTAGTCCCATCATGGCCATGCTGGCTGAGGCTGCTGGAAGTTGTAGTTCAAGACACTTAAAGGACCCCAAAGTGGAGGGCGCTGTGGTGGTTGCTCATCAGCCAGCAGTACTATCAAGCTTTAAACTTACAACATAGTAAAAAAAAATCTGCCTAAATCTTTCTCCTCCCCAGTTATAAATAAAACTCCACAGGATCCTGAAAAACAGGTCAAAGCATCTGAATGGTCTCCAAACACAACTCAGTACAGCCCTGCAGGATGTGAAGGAAACAAAGCGTCAGAGGATTTCAGGTCTACTCTGAAAGAAAAATTGTGTGAGACGGGTAAATCCATTTCCTAAGTTACTGCGACATGCTTATGCCTTTGATCTGCCTCTGCTGCGCTTTCCAAATAAACTGTTGTTACTAAATATATATATATATATTCTAAATGTATCGCGACACCTAGTGCTCAGCTCCGGAAAATGCAGCCTTGAAAGAAATTTTCAGCTGAAGTACAATAAGCCCACAACTGATACAGGGGTTACGTTGTGGGGATTGTGCCTAAAGCCGGAATTGCATATAGTCAAAGCACTAAAGTCACTTTTCTCAGAACCCCCGTCCCCTGTATTTTATTTTTTTGCCACACGTGGACAGCTGAACATGTTAAATGCGAGTAAGTTATGGGCTTAATGCGCTGGAGATTGTTTCTATTATTTTAACATTTGGTAGGGCCGGCCCAAGACATTTTGGCACCTGAGGCAAACCACAAAATGGCGCCTTCCCCACCAGGGAAGAAGGGGTGTTTGAACTTTGGGAACAAATCAACCTTACCTGAGAGGTGAAGTGGGAATCAAAGGCTATCATGGGGAGGGGGAGGCAAACCCTCTGAATCACGCTGGCTGCAGGTACAGATTAGAAGACCCCAGAGGGCAGCCCCTGCCATTTCCTTCCAGTGGGGAAGACTAGTATTGCGTCCTATTTGTCAAGAGGCAAATGTAGAGGGGGCATTGCAGTGTGACGCTGAGGAGCCATGAAATCCACCCTCCAATGATGGCGCCACAGTCATTGTTGCCACCATGGTTGCAACAGTAGTGGGCAATGTATCCTTGGATGCTGGATCTGCTGCACCTATGGATCCGGCCGCCTGAAACACACATAGTAAACAATGTAAGATTAACACCTTTTCCTGCCCAAAGGATTTATATTCTGCGTTAGACTGAGGGAAAGGGGGGAACCTGGCATTTATGCTAAGAATAAACTTCCCACAATCTCATTTGATGAGTTTTCAGTTTCTCTGCATTTGTTCTAGAGCAGCTTTCTCAACCTGTGGGTCCCCAGATGTTGTTGGACTACAACTCCCATCACCTCTAGCTAGCAAGGCCGGAGCTCAGGGATGATGGGAGTTGTAGTCCAACAACATCTGGGGACCCACAGGTTGAGAACTGCTGTTCTAGCGTCACAGGCAATCCTAACCCCCTAGTGTTTATAATGGGAAGGAGAGGTCACTAGACTGGTGTATAAGGCCTTCTCCACCCATCTGTCCACTGCTGATAGTGCAGCAAATCACAAATTGATTTGAAAACGTAGAGAATTGAACTTAACACGGGGAAAATGAGTAACTGAGGGGAGGGAGAATGGAACAACTGCTTATATGTAGCCCTACTCCCAGCCTGAGGTTTGGCTTGCCCTGTGCATATCTTTGGCCACATTCTGTTTGCTGAGCTTCAGTTCTTTGAAACTGACAGAATACCATACATTTACGACTAAAACCACCAAGACTTCTGTTATTCTCCAGCTAACAATCAATAATATGCAAATAACATTGTTCTGCAAACTGCTGTGAGAGATCTGCTGCGAGAGTGCTCACGAAGCTGAATGGTGAAAGACTAGCCTGAAAAGTACAGATTGTGTGAGGTATAAATCCAAATTAAAAACAATGGGAATTTTTCTTCTTAGGGAATGGAAGCTGCCACCTGTGCCCCATGCAGTGGCGTATGCACAAGAATAAATGCTACTGGTTTTCTGAAACAATTCAGTCCTGGGAGAAGAGCAAGGAAGACTGTATAGCCAAGAAGTCTCACCTACTAATAATTGATGATCAGGAGGAAAAGGTACAAAATATTCAATCCTGACAAGGAATTTTTACTCTTTCACACTTTTATCTCTGTTACAGAATGTTTACTCTTTCGCCCTTATTAGTGCGTAAACCAGCAATGTGAAGGATCACTGTCAAAATTAGTATACACTACACTGTAGTTTTGAAGAGGCACTGAAGTACGTATGGGGAGATCCATCTGTTCATGTGATTACACCTCATAAGAGGAACCCAGGTGATCAGGCCAAAGGCTCATCTAAGTCTAGCAGTCCGTTCCCACAGTGGCCAACCAGATCCTTGCAAGGAAGCATGTTGCATGTAATCTAGTCAGAAGGTTATCAACACATGAACAGCAGTGCATGTAGCTACCTTAGATGGGGAAAGATTAAAAGTATTGCTAAGGAGATCGCTCCATCAGAGCAAGCATCTTTGCTTGCCTAATGGAACTATCTCGTCCTCTCCCCCCCCATGTGCTGTTCTGGGGTTCTCCTGACCCCCAAGAGCCAATTTGGGGGAGGAAGCAGGAGTCATTGCACTGACAACTACTAATGCAGTTATTGTGGGAATGTTGAGGAAAGTAGGAGAGAATGCATAAATACAGTGGTACCTCGGGTTACAGACGCTTCAGGTTACAGACTCCGCTAACCCAGAAATAGTACCTCGGGTTAAGAAATTTACTTCAGGATGAGAACAGAAATCGTGCTCCGGTGGCACAGCGGCAGCGGGAGGCCCCAGTCCAAAATTGCCTCCTGATACATCAGCCCTGTTGAATTCAGTGGGGTTACCTTGTTCAACACTTCATTCCTTTTCATTTTCTTATATTCCTGTTCCATCTTTCTTCCATCATGGAAGATGCCATTCCTCCATCACATGGGGTTCCCAGGCAGTCATTCGTCCAGGTATTGACCAGACCTTGACCTGCTTAGCTTCAGCAAGACCTTCAGGGCATACTGAGGAATTTCAATGTACAGTGGTACCTAAGGTTACATACGCTTCAGGTTAAAGACTCCGCTAACCCAGAAATAGTACCTCGGGTTAAGAACTTTGCTTCAGGATGAGAACAGAAATCGTGCTCCGGTGGCACAGCGGCAGTGGGAGGCCCCATTAGCTAAAGTGGTGCTTCAGGTTAAGAACAGTTTCAGGTTAAGAATGGACCTCCAGAACGAATTAAGTTCTTAACCCGAGGTACCACTGTATTGTCCTTCCTCACTCACGCTAGTGAGTAAGCAGCAGAGCACATTTCCTTGCACATTGCTGGAAGCAAGTTGATGCATTCATTTAAGTTAAGCGATCCAATCTGGCTTGTCCAGTCTAGAATGTTCCTGGTAAGTTTCCCCTCCTAATATTATAATAACACAACAGTCATCTTTAAAAATAAGAGTAAAGTTCACTTACATTCAGTTCATAGCAGTATTTGGAGAGCAAAGAAGTCTGAGCTAGTCCTCTGACTTTCTACCTTGTGGCTTCCATCCTCTGTAAGGATGAGCCATGTAAGAGCCAGAAGAGGAGTCCCAAAGGAGAAAATGGAAAAGGGGAAGATGGCTGTGTGGCTGGACCTTTTGTAGGGTCTGCTAGGGTCACGCCCATCTACCTGGTCACACACAGGGGGAGGAGGCTCCAGAGCAGGTATGACAGGAAGTCCTCCCTGTCTGGAGCAACGTTCCCCTGTGTACCTATCCACTCTAGGTAACAGGAAATGTTGCATTTGACTGCTTCAGTGGCCATATATCCCACAACTCTTTAGTTGAATCTGACCCATTAGCCACAGCTGACTTACCAGCCAAAGCTGATTAAAAGGCACTCCTTGCCACAGAGGCCACCTGCACCTCAAGTGACAACAGTGGTTCAAGATGTAGTACCTCCAAGCTACATAAAGGTAAAGGTAAAGGTACCCCTGCCCGTCAGGGCCAGTCGTGACCGACTCTAGGGTTGCGTGCTCATCTCGCTCAAGAGGCCGGGAGCCAGTGCTGTCCGGAGACACTTACGGGTCACGTGGCCAGCGTGACAAAGTTGCATCTGGCGAGCCAGCACCAGCGCAGCACACGGAACGCCGTTTACCTTCCCGCTAGTATCTATTTGCACTTTGACGTGCTTTCGAACTGCTATGTGGGCAGGAGCTGGGACCGAAGGACAGGAGCTCACCCCGTCGCAGGGATTCAAACCGCCAACCTTTCGATCAGCAAGTCCTAGGCACTGTGATTTTACCCACAGCGCCACCCGCATCCCTGGTCTATTCCCTGGATCTGAGAACCACTCACCCACAAAGCTATGTGCTAAGACCTATTCCCCAGCTCCCCGTCCACCACACAGCAAGGTCTTTGCTTGGGGTCCACATCCTGTTTATGCAGTGTTTTTTTCTGGGGGGTACGCAGGGGTATGCATACCCCTAAACATTTTGTGAATCTAAGTTTGGCCTCATTGAGGGGCAGTATTTCAATACAAGTAGGAAAATGAGAGTACCCCTAAACATTTTTAAAGAAAAAAACACTGTGTTTATGTAATTAAATCATATTTTATAGGAATTCACCCAGAAAAATGGGAAATTAGTATGGATTGGACTTATCGTGTCATCGCCAAAGAAGAAATGGATCTGGATCAACGGCTCTTTGTTACAGGAGAAATTGTGAGTACTGAAACACCCGTGTAGGGGAAATTGTGCAAATCAATAGTTTTGCATGATGAACTTGCAAGAAGAGCTATGAAAAGGAAAACTGTAGAGGTTACCATGTCTATACACTTCTTAAAGGTATTGTAGCTCTGCTCATCTTTACTACACAAAGCATACACCTGAAAGACTAAGAGCCCAGTCCAAAATTGCCTCCTGATACATCAGCCCTGTTGAATTCAGTGGGGTTCCCTTGTTCAACACTTCATTCCTTTTCATTTTCTTATATTCCTGTTCCATCTTTCTTCCATCATGGAAGATGCCATTCCTCCATCACATGGGGTTCCCAGGCAGTCATTCGTCCAGGTATTGACCAGACCTTGACCTGCTTAGCTTCAGCAAGACCTTCAGGGCATACTGAGGAATTTCAATGTACAGTGGTACCTCAGGTTACATACGCTTCAGGTTACAGACTCCGCTAACCCAGAAATAGTACCTCGGGTTAAGAACTTTGCTTCAGGATGAGAACAGAAATCGTGCTCCGGTGGCACAGCGGCAGTGGGAGGCCCCATTAGCTAAAGTGGTGCTTCAGGTTAAGAACAGTTTCAGGTCAAGTACGGACCTCCGGAACAAATTAAGTACTTAACCTGAGATGCCACTGTACGGTCATACCTCGGTTTACAGCCGCTTCAGGTTGCATTTTTTTGGGTTGCAGACCGCCGAAACCCAGAAGTACCGGAACGGGTTACTTCTGGGATTCGGTGGTCGCGCGTGCGCAGAAGCGCTAAATCGCACTTTGCCAATGCACAGAAGTGCCAAATTGCAACCCGTCCATGTGCAGACGTGCAGACCCAGGATGCGAACGTGGCTCCTGCATGGATCATGTTCGCAACCCAAGCGTCCACTGTATACATACACTGACTGCTGTTTCATTCCTTCTTGTCACAGATTTCTAGCAATGCAACCTGAGGAAGGCATCTGTGCTGCCCTTCAAGACAATAAAATCTATCCCGAGCTGTGCAGCACACATCTTCACTGGATGTGTCAGAAGGAATCTGTACTCCTTTGAGTATCTTCATGTGTCCCCATTCGTAATTAGCTACACGCTCTCCTTTAGACATCTTGTTCTCTGTACTAAAAAAACCCTCAAGGACCTTCTTGATGGCTGCTCCCAGACTTTGGAATTCCCTCCCCAGAGAAGCCAGACTGGCTCCCTCCTTGTTGTCCTCCCGCTGGCAGGTGAAGACTTTCTTGTTCCAACAGGCTCTGGAGAACTGACTGCTTCTAATGAAAGGGCTGGTGCCATGCTGTTTTTATTGTGATCATTTGTATGGTTTTAATAGATTAAATATATGTATATATGTAATTTTAATTCTATCAGTGTTTGTTTGTTTATTTGTTTTTCTTATTTGTTTTTAGCTGTTCTTCTTTTTCTCTGTAAGCCATCTCGAGTCCCTGTCAGGGGAAAAGGCAGAGTATGTATGTATGTATGTATGTATGTATGTATGTATGTATGTATGTATAAATAAATAAATAAATAAATAAAATAATAATATAGTCGTACCAGTGTGGTGTGGTGGTTAAGAGTGGTAGTCTCGTAATCTGGTGAACCGGGTTTGATTCCCCGCTCCTCCACATGCAGCTGCTGGGTGACCTTGGGCCAGTCACACTTCTTTGAAGTCCCTCAGCCTCACTTACCTCACAGGGTGTTTTTTGTGGGGGAGGAAGGGAAAGGAGATTGTTAGCCGCTTTGAGACTCCTTAGGGTAGTGATAAAGCAGGGTATCAAATCCAAACTCCTCCTCCTCCTCCTCCTCCTCTTCTTCTTCCTCTGCTTACGTATCCCTCTGGATATGTAAACTTTGGTTTGTGAACGCGGCAAACCCAGAAGTGTATACTTCTGGGTTTCGCCATGTGCACATGCCCAGGAATTCTCTATCACGACGTGCACGTGCAAAGAAGCAGTGCCTCTGCCTATGGACTTTTTGGGTTGCGGAAAGACCCCCAGAACAAATTAGATTCATATCCGGAGGGTCCACTGTATTATAACAACATAAAATAGCCTTCACATGATAATGACAGCACCACCATACAGGAGACAAGCAATGTTTCCTCTTCTTGTTCATCTCTCTTTGTGGTCTCAGCATCTTATGGATGTGAATCCTCATTACAGTGGCAAAGTGATGAGAAAAACTGGGCCTGGTGGATATTCATCAAGAGTTCTTACATAGGAGTGCTGTGTCTTTTGGAACAGAGTCACCTGTTATAGTGACTTTTTGCACACTGAGGAATAAGATAACCACCCTAAACACCGATACCTAAATTAGGCTATGCGTCTATGCCATCCTGGTTGAAAAGGACCAGTGCTTTCCCCCCCTAGAAAAATAGGTGCTGGTTCTCACCATGAAGTTGTTACAGTAAGTGTCACACTTTTAAACCAAAATAAAAAGAGGTGCCGGTACTGTGTGCCCTTGAGTACCCCATTTTAAAAAGCGTTGAAAATGATTATTTTGTTTCACGTAGGAAACTGACATGCACTTTCCTACATTCTTTTCTAAATGCTCATACATTGTTTTAAACCCCCTCCAAGTGTCACCCCCCTGTTCATTCTGCTGAAACCTCTGCCATTGTTTAAAATTGCCACTTTCCTCACTCAGTTTCCCCACATCCCAGCAGTACTTGAATCTCTTATTTAAAACCGCTGGTGTTGTGCAACCCACCTTCTCTTTTGCTCGCCTCCCCCACCCTGACTTCATGCAAATCCAGGTTCACGGCAAAGCTTTACAAAACCTGCATTCCATGATGATGGCCTTACATTTTTATGTATATAGGAAGATAGATTTGTGCAGCAGCAGCAGCAGTAGTAGTAAGAATGTTGTCATGCTGCAATTCGTATGGCCACCAGCAGGTGGCCATGCAAACTGCAGCATGGCAACAGAACAGTAGACAGCTGGCCGAGGCAGACAGACAGCAAGCACTCTTATTTCAAAAATAAACTTAGAATAGAATAGAATAGAATAGAATAATAATGCTCACCCAGGACTACCACCAGAATGACAGTCACAAAGTCTGCTACTCGGGGTACTCTCATGTCATCAATATTGGTAGGGTGGTTAGAAGAAATAGGGATTCTATGGAGATCCAAAACTGGGCGAACTGCATTTTCCATGTTAATGCTCATGCAGTGTAGGCTAAAGCAGAAGATCCTGATTTCCCAAATATGCTAATGGGGTCTGAACTGGTGGTGACTCACTAGAAATTAGACTGTGGGTTCGTGGTGGAGAGCTTGATGAAGATGTCGGCCCAGTGTGCTGAAGCTGTGAGAAAAGTGAGAAAAGAAGGGAGCTTCTACGACATGTGGTGGACCTGTGAAAAAAATAAAAAAAAATTGGGAACTTGTATATAATGAATTAAAAAAAAAATTTAAATACACTTTCTCTAAAAAACTGGAAGCCCTCCTTTTGGGAATAATTGGGGATGAAATTAAAAAAGAAGATCAGACACTATTCCAATATGCGACAGTTGCAGCCAGGATTTTAATAGCACAAAAATGGAAGAACCCAGATATCCCAACTATTAAAGATTGGCAAATAAAACTATTTGAATATGTTGAACTAGCAAAAATGACGCAAAAAAATAGATTCCGAAAAGGTACAAAGTTTATTAGTGATTGGAGTAAATTCATAACATACATTGAAGAAAATTTCAGAAATTTAAAAACCACAGCGGGTATTACATAAAACTTACGATGTGTTCAGTTATAACTATGAAACGGCAGAAAAGGAAGACTTATTAAGAAGATATTAATAATTAAGAGATATTAATAAGATGTTGGAATTTTTTTTTTGAAAGATTGTAATTGAAAATTAGGCTAGATTATGTTGTGTAATTTAGGTTAGTATTTGTTGTTTACTGTTGTTTATGAAGGAAAATGTATATATATAAAAAAGAAGCTGTGAGAAAAGTGAATTCCATGCTAGGGCTCATTAGGAAAAGGACTGGACATAAAACAGTCTATATCAGGGGTTGTCAACCTGGTCCCTACCGCCCACTAGTGAGTGTTTCAGGATTCTAGGTGGGTGGTAGCTGAATCCTCCTTCCATCGAACACCAGTGGGTGGTAAGGAAATTTTACCCTCAAGAAAGATGTATTAGTGGGCGGTAGGTATAAAAAGGTTGACTACCCCTGGTCTATATAATGAGTTGTACAAATCTGTGCTGCAAGTGCACTTGGAATAATATGTACAGTTCTGGGTGCCTTCTCTAAAAGGTGATGTTATACATCTTGAAAAAATTAAAACAAGAGCCAAAATGTTTTGGGGGTTTTTGGCCCAAAAAATATTGCATTGATTTTCAAGTTTTTACAAATTGGTCTATTTATTTATTCATTCCCCAGCCACTCTGGGTGGCTTCCAACAAGAAATTAAAAATATATTAAAACATCAGTCATTTAAAACTTCCCTAAACACGGCTGTCTTCAGATCTCTCAATGCAGATCTCTCACGGCCGTTGTTATGTGGTCCCTGCGGCCACTCCCAGTCACCAGTCTAGCTGCTGCATTCTGGATTAATTGCAGTTTCCGTGTCACCTTCAAACCTAAACAGGGCTGTCTTCAGATGTCTTTTCCCCCCACATCTGACTTCTTGCACATCTTCCTGGATGTGTCAGTGGTTCTCCTTAGTGTTGCATCATATTCCCCAATTATTTCTAGTTTATCTCCAAACATAACATGTTATTACATTACATTACAATATATTTGCTTTTTAACTTAATTCCTTTTCAGACAACTGTCCATCAATTGGTTCCTGCATGTATATTAAGTTAACATTTCCAATTTCAACAAGGGAGGTTACTTATCAGATTGTCAATCCTTGCGAAATCTTTAATTGACATTATCTAACATAAAATAAAACTTCTCCTCCTTCCTTCTTGGTGTGCAGAGACACAACAATCTTCTTGCTGCTCAGCTTCTTTGTCCCACATCACACATAATCTGTAGTCCTTTTTCCAAAATGTTTAAGCGAATGGAGCAACTGCCCTATGAGGAAATGTTACAACATTGGGGAGTTTTACATTTGGGGGGAAAGCATAAGATTAGGCAAAGAGTGAAGATGGTGGAAAGATTTTCCACCCTCCTCTTAATACTAGAAACTGGGGCCAACCAATGAAAAGCCAAAGAAATCACATGGTGCCTGGTTAAATTGTGAAATTCTCTCCCACAGGAGTAATAGCCACCAAAGTGGCTTGATGAAATGTAAACAAATATTGAAGCATGTTTTAAGCACTGCAGCTATATCTTCTACAAATTTGTCTAATTCCCCTTTAAATGCATGATCTGTGATGCATTTCTGATGACATCTTTTTTTAAAAGCCTTTTAATATATTTTAATGAAAGATTTCTTCGTTTACAAAAATACGTGCATTGTCTCTTTTTGCAAGTTGGGAATGGTCTAGGGGTGTAGTTGGTTGTCTTTGATTGGCTGTAGTGAATTTGTTTTTCTGTGTAACAGGGTGTGTGTGTGTGTGTGTGTTTGGATCAGGTTAACCAGTATATTGTCAGTAGATTCTTGTTGTCTTGTTGGTTTGTGTATGCGATCAAGGGGAACCATTTCAGGGTTTTTTGATGACATCTTTTAAAACCATTGTGTGATGGGATGGTGAGCTGCTTGTGCGTAAAATCCTGATCCCTCAGAGTTTGGCTAAGTCCCCAAACCTCTGTCTGTGACGGAGCTCCTTAAGCATGGCTCCATCAATCGCTCGTTGAATCGGACAGTGGGCGTTTACGGAACTTCTTCCAGCATAAAAGCTCCTTAACGGAAACGCGTCTTCTGGACTCTCGGCGTGACAGTTTCCGGCGAGGAGTGGGTGTCCCTACAGGAGGTCCTGAAACCTCCCCACTGTTCTCGCTTGAAGTGTCTCTGAGCCCTCCCTCCGACTCACTTTCCCTTGGAACTCCACTTCTCCCCCTGCTGGTCCCCTCCTCCGCTGAATGGTCTCTCTCACCCTCCGTGAGCCCTTTCACCTCCTGCGTCTCAGATGGCAGTTCCCTGACATCCACCTCCCCTCCAGGGCCCCCTTCACCCCCTTCCCTCCCCTCCTCTGCGGGAGGCGAGGGAGCTTACAATAATGCAGAGAATGTGTCCACCGGGATGACATTCTCTCATCCCTCATCTTCCGAAGTTTCGAACACTTCCCTCCACCTCTTGCTGTTTCCGGTTTCCAAGTACTCCTCCTCATCGGAGTCTGTTCCTCCTTCCAACTCCGATTCCCTGAATCCTTCCATTTCCTCCTCATCGTCGGTGGTGCCAAAGTACTCCCTCCGGAACCTCGCTACTGGCTGAGGTTTCCTGGGGAACCTTTGGTGGAACGTTTCGATCAAGATCTCGTCACGGACCTCCTCTGCCGTCACCCAGGTGTTTTCCGACTCCGGTTCCCCTTCCCACGCGACCAAATACTCCACCTGATTACCCTTCCACCTGGAGTCGATGATTTCCGCCACATGGTTGCTGCTTTCCCTTTCTTCTATGGCTGGCCCCCGTGTGGATACCCCTTCACCTTCCCCCCTATATGGTGACAGTAATGACCTGTGGAATACTGGGTGTAGTTTCATGTGGTTCGGTAACCGGAGTCTGAAAGCCACTGGGTTGACCTGTTGGATGACCTCAAATGGTCCCAATCTTTTGGGTCTCAATTTCTTGCAACCCCCCTTGAACGGCAACCCTTGGGTTGATAGCCAGACCTGACTCCCCACCCTAATGGTTTCACCTTCCCTTCTGCTCTTGTCTGCCTGCCTCTTATATTCTTCTTTGGCCCTTTCTAAGTTGAGTTGGAGTTGACGATGGATCGCTTCCATTTCTTCTACAAAATGTTCAGCGGCCGGGACACTCCATCTCTCCCCTCCTCCCCCTGGAAACGCCCTGGGGTGGCACCCATAATTAGCCAAAAAGGGGCTCATCCCGGTGGACACATTCTCTGCATTATTGTAAGCAAATTCCGCTAGCGCCAACTTTTCGACCCAATCGTTCTCTCTGTCATTGACATAACACCTCAGGTATTGTTGGAGGATACCGTTTGCCCGCTCCGCCTGCCCATTGGTCTCAGGGTGCCTGGCAGTCGAAAAGTTGACCTCTACGTGCAACAAGCTCATAAGTTTCCTCCAGAATCTGGACGTGAACTGTTTCCCTCTGTCGGAGACCACCCTCAAGGGGGCGCCATGCAGCCTAAAAATATGTTCTACAAACAATTTCGCTGTCTCTTCCGCAGTGACTGCATGTGAGCAAGCTACAAAGTGACCCATCTTAGTTAAGAGGTCTACTACGACTAGTATGGCGGTTTTCCCCTGGGATTTAGGCAGATCAGTCATAAAATCTATCGATACCGCCTCCCACGGTCGTTCTGGTGTGGGTAACGGTTCTAATAACCCCGCTGGTGCCCGCCTTTCTCCTTTGGCTCTCTGGCATTGGTCACACCTTCTCACGTACTCCCGTACATCCTCCCTCACCTTGGGCCACCAAAACTCCCTGGTCACCAACCACATGGTCTTGTGTTGCCCAAAATGCCCCGCTGTGGGATTGTCGTGCAGCTGTTTGAGTACTCTCCCCCTCAATTCCCCTTCGGGTATATATAGTGCCCCTTTGTAATACAATGCCCCGTTTCTTTCTTCAAAACCTCCGGGGTCTTCTCCCTCTCTCCTTAAACCTCTGAGCTTATCCTGGCCGTACTCATCATTTACCGTTCCCTCTACCAGTTCTCTTTGCCCCACCCAGGCTGCCCCACACACCCAGTGGTCCTCTGGGATAATATGTCTCTCTTCAGGCGCTCCCTCCCCCTCCAAATATTCAGGTTTGCGAGAGAGAGCGTCCGCTCTAATGTTTTCTGGACCTGGCACATAGCAGATTTCAAAATGGAATTTGGAGAACTCCTGGGCCCATCTCACTTGTCGTTGGTTGAGCACTCGTGCCGTTCTCCAATACTCCAAATTCTTGTGGTCCGTACACACTTGCACCTTATGCTGTGCGCCAATTAGTAAGTGTCTCCATCTCCGGAACGCTTCGTGAATGGCGAGTAGTTCTCGGTCATATACAGTGTAGTTCCTCTCGGATTTGTTCAGCTTACGCGAAAAGAAGGCACACGGTCTCCATTCCGACTTATTGCTCCCTGGCTGAAGCAGCACCGCCCCCACCGCCCGGTCTGAGGCATCAGTTTCCACTCTCATGGGTTTTTGTAAATCCACATGCAGGAGCTGTTCTTCCGAAGCGAATGCCCTTTTCAATTCCTCAAAAGCTTGCTCCGCCTCCGCCGTCCAAACGAATTTCTTCTTGCTGCTTAGACAGTCCGTGATGGGAGCCGTTAAGTGGGCAAAGTTCTTGATGAATTTACGGTAAAAGTTCCCAAACCCTAAGAACCTTTGCACATCCTTTTTCGTTTTCGGTGTCTTCCATTCCAGCACCGCCTGGACCTTGCCTGGATCCATGGCTAATCCCTTGTCTGATAAGCGGTACCCCAGGAATTCCACCTCCTTGGTGTGAAACTGACACTTCTCCAATTTCACCCACAGCTGGTTTGCTTGCAGCTGGCTCAGCACTTCCCTGACATCCTTTACATGCTGCTCCTCATTCTCTGAATATATCAGCACGTCATCGAGGAAGGCCACGCAATTCTTGTAGAGCAAAGGTCCCAGTACATGGTTCATGAGCGATTGAAAACAGGCGGAGCCTGATTGCAATCCGAATGGCATAACGAGATATTCAAAAGCCCCCAAAGGGGTGAACATGGTGGTTTTCCATTCATCCCCTTTCTTTATTCGTATCAGGTTGTATGCCCCTCTCAGGTCCAGTTTCGTGAATATCTTTCCCTTCCTCACCCTGGTCAAAATGTCATCAATCCTGGGCATGGGGAAAGTCACTGGTTCTGACACGGCATTTAGCCGCCGGTAGTCCACTACAAGCCTGGGTTTATCCGTGTTTTTTTTGTCCACAAAAAACACTGGGCTCACCCCCACCGCTCTGGACTCTCTGATGAAGCCCCTCTTCAGGTTTTTATCAATAAACTCCCTTAACTCCTGCATTTCCCTGTCTGACATGGCGTACAGCTTGCCCACGGGGAGCTGGGCACCAGGGACCAGGTTAATTTGGCAGTCAAAGTCTCTATGCGGTGGTAGTTTATCTGCTTCCCTTTCGCTGAAGACCTTGCTCAGGTCAGCGTATTGTTTGGGCACTTTCCCTTTGTCCGCCACTTCCGTCCCTGCTAGAGAGGCTTTTGCCCCTTCTGGCACCTTTCCCTCTCTGCAGTGTTCCAGGCAATGTGCTGACCCAAAGGAGACCACTCTCTGATGCCAGCCCACTAGCGGGTCATGCAACGCTAGCCAGCTCATTCCCAAAATGACGGGAGCCCCTCCCAGGGTGGCCACATTGAACGCTATCCTTTCGGTGTGCCTGGCCACCCTCATAACCATTGGGACGGTCTGTAGGCTAACTTCTCCTCCCAACAGCTCCCTCCCATCGATCGTGGTCACCTGCAGGGGGTTGCTTAAAGGGAGTGTCTGTATCTGGTGTTCAGCTGCAAACTCCTTACTCATAAAATTACAGGAGCTGCCTGAGTCCAACAGCGCCTTTGTCTTTAGTGGGTATCCGTTTGCCAGCTCTAGCAACACCTCTATTACTAGGGCTGGTCTTGGAGGTTCCGGAGTGGGCACTTTTACTGCTCCTTGGCCTGGCTGCAGTGCCCTGACGGTGGCAGCCAGGCGTTGGCTTTTACTGGCTCCTGGACTCCCTCCTCCTTCCCCCCAACAGCTCCCGCCATCCCTTGCCATTCCTTTCTTTGCGGGCAGACTCTGGCAAAGTGACCTGGCTGCTGGCAGAGATAACATTTCTTGGCGCTCTTTCCCTCCTTCTTCCTCCCTTCACTGGGATTTGAAACTGCGCGCGCGCGCGCTGTTCCAACTTCCATCGGCTCTCCTGGCGGGAAACTTGGTTCTGGAATCTCTGGAATGCGGAATTCCCTCCAACGCTCTCCTTTCCCCTCCCGCTTCTCCAAGGCTCTTGCCTCCTGGCGCGCTCCAATGGTCAGCGCTGATTTGGTCAGCTGGTCCATAGACTCCGCCCTGGGCGCCCGGGAATGTTCGTCTTTCACCGCCGAAGAAAGCCCCTCTTCAAAGAGCATTTGAATGGGTTCCGCCGATAGGTCCCATCCCAATTTATGTATCAACATTGTAAACTCAGTCCAGTACTCACGAACCGATCGGCTCCCCTGTTTGCAAGCCATGAATTGTCTGCGCACCAGTCCCTGTTCAATCTCGCTGGAAAACATCAAATCCATGGCGCGAAAAAACTTCCTCGCGTCCTTCAGCATTTCACTATTCCCTGCCATCAGGGGTCTAACCCAGTCTCTCGCCCCCCCTTCGAGATGGCCAATCACAAACGCCACTCGCGATGCCTCGTCGGGAAAGTCGTTAAACTGCAGTTCGAGAGCATACTGCATCTCTGTCCTAAAAGCTTGGTAGTTCCTGGGGTCCCCCCCAAACTTCTGCACCATTCCTGGCATCTTTCTTGCTAGTGTAGCGCCTTTTGCCTTTTCTGCATCCTGCGCCCTCCTTTCTTCTAGCCTCGCCGTTTGCAGTGCTAGCTGGACTTCCAACACCCTGTACCTTTCTTCCAGGCTTGGACCCTCTCCAGCTCCTCCTGCTCTCCCGGCTCCGGCTGGGTTGCTCATGATGCCTCTCTGCACAAGCTGCTTTCAGGGACTGTCCGATTGCTGTGATGGGATGGTGAGCTGCTTGTGCGTAAAATCCTAGTCCCTCAGAGTTTGGCTAAGTCCACAAACCTCTGTCTGTGACGGAGCTCCTTAAGCATGGCTCCATCAATCGCTAGTTGAATCGGACAGTGGGCGTTTACGGAACTTCTTCCAGCATAAAAGCTCCTTAACGGAAACGCGTCTTCTGGACTCTCGGCGTGACAGTTTCCGGCGAGGAGTGGGTGTCCCTACAGGAGGTCCTGAAACCTCCCCACTGTTCTCGCTTGAAGTGTCTCTGAGCCCTCCCTCCGACTCACTTTCCCTTGGAACTCCACTTCTCCCCCTGCTGGTCCCCTCCTCCGCTGAATGGTCTCTCTCACCCTCCGTGAGCCCTTTCACCTCCTGCGTCTCAGATGGCAGTTCCCTGACACATTGTTAGCTTAGAGGATGAGTCACCAAGAAGTTAGGCAAGAACTAACAAGTTAGCCATATTTCCTGGTGTGTCGTCCTCTAAGCTAATAATGCTTTTAAATGATCTCATTTAAAAATCACAAATGTAAAACAGGGACAGTTTTAAAAAAAGAAAGTGAGGGACAAGGGTTCAAAAGAGGGGCTGCCCCAAGGAATAAGGGCAGTGGAGGCCTTTGTCATTCTGTCTTTGGGTTAGTCTGTAAAAAAAACTCTGGGACTCCTACACTATGCTGAGTTTTCACATGTTGCTTATGCTTCTCTGCTTCTTTGACCAGGCATATATGGACATGTGTGGTTGTCTTCGTATGTGAGCTGTGACAATTAAAAGGTTTCTAGATGAGTCTTGTCACCTACAATCAGATATAGCGAGAGGGAGAACTAAGTCATGGTGAAACGGAAAATCCGCCCCACTTCACAGTGGGGAGTAATAATAATAATAATAATAATAATAATTTATTATTAGTACCCCGCCCATCTGGCTGGGTTTCCCCAGCCACTCTGAGCGGCTTCCAACAAAGATGAAAGATACACTAAAATGTCACATATTAAAAACTTCCCTGAACAGGGCTGCCTTCAGATGTCTTCTGAATGTCAGGTAGATGTTTATCGCTTTGACATCTGATGGGAGGGCGTTCCACAGGGCGGGCGCCACTACTGAGAGGGCCCTCTGCCTGGTTCCCTGTAACTTGGCCTCTCACAGTGAGGGAACCGCCAGAAGGCCCTCGGAGCGGGACCTCAGTGTCCGGGCAGAATGATGGGGGAGGAGACGCTCCTTCAGATATACTGGACCGAGGCCGTTTAGGGCTTTAAAGGTCAGCACCAACACTTTGAATTGTGCTCGGAAACGTACTGGGAGCCAATGTAGGTCTTTCAAGACCGGTGTTATATGGTCTCGGTGGCCGCTCCCAGTCACCAGTCTAGCTGCCGCATTCTGGATTAGTTGTAGTTTCCGGGTCACCTTCAAAGGTAGCACCATGTAGAGCGCATTGCAGTAGTCCAAGCGGGAGATAACCAGAGCATGTACCACTCTGGCGAGACAGTCTGCAGGCAGATAGGGTCTCAGCCTACGTACCAGATGGAGCTGGTAAACAGCTGCCCTGGATACAGAGTTAACCTGCGCCTCCATGGACAGCTGTGAGTCCAAAATGACTCCCAGGCTGCGCACCTGGTCCTTCAGGGGCACAGTTACCCCATTCAAGACCAGGGAATCCCCCACACCAACCCGCTCCCTGTCCCCCAAAAACAGTACTTCTGTCTTGTCAGGATTCAACCTCAATCTGTTAGCCGCCATCCATCCTCCAACCGCTTCCAGACACTCACACAGGACCTTCACCACCTTCACTGGTTCTGATTTAAAAGAGAGGTAGAGCTGGGTATCATCTGCATACTGATGAACACCCAGCCCAAACCTCCTGTTGATCTCTCCCAGTGGCTGCATGTAAATGTTGAAAAGCATGGGGGAGAGGACAGAACCCTGAGGCACCCCACAAGTGAGAGCCCAGGGGTCTGAACACTCATCCCCCACCACCACTTTCTGAACACGGCCCAGGAGGAAGGAGCGGAACCACTGTATGACAGTGCCCCCAGCTCCCAGCCCCTCAAGACGGTCCAGAAGGATGTTATGGTCGATGGTATCAAACGCCGCTGAGAGATCCAGCAGAACTAGGAAACAGCTCTCACCTTTGTCCCTAGCCCGCCGGAGATCATCAACCAGTGCGACCAAGGCAGTTTCAGTCCCATGATGAGGCCTGAATCCCGACTGGAAGGGATCCAAATGGTCCGCTTCTTCCAGGCGTGCCTGGAGTTGTTCAGCAACCACTCGCTCAATCACCTTGCCCAAGAATGGAAGATTTGAGACTGGGCGATAATTGGCCATCGTGGCCGCATCTAAAGATGGTTTTTTAAGAAGCGGTTTAATAACTGCCTCTTTCAGCGGGTCTGGGAAGGATCCCTCATGGAGGGAAGCATTCACCACCCCATGAAGCCCATCGCCCAGTGCTTCCCGGCTAGCTTTTATAAGCCAGGATGGGCAAGGATCCAGGAGACAGGTGGTTGGCTTCACTCGTCCAAGCAGCCTGTCCACATCCTTGGAGGTAACAGATTGGAATTGATCCCACACAACTTGACTAGACAGAACTCTAGCACTGTCCCGCCCCGGCCCTGCTCCCACGGTGGAGTCTACTTCTTCCCGAATCTGAGCGATTTTATCTGCAAAAAACTTTGCAAAATCATTGCAGGAGATCATGTGGCCCGTACTGGGCCCCGATGTAGCAGGTGGTTCCGCTAAATTGTGAACCACCTGAAAAAGTCTCCTGCTGCTGTTTTCTGCAGATGCAATAGAGGCGGCGAAGAAAGTCTTCTTCGCCGTTGCTATCGCCACTTGGTAGGCTCGACGTTGAGCTCTAACCTGTGTCCGGTCAGATTCGGAATGAGTTATCCGCCACCGGCGCTCTAGCCGTCTCAACGATTGTTTCATTGCCCTCAGATCCGTGGAAAACCACGGGGCTGTCCGGGCTCCATGCAATCGGAGAGGGCGCTTCGGAGCCAAACAGTCAATAGCCCTGGTTAACTCCACATTCCAGCGGGCCACCAGGGAATCGGCTGAAAGGCCATCAACATGGGATAAAGCATCCCCTACCACTCTCTGGAAACCATTTGGATCCATTAAGTGGCAGGGGCGGACCATCCGAATCGGTCCCACCTCCCTGCAGAGGGGATGGGTCGCAGAGAAGTCCAGTTGCACCAGGAAGTGATCTGACCATGGCACTTCTTTCGTTTCGCTTTTACTTAGTGTCAGATCACCAACATCCATAGAGGTAAACACCAGGTCCAAGGCATGTCCGCGGCTATGGGTTGGGCCAGACTTATTCAGGGACAGCCCCATGGAGGCCATGCTTTCCACGAAGTCCCGAGCGGCCCCTTGTAAGGTCGTGTCGGCATGGATATTAAAATCCCCTAGGACAACCAAGCTAGGTGTCTCCAGGAGAACATCCGCCACGACCTGAAGCAGCTCGGGCAGGGAATCCTTGGTGCAGCGGGGAGGTCGGTACACCAAAAGGAATCCTGTACTGCCCCTATTGCCCAACTTCCAGAACATGCACTCAGAAAACTGGGTCTTCCCAATAGGACGCCTGGTGCAGACTAATGACTTCCTAAAAATCACTGCAACCCCCCCTCCCCGCCCACATGACCTGGGTTGCTGTGCGTAAGAGAAACCTGGTGGACAAGCGGCGGCAAGGACAGGCCCATCTGCTTCATCCAACCAAGTCTCTGTTACACATGCCAGGTCAAGTCCTCCATCCATGATCAAGTCATGGATGGCAGTGGTCTTATGAATCATTGACCTGGCATTGCACAGCAACACTTTCAGGTCATGTGGGTATCCCTTGCTGACTGCGTGGCCACCCACTCTCCTTTGGGGGCAGGGGACTTAGTCCCCCGTTGCCTGGGGGGTCCCGGCCATGTCAGCGACTGGCCAGCCAATCCCGACGGGAAGACCAGGGGGAGCTCAAGTTGGACTGCATAGACAGGGGTCCCCCTTCCGGTGGTTTACTTTACCGGTCTCCCTGCGCATCAGGCAGGAGTCAGATATAGTCGAGTCCATTCAATGCCTAAGCCAATAGCGCTCACATTCTGTAATCAATAAAGTTATGCCCAAAATTTGCCCAATAACATTAACCTAATATCTGTGTCCTTGTGTGTGTTGTTTCTCAACGAGGGGGTGGCTTCGGCGTCTCGACACACAACTTGACTAGCTTAGTTCTCCATTTGGGAAGTTATTCATTAATTTAGATGTTTTAAGACATTTACAGTATTTTTTGCTCCATAAGGCGCCCCTGACCATAAGGCACACCTAGTTTTTAGAGGAGGAAAACACACACACAAAAATATTCTGAATCAGATGTACTAAACTATTTAAAGCAGCAAAGCAGGCAGCTTCCTGTCTGCTTTGCTGTTTTAAAGTGAGCCTCAGAGGAGGGAAGGAAGGGGAACCAAGGCTTATCTAAGTCCAGTTAATAATGCTGAGCCTGACTTTATATGCATCTCAAAGCCCTTGACATATATACATTATAATGACAAGCCAAGATAGGCCTCCTGCAGAGGAGGAGGGGAGGAGAAGGGAGGGAGCCATCATAGCTCAATGGGGAGAGCATGGAGAAGATCCCAAGTTCAGTCCTTGAAAGCTTCTCCGGGTAGGGCTGAGGGTGTGTCTCCTGAAACCCTGGTGAGCCTCTGCCCATCAGTGAAGACAAAACTGAGCTCAATGGGCTCAGGGGTCCTGATGTGGTACAGGAAGGTCCCTCTGTTCCTGTTTAAATTAGCCCTTTCTTCAGAACCATGAGGACTACAATCTTAGTTTGTTTTTAAAGAGAACAGCTGTAACCTCAGTGGCTTTGCATGCAGAACACCACACTTTCAATCCCCGGCTTCTCCAGGCCTGAAACTCTGGCAAACTGCTGCCACTCAGTGTTGACATTACTAAGCTAGATGGAGTAGTGGGTCTGACTCCTTATAAGGCAGCTTCCTAGGTTCCCATTTATGCTTCAGATCTGGGTGTGAGGCTTGCTGTTACGTTTAGTGTGGCAAGGGTGGTTCTTTGCACATCTGGAAGATGACTGTGTCACCTCCCATCACCTTCTTGAAGGTGCTTTGACAGCTCAGGGGAAAGGGCAGGCAGCCACAGCATCTGTAGACTGTAGCATCCTGAATTAAGGGAGGGAGGGATTCCCGTTGCAGCCAAAGGATTGCTTGAGGCCACCACGAAAGAGCTGATCTTAAGCTTGAAACCAGGACTTGCTCTTTAACCATGCTGCTCCTCCAGCTACCAATGCCATCCATGTAACCTGTGTGAATATCAAGCGTGGGTTGTGTCCAGGAACCTGGGAGGATTTCTTTCACATGTGTGCATGTTTTCGTCTTTAAATAAACAGCCCATGCAAGTTTCCAGCTCTTATGGCCATCGAGATTAGCCTGGCCGTCTCAGTGGAAATCTGGGGAGGCTGAGGTGGACTTTCCAGTGGTCAAAGTGTGGTTGTGTCTCCCTGCCCGGCATCTATTTCCTGCCCTTTTCCCCCCCTGCACCCCGCACCCTGCTTCAAAACAAGCCACGGAGGAGGGAAGGAAGGGGAGCCATGGATCCTCTGCTCGCAACTGCAGCGGATTTGCTCCGCTTTGAAGCAGTAAAGTGGGAGGGGAGTGTAAGCTGCTCCCCTCCCACTCTGCTGCTTCAAAGGGAGCCCAGGAGGAGGGAATCCGCTGCAGTCGGGAGCAGAGGATCCATGGGTCCTCTTCCTTCCCTCCTCCGACAGCCCCATCCGTCCCTCCTCCCGCCTCGCTGTAAAGCCAGACAGAGCCGTAGACATGCTCTACACAGCTCTTGCTTTAAAGGGAGAGCTGCACAGAGCGCAGCGGCAGCAGTGGCTCTTGCTGGCTTCGCTCCATAAGACGCACAGACACTTCCCCTTACTTTTTGGGGGGGGAGTGCGTCCTATGGAGTGAAAAATACGGTATATGCCACATTTCTGAATGTAAAAAAAAATATTCTAAAGCAACTTACGTATTAAAAGAAAGTATATAAACGATGCCAGTATAACCAGCTTTGAAAATACAATAAATCAATTAAATAACAGATTGTTCATAAAAAAAAAATCAGAAGTAAAAGGTCCCCACATGTGAATAATGTTGCCTATCTAAAAGCCACCTGAAAACATTTTCACAGGTTGCTGAAATGGTTTGAATGTGATGGACTTGCCAACATCAACAGGTGAGGCGTTCCAGAGCTGTGCAGAAAAAAACATCCGTCTTCTTCCAATCTCACTGTCTTTAGAATCATAGAATCATAGAATCATAGAATCATAGAGTTGGAAGAGACCACAAGGGCCATCGGGTCCAACCCCCTGCCAAGCAGGAAACACCATCAGACAACACCTTGTTGTAGCAGGGTGATAGAGACTTAAGGTGAATGAAGGTGAACTAGACTCGTCAGGCAAATCCTGTATTTCGAACAACCTCCCTCATGTTTCCAGTGTTGCAACACAGCTTTTAAGATCCACAAAAGTAGTTTTGGATGCTGCCATGAAGGTAATTTTCAGCATCCTGGCACAACCCCCCTGCCAGTTTTGGTTTCTCTTAGTTTCTCACTTTTCTACTCTTCAATTCTCCATGTCAGTTTGTGATTTTAAAAAAAAGTCTGCATGAAAAGTACCTGTATTTTATTGCTGATTTCTCCTAATATACGACAAAATATGCAATGTTGCCTAATGTGCATTTTTGTAAAGCAATTTTCCCTAGTATAAAACATTATAAGTTATATTCATTAATATATGCATTTTTATGCACACTTTACCTTTTATATATATAAAAGGAAGGAAAAAGAGGAGGACAAAAAGAGAGAGGGAAAGGGGTTCTTGCCCCAACAGATGACCACTGGCAGAATGTGGCCACAGAGACAGATTTGAAAAGTTGCTGATCCTTGCCTTTGACTGTAGAAGACTGTATGTTGCCTTTGGTCCTTGCACTCCAATTCTGCAGGATCTGACTGGCAGCAGCTCACCGAGGTAGCGCACGAAGGTCTTTCCCAGCACTGCCATAAGTGTTTTTAACTGGAGACGGCATGGTTTGAACTAGGTTCATCGTGCATACAAATGCTACAATGAAAGAACGAAATGAAAACGCTGAAAACGGTCTTGAAAACACCGAAGAACAATTGAAAGCATCTAAAAACATTTAACATAGACTTTCCACCCTCCTTGGAAATAGGTTGGAAAGGAATAAATCAATCATTTTGTATGTCTAGAATCCAAACTGGTTGAGCAGAGGGGGAGGGTACAAAAACACTCCCTAAATCAGGCATAGGCAAACTCAGCCCTCCAGATGTTTTGGAACTAGAGTTCCCATCATCCCTGACCACTGGTCCTGTTAGCTAGGGATCATGGGAGTTGTAGTCCCAAAACATCTGAAGGGCCAAGTTTGCCTATGCCTGCCCTATATGAAAAAGTTGCTGGTGAGGGGGGAGTTGAAAGGCCCTGAGATGTGGGCAGAAATCTTTGCATGTTTACAGGTTTTTATTGTTTTCTTAAGGCTCTCGGCCATTGTGCATGAAGTAATATCCTTTCTAGAATACTTTCCATTCCATTCCCTCCTCCACTTTACTTTCTGGCGCTAAAGTCATTATGTTTTATCAACAGTGCTTTTCTCTGTTGAGTATAAACAGTCTCCTTTTGTGTGGTCACAGAAAACAATATGTTGCCAATAATAGAATCATAGAATCATAGAATCACAGAGTTGGAAGAGACCACAAGGGCCATCGAGTCCAACCCCCTGCCAAGCAGGAAACACCATCAGAGCACTCCTGACATATGGTTGTCAAGCCTCTGCTTAAAGATCTCCAAAGAAGGAGACTCCACCACACTCCTTGGCAGCAAATTCCACTGTCGAACAGCTCTTACTGTCAGGAAGTTCTTCCTAATGTTTAGGTGGAATCTTCTTTCCTGCAGTTTGGATCCATTGCTCTGTGTCCGCTTCTCTGGAGCAGCAGAAAACAACCTTTCTCCCTCCTCTATGTGACATCCTTTTATATATTTGAACATGGCTATCATATCACCCCTTAACCTCCTCTTCTCCAGGCTAAACATGCCCAGCTCCCTTAGCCGTTCCTCATAAGGCATCGTTTCCAGGCCTTTGACCAATTTGGTTGCCCTCCTCTGGACACGTTCCAGTTTGTCAGTGTCCTTCTTGAACTGTGGTGCCCAGAACTGGACACAGTACTCCAGGTGAGGTCTGACCAGAGCAGAATACAGTGGCACTATTACTTCCCTTGATCTAGATGCTATACTCCTATTGATGCAGCCCAGAATTGCATTGGCTTTTTTAGCTGCCGCGTCACACTGTTGGCTCATGTCAAGTTTGTGGTCAACCAAGACTCCTAGATCCTTTTCACATGTAGTGCTCTCAAGCCAGGTGTCACCCATCTTGTATTTGTGCCTCTCATTTTTTTTGCCCAAGTGCAATACTTTACATTTCTCCCTGTTAAAATTCATCTTGTTTGTTTTGGCCCAGTTCTCCAATCTGTCAAGGTCGTTTTGAAGTGTGATCCTGTCCTCTGGGGTGTTAGCCACCCCTCCCAGTTTGGTGTCATCTGCATTTGGTGACAGGAAAACGAGAATGGTCTCTGTGTAGATCTTTGAGAGCAGACAGGACAATATGGGTTGAAGGGGTCTTTCAGCTGACTTGGGCCTTGACTCCCCCGATAAAACCAGTCTAAAAGAACTCCCAAGCTGCGGACATGATCTTTCTGTGGAAGGTGGGGGTCACCCCTTCTTGGATCAGCTGTAAACCAGCTGGGAGTTGGCTGTGATGGTTTGTACTTGGTGCTGGGAGGCAAACACAGGACTGGGATCTCATTGGTAGACCATCCACGCCACAGCTCAACTACCTCCCTGAGCCGCCAGAGGTGGTCCCTGGCATGGTGTTGGAAAAGCCAAGGACATTAGTTCTGGGGGACTTCAGTATCCATGTTGATGCTGCCTTAGCTAGGCCAGCTCTGGACTTCATGGCAGTCATGGCCACCACGGCACTGTCTCAATGCATCATCCACCCAGTGCATAATGCCCCACTAGATCGGCTTTTCACTACAGAGGGTATTAGAGATAATAATAATAATAATAATAATAATAATAATAATAATAATAATTTATTTAAACCCTGCCCATTTGGCTGGGTTTCCCCAGCCACTCTGGGCAGCTTCCAACAAAAGATTAAAAATACATTAAAACATCAGTCATTAAAAACTTCCCTAAACAGGGCTGCCTTCAGATGTCTTTTAAACCTTAGATAGTTGTTGAATGCTTTGGCATCTGATGGGAGGGTGTTCCACCTGTTCTCCTGGACAGGTGTTTGTGTGAATATTACCCTGTTGTCAGAGAAAAATCTCTCCCTGGTTTCACTGTGTAATGTTGAGATGGAAAGCACCGTCAATACAGTGGTATCTCGGGTTACAGACGCTTCAGGTTACAAGCGCTTCAGGTTACAGACCACACTAACCCAGAAATAGTACCTTGGGTTAAGAACTTTGCTTCAGGGTGAGAACCGAAATCACGCGGTGGTGGCACGGCAGCAGTGGGAGGCCCTATTCGCTAAAGTGGTACCTCAGGTTAAGAACAGTTTCTTTTTTCTTTTTAAAATAATCTTTATTAATTTAAATTACACACATATACAAAGAATTTACAATCTCATACTACAAAAAGAAAATTAAAGAAAAAACACTTAAGGAAAAGGAAAAAAAGAAAATACAGAAAAAAGAAAGAAGAAGAAACCTAAAAGTATATTTCCTTGGCATCTAATGGAAGGGCCTTGCACTTCTACCGAGAAGGCCTTCTGCGTGGTGTTTGAATGGCACACAAAATAAGAAACAAAGGGGAGGGACGCCTTGTCTTGCATGAGGGCTGAAGCGGAGTTGTGGCTGGGGCACTTCTGAGAACTTGCCTGAAAGAAAGTGGGGAGGGGGGAGAGGGAGGGAGGGAGGGAGAGGGGAGTGCCTACTGAGTTTCCTCTCCGAGAAGAGAAGCCAAGGCTTGATTTTCCGAGGGACTGCTTATCTTTCGCGTTCAGGCTGAGAACTTGGCAGCACCTCGCAGGACGGGAGCAGCGGGAAACTATGCGCCAAGTTCTTCCCGGAGCCTTGGAGCTGGCAAAGACCCCGGAAAAAGCTGGTCAGGATGGAAAGGGGGGAAATTGAAGAGTCAATCCTCACCCCCTCCCCACCCCCCAGCTCCAGTGAAGAGAGAAGTGAGAGGAATGAAGCCAGTTGTCTTGGCAAATTCTCTTTGGGACAGCCAACAGGCAACGAGACTGGAACGAATTAGCTAAAGTGGCACCTCGGGTTAAGAACAGTTTCTTTTTTCTTTTTAAAATAATCTTTATTAATTTACACACAAATATAAAGAATTTACAATCTCATACTACAAAAAGAAAATTAAAGAAAAAACAGTTAAGGAAAAGGGAAAAAAGAAAATACAGAAAAAAGAAAGAAGAAAAAGATTTACATGCATAAAAAACCTTAATCTTCCTAATTAGTGCTTAAATGAACACTTAAATAAAATAGACTTCTGACAAAACGAGTCTTCCAATCATTTTCATTGTACTGTTTATACTGTCATTGCTTTTTTCACACAGTTTTATATTCTTTAATATTGTTCCCGTCTACTCCACTCCCTTATGGAGTATCCAAGAGCCCATATAGAGTCCTTACGTAGGTTCCCTATTGGTAGGAGAGAATAACAGAGGCCAACCAGAGAATATTGAGAAGCAAAGCAGCTAGAAAGCTTGATCTTTATCGATCTGTTGCAACAGGGTGCTCCCCTCACCCGCAGGAGAGGAGGAGGAACCCAGAACAATGGCGCGCAAGGCCTTATAAAGACTTTTGAAATTGCCACCCTGTAGATCAAGACCACCCCCAGAAACATCATACATACATCACAGTTTCAGGTTAAGAACGGACCTCCAGGACGAATTAAGTTCTTAACCTGAGGTACCACTGTACAATCATGCCTAAGCACCTCTCTGGCCGGGGAGTCCAGGAGGCTCCTTGCTCTAGCTTATTAAAGAGGCTGGACATCAGCTAGAGTGCAGGTGATGCAAGTATTGGTGTGAATCTGACCTAACAGAGGTACGAGTACACAGACATTCTTTCATAGACAATGTGACACTGGCCCTGTATGCACTGGCTGCCGGTGAGCTACTGGGCCCGATTAACGGTGTTAGCACAGGCCTATGAAGCCCTAAATGACTTGGGATCCAAGTACCTAACAGAGCGCCTTCCCCCAACACCATGGACCCTGTGATCAAGTGAGTGAGACCTTGATGGTGGCTGAAGAATGCCCAGACATTTGGCAGCTGATGCCTCCTGATCCTGGCAAGCCCTAGATCACTGGATGGAAGACTGAGATGGTTTTCAGAATGTATTAACTGTTATAAAACCTTTTCGCTTGCTACCCTGGGTTCCTTAAGGAAGAAGGGCAGAATTAAAAAAAGAAACCCAATAAATAATTTAAAAATGATAATAACCACCTGGATTTAATGTCAGGTTGTTTCCCCTTTGTTCATCCCAAAATTGCCCTCCTGCAATGTAGTCTATGGCTAAAATATATTTTTTTGTTCTGTCTGGAGGGGAGTTGCACCAATGGACCCATTCCTGCCCTGCTCTCCTGCTTCCTATGGGCAACTGGTTGGCCACTGGTGAGAAAAGGATAATGGACACGATGGGGACCATTTCTGATACTGTCATGTTAATGTTTCCCTTTCCCTCTGTGCTATATTTTCCCAGCTGATTTATATACCAGAGGCCTCTTTTGCCTAGCTTGGCAATCGTTAATGGTTTTAAACAGATAAATTTGACTTGACTTCATGCATCTCCAGCGCCATAGTTTTTCTCTTTTGCTTAAATTCCATTGCTTTGCATCTCGCCCCCTAACAAGGAGCTCCAGTGGTAATGGCAAAGGTAGTGGAGAGTTTGTACAGCTTATTTGGCAGAAACAAGAAACCGAGACTTCAGAGTCCTTGGCCCAGTACGATGTGCCGTAGGTGGCACTGTGGCCTAAACCACTGAGCACCTTGGGTTTGGCGGTCAGAAGGTTGGCAGTTTGAATACCTGCGACAGGGTGAGCTCCTGTTGCTCTGTCCCAGCTCCTGCCAACTTAGCAGTTTGAAAGTGCAAGTAGATAAATAGGTACTGCTGTGGCAGGAAGGTAAATGGTGTTTCTGTGTGATCTGGTTTCCGTCACGGTGTTCCGTTGTGCCAGAAGCAGTTTAGTCCTGCTGGCCACATGACCTGGAAAGCTGTCTGTGGACAAACGCCAGCTCCCTCAGCCTGAAAAGTGAGATGAGCGGCGCAACCCCATGGTCACCATTGACTGGACATAACCGTCCAGGGGTCCTTTACCTTTTACCATTTACTGTGTGATAATCTCGCCAGCAAGCACTTTCTGTGCCAGCTTTTAAATAGCCGCTGAGAACTTTTCCATTCCGTCATACTTTCTGATTTCATTTCATTTCTATAGTCCCCTATACCTAGAGGTCTCAGGGCGGTTCACAGAACAAAATCAAAATATAAATATATGGTAGGAATAGCAATGATAGGGGGTCAGACAAAAAAGGGCATGTGACAAATTGCTTTTAAAAAATGAGCATGATGAGAGAAGTCACACAGGGTACATAGATAGCCAACAGTTCTGTCTGCAACCAGAGAACTATGAATGCAAACTGGGCTCACAAGGGGAGGCCGTTGCTTTGCAACCAGGAAGAACCGCAAGAGATTCCATCAGCCTTCGTTTGCTGCCATGTGCAACCTGTCTGCCAGTGCTCTTCATCCCACATTACAATATCCAAGTGGCAACTAAGTCCATCCACACAGAATAAGTTGGAAGGGACTCTGAAGCAGCGGCAGAGCAAGCTGATTGGGTGCCTGAGGCCGCGTGCATGCCCTGCGCCCAGGGGCGGGGCCAGCTGCCCACAGGGGCAGGGCCAGCCATCCACGGGGCAGGGCAAACCAGGGCAGGATGCTCTGTGGGGCCTCCGAGGAGTCTGCCTGCCTCCTCCCACTCAGCTGCCCTATAACTGAGGATTAGGAGGCAGGTGGACGCGTGACTCAGGCGCGCTGCAGGCCCCACAATGAGTGCCGCCCGACATTTTGTCACCCCCCTCAGTGGTGACACCCGGGGAGGACCACCCCCACTGCACCCCCTTCCTCCACCCCTGCTTTGAAAGTCACCTGGTCCAAGCCTACCTTAGGGCAGGATAGCCCCAGCGAAGCATCTCTTCTTACCCCTCCTGCACATCTCCCACAAAGGGCTTCTTATAGCCCTGGAACAAAAATCGTGTACAGTAGAATATTTCCCCATAGTGGGGAATTGGCAAAAGAGCTGGCAAAGGGTATCTCACTTTTGAGCACTTTTTAAGCCCAGGTTGCCGGAAGAACGCCTTACTTAAGCATCTTTCATGTTTGTGACACAGGAAGGAGTCACGTGTTCTACCACACAGATTATGGGGAATTAGTTACTAGCTGTGATGACTACGCTCTGTCTCCACAGTCAGAAGGAATAATTCTTCTGAATAATACTAGCTAGAAACTGCAGGAACTACAGGCATCTGGCTGGCCACTGTGAGAACAGGATTGTGGACCAGGTGGGCCATTGGCCTGATTCAGCAGGCTCTCCTTATGTTCTTATGATCATAGTGCTGTAATACTGAAAATCATGAGAACTTTAAATGCAGGGCGAAGGCACTGAGAAGAAGCTGGCCTTAACAGTTTATGGGGGAGTATGGGGAAGAACCTGGTGCAATCTGCTGCTTCTGTTGCAATCAGTATTTTCTCCCAAATACCCTTTGTGCAATCACCTTCTCAGCACACCCTGCTCACATGAAACTCATTCAACTATCCCACTATTATTAATATTTATTAAATTTGTATATCACCCTTCATCCAAAGATCACAGGGAGGCTCTCCAGATAAAAAAATGAGAACACAAAACGATAAAACAGAAACCAGTATCCTCCCAGAAACACATTTCAAAGACCATAGAAAGTTCAGTCAGCCCAAGGAAAACAATTTTGCCTGTCGCCAAAAGATCTGTAATGAAAGGTCTCAGAGGATGATCGTATGGAAGCCTTCAGTCCCTTCATTCCTGCCTCCCACTATGACTCCTGCCATCACATTCTCCAACTGCATTTCCTGAAAAGGGGGGTGGGGTGGGGTTCAGATTAACCCTCCGTGCACTCAAGGAATGGGGTAGGCCTGCCCCCAGTTCCCAATGGGGCTTGTGGCCAGATACATACCCTCCAACATAGCCCAGATGAAAATAGGGACATTTCTCACTCCCCACCCCACAACTGACCCTCCTCAACCCCCCTTTTTTGTGCCCCCCACCCAGCATTTCCTATCCTAAGAAGGGTGGCTGTCACCCCCACCCCCCATTGCACCAGTGGGGACACTGCACACATCCCCCCTCCCATCCTGAGAAAACCCCTCAGTCCTCATTTTATCTTATTTTATTCTTTGGTAGATTTACAAAAAAGAAAAGCACACACCAATAAATACATTTTAGAAAGGGGCAAGATTAGACGTGGACGCACAAAGCATAATAATGATAACACTGGTCAACAACAAATTTGTTGTCTGCATTTTTTCAGTTGATTTAGGATGAATCTGATGCGCTGAATCCAAAAATCACATTGGTTTGCTCAATCAGGTCAAGTTTTTGAGCTACGGCCACATGTCGTTTTTTTACGTTTTTGTTCACATGTACGCTTGTGTGGAGCATTTTAGAAGAAGTTGGTGGGGGTAAAATGCCATGTCGAATAATTGTTTTGATTGGAAATGATTATTTTAATGACAAGAAGTATTCAGGTCTGATAGTTCTGGGTGATTATGTCGAAAAGGGATCAGTTTGAAGTCATAAAACCTCGAAATCTTCCATAAATTGGTGCGGCAAAGCATAAAGTTGGGGGATAAAAACTAAGTTAATCCTGATCTTCAATCAGCACGTCATCCTGTAGCTCATTGTGATGAAATACCAGTGCCTATCTTCGGAGAACTTCCTGACATTAGTGACGAAGATGCCTCCAGTGTTGAAGGACATGAAGAAGAAGAAGTGGTTCTTGAAGATGATGCTCCACATCCATTTTCCCAAAAGGAGTTGAATGATCTAGTTCGCGACCTCAGCTTGTCAAAGGACTCTGCCGAAGTGTTGGCATCCAGATTGAAGGAAAAACCTCCTCTCTGACAGTGCTCGCATCAGCTTCTTCCGCAACAGGCATCAAGAGTACCTCCGTTTTTTCTCGGAAGAGAAGGGCTTGGTGTACTGTGCAGGTATTGCGCAGCTTCTGCTCAAGCTTGGAGTGCCACAGTACGAACCCAAAGATTGGAGACTGTTCATTGACAGCAGCAAGCGATCACTGAAATGTGTTCTGCTACACAACGGCAACCAGTTTGCCTCTATACCCCTGGCTCACACGAGTACACTGAAGGAGAACTATGAAGCGGTGAAGTATGTGCTGGAGAAAATTGGTTATGATCAGCATAAGTGGTTTATTTGTGTTGACCTGAAGATGGTGAACTTTTTGTTGGGACAACAGTCTGGCTCCACCAAGTACCCATGTTTTCTGTGTATGTGGGATAGTAGGGACCGTGCTCAGCATTACACAAAGAAGGACTGGCCTGTGCGGGAGGAATTGGTGCCTTGCAAAGAAAGGAACGTCATCAATGACCCTCTGGTGGACAGAGACAGAATACTCTTCCCACCGCTGCACATCAAGCTCGGCTTAATCAAGCAGTTCACCAAGGCTCTGGACAAGGATGGTGACTGCTTCACTTACTTGTGCCAGGCTTTTCCTGGATTGACCATGGAGAAGTTGAAAGCTGGCATCTTTGATGGTCCTCAGATCCGTCAGCTCATCAGAGATCCAGAGTTCGGAAACTCAATGAACGAAGTGGAACTGGAAGCGTGGAAGGCATTTGTTCTGGTAGTAAAGAACTTTCTTGGCAACAATAAGGCCAGAAACTACACAGAACTTGTCAACAACATGCTGACTGCTTTCAGAAACCTGGGCTGCAACATGAGCGTCAAGATGCACTACCTGTTTTCACATCTGGACTGGTTTCCTGAGAACCTGGGTTCAATGAGTGACGAGCAGGGGGAGAGATTCCATCAGGACATGAAAGAGATGGAGACCAGGTATCAGGGTCGCTGGGACGCAGTCATGATGGCTGACTACTGTTGGACTATGAAGAGAGGCCTCCGTGCTGCTGAGCATTCCAGGAGTTCCAAGAAACGGAAGTTCAAGCCCTGAAGTTTGAAAAATGGTGACACAACATGCAATTTACGTGTACTTACCTTTATCAATGCCCACCATTCAGTTTACAGTAAACCTGACCTGATGGAGAGAAACGGATGCCATTTCCTGATTCAGCAGTGCAAAAATACCCTAAATCAGTTGTAGAAATCTAGACAACATTCAAAAAGTAAAAAATTGTTGCCCAGTGTAATCAAGACCCCTTTCTTCCCTCCCTGCCCCCTGCCTGCCCCTCAGAGGGGGCGCATCATGTGGGGCTGGGCCTCAGTGGTGGCAGCCTCTCCCCAACGGAGGAGGCCAGCAGCAGTGGCCATGGAAGAGGCCGGGGAGAGAACAGGGTGGTCCCTTTCCACCTTCGCTCGGGAGAAGCACCGGCTCATCCTCCTCCCTCAGCTCAGTGGTGCCAGAACTGGCGGGAGAAACAGGGACATTCCAGGATCAAAGCAGAAGCCAGGGTCACTTTCGTAATTTCAGGACTGTCCCTGGAAAATTGGGACTCTTGAAAGATATGCTGATACCCTGTCAGCTGCCTTTAACTGCAGTCATTTTTAAAAATCCACAGACTAATAGTAAGTACGTTAGTGATTAAGGCTGCAAAAATACAGTGGTGCCTCGCAAGACGAAATTAATTTGTTCCGCAAGTTTTTTCTTCTTGCGAGTTTTTCATCTTGCGAACCATGGTTTCCCATAGGAATGCATTGAAAATCAATTAATGCGTTCCTATGGAGACCGCTTGCCAGGCTGGCATTGCGGAGAAGGGCTTTTCTCCCCACCACAAGCCTTCAGGACAGGTACGGGAACAGAGGGGAAGGCGTGCAGTGCTTCTCCTCTGTTCCCGGGGCTTGCGGGGGGAGGAGGGTTTTTCCTCCCCACCGCCAACATTCAGAACAGCATTCTGAATGTTGGTGGTGGGGAAGAAAGCCCTCCTCCCACCGCAAGTCTTCAGGACAGGGGGGAGGTGTATGTGACTCTATGCCTCAGGGATTGTGGAGGCAGGGAAAGCCCTGGATACCCCTCTTCCAGAGAAGTCACCAGCCATTGGAACCAAGGGAATGGGTCAAACTGTTGATTTTTGGCAATTATTTGCTTCTATATTGGATAGTCGCAGGAAACAGTATGATACCTTGGTGTCAAAGAAAGATAGGACGTTTTTTATGTATGCTACAACAGCAGCAAGAGTTCTTCTAGCAAAGTATTGGAAGACACAAGAACTACCCACGCTGGAAGAGTGGCAGACGAAGGTGATTGACTATATGGGACTGGCGGAGATGACGGGCAGAATCCGTGACCAAGGGAAAGAGACGGTGGAAGAAGACTGGAAGAAATTTAAATTTTATCTTAAGAACTGTTGTAAAATTATTGAGTGTTAAAATGTCATGGGTAAGGTAAAGCAGATTTGCAGCGGAAAATGATTGGGTAAGAGAAAAAGGTGAAAGAAAGGGAATTATAAGTAATTTAGATCAGGGGTTGCTGGAAAAGTCTAAAACAGGGATGCAGAAAAGGGAGGCATGGGGAAGTCGTCGAAATTGGGTATAAGGAAAAAAGGTTATGAAATTATACATGTGTATATGTTTGTTTGTTTTTGTATTGTTATTTGTAATGTCTTATAATATATGTTGGAAAATCAATAAAAATTTTATATATAAAAAAAAGGAAACAGTATGATACCTGGTATCCACTTATTGCTAGAGTTTTATAGACTACTTTTTAGAGGTTGTGGTGGGGACTTGGGATTTTGGGGGAGTCGTTTAACTCCCCACCCCCACCCAGTTCCTGGTTTTAACAGTGCTAAGTACTTTACGAATTCTTAAAGTTTTGTTTTAAAGTTTCTTGTTTAAGTTTCGTTTCCACAAGGCCCTTAAGATGTCTTCTGCCTCTCCCTCTCTGCTTCTACGTTTCTCAAACAAGTCATGGACAAGGCGGACTCACAGTCTGGGCACTCAGCCCAAGACCTCATAATCAGCGAAGCCAGGGGAGGAAATTGCGGCTGTGGGACAAAGGATAAGCCCTCCATTCCCTGACTTGCAGTGGTAAACATGAAGAAAAACACATACCGTGTGTCATGGTTTTATTCCTGAAATGGCTGCGGCCACCCAGCAGAAGAGAGGAAAAGGAAAAATGGACTTGTCCAAAATTCCTCATGAATGTGAGCACTGTCTGCATGGAATGGCAGCAGTGGGGAATAATAATAATAATAATAATAATAATAATAATAATAATAATAATTTATTATTTATACCCCGCCCATCTGGTTGAGCATTCTGAATGTTGGCGGTGGGAAGGAAAACCCTCCTCCCACCGCAAGTCTTCAGGACAGCCTTCCGAAGGCTGGCGGCGGGAGGAGGTCTCTCCGCCCCACCGCCAGCCTTCGGAGGACGTCCAAGGACAGTGGGGAAGACGCGCTGCACTTCCCCGCTGTCCTGGAGATTTCCCTATGGGCTTTCGTCTTGCGAAGGAAGCCCATAGGGAAAGTCGTTTTGCGAAGCGCCTCCAAAATGGAAAACCCTTTCGTCTAGCGGGTTTTTCGTCTTGCGAGGCGTTCGTCTTGCGGGGCACCACTGTAGCCAGGTGAAGGGAGGAAGCGTATACAAAAAAATCCTGAGGTCAAAATGGGGAATTGCTAATGCTGAGGCATTCTTCTTTAGATTCACTTCTAAGTTCAGAATAAAGTGCTTGTGCACTTTAGCCGCTCAGGGCGGCTAACAACCAATAATAAAAACAAGTTGATTGAAATACAACTTAAAAAACAAGATTAAAATACAACATTAAAACAATTAAAACATTAAAATGCAGCTTCATCACAGGAGGAGAAAGGGA
This sequence comes from Podarcis filfolensis, assembly GCF_964270895.1. Lineage (NCBI taxonomy): Eukaryota > Metazoa > Chordata > Lepidosauria > Squamata > Lacertidae > Podarcis > Podarcis filfolensis. The sequence continues at coordinate 15,148,798 of NC_139605.1, forward strand.
AAAAGAAAAGAGTGGGAGGGGATCAAGTTGATTCCAAGCCAAAGGCCAGGCGGAACAACTCTGTCTTACAGGCCCTGCGGAAAGAAATCAGATCCTGCAGGGCTCTGGTCTTATGAGACAGAGCTTTCCACCAGGCCTGAGCCAGTGTTGAAAAGGCCCTGGCTCTGGTTGAGGCTGATCTAACTTCCTTAGGGCCCGGGACCTCTAGGGTGTTGCTATTTATGGACCTTAAGGCTCTCCGTGGGGCATACCGGGAGAGGCGGTCCCGTAGGTACGAGGGTCCTAGGCCATGAAGGGCTTTAAAGGTCAAAACCAGCACCTTAAATCTGACCCTGTACTCTACTGGGAGCCAGTGCAGCTGGAAAAGCACTGGGTGAATATGCTCCCATGGCAGAGACCCCGTGAGGAGCCTCACTGTAGCATTCTGCACCCGCTGGAGTTTCTTGGACAGTTTCAAGGGCAGCCCCACATAGAGCGAATTACAGTGGTCAAGCCTGGAGATGACCGTCGCATGGATCACTGTGGCCAGATCGGGGCGGGAAAGGTAAGGGACCAAGTGCTTGATGCGGCAAAAGTGGAAAAATGTCACCTTGGCTATTGCTGTAACCTGCGCCTCCATGGAAAGGGAGGCGTCAAGGATTACACCCAAACCCTTAACAGAAGGCAATGGCACTAATTGGACCCCTGCAAGAGAAGGGAGTTGGTCCCTCATCCCCATACTAAGTACCCACCACCAAGAGAAGAATAAAACTATTTACACCTATCCTTGTCCTCAGGGCTTTCCTGAAGATGGGCTTTGTGAACACCTGGCTTCATCAAACTCCATCAAACACTATCTGTGTGGCCCATTGTTATCTTTTCCTCACTCTCTGGGGAGGGGGGAGGTGTATGTGACTCTATGCCTCAGGGATTGTGGAGGCAGGGAAAGCCCTGGATACCCCTCTTCCAGAGAAGTCACCAGCCATTGGAACCAAGGGAATGGGTCAAACTGTTGATTTTTGGCAATTATTTGCTTCTATATTGGATAGTCGCAGGAAACAGTATGATACCTTGGTGTCAAAGAAAGATAGGACGTTTTTTATGTATGCTACAACAGCAGCAAGAGTTCTTCTAGCAAAGTATTGGAAGACACAAGAACTACCCACGCTGGAAGAGTGGCAGACGAAGGTGATTGACTATATGGGACTGGCGGAGATGACGGGCAGAATCCGTGACCAAGGGAAAGAGACGGTGGAAGAAGACTGGAAGAAATTTAAATTTTATCTTAAGAACTGTTGTAAAATTATTGAGTGTTAAAATGTCATGGGTAAGGTAAAGCAGATTTGCAGCGGAAAATGATTGGGTAAGAGAAAAAGGTGAAAGAAAGGGAATTATAAGTAATTTAGATCAGGGGTTGCTGGAAAAGTCTAAAACAGGGATGCAGAAAAGGGAGGCATGGGGAAGTCGTCGAAATTGGGTATAAGGAAAAAAGGTTATGAAATTATACATGTGTATATGTTTGTTTGTTTTTGTATTGTTATTTGTAATGTCTTATAATATATGTTGGAAAATCAATAAAAATTTTATATATAAAAAAAAGGAAACAGTATGATACCTGGTATCCACTTATTGCTAGAGTTTTATAGACTACTTTTTAGAGGTTGTGGTGGGGACTTGGGATTTTGGGGGAGTCGTTTAACTCCCCACCCCCACCCAGTTCCTGGTTTTAACAGTGCTAAGTACTTTACGAATTCTTAAAGTTTTGTTTTAAAGTTTCTTGTTTAAGTTTCGTTTCCACAAGGCCCTTAAGATGTCTTCTGCCTCTCCCTCTCTGCTTCTACGTTTCTCAAACAAGTCATGGACAAGGCGGACTCACAGTCTGGGCACTCAGCCCAAGACCTCATAATCAGCGAAGCCAGGGGAGGAAATTGCGGCTGTGGGACAAAGGATAAGCCCTCCATTCCCTGACTTGCAGTGGTAAACATGAAGAAAAACACATACCGTGTGTCATGGTTTTATTCCTGAAATGGCTGCGGCCACCCAGCAGAAGAGAGGAAAAGGAAAAATGGACTTGTCCAAAATTCCTCATGAATGTGAGCACTGTCTGCATGGAATGGCAGCAGTGGGGAATAATAATAATAATAATAATAATAATAATAATAATAATAATAATAATTTATTATTTATACCCCGCCCATCTGGTTGAGCATTCTGAATGTTGGCGGTGGGAAGGAAAACCCTCCTCCCACCGCAAGTCTTCAGGACAGCCTTCCGAAGGCTGGCGGCGGGAGGAGGTCTCTCCGCCCCACCGCCAGCCTTCGGAGGACGTCCAAGGACAGTGGGGAAGACGCGCTGCACTTCCCCGCTGTCCTGGAGATTTCCCTATGGGCTTTCGTCTTGCGAAGGAAGCCCATAGGGAAAGTCGTTTTGCGAAGCGCCTCCAAAATGGAAAACCCTTTCGTCTAGCGGGTTTTTCGTCTTGCGAGGCGTTCGTCTTGCGGGGCACCACTGTAGCCAGGTGAAGGGAGGAAGCGTATACAAAAAAATCCTGAGGTCAAAATGGGGAATTGCTAATGCTGAGGCATTCTTCTTTAGATTCACTTCTAAGTTCAGAATAAAGTGCTTGTGCACTTTAGCCGCTCAGGGCGGCTAACAACCAATAATAAAAACAAGTTGATTGAAATACAACTTAAAAAACAAGATTAAAATACAACATTAAAACAATTAAAACATTAAAATGCAGCTTCATCACAGGAGGAGAAAGGGAAAAAGAAAAGAGTGGGAGGGGATCAAGTTGATTCCAAGCCAAAGGCCAGGCGGAACAACTCTGTCTTACAGGCCCTGCGGAAAGAAATCAGATCCTGCAGGGCTCTGGTCTTATGAGACAGAGCTTTCCACCAGGCCTGAGCCAGTGTTGAAAAGGCCCTGGCTCTGGTTGAGGCTGATCTAACTTCCTTAGGGCCCGGGACCTCTAGGGTGTTGCTATTTATGGACCTTAAGGCTCTCCGTGGGGCATACCGGGAGAGGCGGTCCCGTAGGTACGAGGGTCCTAGGCCATGAAGGGCTTTAAAGGTCAAAACCAGCACCTTAAATCTGACCCTGTACTCTACTGGGAGCCAGTGCAGCTGGAAAAGCACTGGGTGAATATGCTCCCATGGCAGAGACCCCGTGAGGAGCCTCACTGTAGCATTCTGCACCCGCTGGAGTTTCTTGGACAGTTTCAAGGGCAGCCCCACATAGAGCGAATTACAGTGGTCAAGCCTGGAGATGACCGTCGCATGGATCACTGTGGCCAGATCGGGGCGGGAAAGGTAAGGGACCAAGTGCTTGATGCGGCAAAAGTGGAAAAATGTCACCTTGGCTATTGCTGTAACCTGCGCCTCCATGGAAAGGGAGGCGTCAAGGATTACACCCAAACCCTTAACAGAAGGCAATGGCACTAATTGGACCCCTGCAAGAGAAGGGAGTTGGTCCCTCATCCCCATACTAAGTACCCACCACCAAGAGAAGAATAAAACTATTTACACCTATCCTTGTCCTCAGGGCTTTCCTGAAGATGGGCTTTGTGAACACCTGGCTTCATCAAACTCCATCAAACACTATCTGTGTGGCCCATTGTTATCTTTTCCTCACTCTCTGGGGAGGGGGGAGGTGTATGTGACTCTATGCCTCAGGGATTGTGGAGGCAGGGAAAGCCCTGGATACCCCTCTTCCAGAGAAGTCACCAGCCATTGGAACCAAGGGAATGGGTCAAACTGTTGATTTTTGGCAATTATTTGCTTCTATATTGGATAGTCGCAGGAAACAGTATGATACCTTGGTGTCAAAGAAAGATAGGACGTTTTTTATGTATGCTACAACAGCAGCAAGAGTTCTTCTAGCAAAGTATTGGAAGACACAAGAACTACCCACGCTGGAAGAGTGGCAGACGAAGGTGATTGACTATATGGGACTGGCGGAGATGACGGGCAGAATCCGTGACCAAGGGAAAGAGACGGTGGAAGAAGACTGGAAGAAATTTAAATTTTATCTTAAGAACTGTTGTAAAATTATTGAGTGTTAAAATGTCATGGGTAAGGTAAAGCAGATTTGCAGCGGAAAATGATTGGGTAAGAGAAAAAGGTGAAAGAAAGGGAATTATAAGTAATTTAGATCAGGGGTTGCTGGAAAAGTCTAAAACAGGGATGCAGAAAAGGGAGGCATGGGGAAGTCGTCGAAATTGGGTATAAGGAAAAAAGGTTATGAAATTATACATGTGTATATGTTTGTTTGTTTTTGTATTGTTATTTGTAATGTCTTATAATATATGTTGGAAAATCAATAAAAATTTTATATATAAAAAAAAGGAAACAGTATGATACCTGGTATCCACTTATTGCTAGAGTTTTATAGACTACTTTTTAGAGGTTGTGGTGGGGACTTGGGATTTTGGGGGAGTCGTTTAACTCCCCACCCCCACCCAGTTCCTGGTTTTAACAGTGCTAAGTACTTTACGAATTCTTAAAGTTTTGTTTTAAAGTTTCTTGTTTAAGTTTCGTTTCCACAAGGCCCTTAAGATGTCTTCTGCCTCTCCCTCTCTGCTTCTACGTTTCTCAAACAAGTCATGGACAAGGCGGACTCACAGTCTGGGCACTCAGCCCAAGACCTCATAATCAGCGAAGCCAGGGGAGGAAATTGCGGCTGTGGGACAAAGGATAAGCCCTCCATTCCCTGACTTGCAGTGGTAAACATGAAGAAAAACACATACCGTGTGTCATGGTTTTATTCCTGAAATGGCTGCGGCCACCCAGCGGAAGAGAGGAAAAGGAAAAATGGACTTGTCCAAAATTCCTCATGAATGTGAGCACTGTCTGCATGGAATGGCAGCAGTGGGGAATAATAATAATAATAATAATAATAATAATAATAATAATAATAATTTATTATTTATACCCCGCCCATCTGGTTGAGCATTCTGAATGTTGGCGGTGGGAAGGAAAACCCTCCTCCCACCGCAAGTCTTCAGGACAGCCTTCCGAAGGCTGGCGGCGGGAGGAGGTCTCTCCGCCCCACCGCCAGCCTTCGGAGGACGTCCAAGGACAGTGGGGAAGACGCGCTGCACTTCCCCGCTGTCCTGGAGATTTCCCTATGGGCTTTCGTCTTGCGAAGGAAGCCCATAGGGAAAGTCGTTTTGCGAAGCGCCTCCAAAATGGAAAACCCTTTCGTCTAGCGGGTTTTTCGTCTTGCGAGGCGTTCGTCTTGCGGGGCACCACTGTAGCCAGGTGAAGGGAGGAAGCGTATACAAAAAAATCCTGAGGTCAAAATGGGGAATTGCTAATGCTGAGGCATTCTTCTTTAGATTCACTTCTAAGTTCAGAATAAAGTGCTTGTGCACTTTAGCCGCTCAGGGCGGCTAACAACCAATAATAAAAACAAGTTGATTGAAATACAACTTAAAAAACAAGATTAAAATACAACATTAAAACAATTAAAACATTAAAATGCAGCTTCATCACAGGAGGAGAAAGGGAAAAAGAAAAGAGTGGGAGGGGATCAAGTTGATTCCAAGCCAAAGGCCAGGCGGAACAACTCTGTCTTACAGGCCCTGCGGAAAGAAATCAGATCCTGCAGGGCTCTGGTCTTATGAGACAGAGCTTTCCACCAGGCCTGAGCCAGTGTTGAAAAGGCCCTGGCTCTGGTTGAGGCTGATCTAACTTCCTTAGGGCCCGGGACCTCTAGGGTGTTGCTATTTATGGACCTTAAGGCTCTCCGTGGGGCATACCGGGAGAGGCGGTCCCGTAGGTACGAGGGTCCTAGGCCATGAAGGGCTTTAAAGGTCAAAACCAGCACCTTAAATCTGACCCTGTACTCTACTGGGAGCCAGTGCAGCTGGAAAAGCACTGGGTGAATATGCTCCCATGGCAGAGACCCCGTGAGGAGCCTCACTGTAGCATTCTGCACCCGCTGGAGTTTCTTGGACAGTTTCAAGGGCAGCCCCACATAGAGCGAATTACAGTGGTCAAGCCTGGAGATGACCGTCGCATGGATCACTGTGGCCAGATCGGGGCGGGAAAGGTAAGGGACCAAGTGCTTGATGCGGCAAAAGTGGAAAAATGTCACCTTGGCTATTGCTGTAACCTGCGCCTCCATGGAAAGGGAGGCGTCAAGGATTACACCCAAACCCTTAACAGAAGGCAATGGCACTAATTGGACCCCTGCAAGAGAAGGGAGTTGGTCCCTCATCCCCATACTAAGTACCCACCACCAAGAGAAGAATAAAACTATTTACACCTATCCTTGTCCTCAGGGCTTTCCTGAAGATGGGCTTTGTGAACACCTGGCTTCATCAAACTCCATCAAACACTATCTGTGTGGCCCATTGTTATCTTTTCCTCACTCTCTGGGGAGGGGGGAGGTGTATGTGACTCTATGCCTCAGGGATTGTGGAGGCAGGGAAAGCCCTGGATACCCCTCTTCCAGAGAAGTCACCAGCCATTGGAACCAAGGGAATGGGTCAAACTGTTGATTTTTGGCAATTATTTGCTTCTATATTGGATAGTCGCAGGAAACAGTATGATACCTTGGTGTCAAAGAAAGATAGGACGTTTTTTATGTATGCTACAACAGCAGCAAGAGTTCTTCTAGCAAAGTATTGGAAGACACAAGAACTACCCACGCTGGAAGAGTGGCAGACGAAGGTGATTGACTATATGGGACTGGCGGAGATGACGGGCAGAATCCGTGACCAAGGGAAAGAGACGGTGGAAGAAGACTGGAAGAAATTTAAATTTTATCTTAAGAACTGTTGTAAAATTATTGAGTGTTAAAATGTCATGGGTAAGGTAAAGCAGATTTGCAGCGGAAAATGATTGGGTAAGAGAAAAAGGTGAAAGAAAGGGAATTATAAGTAATTTAGATCAGGGGTTGCTGGAAAAGTCTAAAACAGGGATGCAGAAAAGGGAGGCATGGGGAAGTCGTCGAAATTGGGTATAAGGAAAAAAGGTTATGAAATTATACATGTGTATATGTTTGTTTGTTTTTGTATTGTTATTTGTAATGTCTTATAATATATGTTGGAAAATCAATAAAAATTTTATATATAAAAAAAAGGAAACAGTATGATACCTGGTATCCACTTATTGCTAGAGTTTTATAGACTACTTTTTAGAGGTTGTGGTGGGGACTTGGGATTTTGGGGGAGTCGTTTAACTCCCCACCCCCACCCAGTTCCTGGTTTTAACAGTGCTAAGTACTTTACGAATTCTTAAAGTTTTGTTTTAAAGTTTCTTGTTTAAGTTTCGTTTCCACAAGGCCCTTAAGATGTCTTCTGCCTCTCCCTCTCTGCTTCTACGTTTCTCAAACAAGTCATGGACAAGGCGGACTCACAGTCTGGGCACTCAGCCCAAGACCTCATAATCAGCGAAGCCAGGGGAGGAAATTGCGGCTGTGGGACAAAGGATAAGCCCTCCATTCCCTGACTTGCAGTGGTAAACATGAAGAAAAACACATACCGTGTGTCATGGTTTTATTCCTGAAATGGCTGCGGCCACCCAGCAGAAGAGAGGAAAAGGAAAAATGGACTTGTCCAAAATTCCTCATGAATGTGAGCACTGTCTGCATGGAATGGCAGCAGTGGGGAATAATAATAATAATAATAATAATAATAATAATAATAATAATAATAATAATAATAATTTATTATTTATACCCCGCCCATCTGGTTGAGTTTCCCCAGCCACTCTGGGCGGCTTCCAACAAAAGATTAAAAATACATTAAAACATCAGTCATTAAAAACTTCCCTAAACAAGGCTGCCTTAAGATGTCTTCTGAATGTCAGGTAGTTGTTTATATCTTGGGGCCTCACAATTTGGTGTCCCTTGTCCTCCATTCTACAAAATAGCTGTGGTGGCCTCTGCTGCACCCCAAGGCTCCGTGCCCCCCTAAATCTGCCCCGATGTCCGGCAGGAGTTCAAATTCTCACAAGCCCTGAATATAAAGATGAGAAGGGTAAAAATAATAATCTTGGTTACCAAGCCCCAGGAGTTTGTAAGAGCTGAAGGTGGGGCTATGAGGAAAAACCTGCTCATTTGGACTTGCCTAGGCAGGATCCAAGCTGTCCCAACATTCATTAAGAGCTTATGCTCCAAGGTATAATTCAACCCATGTCATACTGGCATCCATAAGAAGCTTTTCAACAAATGCCAAGACTGATGTGTGCTTGTTTTAGAAATACAGTGGTACCTCGGGTTAAGAACTTATTTCATTCTGGAGGTCCGTTCTTAACCTGAAACTCTTCTTAACCTGAGGTACCACTTTAGCTAATGGGGTCTCCCGCTGCTGCCGCACCGCCAGCGCGCAATTTCCGTTCTCATCCTGAGGTAAAGTTCTCAACCCGAGGTACTACTTCTTGGTTAGCGGAGTTTGTAACCTGAAGTGTTTGTAACCTGAGGTACCACTGTAAAGAGAAACAGAAGGTTGGGCAGTGCTGCATTATAAATGTAATAAAGGACATATTTACATTTTATTACAGTGGTACCTTGGGTTACAGACACTTCAGGTTACAGACTCTGCTAACCCAGAAATAGTACCTCGGGCTAAGAACTTTGCTTCAGGATGAGAACAGAAATCGTGTGGCGGCAGCAGGAGGCCCCATTATCTAAAGTGGTACCTCAGGTTAAGAACAGTTTCAGGTTAAGAACAGACCTCCAGAACGAATTAAGTTCTTAACCTGAGGTACCACTGTACATTATTTCCTGTAGAGGAGAAGTGGGGGTGTTCCTGGACTACAACCCCCATCATCCCTCACGACTGACCAATCTGGCTTCAGAATTATGCTTTGTGGGGGGAGGGAGTCTCAGTATGCAACTATAGATTAAGAAAGGGAGATAATTAGGAGGTAATTAGGTAATTAAGTAATTAGGAGGGGGTGCCATCTGCTTGCTTTTCCATTCTTTTGAAGGCACTTCTATTTCTCTTGGTCATCTCAATCCTCCATTTCCCCTATTTTCCTGTCTTTCTTTCTTTCTCTCTCTGTTATCCACCCCTCCCCCCATATCTTATTTTATCTTCCATTTTCTTTTTTTTGTTTTGACATGTTCAAGGGTGGGCTCCGCAATGGCTGCTTGTGCAGTAGGGAGAAAATGCTTAGAATAAACCTTGACTTTTGTACGGTTAGTGCTGCAAGCAAATTAAAAAAATAAGAGGATATCAGGTGTGCAGTTAGCTAACTGACACATTGTGGGTGTTGATAAGCAGCTCAGATATGGAGCTGAGAAGAAATTTCTCAGAAAAGATGCTTTGATCATGTTCTGTATTGCACCTTCCCTCCCTTAAACCTAAAGTCGCCTTGAACAATGTTCTCCAAATGTTCTCAGCCTTTCTGTGCAGCTGCTGATTCTTCCCCACAATGCCCTGGAACGGGGCTAGCTCTGGGTCACTGTGGGGGCCAGGTTTGGAGTATTGTCCCTCCCCCCTCCCGAGAATATTCAACAACATTATTCCTCAGTTTTGTTTTCTGAAAATAGCTTGGGTAATTTGCAGAGGGAGTCTCTATTTTGTGTTATTCGTCAGACTCACTGGTAACCCACAGCGAAGAGGAAGAAGAAAGGAGGAAGGGTGATGTGAAAAAGAGACACAGCTAGTGGGGGAAGTTTTGGAAGCTCTCCCCAACCCCGCCCCTTCTCTAATTAAAATCACACATTTCCATTCTTGCTTTTCCAGAAACAATAACATTTATTGGGGAATTGTCAAAGGAACAACCAGGAGCTTAAAGTAAGGTTACCAGATTTTTTCCCAATGAATCTGGGGACACAATCAATCAATCAATCAATATTACATGTTTGGGATGTTGATGCTGCAGTGATGGCGGTGGCAGAGGGGCTGCCGCCACCTTGACCTCAACCACCACGTTTCCCCTTCCTCTGAGGCTTCTATCTCCTTTCTCCATGAGCCTGGGCAGCCCCTGAGTTGTTGGTTCTTTGATGGTGGTGGTGGTGGCGGGGAGGCGGTGCGTGGTGGGTCAGGCATGGAAGGCGGAGAAGGAGGGTCGAGAGCAGTGGCGGCAGTGAGGCTCAGGCAGCGAGATGCCTCCCTTCCCATCGGAGTAGCCCCAATCCCATTCCTACTTGCGTGCAAGCAGGAGGGGGCACGGATCGCTCAGCTGGGAAGGGAGGCTTCCCATTGCCTTACTGAGAGGTCCCTGCCCCCTCCTGCTTACACGCAAGCTCTGATAGGTAGCGTGAAGCCTCCCTTCACAGCTCAGTTGCTGGGGTCAGGGAAGGTGGAGGCAGCCCGGAAGCTGCCTCTTCAAGCCCCTGCACCACCATCATATTCTGAGCAGCTCCTGAAGCCAGCCAGAGGCAACTGCTCCAGGCTGCTGAGACTGCCGCTGCTGCATTTCCCGGGGACGTTAGATGAAATCCGGGGACATTCCGGGGATGGAATTTGCCCCGGGACTTCACAAATCCCCGGGAAACGGGGACGTCTGGTAACCCTAGCTTAAAGTGGAGTCCTGATTATTGCCTTCCTGGGGCAAGGCAGGCTCCCATCTTGCCCATCGACTGAGGAGAGGTAAGAACCACTCAAGGAGGGGAGAGCAAGAGGTGCAAGAGGTTCGAGCACAACGGAGTCACTCAGTCCCAGCAATGATGAGAAAGCACTGCTTTCAAATAGATTCAGATTTTAAATAGATTCAGATTTAATTTCAAGGTGCATCATGACAGCTGACATACAAGACAAGACAAACAAAACAAAAGGGTTATTGAGGGCTGCACCCTGAGTTGTGCCTCCAGAGTTTTACACATGCAGATAAACATCACTCTTTTCATGTCATTCTAACCACTCTAGCTAACCACAAGGCTCTTCATATCGATTACATAGGAAACATCTGCATAACCACTTCCTGTAGAAAAAGCAGGCAGGGAAAAAGCACTTTCTATCTTTTTCCATAAACTAAAAAAAGCCCCGACTTCCCTCCCCCTCTTTCTCTCTCTTTCGCTCTTGCCTATGGATCATGCTAGCCATAGCAAGCACTGCATAAGCAAATCAAAATGGTGTCTTCCTTGCCTCTGTCTGTTTTAAGAAAAGGTCTTGCATTCTCCATCTCGCATCCCATGGAAGCCACCTCTCCTCCCCACGGCTGATCTCTGAAGCAGACCCCACAGTCCATTGAAACTTTCAAAAATGGAAGTTGAAAGGAGCAGCGTGAGGTGGCTTACAAAGGGCAACATTTGTCAGTGGGTGCCTGGTGCCTCTTGGGAAGTTTGCAAGGGAGTCCCAAAGGCAGCTGCTTTACTGTCCTCCTGAATGGGTAATCAGGAGAGGAGACAAATGATTGCAGTACACGGGAAAACAGGACGCTGACTTTTACAGAGCCAGGCAAATTGATCCGTCTACCTCAGTATTTTCCACACTGACTGACAGCTGCACTCCAACATTTCAGCCAGACTTGAGGAAGGTGTGGAGCAACAGTGGTGTGGGTTAGAGGGGGGAGATGGCTTATGGAGAGCCCTGAGGGCTAGTCAGGCATGCCCCACAACTAGGGGAGCGGAGGGCTCTGTGGTCTCAACCAGGGATGTCCAAGAGGTCGATCACAATCTACCAGTCGATCGCGGGGGTGTCCCAGGTCGATCGCTGTAGTTTTGTAAGTGATCTCCCTGTTGCTCTTAAGCAATTGTTACGCACCCCGCCCCCACTTTGAGAGGCTGATTTCTTTGCCTGGGTGGCAGAGTTTGGGAAGGCAGAAGGTGAGCTGACTGCTGAGCGATTGATTTAGCACACTCCTCCTAAAACCAGCCTGGTGAATTCTTTCCAAAAGAAGCTCAACAACTTTGGCTCCCCCCAAAAAAGCATAACAACTTAACTACTGGCAATGACAATGGGTAGATTACAGCCTTTTTATACTTTGAGTAGATCGCAGTCCCTTGGGAGTTGGATGTGCCTGGTCTAAACCACTGAGCCTCTTGGACTTGCTGATCGGAAGGTCGGCAGTTCAAATCCCTGTGACGGGGTGAGATCCCGTTGCTCCATCCCAGCTCCTGCCAACCTAACAGTTTGAAAGCACACCAGCATGGGTAGCTAAATAGGTACCTCTGCGGCGGAAAGGTAAATGGCATTTCTGTGCACTCTGGTTTCCATCATGGTGTCCCACTGCACCAGAAGTGGTTTAGTCATGCTGGCCACATGACCCAGAAAGCTGTCTATGGACAAACACCGGCTCCCTTGGCCTGAAAGCGAGATGAGCGCCGCAACCCCATAGCCGCCTTTGACTGGACTTACCCATCCAGGAGTCCTTTACCTTTTACCTTTTACCCCACAACTGACACATTTTAAGCTGGATATTGTGGACCACAGAAGCCAATCCCAGCTTCTGTTTTGATCCCGGAATATCCCATGAAGACTAGCACCTTGGCATGAGTCAGCAAGGCTGCATCTGACCCTGCAGTTCAGCACCAGACCACCTTCTGGGAGTGCTTTGGCAATCATCAAAGGGTCGTGCCAAAGCGCCTCTGGGAGGCCATGCTGTCTGGGGGTGGGGAGGAGGCCACGGCAGTGGAGGAAGAGGTTGCAGCCACAGAGGAGGAGGACAGCAAAGGTGTGGAGGAGGAGGGAGCGAGGATGTGGGCAGGGAAGGGAGGGGTGGGTGTTGGTGCGCGTGAGCCATGGGCTGGTGAGATGGTGTGGGGTATCCCAATTTGCCCTCTTAAAATGTTGGGGTCCTGCTGGTTTCACATGATTCAAAATCACATTATAAGGGATTATTATTATGACCAGAATGTAATTGAAACTAATGAGATTTTGGAATGCAGAAATAAAGAAAATCATCAAACCATCAAATCTAGCACACGGGGGAGGGCACTTTATCTAAATTATACAATTTGGCATTTGAACGATTAGTAATTGTATTATAAATTGGTATTGTTCTAATGAGGCTATTATTGGAGTGTAATTGAAAACTAATAGAATTTATTATAAAAAAACATTCATCCTGTTCTGCTTCTTGAAGGCTTTGCCAACATCAGAAACTGCAGCAACTGGCTGCTGGATTAATCCCAAAAAGAGGTAAAAAGAATAATTATGCAAGATAGAATGGGCCTCATAGAAAGTGGAGAGAGAAGTTTTTCTCCCTCTCTCATAACACCAGAAGTCCACGGAAACATCCATGGAAGCTGAACGTTGGAAAATTCAGGAGAAAACAAAGTTCGTCTTCATCCAGCGCATGGTTAAAGTATGGCGCTCTTTCGCCCAGGAGGCAGTGATGATTCCCCACTTGGATGGCTTCAAAAGAGGGCGAGAAAGGTTCGTGGGGGAGACGGCTATTGAGAGCTACTAGCCATGAGGTCTGTGCTTTGCCTCCTTCTGAGTTACTGGAAACTGCAGGCAGGCATAGAGCTCTTGTGAGTTTCCCACAGACATCTGGGTGGCCCCTGTGAGAACAGGGTGCTGGACTCCATATGCCAATGGCCTGATCCAGCCAGGCTCTTCTGACGTTCTTATAGTCTTATGAAGCTCAGTTTAATAAACAGTCCTCATGCTGAACCAGACGGGAATTCAGGACAAAGGAGAGGCAGGGAAGGAAACCCCACCCCTTTTAGTTCTGGCTTCCCCTGTTGGCTTCAAACCAGCTACTGCAATAACAATTCCAGGAAATCAGTTCCATTTCCAGAAATCCAGGAAATTTAGTAGCAGCTGCTGACAATAGGTCTGTATAAGGAAATTTGGCACCACCTAAAAACATTAGTGACAGCTGGACCATAAAGAAGGCTGTTCGCCGAAGAATTGATGCTTTTGAATTATGGTGCTGGAGGAGACTCTTGAGAGTCCCATGGACTGCAAGAAGATCAAACCTCTCCATTCTGAAGGAAATCAGCCCTGAGTGCTCACTGGAAGGACAGATCCTGAAGCTGAGGCTCCAATACTTTGGCCACCTCATGAGAAGAGAAGACTCCCTGGAAACGACCCTGATGCTGGGAAAGATGGAGGGCACAAGGAGAAGGGGACGACAGAGGACGAGATGGTTGGATAGTGTTCTTGAAGCTACCAGCATGAGTTTGACCAAAATGCAGGAGGCAGTGGAAGACAGGAGTGCCTGGCGTGCTCTGGTCCATGGGGTCACGAAGAGTCGGACACGACTAAACGACTAAACAACAACAACAACAACAAGGCAAGATGAGCGCCGCAACCCCAGAGTCGGCCACGACTGGACCTAATGGTCAGGGGTCCCTTTACCTTTACCTAAGGATAGAAGAGGCACACAGGCAAAGGTCCCTATAATTAAAGCTATGGTTTTCCCAGTAGTGATGTATGGAAGTGAAAGCTGGACCATAAAGAAGGCTGATCGCTGAAGAATTGATGCTTTTGAATTATGGTGCTGGAGGAGACTCTTGAGAATCCCATGGACTGCAAGAAGATCAAACCTCTCCATTCTGAAGGAAAAGCCCTGAGTGCTCACTGGAAGGACAGATCCTGAAGCTGAGGCTCCAATACTTTGGCCACCTCATGAGAAGAGAAGACTCCCTGGAAAAGACCCTGATGTTGGGAAAGATGGAGGGCCCAAGGAGAAGGGGACGACAGAGGACAAGATGGTAGGACAGTGTTCTCGAAGCTACCAGCATGAGTTTGACCAAACTGCGGGAGGCAGTGGAAGACAGGAGTGCCTGGCGTGCTCTGGTCCATGGGGTCACGAAGAGTCGGACATGACTAAACGACTAAACAACAACAAAAGAAACATGGTTGCTTAGAAAGTTGAGGTACATAATTATAATCTGCTTTAATATTTTTACTTTTGTATGTTTTAAATTAGGGTTGTATTTTTTCTGATTTTATTGTTTTATCTTTTTGTATACTGCTGTGAGGGTTTTACAATAAAGTGGTGTGTGAATCTTATGACTCCCAGGTTTGGGGAGGCAGAAACAGGGACTCTCCTGTGCATGAGTAGGTTAGGTTTGTCACTTTCAAAAAATTCTTACTGCCTGGTGCTACTTAGCCATTTTTTATGGAGCAGATTTTGGACACCTAAACGCTACCCAACTTTTGTGATACCTTGCAATGGCTGCCTCCTAAACATTAAGATCTTTCATTATTTTTAAAATCTCATTGTCTTTTGCATTCCTCCCTCAAGAGGCTCCATAAAATTATAGAAGCCAATGCTCTTTTCAACTTTCTGCAGGCATTTTCTTTTTGCTTCGTTCCCATAGCATTTTCTCTAAAGTACTGTAAGGTTGTCATTTGTTAGTCTCAAAACTCAGCAGTCGCCAAGTTGCCAACTGGCACCAGGACTTCAGCAGCTGTTTTTCTTTCTGCACATTGAGGGTGACCACATTCCCCACTGGGAGGTCCTGCCCTTTGTTTGTGGGGTTGATTTTAAATCATGCTAAAAATTCTTTTGCACTTTGTGCCCAAGAATGCCTTCAGCCTCTAATAGGGTTGCACTGTTCTCTGAAGCAGGGGAGAAGACCCTGGGCAATTGAAACCATCTCTAGATCCAGGCTGGGGGTGACATTAAAGGCTGGGTGGGGCTGGAGCCAGAAACGGCTGACAAGGACTTCGCAAGTGAGAATGAGGAAGCGGGGGAGGGGGAGGAAGAGGAGGAGGAGGAGGAGGAGGGGGGAAGAATATAAATAGCAGGAACCAATCACTTTGAAAACTTGTTTTGCTTCTTGTGGGTTTGGTCAGCATCAGATACTTGTTCCAGCACTGCAGAATTTAGCTGCTAGATTGATTCTGCCAGAAGGTAAAAACAAGAATTCTACGATGTATTGGAGGGGATATTGGGAGGGGGAGGAAAGGGAGAGGGTGGGATGGGGAGGGAGATTGGGGAAAGGAGGAGGAGAGGAGGAAGGGGGAGAGGATTTTGGACTGAAGAAAAAACATTTCTAAAATAATATAAGCAGTGCTCTTTTTCTTAAAAAATATTTAGGGGTTCTCTCATTTTGACTCAAGAAAATCACCAATTTATAGTTGAAATCAGGAAAAATGTATACAGTAACTGGACAGGACAGAGAAGACTTATTCCCAAAGGTGCCTTTTTTTGTTTTGTTTTTTGAAAAAAGGAAACCCAGAGGGGAAAACGCAAATCCTCACACCAAAATTTGTGGTTCTGACAAAAAAGAAAAAAAAAAGAAGAAAAAGGAATGAACTGATTATTAAGGACCACAGAAATTATTTTTTTAAAAAAATATCCAGAAAAGAAGGGGAATTTAGGTGCTTCTAAAAGCCTTCCTGCACCCAAAAATAAATGGTAAAACAGAGGGGGCCAACAACCAGACATGGACAGATACTTTCAGTTGGGGCGGGAAGAAAAGAGAGAAAATTTAGTGAAATAAGAGAAGGAGAGGGGGAAGCAAACAAGAGTCAAAGCAGGGAGTTTCGCCCCTCCCCTCAAGGGATCTAAGGCAATAGGAAGGACATTAAAGCTTCTCTCCAAATGACCTGGCGGCCTTTTCTTTTCCTAGATTCAGGTAGGTAGCTGTGTTGGTCTGACGCAGTCGGAATAAATAAATAAAATGTCCAGTAGCACCTTAGAGACCAACTAAGTAAGTTCTGGGTATTACCTTTGCATGCACACGAAAGCTTATACTGTACTATGGGTCGGCAAACTAAGGCCCGCGGTCTGGATCAGGCCCAATTGCCTTCTGGATCCGGCCCGCGGACAGTTTTGGAAAGGGCGTGGGGATTCTCATTGTTCGGGCTGTGCCATTCCCCCCCCGCGCCATCCCCCCCTCTTACGCACACCACGGCGGTGCCTCCTCCTTCTCCTACTGGCTTCTTCCCGCCCTGCCTAGAGGAGGAAGGGGGCTGGGCTTTGTTGGATCAGTGTGAGCGCTTGAGGGGCCGCCATTTTAAGCAGCCCTTCTCCAGAGCCAAGCCCTGCCAAGCGCTGCTCGTCGTCCCTCCGCCGCCACCAGCCCCTGCCGCCCGCAACGCACAGGTAAGCTGTGTCCTTTATAAAAAACTGCATCTGTGGGATCTTTGTGGGGCCTGCCTGGCATGCTGTGTCCTTTTATTTAAAATGGGAGGAGGACTACATGCCCCCCCCACTGCAATGAGCATAGGAATTCGCGTCCCCCCCCCAAAAAAAAACAAATATAGTCCGGCCCTCCACAAGGTCTGAGGAACAGTGGCCTGGCCCCCAGCTGAAAAAGTTTGCTGACCCCTGGTTTATACCCAAAACATACTTAGTTGCCCTCTAATGTGCTACTGGACAATTTATTTTATTTTCCTAACATTCATTGGGGCGGGGTAGAGAGAGAGATAGATTGGAGGAAAGCCATGAAAGCAGGCGAGAAAGGGAAGGAGGAAAGGAGTGAGAAATGTTTCGGGTCTGGAAGCACAAGGAAACCCGGGACCTCAGGAATCAATGAAAGATCAGGCTGGGGAACGGGCGCAGGCAGTGCCAGATTTATGTATAAGCTAAACAAGCTCTAGCTTAGGGGCCCACTCTCTTGCCCCCCCCAACAAAATTTAAAGAAAGAAACCTTGGATGTTCATTTCCAAAACAAGATAAAAAAACAAATAAAATAAAACCTACACACAGCACAACAGTGTTTTGTGTCGTGTAGGCTCCTAGGATGTGAGTAAAGGGTTCTGCCTGCTAGCCTGCTCCCTAAAATATCACTGGTTTGCTCATTTCTATATATAGGGTGCCTACATTCTGCATGGACTGGTTGCATGGCAACATGGGCAAATGGCTTTAAATACCTATGAGGTCCATAAATTGCCATATAGCATATATTCAACACAAAAAACAGCGACAATTTGTTGTTGACAAAGGACAGCTTGACATATAAAGGGCCCCATTAGCTTCAGGAGCTTAGGGCCTCATCAAACCTCAATCCGGCCCTGGGCGCAGGGCACATCTGCAAGGGGAGGGAGGATCTCATGGAGGGGCAGGCCAGGCAGGTCCTGCGGCTGTGCAGATGCCATCCTCCGTCCCTCTCCCTGCTGGATGCTGGGCTGGGATTAGATGACCATGGAGCTCGCAGGTGACTGCTTCCTTCGTGCCTCTCCCCTCCTGCTGCTGCCGCCACCGCCGCTTCCTTCCCCTCTTTCCCAGGAACATTTAGATTCACAAAATGTTTAGGGGTACGGGTACTCCCGCGTGGCCCCAGAAAAAAAAGCACTAAATATAAGGCTGGCTTTGTTTGATTGGGGGAACTCCTAGAATCCCTTTGGGGGTCATGAGGGAGGAGAGGGGGAGAATGTTCCCTTGTGCAAGGAGAAATCCTTGTGCTGACAGAACGTTCTCTTGGCACTGCTAGGAACACAACCCAAAGTTCTCACCCCCTCATTCAATATAATAGGGAATCTAAAAATGGCTATACTGTTGTTCAGGCTTCAGAGAAAAGTGGAAGAAATTTGCAGAAATATGAGCCTCTCTGGATTAAGCCTGCCAAATTTTAGGCAGATCCGTTCAGAGGTTTTTGTGCTGGACACCTTAATTAAAGTGGGTCAGACCTCACCTGGAGTACTGTGTCCATTTCTGGGCACCACAATTTAAGGAGGATATTGACAAGCTGGAACGTGTCAAGAGGAGAGCGACATTTCCTCATAATCAAAAACAAAAAAAATTTTTTCTTCCAGTAGCACCTTAAAGACCAACTAAGTTCTTGGTATGAGTTTTCGTGTGCATGCACACTTCTTCAGATACACTGAAACAGAAGTTGCCAGATCCTTCTATATAGTGAGAAGGTGGGGAGGGGTATTACTCAGAAGGGTGGTGGGAATGGGTGATTGGCAGATAGCTGTGATGAGCCTGTTGACGACTCTTAACGACTGCAATAGGTCTTACAGGAAAAAGCAAGGGGTGAGAAGGTGAAAAATGGCTTTGTCATGTATAATGAGATAAGAATCCAATGTCTTTGTTCAGACCAGGTCTCTCCATGGTTTTAAGTTTGGTAATGAGTTGCAATTCAGCAGCTTCTCTTTCCAGTCTATTTCTGAAATTCCTTTGTAGTAAAACAGCTACCGTATTTTTCGCTCTATAACACGCACCAGACCATAACACGCACATAGTTTTTAGAGGAGGAAAACAAGAAAAAAAAATTCTGAATGAAACAGTGGATGTATCATTTTTGTGCTTCATGCTGCGGCCACAGACATGTGATTTGACGGTGAGTTTGGGGTAGCCCAATGCAAAGATCCTGAGGATCCATGTGGATCCATGCTTTGTAACCACGTTTTTGCACCATTGCAGCCCCAGACAACAGTGGGTGCGTGATTTTTTTTGGTGCAGGCTGTAGCCATGGACATGCTATGTGATCTGATGGTGAATTTGGGGTGACCCAATGCAAAGATCCTGAGGATCCATGTGGATCCATGCTTTGTAACCACGTTTTTGCACCATTGCAGCCCCAGACAACAGTGGGTGCGTGATTTTTTTGGTGTAGGCTGTAGCCATGGACATGCTATGTGATCTGATGGTGAATTTGGGGTGACCCAATGCAAAGATCCTGAGGATCCATGTGGATCCATGCTTTGTAACCACGTTTTTGTACCATTGCAGCCCCAGGCAACAGTGGGTGCATGATTTTTTTGGTGCAGGCTGTAGCCATGGACATGCTATGTGATCTGATGGTGAATTTGGGGTGACCCATTGCAAAGATCCTGAGGATCCATGTGGATCCGTGCTTTGTAACCATGTTTTTGCACCATTGCAGCCCTGTTTTTGCATCAGATCATTGCTATGTGATCTGATGGTGAATTTGGGGTGACTCAATGCAAAGATCCTGAGGATCCATGTGGATCCGTGATTGGAACCACGTTTTAAGTAGGGAGGGAAGGAAAAACATAGAAGCGACAAGGAGAGGGGTGTGCAGAGAAGCAGCTGGCTAAGAATGCAGGAGAGGGGTTTTACCGGAGGGAGGAAAGGCAGGCAAAAGTCCCCCCCCCCACAAGCCAGCCAGCTCTCTCTCTTTCTCTCCCCCCCCCCAACCTGCATGTTGCCTTCGAGTCCCAGACGCACGGAGAGGAATTAGACGCTCTGCTTGCCTGGAGGGGAGGGGTTTTCTCTGCTCTTTGTTCCGTTTGAGCAAACACAGTAAGGAAACAGAAGCGGGTGGGCAGTAAGACCCTGAGGCAGAATGCAGGAAAGCAGCAGCTTTCCTCCCTTCTCCGGACGATTTGATATTTGCCTGATTTTTGCCTTCACTCGTGTTTGTCAGCTCCAGGGACCACACATTCGCTCAATAACACGCACAGACATTTCCCCTTACTTTTTAGGAGAAAAAATCTGCGTGTAATAGAGGGAAAAATACGGTACTTTCCTCATAAGGCTTGGAAAACAGGCTTCATGAGGAGGAGGAGCTGGGTAGGAGGAGACTGGGGGGAAATATATTACGATAGCCATCTTCAACTATCTCAAGGGCTCCTCCCTTTCACATTTACTCAACGCCTTTGTTTCATTAAGTAGAAACATTACTGTAATCATTTAGACTAAAAAGAAGCAATATTTCATATGTGAATTTTCCAGCTTTGTAAATTAGTATATGTAAGACCACCATTAGGGCTTTTTTGGGGAGTGGGGACTATACTAGTATGGAAGCAAAAGTGACCTTTTATAGATTTCAAGAAGAGATAATTCATTTCTCCTCTGTAATTTTCTCTCCACAGAGGAATCTTGGGACATTGATGTCATGGTGAAAATTGATGCAAGAGACTCTCCGAAACTGAGCCATTCTCTATATGGTAAGTGAGTCTGATGAGAGAGGCATGAGTTTGTCTCCACCTACTGTCAGAAAAGTTACCAATTTGCTGCTGGGATGAGAGCTGCAAGATGTAGGCCAGCTAATCAAATTCATGGAGACTCTAGTTTATTCAGGCAATTAAAAGCAGTAGGAGAACCCCTGCTTGACTGACTTCATAACTTTGCGTTATGCAACACTTTTCAGAACGTATCATTCAAAACATCTTTTAGGTTCCTCTTTCTTTCAGGAACCCAATCTGGCCAAAGATGTGTTGACATTAACTGAAATATATATGCTGAAAGCAGACACTCAGAGCTGCATATTGCTGACGAACCACTTTGCTGCCTAGTCCTTACATTTGGACCTGATTTTCTTTAACTGTCAGTTATGCCATCCTCCATATATAATTAATATAGCAACCTTAGTACATCTGCTAATCCTGGTCCGTTAACTACGAACTTCTAGTTTGACTTATTTGGGTGAGGCAAGCTTGAAAATTCACTATCCTGTATTGAATGAATAAAG
The DNA here is from genome assembly GCF_964270895.1 of Podarcis filfolensis. NCBI lineage: Eukaryota > Metazoa > Chordata > Lepidosauria > Squamata > Lacertidae > Podarcis > Podarcis filfolensis. The sequence goes on from NC_139605.1 coordinate 15,169,963, forward strand.
CTTCTTCTAGCACAGGGAAATCTTGTTTGGTTGAACCATTCATTTTAATGCATTTTGTTTTGCACATTAATGGATCTACCTGTGATGTGTTGGAACCAACCCTATGTTATACAGAAATGTGCAAGAGCTCAAACAGTATCCCCTTAATGGTTTGTTTTACAATCAAGGTTAAAATGGTTTCAGGATACAGTGGAACCTCTACTCACATACGGAATCCCTTCCGGAGGTCCGTTCATGAGTAGATCCGGGTTGCTGGTAGAAGCACCATTCTGCGTGTGCGCATTCGGCAGCAGCACCGTTCTGCGCATGTGCAGACGCATATTGTTCGCCAGTAGGGGCGGTGGTAAGTCGAGGTTCTACTGTATTTGCTTGAGGTTGCTGCACTAGCTTGAGATGCATGAACAAAATATCGCATTCTCCTTCGAAATAGGATAGAGATTCCCTTCTGGCAGACTGCTGCCAGTGGATTTAAGAAGGCTGCCACTATTTGTCTCAGACGCCCAAGTGACCTCAGCTAGAAGTTGGGCATTTAGCGCCACCAGTTGAAGCTGTGAAAGGCTCTTCCAGCAGAGATACATCTTCACTTCTGACTTCTAAGCTTGACTTGAAGACCTTTTCTTATGCCAACGAGGCTATACAGCTGTTTAAAATGTTGTTGATCTTCCAGCTATATTAATGATAAAAACATAAAGGTACCCCTGACCATTAGTCCAGTTGTGGACAACTCGGGTTGCGGTGCTCATCTCGCTCTATAGGCCAAGGGAGCCGGCTTTTGTCCTCAGACAGCTTCCGGGTCATGTGGTCAGCATGACTAAGCCGCTTCTGGTGAACCAGAGCAACGTACGGAAATGCCGTTTACCTTCCTGCCAGAGCAGTACCTATTTATCTACTTGCACTTTGACGTGCTTTCGAACTGCTAGGTGGGCAGGAGCTGGGCCTGAACAACGGGAGCTCACCCCGTCGCGGGGATTCGAACCGCTGACCTTCTGATCGGCAAGTCTTAGGCTCTGTGGTTTAGACCACAGCACCACCCGCATCCCTTTATATTCATGATATATTTATATATATTTACTATTTCTACTGGTGATATTTGTTTTATTGTATAACTATTATTCTGAAGCACTTTGATAGTTTAGGAGATGGTGGCAAGTAAATGCTTTTTAATAAAATAAATAACTAGTGACTCACCAGCCATGTGCAGAGGCCTACCAGTTGGCTGATTTTCTGGTGGGAGGCACCAAGCTTCATGATGCCACAGGTGAATTTGGTTCATCTCTTACCCTTCTAACATCCCGTTGACCAAAATCGGGAGGTTTCTTTTTTGGTCTCCAGCTGACTTGCACCAGAGCACAGGACCAAAAAAATGAGACATTCTGGGATACAATCAGAAGCCAGAATTGGCTTCTGTAATTCTAGGATGTCCCACATAAATCAGGACTGTTGAGTGGTATGACATCTTGGTGTGATGCAACCTTGAACTCACACCTTCAATGTGGGTGGAATACCCAGGCCTTGGTAGACATGGAGCCCTCCAGATACTTTGGAGTTTCTAGAAGGACTTGTCTGGCATCTTGTTGAAACCAAGGACACATTAACACTTTATTTCCCCCTGTAGGTTTGCACAATAATGAAAAAAAGAAACTCGCTTTTACTGTAATAATTGTGATCTTGGTGGTTAATGTCAGTCTGATCATTTCCATCATCATCAGAAGCACTGCTTTATCAGGTAAGTGAAGAGCCATTTTGCTGTAACTTCTGCCAGGTTATCAACAGGCCACCTGCTCTCACAGATCTCCTCTCCTCAGTAGCTAGAATAGCTTTATTGGTGTTCAGTTGAGGTAGCCTGGAAGCAGTTGCAAATGGAGGCCCACATTCAGGCAAGGTAGACTTCATGTACTGTAATAATAGACCAATATGCACACATAATATACGGTACATACACAATACGCACACAATTTCAAGTGATTTAAATTGTATGATACAATTCTAATCAAAGGCATATCTCAGGGAGAGTCAACTAGACCCCGGCTCTGTATTTCATGGATAGTCAATTGAGGTCGACTATCTATGGTTGAGCCACAAGAGAAGCTGCTCTATGTCCTGCAAGCTCCTCAGTTTTTGGACAGAGATGGCACAGGGCTGTCTGCCCTCCCTCCTACCCTCATTTCCCCACCCTTATCCAGGCCCCCTGGAGATGATGGGGGTTGACCGGAGACCTCCTGCACACAGTTTTTGTGTGTGGTGTATTTGCAATTACGTTGTTATACTGTATTTTTATGTGATTGTCCTTATGATGCTTGAAATGTGTTCCCATATTTTTTGTTGCAAGCTGCTTTGAGCATAATTCCTTTTACGGAAAGGCAGCACACAGATATAATGTTGATGAGTGGAGTACATTGCCTGACCTTTATTTTGGGTAGGACTGTTTATAAGCTATGGATAGTGATCTGCCTCACTTTCTGATACCTTTCTAGGGAGAAGCACAGTATTGCCACCTGCCCTACCTTCTTCCACTTCAGCTGAATGCTGTCCAGACGGCTGGATTGGCTACCAAAGAAAATGCTACTATTTTTCGGACAGTGAAGGAAACTGGACTTACAGCCAGAATTACTGTGCCTCTTTCAATGCCTCTTTGGTCGTGATTGACTCCCAAGAAGAGATGGTGAGTGGAAAGATGCAGAGCAGAGTCTGCAGCCCCAAATGGAGTTGATTCTCCACTTGGATGAGGGTTGAAAATGTATTCACACTTCTTTTCTTTATTAAGAGTTTCTTGAGTCGGTACAAAGGTCCTCATGACCACTGGATTGGTCTCCAAAGGATGGATGACCAGGAACCTTGGAAATGGATCGATGGCACCATTTTCAATAAATGGTGAGATCTCTCTCCCCCCCACCCCCGCATTGTGTGTCAAGAAATAAATGTCAAAAGTCCAGAAACTAGAAATTTGGCAGAACCAGCCATTTAAATGTCCGGGCTATGCAGAATGTTTTGCTTTTGAAAAACACTCTCTCTCTCTCTCTCTCTCTCTCTCTCTCTCTCTCTCTCTCTCTCTCTCCACACACACACACACTTTTGAATTTATTCAGGAGGGAGGACAGAGACATAGCTACAGTGGTTGGAGCCTGGGGGCAGGGGGCAGCTAGCCAGGATTTTGCCCCAGGTGAAGCCTTCATAGGGGTGCCATTGAGTCACCCAGCCTGAGTGTGTGTTGATATTTCCACTCTTCTTCTGGTCAGGGGTTTTTATACCTTTTGCTGAGGCCCTGAGCCAAGATCACATAGTCTAAAATGTGAATGTATTAAATTAATATAAATGAAGCTGCCTTCTGCAGTTTTCTTCAGGTGAAAATTAGCTTCCAGGGCTTCCTGTACATACATTGGGGGGTGTGTGTCTCTTTTCAGGTACATACATTGGGGGGGGTCTCTTTTCAGTTGCATGGTCTTATACTTGTTCTTAGGGATACTATTTCTACATTCTGTTGCTTTTTAGGTTTGAAATCCGGGGAGGAGGAACAGGTGCTTACTTAAACCATCTGGGTGTTGCTAGCGGCACCAGTGGAAATGACGAACGCTGGATCTGCAGCAAACCAGTTGGTAAATGAGAAACAACACAGGCTTCTAACTCATGCAGATCACACGCAATGAGGTATGCATAATGTGCTGGCCCCCTGTAGCCTCCACAACCAAAGAGAGTGATTAAGCTATCCACCCTAGCTATTGAATCTGTGGGTATTGGTGGAGGAAAAACCTTACTTGATTTCATTGGGTGGTCCAGATTTTGGGTTTGGTGCAGATTTGCATTTTTCTGTGCAATGTTGGGAGAGAGACACAGGAAACATGTCCCTGTGTGATGTGATACAGCTCATCTTCTCTTTTGTATCTGCAGGTTTGGCAGTGGAAGTGCTGGTCTGGCCCTGCTTCTGTAATGGACTGGAATGTGTCCTTTTATTTAAAATGCCTGGGTTATTTGTGGGGCCTGCCCTGTGTTTTTACATGACTAGAATGTGTGCTTTTATTTAAAATTTATTAAAAATCGGTTATTTGTGGGGCATAGGAATCTGTTCATTTCCTGCCCCCCTGCCCCCAAAATATAGTCTGGCCCCCCACAAGGTCTAAGGGACAGTGGACTGGCCCCCTGCTGAAAAAGTTTGCTGACCCCTGTAATATCTCCCGCTTGGACTACTGCAATGCGCTACCTTTGAAGGTGACCCAGAAACTACAATTAATCCAGAATGCGGCAGCTAGACTGGTGACTGGGAGTGGCCACTGACACCATATAACACTAGTCCTGAAAGACCTACAGTGGCTCCCAGTGTGTTTCCAAGCACAATTCAAAGTGTTGGTGCTGACCTTTAAAGCCGTAAACAGCCTTGGCCCAGTATACTTGAAGGAGCGTCTCTGCCCCCATCGTTTAGGGGGTGGACGTCCATCTCCAAGGGCCTTCTGGCAGTTTCCTCCCTGCACAAAGTGATGTTACAGGGAACCAGGCAGAAGGCCTTCTCAGTAGTGGTGCCTGCCCTCCCATAAGATATCAAGGCAATAAATAACTATCTGACTTTTAGAAGACATTGGAAGGCAGTGGCTCCCCATTTGTAGAATGCTTTTGCCGGGAGGTTCAGCTGGTGCCTTAAAGGGAAATCTTAACAATTAACAATATCACCCAGTATTGCCACAATGACCGCTCCCCGCATAAAACGGGGGGCGCCCTTTGCGTGGATGTGCACAGCCCCTGGATCTGGAGCGGCTCCATCAGCATAGGCTTGGCTTCGTCTTCCCTCAGGTGGGATACCTGGAGGTCTCCACCTACCTCAGTCAGTTGTCCAATCCCGCCTGGGGGAAGCGTTGCCAAGGAGACCAGGCCAGGTGGGGGAGGGACTACCTGCCCACACAATAGAGGGAGGATCTTACCTGGGAATCCTCACTTGGCTCCAGAGCTTCTCCCACCCTACCCACCCTCAGTTAATGTCTTATTTTGCAGGTTAACTTTTCTTCACAGGTTTTGCAGGTTAACTTTTCTTCACAGGTATGCGAGCGCTGCTACGTTAAGGTCGCTGTTAAAGGGCCGGAAAGGAATTTCCCTGCATTGGCAGGTTTCGCCTTTCCCGTAGCAAAACGTCACAACTTTGGCGGTATCAGGCCTTGGGCGGAATCCTTTAGTCTATCTTCCTCTTTGCGGCGGCGATACCAGGGTTCCCCGTTAAAGGGGTTTCTGAAGGGAGGCGTGGACCGTACGCCGAAAGGTCATCATTGCTCTCCCCTGCGGCGTCGTCGTAACGGGGGCGGCTATCTCTGCTTGAACATATGTTCTCCAGAGCCAGCCCATCCCCCCCCAACACTGATGTTCCCCAGATCCCCTGCGAGGGACTGGGAGGGATAACGCCCAATGCCTGAGCCAAGGTTTACCCACATTTGAAATTTAATAAAGTTGTGGCCAATTTAATCACATAGCACGTTGTCTTGAGTCGTTATTCCAAATGATGGGGGGGGGGGCGCTCGGGATCTGGGGGACTCCGCCTGTCCACGCAGTGCTATTCTATGGGGAAACTTCAAATAATCACTTATCTTCCTAATTTCAATGGTGCTTTACTCTTCTCAGGGAGGGGGAGGGGAGGGGACAGGAACCATGATGCGGGCAGTCCTCAGTCCGCCATTATCCTTCACACAGAGTGCAAAAAAGACTGAGTGTATGTGGGGGGGAGGGGGGCTTGTTTAATTTCACTGCACACAGGTGGTGTAGTGACAATAAAGGTTGTTTTTTTTATTATTATTATTATTATTATTATTATTATTATTATTATTATTATTATGTGCCACCACATACACCAGATACACCTCCCAGATGTCAGACCAGATATTACCAGTCAAGATAAGGAGGGCAGGTAGGGTGAGGAAGGTGTTATCATAATCGCAATTCCCCACGTGAAAAACCCATCTCCAGAATGGAATGCAACCTGGCCTGAACAAATAAAGGTGCTAAGTCGTATTTTCACGACAAAGGGATATGTATGATTGAGAAGGGCATGTCTGGATCTCAGATTTCTCTCTGGCTTCACTCCTGTGGTACGTTGGTGGGAAAAAAAACCCAGAAGCTTTCCTTTTGGCAATTATAGGAACAGAACTACCAAATCTGTATAGAAATGTATTCATGTATGCGACTACAGCGGCAAGAATGTTACTTGCCCCAAAATGGAAAGAATAAGAAATGCCAGCAAAAGAAGAATGGATACAAAAACTTATGGAATACAGTGGTACCTCGGGTTAAGTACTTAATTTGTTCTGGAGGTCCATTCTTAACCTGAAACTGTTCTTAACCTGAAGCACCACTTTAGCTAATGGGGTCTCCTGCTGCTGCCACACCGCCGGAGCACAATTTCTGTTCTCATGCTGAAGCAAAGTTCTTAACCCAAGGTAATATTTCTGGGTTAGCGGAGTCTGTAACCTGAAGCGTATGTAACCTGAAGCGTACGTAACCCGAGGTACCAATGTATGCAGAAATGGCAAAACTTACCAGAAGAATAAGAAATCAAGATACCAAACTTTTTTTTTTTAATAAAAGAATGGAAATGGTTCATTGAATATTTACAAACAAACTGTAAACGGAAAAGAACATTGGCAGGATTGTTGCAATAACCTGCAGTTTTATAATAGTATATATTAAAAGTAGATGAATAAATGTGTAAATAAGTTAATTTGGATATGAAGAAAATATGAAAAATAAATTTAAGGAACCGCAGAAGGAAGGGGAAGGAAGTCAAGTTTTGAAATGTTCAAATGATTGTAAAATTATTGACAAGTATAAAATTGAAACTCATTAATAAAATAAAAGATAAAGATAAACATTAAGAAAGAAGACACCACTCCTATGGTGTGTGTGATGTTTTGATGACACTGTGTGAAATGTGTTATGGGAAAATGTGAGAATTTAAAAAACTCATGTGACCTTTGTTCAGGGCTCTGTCTTTTTTGCTTGCCTTAAAGGTTGGAACCTTTGTTGCAACAAATAAAGATCAGGCCTGTTGGCTGCTGATTTGCTGCTTCATTGCTTGGCTGAAGTCTCTTATTTTCTCTGACTGATACAGAATTCGCAGGGCTAGACTCCATCGAAGTTGGGAAATGGTTTAAGTAGTGTACCCCAATATTTGGGATGTGAAGGGGGAAATACAAACTGTAGAGGAATTCCTGGGTTAGCCTTTGGGAAACGACCTGTTCAAGCTAGGGCCATTAAGGATCAACAGAGGGCCAGGAGGAACCAGACAAGGATGTCCACTTCCACCTTTGCTCTTTAATATGTGTTTAGAACCCCTGGCATTAGATAGCATTGTGAGATTCAGGGAGGAGTTGAATATGCTTATTTCAAAGCCTCATTCTAGTATTCCTAATTTGATGAAAGCAACAGATGATATCAGGACACTCAATTAATTGGTCCAAATTGGAATGGTTGCCTATAGGTGAAAATCTAATTACATATTTTTTGCTCTATAAGACTCACTTTTTCTCTCTTAAAAAGTAAGGGGAAATGTGTGTGTGTCTTATGGAGCGAATGCAGGCTGCGCAGCTATCACAGAAGCCAGACCAGCAAGAGGGATTTCTGCTTTCACTGCGCAGCGATCCGTCTTGCTGTTCTGGCTTCTAAGATTCAGAATATTTTTTTTCTTGTTTTCCTCCTCCAAAAACTAGGTGCGTCTTGTGGTCTGGTGTGTCTTTTAGAGAGAAAATTACGGTACTCATTCATTTAAGCAATACCAATTCCGGAATTGTACCAAATTTATTCAATACCTAGGTATGTTAATACCAAGAAATATAACCCAGTTAGTAACAGTAAACATAAATGAAATAATAAAAGAGTCTTCACTAGATATTGACAGGTAGGAACCATTAAACCTTACTCTTGGGGGGAAAGTGCATGCTCTCAAAATGAACATTACTGCTAGATTTCTTTATGTCCTGAGAGGACTTCCAGCTTTTATACCTGGGTCATATTTTCAAAAGATAAATTCCCTGTTTAGGAAATGTCTTTGGAGCTGGAAATATTTGATATTTCAGACGACTCTTGAAATAATTCAGTTAGAATACTGGATTGTTGTAGCTAATAAAAGCAACTTTGATCCATTTTCCCATGCAAAACTTACTCTGTGGGGATATCCTACTCTAAAAATTGGAATAAAAGATGGTAAGATGGAAAAACTGGATGGAAGCAGGTGTATTGACCTTGATAGATGAAGAATATGAACGTTACACGTATGATGTTCTAAGAGGAAAATATCACCTGTCCTATGAGGCCCAATGGCAATATCTGCATCTTTCCATACAACATCTTTTAACAACCTCATCTCAAATGTTCAGTGTAAAGAGTGCATCTTCAGCATTCACCAGAAGCTATAAAACAGTGCCAGTATGGGGAAGGAGTTCCACAACATAGGGGCTGCATAGTGGCCTAGCTTGCACGATGGTCTCATGAACATTCAAACCATCTCCATAATGAACCGTTCTATCTTGCATCTGCTTCACATCATTTTTAAGCTCTGCCAAGTCCTTTTGGATCGGCTTCAGAACTTGTACTTGAGCCAGTAAATTTCAGTAAATTAGTATTAGTGTCCTCCACCACCATTTCACTGATTAGTGATGCTGTTGGACTTGAAGAAGCTGCCTCTCATTTCGCTCTAGTTGACATGGCTACATCTCATTAAAAGAAATAATATATAATGGGAGGTTTTATATACCCAGCAATCAATGACTTTGTCCAAGCAATCTGATAATTCAGTAGTTTGAAAGCTTGTTAGTCTGGAGAGAAACAAGAAATTTGCTTTCAACAGGTTTTGGGGAACTGACTGCTTTGAATGAAAGGGATGGTACTGTGCTGTTTGTATTGTAATTATTGGCCAGGTTTGCTGTTTTGTGCTGTCAAATTCTACAGCTGATCCTCAACTGTCACTTCAAACCAATCTTTCAGTAGCCAAAATATATCTACTTCGAATTCCCTTGTTATCTCTGGATTTCACCTAGAGGTATTTTGCTGAAAACAGAATCATCTTGGTATTCAATATATTTCAAATTTTTTGTGTTCCTGGCAAATAACAAAATTCCCACATAATTATTATCTGGCCTTTGTTCTGGGCTCGCTCTTTGGTTTTATTTGCAGATGGTATCCTTCTGCTTATTTCGAAGACTCAATCTAGTATTCCTAATTTGATGAAAGCAATTGATGATTTGTGTAAAATTTCAGGATTTTACCAAGAGGTATTTTGCTGAAAATAGAGAAATGCCTTCCACAATCTTCTTGGTATTCGGTATTTTTAAAAATTGTGTGCTCCTGGCAAATAACAAAATCCCACATAATCCCACATAATTATTATCTGTATCAAGCTAAAATATTACAGTAAAAGAGACTCTTTCTGGCAAATCCATCTAAGTTCAATACTGCAGGCTTCAGCGACGAGTTCAGACTTTATCTTGCCACAATAGTTCCCTTTAGCAAACTTTGGTTCTGGAAATCTGTGGAAGGAAAGGGTAGAGTTGAAGGTCAGGACTGAAGACTGTTACAACTATTCCGCCCCCCCCCCATTCTTAATAGAAATCAGGGGTGTTCTCAAAATGTGTAATAAGCTGGCTGTGTGCATTTGAATCCTTCAAACATGCACGAATAGTATCAAATTGGATAGCATGAAGAAAGTCATCATTATTATTTATTAAATTTCTATACCACCCTATGCCCGCAGGTCTCATGGCAGTTGACAGGATTAAAAAGTCATGTATGCTTGATAATGGGACCCAGCCATTTTACCCTTTTCCTGCCCCAAGACCAAATAATTTCCTTTGAGGCATGGGAAGGAGGGTTGCAGCAGTGGTGGAGAATCCACCAGGGACCTGGGCATACTTTACATCCCGGGAACTAAAAATGACCAGCCCAATTTGCCACCTAGGGAGAGTTGGTGAATTGGGGATATAGGAGCTTGAGAGCAGAGCTGGCTTCCTTGTTGGTATTTGGACCTCAGCACATTCCCAGCAACAATGGATGTGCAACACTCTGTATTAGTTGGTGACTCACCTCAACCACATTAAGACTTTGCAAAGCCCAACTGGTCAGTTGGTCACCCCAAATTAAATGAGTTAGGGGGGGCACCCATCATTAACTGCTAATAACCTTCCAGTTCTCCGTTTTTCTCTCTCCTCTGATTTTCCTCTAGCACCGAAAATGAACTTCTGGCCAGTTCTTTTTGAATGTAGGTGTTATGTACTGAAGTTCTCACCCTGGGCCAGCAGGGGGATACTGTAGATAGTTATGCAAATAAGGGATCGAAAGTGACGTTCAGTGATTGGATAGTTTTAGAAAGTTGTTACAATTATGTGTACTGGAGCTCTATATAAGCAGGCTGACTGAACCCTTCAGTTCAGTTCTGTTCCGGCCTGTGAATAAACAAGAGCTGTTTGAAGAATCACTGTGTCGTCTGATATGTTCACCCACAACTTAACAGTATGTATGTGTTAAGAGTGACAAAAAAGTCTCCCTCTTTTACAGTGCATTTCCAACAGTTCTTATTTTCCATTTTGCACATCTTTGCTAGTTTGGTGGGTGTTAAGTACCACCTATAAATGGAATTTGGCAGCGTCTCTTATACCAGTCCCTCTCTCTGCATGAGAATGCTGGCAACCTAACTGGAACCGGTGCAGAAACCAGTGCCTCAATTGCACACCCAAATAATCTGAGCTCTAAAAATTGCATGATATTTTGCTTAGGTTAAAAACAATGAGAAGAACTCACAGACTCTGATCAAGCTGGGAGCCTGTAATCCACATCCATTTATTGTCTGCTAATGATAGTGACAGTCCGATCCAGAATTTTGCATTTTTTGTAATGTTTTTTATGAAGTCCTGTATCAGAGAAAATGCATTTTTGAAAAAGATATTTGCTGATTTTCAAACTGATGGCATCAAAATAAAGTTTAATATAAACTCCACTATCAACCTCACCCTCCTGAAAAGACTTTCTAAATAAAAACAGGAGTTGGGCTACAGCTACATGAATTTGCTTGCAACTTACTGCTTTGGTTCTCACTAGTCAATCTCCCCAAAGCCCTATCTAGACACTGATGAACTGGCCATGGGTGGGAATGGGGTGAAGCACTAAACAAGGCCCTGCACTCCACAAGCTTCTCAAGTCACAAAGCATGATACCATTGTCGAGTTACTAAGTTAGAATTAAAAGCAATTGGACTCAGGCTTCCTTCATGGATTGCATGAAATATATCATTCATTGTTCCTGACCATTTCCTCCTTGTCTTGGATGACCAGCAGATCAGAATCCCTTGTTGAACAGTCATGTTGGCTCTCATTCCAGGTTTTAGTATCTTCCGATTGCCAGTAGCATTTGTCCCTGTGCAGCTGCCATTGTACAGGGCACACTTTGCAAGTGGAATTAACTGTGGAAAGGAAGATAGACACATAATTTAATGACTGGCTCACCATTTCCAATGTAGAAAAACATTATGTACTCTGCAACTGCAGAAACCAGTGGCTTTAGGCTTACTGACGCCAATAGTGCTTCAGTAGCCACAACCTCAATAAGCTAAACTATAGCAGTCCCTCCAAAGTGGTGGCTTTATTTATTGACTGAAAAGGTGATTGATCAGTTGGGGTGGGTGGGTAGCAAAGTAACGCTTGTAGCAGAGGGAAAGGGGCAGCTAGTCACAGAAAATGAGTTAAAAGTCTATAGCCAATTGAAGTACAGTTGTACCTCGGAAGTCGAACAGAATCCGTTCTGGAAGTTTGTTTGACTTCTGAAACATTCAACTTCCAAAGCGTGGCTTCTGATTGGCTGCGAAAGCCTCATTGGATGTTCAGCTTCCGAAAGAATGTTCAAAAACCGGAACACTCACTTCTGGGTTTTGATCATTCGGGAGCCGAGGTACGACTGCATATATTTGGACCAAACCACATGTTTCAATACATCCATTTGTAACATTATTCTGCCTGTTGCTTCCTTACTGCAAAACTTATTCATGACGGGGGAACTTGCGGTTTGAAAGTCGATTTTGTCCCCATTGGGATTCCACAGTGACCTATATTTGTAATTTTTTTTTAAAAGGCCTGGTATTCCATGGAGAGGGGAAAACAGGTACAATATATAAATTTTTACCTGAGGGCTTGCTCTGGTATTTGTTGCAGAGGAAAGCCTGAAACTTGTCTAAACAGAGATTGCATCTGCCAGCTTTTACTCTGGTTTCTCCTTTCTCAGTTTTCAACTGCAAAGCTACTCCTCACCAAACAAACAAACAAACAAACAACACATTTAATTAAATAAATAAGCATCATGTTAACATACATAATCAAAATATGGAGGCCAAGGAATGGAAAAAGAAGATGGATACAATCAGATACGGAAAACAAGCTGCAAAAGAGACCTGCCACAGTTCCTCCCACAGAAGTATGAATCCATCTTGGCCTTCTTCAGAAAATCACATAGTAAGGGGAATGATGGCAGCATCTTTATGAATATAAAAGTATTTATGTTATCTGCTTGGTTGCTAAAGAAAATAGACAAAAATAACTTTCCACAGTGTTGGAGAAATAGTGGGAATGATGGAACACTTATACATATCTCTGGGAATGCCCACAGATTAAAAACTTTTGGTTAAAAGTATTTCAGGATAGGGAACAAATTACATTTCAATCGATTGCTTTAGATCCCAAATGGCACCACAATCGTACCTTGGATGCCGAATACCTTGGTACTTGGATGTTTTGGCTCCCAAACGCTGCAAACCCGGAAGTGAGTGTTCTAGTTAGTAAACGTTCTTTGGAACCCAAATGTCTGACGGGGCATCTGCAGCTTCTGATTGGCTGCAGAATCTTCCTGCAGCCAATCAAAAGCTGCGCTTTGGTTTCTGAACGTTTTGAAGTCAAACGGACTTCTGGAACGGATTCTGTTTGACTTCCAAGGTACAACTGTACACACAATTTAAAAACAAGAATACCACATATACAGAATCAATTCAAATCCAAGACAGATACAGACTGGGACATTAGAAGATTATATATTAACAGGTAGTCTTATTTTTAACGTGTGATAATATGTTCTAATTTTCCCCATTTAAAATTCCTCGAGGGATTTTATCCCACTGCTTGGTAAGTTGCTGGATGATTCTACTGAATCTCGGAGACTCTGGGGTTGATAGTCAGGAGTCTCATCTTCTGCAGCTGTTCTGAGAGCTGCCATACTGGGCCAGACCAAATGTTCATAACCTGCTGACTGGGCTGGAGCTGATGGAAGATGTTAGACAATCATTCTGTATGTGCTTTTATTGTACGGTAAACCACTTCAAGTGGAATTAACTGTGGAAGGGAAGCGGGTGGTGCTGTGGGTTAAACCACAGAGCCTAGGACTTGCTGATCAGAAGGTTGGCAGTTCGAATCCCTGCAATGGGGTGAGCTCCTGTTGCTCAGTCCCAGCTCCTGCCAACCTAGCAGTTCGAAAGCACGTCAAAGTGCAAGTAGATAAATAGGTACCGCTCAGGCGGGAAGGTAAACGGCGTTTCCGTGCACTGCTCTGGTTCGCCAGAAGCAGCTTAGTTATGCTGGCCACATGACCCGGAAGCTGTACACAGGCTCCCTCGGCCAGTAAAGTGAGATGAGCGCTGCAACCCCATAATCGGCCACAACAGGACCTAATGGTCAGGGGTCCCTTTACCTTTACCTTTAAACCACTTCAGGATGCCACATGGAAAGCAATTCATAAATGAAATAATAAATAATACTTACCCAAGACTGTCACAGCCACCCCCAGGATGATGATCACAAAGCCTCCTGCCCACAGGGTGATCTGGTACCAACAGGGAAGCGCGGAAGCATCTGTGAGGAGAGGGAAAACTTGAATGATGCGAGTCAGCAGTGCCTAAACTAGAGTCTCCTGCAACTCATTGAAGGGAAATAATGCTGGGTGATTTGTTTTTGTTTTGTTTTTTGACACAAAAAAATCCCTTCAGGAGACAACAGGCAAATGGTATTTGTTTAGTAATGACCGCTCCCCACATCAAGTGGGGGGCGCCTTTTGCGTGGTCGCACGCAGCCCCCCGGATCCCAGTGCGGCTCCCGGTAGTACAGGCTGGCTTCATCCTCCCCAGGCTGGATACCTGGAGGTCTCCGCTACCTCAACCAATCGCCCAATCCCGCCTGGGGAGGTGTTGCCAGGGGATTGGCCAGGTAGGGGGAGGGACCACCCTGCCCACACAACAGAATCTTACCTGCAAAGCATCAGTTGGCTCCCGAGCTTCTCCCACCCTGCCCTCCCTCAATTAAGCCTTCTTTTGCAGGTTAACCTCTTCTCCACAGGTACGCGGGCGCTGCTACATCATGATCGCTCTTGAAGGGCCAGAAAAGAATTTTCCTGCATTGGCAGGTTTTGCCTTTCCCTTAGCAAAACATCACAACTTTGGTGGTTTCAGGCCTTGGGCAGAATCCTTTAGTCTATCTTCCTAAATGGGGTGTGTGTGACGCGGTGACCCCCCCTTGCGGCTGTGATCCCAGGGTTCCCCGTTAAAGGGGTCTTGAGGGGAGGCATTGGCCATATGCCGAGAGGTTGTCATTGCTCTCCCCTGCGATGGCGGCAAAACAGGGGGCGGGCTCTCTGCTTGAACATATGTTCTCCAGAGCCAGCCCAATCCCCACACATTCTGGATAACCTTGATGTCTCCCAGATCCCCGGCTGGGGACTGGGAAGGATAAACGCCCAATGCCTGAGCCAAGATCTCTCTACACCTGAAACTTAATAAAGTTGTGGCCAATTTTAATCCCATAACACATTGTCTTGAGTCATTATTTTGCTCGGGGGTCACCTGGGGTTGTGGGGGCTCCACCTGTCCATGCAAATTGCCAAAATTCATTGTATTAGGCTTGGAAAAAATTGTGTGCTGGCTGGGCAAAACTGCAAACAAAAATTTGCATATTCAGAGAAATGCACACTAAAATGTTGAATGTTCAGGAGGAGTTTAAAGGGGTGTGTGGAAGTGATGTAGGAATGTGGAGATCTGCCAGGATAAACTTGTCTAATTTAGAAGTTCACAAAAGACAAAAATAAGATTGAGCTTTGATGGAGCTTGCACGATAATGAGAAAAGATGATCTCCCACTCCACATGCAAGAACTCATGAGCAGTCTTTGATACCAGTCTTCTGATGATCTGAAAATCTTGTCACTGTTCTGGATATCCAGTCGTAACCCCTTGACTATGTTCAGCTCACTGTCATTGATTTTGTGCTCCTCTTCCTATCAATGCATGATTGAAAATATATTGCAGCTTTCTGGTGTCTGTTGTGTGTGTGTTTTTGATGCAGATTTCCTCCACTGCTAATGTGACTGTCAGCTGTCAGCAGCATGTTTTGTCAAAATCAGGGAAGAGAAATACAGCGAAGAAGAGAGGAAGCAAACCATCTTTTATGTCTGATGTTTTGTATTAGTTTGAATTTTAAAAATCTTCAGATTCTTAAGAAAACATTCATCCGCTAATAGGAAGCAGGTTGAAATGCTTTGCTATTTTTATTTCGAGGGAAAAGTTGATGTGTTGCATTGATTTTTGTGCAGAAGAATTATAGAATAGTAGCATCAGAAGGGACCAATCTATGCAGACCAGTCCAATCTATGCAGTTCTAGCATACAGGAATCAAACCTGCAACCTAGGCATTATATGCAACATGTTCTAACCAACTGGGCTTTATATTCACAGAAACTGTACCATCCAAAGTGGTTGAAAAAATCATGGCTATTGACAGATGTATCTGGCAACTGGTGAGCATGGGAATATTTATATGCATTCCCTAAATGGTCTGATTTCAGTACCCTGTTGTAAGAAGTCTTGCAGCCAATAGCTATAGAAATTTCATTCCAATACTGTAATCTATTTGCCTGATAAAACCTCCTCCTTTTTTATTTTGTAAATTGACATGTTTGTGGCTTTAATTTGATATTAGAGCCATTAAAACACACAATAAAACAATTGCTTCAAGACATAAGCATGCCCAATGAAAACATGCAATAAAAATTCCTTTTAAACATGGCAGTAATTAAAACATGAGATTTATGCTGAGAAATCTGCGTAAACAGGGGCATCTTCAAAAGCCCGCAGAATGCCAATAGAGATGAATATGCTTGTGTTTCATCATGGAGTGCCTTCCATATCGCTAGTGCTATCGGTGAAAGGAGCCCACCTCCCAAAAGCCAAGAATCAGGAAGCTGTGGCAAGACTAATTGGGCTTCATTTGTTCTTTTAATGCCCTTACCTGACAACGAAAGGGAAGTTGTTCTTTTAGGAAATCTGGTCCAGAGCTGTTTAGGGGTTTATACCTAAGTAACGGCGTTTTCATGCTCTGCTCTGGTTCGCCAGAAGTGGCTTAGTCATGCTGGCCACATGACCCGGAAGCTGTACGCCGGCTCTCTTGGCCAATAAAGCGAGATGAGCGCCGCAACCCCAGAGTCGGCTATGACTGGACTTAATGGTCAGGGGTCCCTTTACCTTTTACAGAAGTAACAAGACCTTAAAAATCCAGCTTGATGTCTAATGGGCAGCCAGTGCAAATCCCTTACTACAGGCATGAGATGTGCCTGGTAAGACAGACATGGTCCAAATGGAAGTTACTCTGCCCATTCAATAAATCTGCTCCACTTCACAGTGGGGAGGAGTTGTGATGGACCACGTGGCCACCCTCTCCCCTCCATGGGCAGGGGATGAAGTCCCACGTCCCCCGGAGGTTCCCAGCCATGTCATTCACCTGCCAGCCAATCCGCTGGCTTTGGGGGCGTAACTGGGCCCCATTTAAACTGAGGCATGAGCCGGAGAGATTCCTCTTGGCTCGCTTCCTCAATCTCCCTCCCTTCCTCCCTATTTTCAGGTTTCGAATTTGGCCTTGCTATGGACCTCGGTCTGTATAGTCAAAGTTATGGTTTTCCCAGCAGTGATGTATGGAAGTGAAAGCTGGACCATAAAGAAGGCTGATCGCCGAAGAATTGATGCTTTTGAATTATGGTGCTGGAGGAGACTCTTGAGAGTCCCATGGACTGCAAGAAGATCAAACCTCTCCATTCTGAAGGAAATCAGCCCTGAGTGCTCACTGGAAGGACAGATCCTGAAGCTGAGGCTCCAATACTTTGGCCACCTCATGAGAAGAGAAGACTCCCTGGAAAGGACTCTGATGTTGGGAAAGATGGAGGGCACAAGGAGAACGGGATGACAGAGGACGAGATGGTTGGATAGTGTTCTTGAAGCTACCATCATGAGTTTGACCAAACTGTGGGAGGCAGTGGAAGACAAGCGTGCCTGGCGTGCTCTGGTCCATGGGGTCATGAAGAGTCGGACACAACTAAACGACTAAACAACAACAACAACATGGACCTCGGTTAGTCTCCATTGAGGGGCCTGGTAGGAGTTTTTCCACTTGGCAAATTGGCATGGGCCATTTGGTTTTCGCCTACCTCGTAGCAATCGTCGCAACTTTGTAAGGTTTGGCGCTTAGGCATTGGTTGATCTTATGACGGGGGAGGTGAGGCGTGGCCATCACCTGCCACTCCAAGTTTAAGGGTATACCATTAAAGGAATCCGGGGGTGTGGTTCTTGTCTGAAGTCCAGGGCTGGGCTAGGGCCAGGCCACGACCCCGTTGGGAACCCAAGGGGAGCTTGAGTTGGTTTGCATTGACAGGGCTCCCCCTACTGGTGGTTGACCCTTACCAGACTCCCTGCATAACGGGCAGGAGTCAGATATAGCCGGGTCAATTCCAATGCCTAAGCCAATACCGCTCACATTCTGTAACCATTAAAGTTGTGGCCTAAATTTGCCCAGTAAGCTTAACCTAATATCTGTGTCCTTGTGTCTTATTCATCAACGAGGGGGTGGTCTCGGGGTCTCGACACGCAATTTAGTTGCCTAACAATATTGCTCAATAACCTGACAAAAAGAAATGGAGCGCCAGATGCTAAAATATGACTCGTTCTCTTTAACCAGGAAGTGGACCTGAGGTGGAAAGAAGTTCTGGAGCAAAACCTTTGGCTATTGCATTTGAAAATGTGTCCTGGGTTGCAGTGAAAGAAATGAGTCACCAACCTTTGTTGGGCAGGCACAGTGGGGAACAGGTGTTAGCAGAGAAAAGGACAGGCAGGCGCTTAGTTTTCACCATGAGTCGCCTCCGTGGCTCAGTAGGTACATAGGAAAAGGATGTGGGTGGAGCGGGTGGTCAGGCAACAGGCTCACACCTTTAAACTGTGCCTTGGCCAGGACATTGGGTGCAGCATCTACAGAAGCGTTTTTTATTCACTAGGCTGGGGGAAGGAGTGTGAAATGTTGCAGAAAAAGCAATAAGCAAAGACCCATCTATGTGCACGCTTCATGCTACATGCATGCTTTGAATTTGAATAAGAGAATATTATAACATCTTATGTCAATGTCTTGTGGTTGCTGTTTTAGTGTTCATACTATTAACTTGTAAGATATGGATTTGTGTTTTTTTTGTTTTGAGTTTGTTGTTGTTGCTTTTTCAGTTTTTGAATGTTGATATTTATGTGTTGTGTATTGTTATTTTCTGATATCTTTCATGTTGTTGTTGTTGTGTGGAAAATACTAATAAAATTTATTTTTTTAAAAAAAGAATTTGAATAAAAGCATATTATAACATCTTATTTCCAAACTAACTAGCATATCTAATTTTATTTGCATTGTCCTCAATTCTGCATCCTTTAAAAATAATAATCTTACTTATACTTTTCATTTATATACGTTACAGTAGTTCAACAATAATTCTAACATATCAAACCTTGGTTCTCTTCCCCCTCTTTCTGCAGTTCTGTACATTTATTTTCATCATTTCCTGCATACTCCAAATTATCTTCACTTATTCTTTTATGCTCATATATATCTCACACACACATATATATATTTAAAAAAACAAATGCAGGGATTTACAATAATCCTGCTCATGTCTTAATGTCTCTTTACAATTTATTTGTAAATATTCACTGAACCATTTCCATTCCTTTCTTAAAATCTTTAAGATAACAGATTTGTAAAAAACAAGAATCCAGAAGCTTTTCTTTTGGGAATTATAGGATTAGAACTACCTAAATAGTATAGAAATTTATTTATGTATGCAGCTACAGCTGCAAGAACGTTATTTGCTCTCAGATGAAAAGAAGTCCAGAAGTGAGAAAACTGGTTACAGAAATTAATGGACTATGCAGAAATGGCAAATCTCACCAGAATAATAAGAAATCAAGACAACAAACTTGTTATAAAAGAACAAATGACATCTTTGGTCCTGTTTCTGCCTTTTTGTTATTTTTGGGGGGATACAAAATAACAAACACCACATGGAAGGAAATTGTGCTCAGAATCATAGAGGTATTACTGGGTACATAAATGCACTTGTTGATGATCAGAAATAACTCCAGGTTTCTTTACAAGGAATAAATTGAATATTGAAACATTTCTGCTGTCATCAAGTTTAAAAACATGCAGCCAGATCTTGATTTCATTTGTATGTGAATTTCAAATGATAACTCCCTCTCCCTTTACATATTCAGAGACCCTTCAAACTTGTGTAGCACCGATCATTTAAAAAGTCAGCTTTAACTTTGAGGGTTGCTTCCAACTATTTTTTTTTAAATGAAAACTAATCTGCATTTACTTCAGATTTCTCCCACATTTTTATATGGAGTTTTCATGTATACAGTGGTACCTCGGGTTAAGTACTTAATTCGTTTCGGAGGTCCGTTCTTAACCTGAAACTGTTCTTAACCTGAAGCACCACTTTAGCTAATGGGGCCTCCCGCTGTCGCGATTTCTGTTCTCATCCTGAAGCAAAGTTCTTAACCCAAGGTACTATTTCTGGGTTAGCGGAGTCTGTAACCTGAAGCGTATGTAACCTGAGGTGCCACTGTACACATTTTTGCAAGTGATTTCCCCTGAATTTTTGTATATTATTTAAATGATATACATATTTAAATTTTGTATATTATTTATAGACACCAGTATATGCATATTTGTGCATACTTTATGGCTGAAGAACTGCATTGCAAAATTCAAACACAAGTGCGAATTTTGAAATACAGTTTTGTTTTGTTTCGAATAGTGCAATTTGGGTAGTTTCTCATGAAAATGCAAACATGCACCCTTCTGTATTTCTGTCTCATTAGTCAAACAAAAATACTGCTTATAAAGGGACAAACGAACTTTCTACAAACAGGATAAATCTAAAGGGAAAGGAAAATCATGTCCATCTGTCAACCGATACATTACAGTGGAATCAGACAAAAACTGGAAGATACGAAGGGGTTTGAACTGAGTACCTTGTTTCTGAGCCACAGCGGCAGTTCCTGATGCAGCCCTCCTAGACTGGAAGTTCAAAGCAGTATAACCATCTTCGCCCTCCATTGGCAAGCAAAGGCTGCAGAGAAGCCTCTCAGAGAGCAGGGCTGTCGAAGGAGCACTGGAGGTTTGCTGCTATAGCCTGAGCTGATGGCCAAAGATCTCTTTCCGGAGCAGCTCTTCTCTTCAACCACAATACATTCAACACATTCGCACCCTTATTAGGTGGTTAGGGCAGGTTCTTGTTTTAAAAAAACATTTTTGGGAGTTGTTCAGTTTGTATTGTTCAGCTTTTAGAATGGACTTTGGCTTTTGGAAAGATACTTAAGCCAGCTCCAATTATAGATTATAGCTAAACCATATAGAGATGTGATTGAGGCTTTCATGAATGAGGCTGGATAGCTCGGTTAGAGCGTGGTGCTCATTATGCCAAGGTTGCAGGTTCAATTCCCCTATGCGACAGCTGCATATTCCTGCATTGAAGGGGGTTGGACTAGATGATCCTTGGGGTCCTTCAAGCTCTTCAATTTGATGATTCTATGAGTGGGGAGGAGCAAAGGTAAAAGGTAAAGCACCCCATGACGGTTAAGTCCAGTCGAAGGCGACTATGGGGCTGCGGCACTCAACTCACTTCAGAATGAGGGAGCCAGCGTTTGTCCACAGACAGCTTTCTGGGTCATGCGGCCAGCATGACTAAGCCGCTTCTGGCACAACAGGACACCGTGACGGAAACCAGAGTGCACAGAAATGTCGTTTCCTTCCCGCCACAGTGGTACCTATTTATCTACTTGCACTGGCATGCTTTTGAACTGCTAGGTTGGCAGGAGCTGGGACAGAGGTATAGGAGCTCACTCCATCATGGGGATTCAAATTGCCAACCTTCTGATTGGCAACCCCAAGAGGCTCAGTGGTTTAGACCACAGTGCCACATCCTACAACTGCATGTTCAGGCGGTCTCTTGAAATGTAGGCGTTGGTTAGGGAATGAGTTTGCCACCACAACGACTTTCCTTCTTTGGGCTCCCTGCCACACTACAGTGGTACCTTGGGTTACAAATTTAATTCGTTCCGGAGGTCCATTCTTAATCCGAAACTGTTCTTAACCTGAGGCATGCTTTCGCTAATGGGACCTCCTGCTGTCATTGCGGTGCCAGTGCGTGGTTTCCGTTCTCATCCTGGGGCAAAGTTTGTAACCCGAGGTACTACTTCCGGGTTAGTGGAGTTTGTAACCCAAGATATTTGTAATGCGAGGTATCACTGTATTAGTATTATTTCCCAATGTCCTGCTCGATATGAGCTGGTGGAAAACAAATCCCCCAAGGATCAGCATAGAATCATAGAATTGTGGTGTTGGAATGGGCCCAGGGGTCATCTAGTCCAGTGTTTCCCAACCTTGGGCCTCCAGCTGTTTTTGAACTACAACTCCCATCATCCCTGACTAGCAAGACCAGTGGCAAGGGTTGATGGGAATTGTAGTCCAAAAACAGCTGGAGGCCCAAGGTTGGGAAACACTGATCTAGTCCAACCCCCTGCATTGCAGGAATCTTAACTAAGGCATCCCTGGCAGGTGGCCATCCAACTTCTGCTTAAAAACAGAGAGTCCACCACCTCCCGAGGGAAATCATCCCACTGATGAACAGCTCTTCCTGTCAGAAAGTTTTTTCTGGTGCTTAGTGTTGGAGCCTGTGCTTTTTAACTTGTTCATACATAATCTAGAACAGGGGTAGGCAACCTAAGGCCTGTGGGCCGGATGCGGCCCAATTGCCTTCTCAATCCGGCCCGTGGACGGTCTGGGAATCAGTGTGTTTTTACATGAGTAGAATGTGTGCTTTTATTTAAAATGCATCTCTGGGTTATTTGTGGGGCATAGGAATTCATTCATTTCCCCCCAAAAAATCTAGTCCGGCCCACCACATGGTCTGAGGGACGGTGTACTGGCCCAAAGCTGAAAAAGGTTGCTGACCCCTGATCTAGAATTAGGGCTGAGCAGTGGTTGAGATAGCCAGGCTTGCTTGCTCAAGATTGCTGTTGTTGGAGGATGTTGCTGGCATTCGTCTGTCTTGTAGGGTAGTGAAAACAAAAAGGGGATTGGTGGACACTCCAGAAGGACGTATCTAAACTGGGTGAATGAAACAGGCAGAAAAATGGCAAATGCAATTGCATGTGTGCAACTGTATAAGTGATGCATGTGTATGTGTGTGTGTGTGTGTGTGTGTGTGTATGTATATATATATATATATATATATATATATATATATATATAGAATGTATATATATATTTTTCACATATACATGAATGGGGTGTGGTGGTGACTCATCAGGAATGAGGCCTTGGGCTTGCAGTGGGCAGTTTTGTGCAAATGTGGACCCAGTGTGCAACAGCTGTGTGTGTGTGTGTGTGTGTGTGTGTGTGTGAATCAAATTCCACCCTGGGATCATTAGGAAAGGAATTGAAAATAAAATTGCCCAAATCATAACACCTTTATTCAACTCTTTGGTGTGGCCACACTTGGAATACTGCCCAGTTCTGCTTGCCCCACCTCATAAAGGATATTGTGGAGATGGAAACGTTCAGAGACAGGAAGAAAAAGTGATCAAGGGGCTGAAGCCAAGCTCCTTTTCTGAGGAAAAGATAGGATGTTTGGAGCTTTTTTAGTTTGGGAAACAAATTAAGGCGAAAACATGAGAGAGGTGACTAAGATAATGAACGATGTGAAAACACTGCCCAGAGAAAGGTGTCATCCCCCCCCCCATAAGGCTAGAAACTGGAGCAACTCAATGAAGACGAATGTTTGGAGATTCAGGGAAGAAAAAAGGAAACACTTCTTCCAGCAGTGCATAGGGAAGCTGTGACAGTCACACCCAGAGGATGCAGCAAAGACCACCAACTGGGATGGCTTTAAAAGAGGATTAGACAAATTCATGGAGGAGACAGCTACCAGTGGCTACTGCCCATGATGGGTTTAGTCTCATTCTGCTGCCAGAGGCAGTATGCCTCTAAACGTCATTTGTTGAGACTCAGAAGTGGGGAGAGTGGCTGCTTACTGGCTGCCCATTGGCCTGCACTGTGAGAATCAGATGCATGGGGTACAAGACAAGGGTTCTTCCAGGTGAGAATCTTGCCCCTTTAATATATTATAGTTCTCCCCAAAGGGCATATCCTAAGAGATATGGACTAAAGGCTCAAGAGACCTCCGCTGTCGTCCAGCCCACATTGGAGGATGGTATTAAAGTGTTGGTGCTGACCTTTAAAGCCCTAATTGACCTGAAGGAGCGTCTCCACCCCCATCGTGCAGCCAGTGCCAAGGGCCTTCACCGGATGTTAGCTCAGAGTGTCACATGACCCTGTACTGGAAGTACATGGGAGGAGTTTTTCTCTCTCTGCTGTTGGTGATGAGAGAGAGCAGTCACGTTTCTCTGTACTGCTGGAAAGACAGGAATAAAAGCATGTAAATACATTTCTGTCTGTCTCTCTCCCCTCCCTGGGGATGGTAGGGGAGGAATGGTGTGTTCTTCTCACGTTGGGAAGGATCGCCGATTGAGACCTTGCCTGATCTTGCCAGGAGTCGCAGGCAGGGAGGTCAACAAGGATTCAAGCCGGGCACCTGGAGGGTGGCCAATTCCTCTGACTTTTGGCTTGAAACCCAACACACTGAACTTAGGTGACTCATCACAAGGTCCTGCCTCTCACCCTTCAGCACCCAGGCGAGGTGTACCCAAAAGAGATTCCTCCGGGGTAAGCTGTGGGTAAGCTGTGGGTAAGCAAGACTCTCAGCTTCAGCAGAGAGGGACAGCTGCACGGCGCCCCTTCAGCCAAGCGGGAGGAGAAATGGAAGGGGCTCCGTTTCTCCTGCTGCTTCGCTGAAGGGGCACTGAGCAGAGAGGGGGAGAATTTTGTTGTTGTTGTTGTTCTCCCCCTCTAAAACAAGGTGCGTTCTTGTTAGGATATTTCCGTTCCACCTTAAAAGGGTGCAGGATGTTTGTATAACACCCTGCGTAAGTTCCTGTCTCACAGGATGTTTATGTTACATGTTCCTTTCGATTTTGCCTGTCTTGCCTGAGCAGTCGGAGGAGACGGTCATGATTTCTTTGTTCTGACCAATGCCTAATAAACTGTAAATATGCAGTTCTGCTCTCATGCTGTGCAACTTCTGTTGTGTGAATTCTGCTGAAAGAGTGTGCTCTAAGCCAGAGGCTTAGTGTCGCTGAATTGCTGATATTGCCTGACTACGGGAGGTCGATGGATCGTCCGGCATCCGAGCTTGGGGCCTCAGATGGATCTTATCTCCCTGGCAGTATCCCAACAACAGGTTTCGGGCCCAGATTCACGGCACTTGCAGAAGAGTAAGACTGCGGCAGACTGCTGAGGTATGTGTGGGAAAAGCGAAAGTAAAGGCTTTTCGTTGCCGCGGAAGAAGTCTTTGATGTCCGGCACAATTAATTGGCCTGGGAGCCGAGCCAGAGGCATCGTGATTTATGAGCTGCCAAGATAAGAAGTCTTTGGAGGCATAAAGGCTCACGGCTGGCGTTAAGAGGTGGAATGGAGTTATTCCAAGCCTCTGAAGCTGCTGAATGTCCAAAGTTAAATCGGGACAATTATGAGACCTGGGCAAAATGGTGTGAGAGTTTGCTGCGTCAGTTTGGAGTGTGGCATACTGTGTCTGAAGCCCCTCCAGTTCCTCGGACAGAGAAATGGCAGAGCCAGAATTTGAGGGCCGTGGATATCATTGTCTTATCCGTCTCTCTGGAGGAAATAAAGACGCTTGCTGGAAATCTCACGGCACGTGACATGTGGGATGCTTTGAAAAAGGCCCACCAACCAATAATCCCAGCCCAGAGTTTGACTGCATCGGAGGTCCTGGCTGTTTCCCAGAGTGCGAGTGAATGCAGAGATGCCGAGGGCACCGGTTGCAAGCTGCAGGGGGAGCTGACTGTGATGTCATCCCAGGCAGCATTCCAGCCTCCAGGGGGAGCCAAGGAGTCGGCAGCTGAGAGCTCTGTTTCTCGTGAGAACCAAGGTCAGAGCCTATGCAAAGGCCGGAAGACCAGACGTAAACAGAGCAAGATGTTTTCAGATGGCCCGAAGCAGAAGGGGAGTGGAACGCCAGTGGAAAACAAGGCTATGTTTGCTGGCACAGCTCCACCAAAGGCTAAAGGCACGTCTGATGGCCAGGAGCAGGGGGGCAAGTTGCAAAAGCCCTCGCCAGTGGAAAACACGGCTATGTTTGCTGGCACAGCTTCACCAAAGGCTAAAGGCAAGCTGCAAAAGCCCACGCTGGTGGAAAACAAGGTTTTGTTTGCCAGCAAATCTGCTTCGAAGGGGAAGGCCAGGTTTATTGTTGACTCTGCGGCGACGCGCCATCTCACCAAAGACCGCCATCTGTTCATCTCCTTCACACCTCAAGATGGAGAGGTCCAGCTGGCTGATGGAAGGACTTTGCAAGCTACAGGAGTTGGGACTGTGAAACTTAAAAGTTTGCATACTACCATTAGTAATGTACTTTTTGTTCCAGGAGCTGCGGACAATTTGCTTAGTGTCCCACAGCTAAATCGGCGTGGTTTTGAAATTACCTTCAAGAGGACTCTCTGTGTCATCAGAAAAGGCAAAGAGGACATTTTGCATGCAAAGTTGATGGATGGTTTGTTCTGTCTAACTTATGATGACAATGTTGCTGTGTCTAATGCTGATACTTGTTGTGTTGCACAAACTAACAAGGTTCTTCATGCAGGTTGCATTCATGATGCACATCGAAGATTTTGTCACCTCTCTTGGCAAGCGCTAGCCAAGATGCCTGGTTTGGTTGAAGGTTTGGACATCAAACCTTGCAAATTTCACATGAAATGTGTATCTTGTGCAGAGAACAAGGTGAAGGTTGCTCCAAAAGGCAAGGAGTCTAGCAGGCAGGCTTCCAAACCCTACCAGCTAGTTCACGCAGACCTGGTTGGGCCTCTAGCGCCCTCTTTGGGAGGAGCAAGGTACTTCATGGTTCTAATTGATTCTTTTTCCAGGTACATTCATGTGTTTATGCTCGAGCAGAAATCGCAAGCATTTCCTAAGTTCAAGGCATTCTGTGCTTGGTTGGAGAATGCTCATGGTAAACGTATTGGCTGTCTGTTTACTGATCGGGGCGGGGAGTTCACTTCTCAGCAGTTTGAAGCTTTCCTGACTGAGAAGGGAATCCAGCATGACTTGTCAACGCCTAGATCGCCATGGATGAATGGGCTTGCGGAGAGAGCAAATCAAACGGTGCTGCAAGGAATAAAAACCTTGTTGCATGATGCCAACCTCCCTGAGAAGTTTTGGGGGGAGGCTCTCTCGAATTTTGTTTACACTTTTAATCGCAGACTGTCATCACCTATTGGCTGCACTCCCTATGAGAAAATGTTTGGTAAGAAACCTAACACCAAGCACTTGAGAATCTTTGGTTCTGACATGTGGGTACACACCCCACAAAGCAACAAGCTTGGGAAGCGTGGGGCACATGGTTTGTTCATGGGGTACGATAAAGGTGCATACAGAGTATGGATGACTAACTCAAAATCCATAAAGTTCACAAGGAGTGTTGAGTACAACCCAAAATGGGGGGAAAATGTGGGAATTTTCCAGAGTTACCCAGAGGAGGATGAAGGTGATGTGAAGAAAGCAGATCATGCTGAGAAAGCTGAGGAAACTGAGGTTGATGATGATGATGATGATCAGAGTTCGGATTCCAGTTCAGTGGGCGGCGCTGCTGCTGCTGTCAGTGACAGTGATGACACAGCAGACTACAAGAGCGCAAAGGCCTCAGTCAGACCATCTGATGCGTCTGACAATGAACTGGAAGAACCACTGTTCACCATTGGTCACTTTTCTCCTAAGAAGGAGGAGATGAGTCCAGAAGACTTGCGTCTGGTTCGCAGGTCTGAAAGGGCGACCAAAGGCAAACCTCCAAAGAGATTTGCTGATGAGTTTGCTAAGACGGCAACTGCTGTTCTTAGTAGCTCAGAGAAGGTGTGGGAACCCTCAAGCTTCAAAGAGGTCCAGGAGTTAACCTCTAAAGATGCTGAGCCTTGGCTTAAGGCCATGAAGGCTGAAGTTGATTCCTTGAACAGGAACCAAACTTGGGAGCTGGTACCGGTAGTCCCAGGAATGAGACTGGTTGGCAGCAAATGGGTCTTCAAGGCCAAGACAGACCAGAATGGCAAGGTTGTCAGACACAAAGCCAGGTTGGTTGCCAGAGGTTTTTCACAGGTACCAGGGCAGGACTACCACGAGACCTACTCACCCACGGTCAAATATGAGAGCATTCGGCTGATGCTCAAGATCGCTGCGGAGGAGAAACTGCGTGTTTCCCATCATGACATAAATACAGCTTTTTTGTACGGGATTTTGAACGAGCAGCTGTACATGCTTCCACCTGACGGGATGCAGATACAGAAGGGAATGGTCTGTAAACTGCGGAAATCCTTATATGGTCTCAAGCAGAGTGCCAGGTGTTGGAACACAAAACTCACTGAAACGTTGCTTTCTCTAGGTTTTCACCAGGGCAAAGCTGATCCATGTGTGTTTGTCAAGGAGGAGGGGCAAAACAAACTGTATTGTTTATGTTTTGTTGATGATCTTCTGATGTTTTGGAAGAATCAGGCTTTCTACCAAAGCACCCTAGCTCAGCTGAAGGAGCACTTTGACATGAAGGATCTTGGTGAGGTATCCAACTATCTTTCTCTGCAGGTGGAGAGGGACCAAGCAGGTAATTTTCTGGTACACCAAACACAGAAAATTGCTGATGTATTAACCAGGTTGAATTTGGTTGATGCAAACCCAGCAGACACACCGATGGTGACAGGTTACCAGGTAGACAGTACTGCTGAAGCGTTTTCTGACACAACGCTGTACAGATGCATTCTAGGCAAGTTGAATTTCATTGCTAGATGTTCAAGACCTGACATTGCTGTAAGCACTAACCTGCTTAGCAGACATGCTAACAATCCTACTGTTCAGGATTGGAAAGCTCTGAAGCACATAGCCCGGTATTTGAAAGGGACTATGCACTACAGGCTGAGGTTCACCAGTCAGAAGACTGGAGGTCTTGAAATCTTTGCAGATGCTAGTTTTGGAAGTGACACCACGGATGGTACAAGCACGTCTGGAGTATGCTACATGTACAACCACTGCCTGTTTGACTGGTTGTGCAAAAAGCAGACGACAGTTAGCCTAAGTTCCTGTGAAGCAGAACTCAATGCTCTGTCATTTTCACTCATGGATTGTGAATGGTTGATGCAACTGTTTAAGGACATTGGGGTTTCTGTGAAATGTCCTATACAAGTGTATCAAGACAATAGGTCTTGTTTGGCTTTGCTGAACCCGGAGAGTTGCAATCAAAGGACCAAGTACTTGCAGATTAAGCTACATCGTGCAAGAGAGTGTATTCAGAAAGGACTTATTCAGGTGTCCTACATGCCAGGAAATGAAATTCCTGCTGATCTGTTGTCTAAGGTTGTTAACAGAGAACAACTGAAGGTTTACGCACAAAGGTTGCAATTGGGTTGAACCACAGGTACTACAGGTTACACGGAAAGGGGGAGGATGTTAGGATATTTCCGTTCCACCTTAAAAGGGTGCAGGATGTTTGTATAACACCCTGCGTAAGTTCCTGTCTCACAGGATGTTTATGTTACATGTTCCTTTCGATTTTGCCTGTCTTGCCTGAGCAGTCGGAGGAGACGGTCATGATTTCTTTGTTCTGACCAATGCCTAATAAACTGTAAATATGCAGTTCTGCTCTCATGCTGTGCAACTTCTGTTGTGTGAATTCTGCTGAAAGAGTGTGCTCTAAGCCAGAGGCTTAGTGTCGCTGAATTGCTGATATTGCCTGACTACGGGAGGTCGATGGATCGTCCGGCATCCGAGCTTGGGGCCTCAGATGGATCTTATCTCCCTGGCAGTATCCCAACAGTTCTATGGTCCGGTCCATTGAAAAAATACGGTAAATAGCAGGGATCAATCGCCTTGAAAACTCTTTCTGTTTTGCTTCTTGTGGGCTTGGTCAGCAAAATAATAATAATAATAATAATAAATTCAAAAGTTCACTTTCCTACTCATATTGAAATACTGCCCCTCAACGAGGCCAAACTTAGATTCACAAAATGTTTAGGGGTATGCGCACCCCTGCGTCCCCCTAGGGGAAAAAAGCACTGCTTACGAGTGTCCTGGAGAGTTTTCTGGATGGAAAAACCCTAGCACTTTTGTACTGACTCGTACTTAAAACAAAATTTAAAAATTCCTTCCAGTGGCATCTTAAGAGACCAACTACGTTTGTTATTGGTATGAGATTTCGTGTGCATGCACACTTCTTCAAATAGTAGTTAGTACACACTGCCATTTAAGAGCAGGTGTCCCATTAAGACTTTCAAGTCCAAAGACAATAATCTCCTAATTGCACCACTGTTCAACCTTTTACAGCCTTCCGTGTTCTTGTTAATATTCAGTCTTATCAGCTCACCTGCAGATTGCGAGGGAAATAGATGGCTGATTGCTGTAGGGTCAGTTGCCTGTGTGGGTGGGGAGGGGATGGCAAAGAAGCAGGAGGGGGGGGACTGAATGCAGCAACCTCAAGGCTGCAATGGCCAGCGGCTCCTCCTGCCGCTGTCATTGGGGGGAGGCTGCTTTGACCCTCCTTCCCCTCCATGGCAGGAAGGGGACAAGAAGGAAAGCTAGCCAGAGAGAAAAAAAGAATTTCTATGCGATTTTTGCATAGCGTTATTTTCTTTTGAAGAAAAGGCAAGTAAGAATAGACATAAGAGGTGTTTATAAAATTACAGTCTTTGTGCCAAGCCAGAGGGGAAGGTATGAGAGAGAAGAATGAAAGGAGAGGCGAGGAGGGAACTTTTAGTTCTGACTCGCCCAGTTGGCTTCCTGAACAGCAGTTCCAGAAAACAGGTTTTAGAAGCAGCGGCTGACAATAGGTCTGTATAAACAAGTTTGGTGCCAGCGAAAAGCATTGTGGTGTAGATAAGCCTACAAGTTGCATAGAAAGTTGAGGTAATTATAATCTGCTTTAATATTTTTACTTTTGTATGTTTTAAATTAGGGTTGTGTTTTTTCTCAATTTTATTTTTTTATCTTTTTGTAAATCGCTCTGAGGTTTTTCACAATCAATTGTACGAATTATATGATTCCCAGGTTGGGGAAGGCAGAGACTCTCCTGTGCATGAGTAGGTTAGGTTTGTTAATTTCAAAAAATAATGAATTCTTATTGCTTTCTGCTACTTAGCCATTTTTCATGGAGCAGATTTTGGGCACCTAAACGCTTGCCATCTTTTGTGAGACCTCGCCTCCAAAATATCAAGATCTTTCATTACTTTTTAAATCTCATTGTCTTTTGCATTCCTCCCTCAAGAGGCTCCATAAAATTATAGAAACCAATGCTCTTTTCAACTTTCCGCAGGCATTTTCCTGCCACTATAACACTTTTTCATTTTCTTTTACTAAAATACCTGCCTTGCTTCAAGCAAGCTTGTCACTTGTTAGTCTCAAACTCAGCAATTGCCAAGTTGCCAACTGGCACCAGGACTTCAGCAGCTGTTTCTCCTTCTGCACATTGAGGGTGACCACATTCCCCACTGGGAGGTCCTGCCCTTTGTTTGTGGGGTTGATTTTAAATCATACACTTTGTGGCCAAGAATGCCTTCAGCCTCTAACAGGGTTGCACTGTTCTCCGAAGCAAGGCAGAAGACCTTGGGCAATTGAACCCATCTCTAGATTCAGGCTGGGAGGAGGTGATATTAAAGGCTGGGCGGGGCTGGAGTCAGAAACTGTTGACTAGGACTTATCCGGAGAGAACGAGGAGGCCGGAGAGGGGGAGGAAGAGGAGATGAATAGCAAGAACCAGTCATTTTGAAAACAGTTTCTATTTTGCTTCTTATGGGCTTGTAGGCAGCAGATACTTGTTCCTGCACTGCAGAACCTGGCGCTGGATTAATTCTGCCAGAAGGTAAAAAGAATTCTATAATATATTGGAGGAGGGAGAAATATTGGGAGGGGCAGGAAAGGGAGATGGGGAGGGAGACTGGGGAAAGGAGAAGGAGAGGAGGAAGGGGGAGAGGGTTTGGGGCTGAAGAAAAAACATTTCTAAAATAATATAAGCAGTGCTCTTTTTCTAAAAAAGTATTTAGGGGTACTCTCATTTTTACTCAAGAAAATCACCAATTTGTAGTTGAAATTGGGGAAAATAAATACAGTAACTGGACAGGACAGAGATGACTTATTCCAAAAGGTGGCTTTAAAAAATAAAATAAAACCACAACCCAGAGGGGAAAACACAAATCCTCAGACCAAAATTTGTGGTTCTGCCAAAATAGAAAAAATTCTACAATGTATGGGGGGGGGAGATGGGGAGGGGGAGGAAAGGGAGAGGGTGAGATGGGGAGAGGGAGATTGGGGAAAGGAGGAGGGGAGGAGGAAGAGTTGACGGCTGAAGAAAAAACATTTCTACAATAATATAAGGACTGCTTTGTTTGATGGGGAGACTCCTAGAATCCTTTTGGTGGTTGTGAGGGAGGAGAGGGGGAGAATGTTCCCTTGGGCAAGGAGAAATCTTTGTGCTGACAGAAGGTTCTCTTGGCACTGCTAGGAACACAACCCAAAGTTCTCACCCCCTCATTCAATATAGTGGGGAATAAAAAAATGGCTATACTGTTGTTCAGGCTTCAGAGAACAGTGGAAGAAATTTGCAGAAATATGAGCCTCTCTGGATTAAGCCTGCCAAATTTTAGGCAGATCCGTTCGAAGGTTTTTGTGCCGGACACCTTTATTAAAGTGGGTCAGACCTCACTATTAAGTTGTGGGTGAACATAGCAGACGACACAGAGATTTCTCCAAGTGGTTCTTTATACAGTAGTAAGCTGGAACTGAACTGACCTGAACAGCTCAGCCGGCCTGCTTTTATAGGCAGCCGGCTGTCAACATTTAGTTAGTTTCCCACCTAAACTAACTGACATGGACCTGAGTGAAAACTATATACACAATACCCCCTGGGGCCAGGGTGAGAACTTCAATACATAACACTCACCTGGAGCACTGTGTCCATTTCTGGGCACCACCATTTACAGAGGATGTTGACAAACTGGAACTTGTGCAGAGGAGAGAGGACTGGCGGAGGAAGATGCATGCATGTGCCGTGCATTGCCCCCGGGACGCGCGCAAGCCCCGCCCCCGCCTGCTCTCTGTCCCCTGGTAGCGCTCCGCCACTGGGAGACCCTTTTTCATAAGGCTTGGAAACCAAGGTTAATGAAGCGGAGGAGCTGGCTATGTCTAGCCTGGGAATCAGGAGACTGAAGGGAGATATGGTAGCCATCTGCAAATATCTCAGGGGCTGCTCTCTTTCACTTTTTCTCAATGCCAGGCCAGCGGGGTGGTCCTATATTTGCATAGTAGTTTCCCAATTAGATATTGTTGTAAGTTTAGCAGAGGAGATGGTGGGGGGGCGGGTAGGCTGCCTGCCTGAGACCCTGCTAATTCCTAGATCCAGCAAGGGCTAAAATCTTGGCAATGGCCCCTTAGGTATGGGTCAGGAGCGTGACGGAAAGCGAGGAAGGAGATGGAAGAAAGACAGGCTCTGACTCTGAATCTGACAGGCTGCAGGAGGAAGCAGACCCAGCCCCCCCCTTTCCTACCAAGATATTGGTTTACTGAGATAGTTAGAACAAGCACAGGAAATTTCCAAGAAGGGGACATAGATGCCAGGCAACCAGATAGGCAGAGGATTGACAGCTCTTCTCTGGAAAGCGTAGAATTTCCCGACCCTCAATCCCGAAGAGCTGAAATGGTGAGATTGCAAAGGAAGTGGAAAACAGGTTTTCCTGTTGTGACTACAATGATGACGCCGTGTAACCAACTGTGTCCATTTCTGGACACTGCAATTTTAGGAGGGTGTTGACAAACTGGAACGTGTCCAGAGGAGAGCGACATTTCCTCATAAGGCTTATGAGGAGGAGGAGCTGGGTAGGAGGAGACTGGGGGGAAATATAATACAATAGCCATCTTCAACCATCTCAGGGGCTGCTTACTTTCACTTGTCTCAATGCTTTCATTTCATCAAGTAGATGTAGAAATATTACTGTAATCATTTAGACTAAAAAGAAACAATAGTTCATATATGAATTTTCCAGCTCTGTAAATTAGTATATGTAAGACCACCTTTAGGGCTTTTGTGGGGAGACTAGACTAATATGGAAGCAAAACTGCACCTTTTAAAGACTTCAAGAAGAGATGATTTATTTCTCTGCTCTGCAATTTTGTCTCCACAGAGGAATCTTGGGACATTGATGCTATGGCAAAAACTGATGTTGTGATGAATTTTTTTCTGGCAAAAGCACAGAACTGATGCTTCAGACTCTGAAGAGGCTTTCGTTTCATTGGGAACAAAGAAAAGATGGGTTCCTCAGAAATTGAAAATACAGAGCAAAGGCTCCCCATGAATCCAGATGCAGCAGAGAATGGGGAATGTAGTGGAATCACAAGTAATGGAAGCACCGAACAAGCGAGAGAACTCTTCTCTCCGAAACCAGGCCATTTTCCATACGGTAAGTGAGTTCTGATGAGAAAGGCATGAGTTTGTCAGAAAAGATAAGGATTTTCTGCTGGGATGAGAGCTGCAGAAGGCAGGCCAACTAATCAAATTCATGGAGACGCTAATTTATTCAGGCAATTAAAAACCATTGGAAAAGGATGGGTACATAGACACTTGTGTGAAAATCGAGGAAGGCTTCTCAGACTCTTCTTAGTTCCTCTCTCAGGTGGAACTATCCTTCCTCACGCAGGCATGCATAAGGAGAAGGGGGTGAGGCTGCCCTTGAGGAGAGAGATTCCTGGCTGTTCTTCCTGTTCCCCTTCCATGTACACCAAGAATGGAGAGATTGTTTCTCACCAGATGTTGCTGGATTCAACTCCCTCCCATCACTCCCTGCCAGCATGGCCAATGTAGACCAAAAACATCTGGAGGACCACATGGTCCCCATTCCTGCTGCACACAGACCTAGAGAGTCAATGATAAGCGAAGAGACCAGGAATCTGCAAGTGCAGGCGCATGGCCCACAGCATTTACTAGCACAGCGGCACTTTAATGCTTTTGTTGTTGTTGTTATATGAAGCCCATCTGATTGGGTTGAATGGTATACATTACAGTAGACCATACTGACATTTATATTTGAGTGGGTGATTTATAATTTTTTAATAAATAAATAAATAAAATTCTCAGCAAATGGAGAAGCAAATCCCCTGGCAGAGAACCCCTGTAAGCTGACTTCACAACTTTGCGTTATGCAACACTATTTCAGAACATATCTTTCAAAACATATTGGTTCCTCTTTCTTCCAGGAACCCAATCTGACCAACCAAGTGTTGGCATGTTTACATGCTGGTGACATGGCATTAACTGATAAAAAATTTATCTGCTGAAAGCAGACACTCAGAGCTGCATATTGCTAACGAACCACTTTGCTGGCTAGTCCTTACATTTGGACCTGGTTTTCTTTAACTGTCAGTTATGTTGTCCTCAGCATATAATTAATATACTGTAGCAACCTTAGTACATCTGCTAATCCTGGTCCGTAAACTACGAACTGCTATTTTGACTTATTTGGGTGAGGCAAGCTTGAAAATTCACTATCCTGTATTGAATGAATAAAGCTCCTTCTAGCACAGGGAAATGCTACTTACCTGTTCTGAATGGGATTACAATCCCTCTAAAAGAGCAAGTGCTCAGTTTATACAAACTGTTAAATTTCAAATTTCCCTGCTTGCACATGCGTACGTACATTGGCTAATCGTTAATTATTCACACAACGGGTTGTGCTGCCCTCTGTCTTCCGGCATTGTCCGTGCGACATTTGGCATGTATCACATTCCATCATAGCCGTCAACTTTTCCCTTTTCTTGCGAGGAATCCTATTCGGAATAAGGGAATTACCCTTTTAAAAGGGAAACGTTTACAGCTATGCATTCCATTCAGTTCTTGCAGTCCCTTCAACTTTTGCTCTTAAAAAGAAACTGGATTACTACTGTGTTCTATGTGGGGCTGCCCTCCAGCCCAGCTGTGAAGCTCCAGATTTTGCAGAATGCCTAGATCTCTGATGGAGGCAGATGGTTGACAGTACGTGGCACCTCTGCTAAAATGTTTGCTGCGGATGCACATACATTGCTAAGCCAGGTTCAAGGTCTACATCAGGCATAGGCAAACTTGGCCCTCCAGCTGTTTTGGGACCACAATCCACATCATCCCTGACCACTGGTCCTGTTAGCTAGGGAAGATGGGAGTTGTAGTCCCAAAGCAGCTGGAGGGCCAAGTTTGCCTATGCCTGGTCTACATATACAAAGACCAAAAGAACTTTGGTCCAGGATACCTTAAGGACCACCTGAGCCCTTATATCCCAGCTTCATCATTAAGATCATCCACAGGAGCACATCTGGTTGTCTCTGTGTCTCCGAAGCCCAAATGACCTCAGGTAGAAGTTGGGCATTTAGCACCACCAGTTCAATCTGTGAAAGGCTCTTCCAGCAGAGGTACATCAGGCATCTTCACCTCTGACTTCCAGGTATCTCTTGAAGACCTCTTCGTATGCCAGCAATCCTTTACAGCTGTTTAAAATGTTGATTTTCCAGTTATATTAATTTTTCTTTCCCCCCCCCCTATTTCTACTGGGGCTTTTTGTTTTATTGTATACCTTATTGGCCCAAATATAAGCTGTACCCGAATATAAGCCACACCTTTAAAATTAAAGGGGGGGGGGAAATGCTCGCTCCAAGCCCATTTTGTAAGGTCGCAAATATAAGCTGCACTTTAACTTTTCATGGTCAGAATTTGGAAAAAAAGTGAGGCTTATATTCAGGCCAATATGGTAAACATTATTGTGCATCACCTTGATAGTTTAGGAGATATAAAATAAATAACTGGTGACTCACCAGCCATGCGCAGAGGCCTACCACTTGGCTGACTTTGTGGTGGGAGGCACCAAGCCTATGAGCTTCACGATGCCACAGGTGAACTTTGTTCACCTCATACCCTTCCAACATCCCACTGAGCAAAATTGGGACGTTTCTTTTTTTGGTCCCCAGCTGACTTGCACCACAAGTCAGACTCAAACCAAAAAATGGGACATTCTGGGATGCAATCAGAAGCCAGGATTGGCTTCTGCAATTCCAGGATGTCCCGCATAAATCAGGACTGTTGAGTGGTATGACATCTTGGTGTGATGCAAGCTTGAACTCACACCTTCAATGTGGGTGGACTACCCAGGCCTTGGTAGACTTGGAGCCCCCCAGATACTCTGGAGTTTCTAGAAGGACTTGTCCGGCATCTTGTTGAAACACTTTATTTCCCTCTGCAGGTTTGTGCAATAATGGAAAATGGAAACTCGCTTTTTCTGTAAGGATTGTGAGCTTGGTGCTTAATGTCATTCTGATCATTTCCATCATCATCATCATCATCATCATCATCAGAAGCACTGGTTTATCAGGTAAGTGAAGAGCCATTTTGCTGTAACTTCTGCCAGGTTATCAACAGGCCACCTGCTCACAGATTTCCTCTCCTCAGCAGCTAGAATAGCTTTATTGGTGTTCAGCTGAGGTAACCTGGAAGCAGCTGCAGATGGGGGCCCACATTCAGGCAAGGTAGACTTCATGTACTGTAATAATAGACCAATATGCACACACAATATACACACACAATACGCACACAATTTCAAGTGATTTAAATTGTATGATACAATTCTAATCAAAGGCCTATCTCAGGGAGAGTCAACTAGGCCCTGGCTGTGTATTTCATGGATAGTCAATTGAGGTCGACTATCTATGGTTGAGCCACAAGAGAAGCTGCTCCATGTCCTGCAAGCTCCTGAGTTTGTGGGCAGAGATGGGCACTGGGCTGTCTGCCCTCCCTCCTACCCTCATTTCCCCACCCTTATCCAGCCCCGCCTGGAGATGATGGGGGTTGTCCGGAGACCTCCTGCACACAGTTTTTGTGTGTGGTGTATTTGCAATTACGTTGTTATACTGTATTTTTATGTGATTGTTCTTATGCTGCTTGAGATGTGTTCCCATTTTCTTTGTTGCAAGCTGCTTTGAGTAGGATTCCTTTTACGGAAAGGCAGCACACAGATATAATGTTGATGAGTGGAGTACATTGCCTGACCTTTATTTTGGGTAGGACTATATATAAACTCTGTCTCACTTTCTGATACCTTTCTAGGGACAAGTGCAGTATTGCCACCTGCCCTACCTTCTTCCACTTCAGCTGAATGCTGTCCAGACGGCTGGATTGGCTACCAAAGGAAATGCTACTATTTTTCGGACAGTGAAGGAAACTGGACTTCTAGCCAGAATTACTGTGCCTCTTTAAATGCCTCTTTGGTCGTGATTGACTCCCAAGTGGAGATGGTGAGTGGAAAGATACAGAGCAGAGTCTGAAGCCCAAAATAGAGTTGATTCTCTATTGAATGAGAGTTGAAAATGTATTCACACTTCTTTTCTTTATTAAGAGTTTCTTGAGACGGTACAAAGGTCCTGCTGACCACTGGATTGGTCTCCAAAGGATGAATGACCAGGAGCCTTGGAAATGGATCGATGGCACCATTTTCAATAACTGGTGAGCATCCACAATGAAAATGTGTAATAAGCCCTTTAAAACAGTTAAAATAGTTCGACTCAAGGAATGCTTACCCAAACAGATGTGTTTTGAGAAGCCACATATGCAGTGCTTTTAATATATATAGAAAATAAGAGGCCAGTATTCACCACAAAATTCTTATAGTAAGTGCCACGCTTTTAACATTTGCAAAAGAAAAAATGTGCAGGTACTGAGTACCCCGAGTACTACTGGAAAAAAGACACTGCATATATTCCACAAGGGCCAGAAATCTCCTGGTCCTAGCCCAGTGACCTGCGGTCAGTGGACTAGGGGGACGAGACTAGTCCCCTAAATGTTCCCAGTAAATTAGAGTACTGTATTTTCGCTCTATAAGACACACCAGACCACAAGACACACCTAGTTTTTGGAGGAGGAAAACAAGGAAAAAATATTCTGAATCTCAGAAGACAGAACAGCAAGAGGGATCGCTGCGCAGTGAAAGCAGCAATCCCTCTTGCTGTTCTGGCTTCTGGGATAGCTGCGCAGCCTGCATTCGCTCCATAAGACGCACACACATTTCCCCTTACTTTTTAGGAGGGAAAAAGTGAGTCTTATAGAGCAAAAAATACGGTAATTGAAGTATAAAAGCCTGGCACCTCCATCCCAAAGCCTGGGAAACTTATACCTGTCTTAGAGAGGGAGACGTGATGCTGGACATCTCAGTGTCGCAACATCACTTGCGAGATGTTCCTCACCCCTGCTCCAATCACAAGCTGGCGCCGCTTGCCCTAACTGTTCCCCTATGTAAAAATTCACTGCACAGCACTGTCAAAGGCACATTTGTAGTTTCACATTTGTTACTAGTAGCCTGCCTGAGTGTTGAGGAACTGACCAGAAGGCTTCTCGCTTATTATACACAGAGCTCCGCCTTGTGGTGAGCAGCACACACAGAAGTTCATTTTCAGTCACGGTGCAGCAAGAGTTTGATGTTCTCTTTCTAGCCAGATTCTAAAGAAAATATTTTGGCGGAAAAGCTGCCTAGAAATATGAATATTTGTATTATATGAATATGAATGCAATTGTCTTCTTCAGGTGAAAATTTGCTTCCAGGCCTTCCTGCACCTATGCCTGGTGTTTCTTCTTCTGCTTGGTCTTCTGCTGGTTCCCAGGGATATTTCTATGGATATTTTCTATGGAATGCGGTTAATGGGTTGAGGTTGAATTCCAACAACACAGAAGTACAGTTTCTGGGGGACAGGGGGACAGGCATGTTTGGGGGATTCCCTGGTCCTGAATGGAGTTACATGGCCTCTAAAGGACCAGCTGTCCAGCCTTGGGATCTTCTTGGAC
This sequence comes from Podarcis filfolensis, assembly GCF_964270895.1. Taxonomy (NCBI): domain Eukaryota; kingdom Metazoa; phylum Chordata; class Lepidosauria; order Squamata; family Lacertidae; genus Podarcis; species Podarcis filfolensis. The sequence continues at coordinate 15,209,252 of NC_139605.1, forward strand.
TCACAGCTGTCCATGGAGGCGCAGGTCAATTCTGCTGGCTCCATCTGGTACACCGGCTGAGACCCTACCTGCCTGCGCACTGTCTCACCAGAGTGCTGCATGCTCTGGTTATCTCCTGCTTGGACCTGCCTCATATAACTGATCACAAGATGCAGCACATGCACACCATTTGAGTGGCAGTGGCCATTAATTTTGGGGGGCAGCCCCCTCAAATATTTTATTGGGGGACTGAAGGGATCTCGGCACTTAGGAGTTGGCTCCTTTGATGATAACCTTTAAAGCTCTAAATAGCTTTGGCCCTGTATACCTGAAGGAGCATCTCCACCCCCATTGTTCAGCCCAGACACTGAGGTACAGTTCTGAGGGCCTTCTGGCGGTTCCCTCACTGTGAGAAGTGAAGTTACAGGGAACCAGGCAGAGGGCCTTCTTGGTAGTGGCCCCTGCCCTGTGGAACACCCTCCCATGAGATGCCAGAGATGAAGAACTGTACAACCTTTAGAAGACTTCTGAAGGCAGCCCTGTATTGGGAGTTTTATGTTTGATGTTTTATTATGTTTTTAATATTTTGTTGGGAGCCGGCCAGAGGGGCTGGAACAACCCAGTCAGATGGTTGTCATATTAATAATAAAAGTATTGTTATGATTATTTCAACATATGTTCTGTTTGAAATTTTAGGTTTGAAATTCGGGGAGGAGGAGAATCTGCTTACATGAACCAGGAAGGTGTTGCCAGCTCCAGCAGCCATCGTGAAGAACCCTGGATCTGCAGCAAACCAGTTCACAAATCAGAAAGGAGAGTGGATGCAGGGCCGTAGCTAGGGGGGGTGAGGTGGGCCCCCACCAGGGATGCAGGCGAGGGGGGGCGCACAAAATCGGCTTGCCACCGCTATCCTTTATAAGACCAGTGATAACATTTGGCCCTGTAGAATATTAACCACTCTCAGTTTTACCTGTGGACTGCCATCTGCCCAGATTTTAATTTGCACTGAACTACAGTGGTACCTCGGGTTACTTACACTTCAGGTTACAGATGCTTCAAGTTACAGACTCCGCTAACCCAGAAATATTACCTCGGGTTAAGAACTTTGCTTCACGATGAGAACAGAAATCGTGCGGCTTCAGGTTAAGAACAGTTTCAGGTTAAGAACAGACCTCCAGAACGAATTAAGTTCTTAACCCAAGGTACCACTGTGATTTTAAGATGTATTTTAATTAATTGATTGCCTGTTCTTGTTCTTTGTGTACTGTGTTAGTTTTATGATATTAGCTGCCATTGCCGGGGAGGGTGGGGTACAAATAATTTTTTTAATTATTCTTATTCTTATTCCTATTCTCCCTGCCCACCAAATAAAGAAGATTGTTCTGTATTTAGCTCCCACGACGAGTGAACAGGAATATGAACTGGTAGTATCACAGTTACAGAAGAAATTTGATGTGGTGGAATTAGGCATAGCTAAAAATTACTTATCCATGCAAATTGAGAAAGGCAAAAATGGATCTTTTCTGGTTCATCAAACTGCAAAAATTGATGATCTTGTTGAAATGCTATGTTTAGAAAATGCAAATGGCAAGGAAACGCCTATGGTGTGTGGTTTCACCTTTACAGGTGAAGATAAGCCATTTCCTAACAAAACTTTGTATCGTTCTGCTATAGGCAAGCTAAATTTCATTCAAAGAATCTCAAGACCAGATATAACTTATCCTTTTCACTTTCTGGCAAAATTTGTGGAAAAGCCTACTACACAATGTTTCTCTGCTCTTAAGAGAGTGGTAATGTACCTTAAACACACCAAACATTATAGGCTGCAGTTTACAACATGTATTGACAAAGGTTTTGAAATTTTCTGCGATGCATCTCATGCAGTGGAACAAAATAATTGCAGGGGTGTGTCTGGTATGGTGTTTTGTTATAACGGTTGTCCATTTGAATGGAAGTCCCAGACACAAACCATTATTTGTCTCTCCACAACAGAGAGTGAATTATGTGCATGCGTTCAGGCCACTCGTGATGTAGAATGGTATCTGCAAGTATTTGCAGACCTACAGATGCAAGTAACACTACCAGTAAAAGTTTACCTTGATTCCCAGAGCGGACTTGCTATCCTGTGTTCAGAGACCAATACGCAGCGCACTAGAGTCTTAAGGTTACGTTTACAGTTTGTAAAGAAACTAATTGCTGACGAAATGATTGTATTTGAATATGTTCCAGGTGACAATCAAATTGCTGACATTTTTACTAAAGCACTTCCAAAGGTTACACATGAAAGACATGTACAAAATATGCTTTATGTTTTTGTTCCACAATGATGAACCGCAGGGGAAATGTTGAATTATTTAAATGTAAAGGTTCATCATTGTTCCACCCGATGTGTATGTCTTTAAGGGGCCAAAGCAAGGGCCAGAGCAAGATAACGAGACCCAGCTTTGCAGCTGTGAAGCATAGCAGGTGCTGCTGAGTTGTATTTGATTAAGGTGTGTCAGCATTTGGGTGTAGTATATAAGGAGCAGCACCTAGCTCTCCCATTACCCTGGGGGATGGGTTGGTGGTTGGGTCTGGTTTGGTTGTTAATGTATTTAGTGTAAAAGGAGTTTTTGTTTTTCTTATTAAAACCTTGTTTAAGTTATTTTTGAGTCCTTTCTTTTTAATGCATGGTCTCCCCAGCAAGCTCTCTGCAGCGTTACCATACTGCAAACAGCCAACATAGAAGTCCCTTTGCGCAGGCGACAAAGGCAGGCGGGCAGGCGCTCCGCCACTGTGGCCATAGGGCCCAGCTGGGTCCCTCTCAAGCGCAGCAGCAGGAAGAGGAGGAAGGGGAAGAGGGAGATGTGGCTGGGCTTAGCCCAGCACCCAGCGCCTTTAGCACATGGTGCCAGTGGGCTCTGCCTCCACGCAGCCTGGCTTGAGAGGCAGGGCTCAGCTGGGGAAGCCGAGAAGGGAGAGGAGGGGACGGCGACGGGGCAGAAGGTGGTGAGAGAAGCTTGCTCAGCAGCCGGCAGCAGTGGCAGTGCAGCTCGGTATGACGCCTTCCAACAGCTGGGTACAAAAAGTTCAGAGAGTACTAAAAAAAAGAACACGTGCACCTGTTCTAGCCTGCCTATACCTTAGGATCTGCTTTGGATACTCTGCTGGCTTGCCCACCCTGTGTCAAGAAAGGTGGCTACAGGGAGAGGTCTTTCTCCTTGGTGGTGTCACAGCTATGGGCCTAACTTCCAATGCACCAGGGGGCGCAACATCACCTCGCTACTGCTGTGACTTGATGTGCACTGAATAGACCTCTAACTCCTACTGATCACGCCTGTGGCACAAAACATCACACACATTTCATTTTATTGCCCATTTTATGCAAAAATGTGTAATAAGTATTCGGCTCCCTCATTGAAGGAGGGGATTTATCACACTGACTCTTCCAGGGTGTCTTATCTGCTGAACAATTGTAGGAATGACGTTGTGGGAAATGTGGCAAGATTTCTGAGTGACACTATGAAGTTACATCACCAGAAGTCCTATGAGATCCATAAAGAACCACAGCCAGAAATCTGGCTGCTGCATGTTTGACCAACAGAAGTTTCTGAGTCGTCGTCTTCAAAGGCAGCCCCACATACAGTGCATTTCAATAATCCATTCTGAAATCTATCAGAGCATGGAGTGCAGTGGCCAAGTCATCAACGTCCAAAAGGGATCATAGCTAGCACACCAAGGGCAGATTATCCCACCTCCTGGACCTGAGACCTGGGACACACATCTTTTCAGGATTCAGCTTCAGTTTATTGGCCCACATCCAGCCCATCACCACCTTCAAGCGCTAGTCTAACATCTCAGCTGCTTCTCTTCATCCAGATGGAACAGAAAGACAGATCTGGGTGTCATCTGCATATAGATATGCAACTTCCTGGACTCAGCTTTGTGCCTAGATGCCCAGGTCTCTGTGGTGGCCAGAAGTGCATTTGCACAGTTAAATCTAGTGCACCAGCTTGCCAGGGACTGTGCTGAGGAGGAATGGTGGGATCCCCCCCTCCCGTTGCTCCTGAATCTTCCCAGAAGCAGGTGGACAGTATAGATTTGGAACAGTGGTTTGCAGAGGGACATAGTTCAGAAGGCAGAAGCTGGGAAATACTGGATGGGGAACAGCTAGGAGAAGAAGCACTGGGAAAAGAGAGCTAACAGACTCACTGTCACTTGAAAGCATTAATTCGCTCAGTCCAAGGTCAAGAAGAGCAGATGAGGTGGCAGCACAGAAAGCACAGTGGTTGCGAGAACAGGTTGCGAGACATGGTAGTGACGTGGGTGACTTTTAGTAACCAAAATAAATTGACTTAGAATTCCATTTTAGGTGTGCTACCTCTGGAATTCACATAGAGGTATTTTGATGACAACAGAATAATACCTTTACATAATCTCAGCCACTCAAAGACATTTTTATTGTATGTTCCTGGCAAATAACAAAAACCCACAGAATTATTGCATTTATCAAACTAAAATATCAGAGTAGGAAAGGGTCTTTCTGGCAAATCCACCGATATATAGCACTGCAAGCTTCAGAGGTGACTTTATATTTTATTGTAGCACAAGAGTTTCCTTCAGCATAGTTTGGTTCTGGAAATCTGTGGAAGAAAAAGGTACATCTGAATATCAGGACAGAAGTCTGTTACAACTATTTTTTCATGTTCTTAATAGAAAGCATGAGTGTTTCCAAAATGTACAATTGTCAGCATCGCCCTTGAGCCAGTGCCACCAACTGGACTCATCCCCTTCAGCCCCGACTGGGCTAGGCGAGCTGGGTAGCAGAGACCAGCTGTGCAGAGACCACCTTCTGCACAGGAACAGGTCAAAGTGCTGTGGACTCACAGCTTAGAGTTGTGAGCACCGGATTCACTTCCACAAGAAGACAGTCGTCGCACAGCAGAGTACAGCAGAGTCTAGCAGAGTATATAAACTGGAAATACTGGATGGGAAACAGCTAGCAGAAGAAGCACTGGGAGAAAGAGAGCTAACAGATTCACTGTCGCAGGAAAGTGTTCATCTGATCAGCCCAAGGTCAAGAAGAGCAGATAAGGTGGCAGCACAGAAAGCACAGTGGTTGCGAGAACAGGATGCAAGACATGGTAGTGATGTGGGTGACTAGGGAGGAAGTGGGAGGGACCCTTAATTGGGAGCACCTTCATTCCTAGGAATGGATTCTTTGTTCTCTCTCTGTGATCATTAAAGTTTCTAACTGCTAAGAAACTCCTTTTTCTTTGTTCTGTTTATCTACTGCCAAGGGGGAGGGGGAGGAAGCCAATTCCCTGAAGCCTGACACAGCTGCACCCATTCCTTGAGATGTCTCCACCCCCATCATTCAGCCCGGACACTTGAGATTCAGCTCTGAGGGCCTTCTGGCAGTTCCCTCCCTGTGAGAAGTGAAGTTACAGGGATCCAGCCAGAGGGCTTTCTCAGCAGTGGCACCCTTCCTGTTTATTATTATTTTGCATTGTCAAATTCTACAGCTGATCCTCAATTGTGACTTAAAACTAATCTTTTAGTAACCATAATAAATTGACTTAGAATTCCATGTTAGGTGTGCTACCTCTGGAATTCACAAAGAGGTATTTTGATGATAACAGAATAATATCTTTACATAATCTTAGTCACTCAATGACATATTTATTGTGTGTTCCTGGCAAATAACAAAAACCCACATAATTATCGCATTTATCAAACTAAAATATCAGAGTAGGAGAGGGTCTTTCTGGCAAATCCACCTAAATACAGTACTGCAGATTTCAGAGGTGACTTTATATTTTATTGCGGCACAAGAGTTTCCTTCAATATAGTCTGGTTCTGGAAAACTGTGGAAGAAAAAGGTACATCTGAATATCAGGACAGAAGTCTGTTACAAATATATATTTTTAATGTTCTTAATAGAAAGCATGAGTGTTCCCAAAATGTATAATAAGCTGGTTGTATGCATTTGAATCCTCCAAACATGCATCAAAGTGGAGAGAGTGAAGAAAGTCATGCTGAGCTTGATAGTGGGAGCAGCACCATCTCCCCCTTTTCCTGCCACAAAACCAAGTAATTAACTTTGGGGCCTGGGACGGAGGATTGCAGCAGAGAGAGATGCTCCACCAGAGACTGGGGCATACTCTTTTTTGACCATTTGTGTGTGTTAAGAGAGAAAGAAAGCTCTGAAAATAGAAACAGGGTGAGGTTTTTTTTTTAAGAATTCTATGGAGAAGGGTGTTGTCACTGGTTAGGACAAGGAGCATGAGGATTTTCTACTATTCTTTCACTTTTCAAAAACTTCACCAGCTGCTCTGTGCAAGACTCTCCACAACAGCCTCCAGAATTCCTTGTATTATCAATGCTGGGGAGGCAGTGATTGAGATTGTGAGCGAAGTGGGAAGAGTTACTCCTCCGCTCCCTGCCACTGTGGTTCCATACAGCACTTATAAATACAGTGGTACCTTGGGTTAAGAACTTAATTGGTTCCAGAGGTCCGTTCTTAACCTAGAATCATAGAATCATAGAATCATAGAATCATAGAGTTGGAATAGACCAAAAGGGCCATCGAGTCCAACCCCCTGCCAAGCAGGAAACACCATCAGAGCACTCCTGACATATGGTTGTCAAGCCTCTGCTTAAAGACCTCCAAAGAAGGAGACTCCACCACACTCCTTGGCCAGTTACAAATCCACTGAGTGGTAGCATATTCAAGACCACATTTTACCAGATTCTTTACAAGAATATCATGGGGCACCTTGTCAAATGCCTTGCTGAAATCAAGGTAGGCTACATCCACTGCGTTCCCTTCATCTACCAGGCTTGTAATTCTGACAAAAAACAAGATCAGGTTAGTCTGACATGACTTATTTTTCAGAAATCCATGCTGACTATTGGTGATCACAGCATTCCTTTCTAGGTGCTCACAGACTGTTTGCTTAATGTTCTGCTCCAGAATCTTCCCTGGTATTGATGTCAGACTGACTGGGCGATAATTATTTGGGTCCTCTCTTTCCCCCTTTTTGAAAATAGGGACAACATTTGCCCTCCTCCAGTCTGCCGGGACTTCGCCTGTTCTCCAGGAATTCTCAAAGATGACTGCCAGTGGTTCTGAGATCACATCTGCCAGTTCTTTTGATACTCTTGGATGCAGTTCATCTGGCCCTGGAGACTTGAATACATCTAAACTAGCTAAGTATTCTTGTACTATCTCCTTAGTTATTCTGGGCTGTGTTTCCTCTGCTGAATCATTTGCTCCAAATTCTTCAGGTCGGGCATTGTTTTCTTTATCGGAGAAGACTGAGGCAAAGAAGGCATTGAGGAGTTCAGCCCTTTCTGTGTCCCCTGTTTGCATTTCACCATCTTCTCCTCTGAGTGACCCCACTGTTTCTTTGTTCTTCCTTTTGCTACGGACATACCCATAAAAGCCTTTTTTGTTGCTTTTAACCTCTCTAGCAAGCCTGAGTTCATTCTGTGCTTTAGCTTTTCTGACTTTGTGTCTACATGTGCTGGCTATTTGTTTGAATTCCTCTTTGGTGGTTTCCCCCCTTTTCCATTTTTTGTACACATCCTTTTTAAATCTTAACTCAGTTAAAAGTTCTTTAGATAGCCACCCTGGCTTCTTTAGGCACCTTCCATGTTTCCATCTCATTGGTATTGCCTGAAGTTGTGCTTTTACTATCTCCCTCTTAACAAACTCCCAGCCATCATGAACTCCCTTTCCTTTTAGTATTACTGTCCATGGGATCTCACCCAGCACTTGCCTAAGTTTTATGAAGTTGGCTTTCTTAAAGTCAAGAAATTGAGTCCTAGTATGCTTGGCTGCTCCTTTCCGCTGTATAGTAAACTTCAGAAGAGCATGATCACTCACGCCTAATGATCCTTCCACTTCTACCCCACTAACCAGGTCATCAACATTGGTTAGGACCAGATCTAAAATGGCTGTTCCTCTTGTTGCTTCTCCCACTTTCTGGACAATGAAGTTGTCTGCAAGGCATGAAGTTGTCTGAGGTACCCCTTTAGCTAATGGGGCCTCTTGCTGCTGCCGCATTGCCGGCATGAGATTTCTGTTCCCTTCCTGAGGTAAAGTTCTTAACCTGAGGTACTACTTCCGGGTTAGCAGAGTCTGTAACCTGCAGGTCGGAGCTAAACAGTACAAACTGAGAGCATTTGCAGATGACTTAGTTTTAACCTTACAAGAGCCAGACACTAGTACGAAAAGAGTTTTAGAACTAATACAAGCATTTGGTCAAGTAGCAGGTTTTAAGTTGAACAAACAGAAAACGAAAGTACTGGACAAAAATTTAACAGCTGTTGAAAGGGAAAAGTTTCAGAGTGAAACGGGTTTAATGGTAACAAAGAAGGTGAAATACCTGGGGATTAATTTGACATCTAAGAATGTGAACTTATTTAAGGATAACTATGAGAAATGCTGGTCAGAAATTAAGAAAGATCTAGAAGTATGGTCAAATTTGAGACTTTCCTTGTTAGGCCGTATTGCTGTTATTAAGATGAATGTCTTGCCTAGAATGTTGTTTTTGTTTCAAACATTGCAGATTTTAGACAAAATGGATTGTTTCAAGAGGTGGCAAAAAGACATATCTAGATTTGTCTGGCAGGGCAAAAAGCCCAGAATAAAATTTAAGATATTAACTGATGCAAAAGAAAGAGGGGGGTTTGCCCTGCCGGACTTAAAGTTGTACTATGAATCAGCGGTGTTTTGCTGGCTGAAAAGTTGGCTGCTTCTTGAAAACACAGACATTTTGGATTTGGAAGGGTTTAACAACAGATTTGGCTGGCATGCATATATATGGTATGACAAGGTAAAAATTCATCAAGGTTTCAAGAACCATATTGTTAGGAAAGCATTGTACAAGGTTTGGACTCGATATAAAGATTTGCTGGAAAACAAAACCCCCAGGTGGTTGTCACCGATGGAAGCTAAGGAAGTGAAAAAACTTAATATGGAATCCAAATGGCCAAAGTATTGGGAAATTATAGAACAGGAGGAGGGAAAAGTGAAATTGCAGAGCTATGAGAAATTGAAGTCAAAAGTAAGAGACTGGCTTCATTATTATCAGATAAATGAAGTCTTCAAACAGGACAGGAAAATTGGCTTCCAGGTGGAGAGGTCAAAATTAGAAACAGAGTTATTGGAACCCAACACTAAGAACTTGTCAAGAATGTATAACTTGCTGTTGAAATGGAATACACAGGATGAGACGGTCAAATCAGCTATGATTAAATGGGCACAAGACATCGGTCATAACATTATGTTTGCTGACTGGGAGCAGTTATGGACCACCGGCATAAAGTTCACGGCATGTAATGCCTTGAGAGAGAACATTATGAAAATGATTTATAGGTGGTACATGACCCCAGTCAAGCTTGCAAAAATTTATCACATGCCCGATAATAAATGTTGGAAATGTAAGGAAACTGAAGGTACTTTCTACCACCTTTGGTGGACGTGCCCAAGGATCAAGGTATTCTGGGAAATGATTTATAATGAAATGAAAAAGGTGCTTAAATGCACGTTTGTGAAGAAACCAGAAGCCTTCCTCCTGGGCATGGTAGGCCAATTGGTGTCAAGGAAAGATAGGACGTTTTTTATGTACGCTACAACAGCAGCAAGAGTACTATTAGCGAAGTATTGGAAGACACAAGAACTACCCACACTGGAAGAATGGCAGACTAAGGTAATAGACTATATGGGACTGGCTGAGATGACCGGCAGAATCCATGACCAAGGGAAAGAGACGGTGGAAGAGGATTGGAAGAAGTTTAAAATCTATCTTAAGAACTGTTGTAAAATCAAGGAATGCTAAAATGTTTTGGGTAATGTACAATAGAATTGCAGCGATTAGCAATTGGACATGAGAAATAAGACTTAAAGAAAGTATTATATTGATATTAGGGGATGCTGAAAAGATTGTCAACAGGGATGCAGAAAGGGGAGGTATGGGGAAGTCGCTGAAAGAAGGTTTATGAAATGAAAGGTCAAGAAATTATACGTGTTTGTATGTTTGTCTGTCTTGTATTGTGTTGTATTGTCTTGTATTATGTATGGAAAAAACTAATAAAAATTTATAAAAAAAAAAAAAGCAGAGTCTGTAACCTGAAGTGTTTGTAACCCAAGGTACCACTTTAAGGGGAAATGTTCCATTCCTGCCCCTAAGGATTTTCCCTTCCCCCCAGGAACCAGTGCTGTGGAGCAAGGGGGGCACTTCAATTGAGACCATGAGTGGGGAGCGAGGCGGCCAGAGAATAAAAATAAAAATAGAACAACCCCCATGTCTTCATGGAATGGAAACTTGCCCCCCCAGACCTTTCCCGATTTCTCAGGAGTCAGCTGAGGGAATCTTCTCAGCAGCCAGTAGAAGCAAGCAATAAATAAATAAATAAATAAATAAAAATCTTTTGCAATCTTTTCTCTTAGCCTACTAAAACTTTGCTTTGATTAAAAACAATAACAACTCACAGACTCTGGTCAAGCTGGGAGCCTGTAATCCACACCCATTTCTTCTCCATTTTTAATTGTGAGAGTCCAATCCAGTAACTTGATTCTTTTGTAATGCTTTTTATGAAATCCTGTATGAGAGAGAAATTATATATATATGTTCAAGTTGATAACTTCAGAATAAATCTTACACTAAAATAAAATAAAGTAGTAAAATGTGAAAGTTGATATTAATTATAATGAACATTCACCAAGATTTTTTTTTTTTTTGTCTGTCTCTGCTTCTGAGTGCACTCCCAACCCCAACTTCCACCTTAACTGGACCCCAGTACAGCACCCCTTTGGGGTATATACAACCCCCTCCGAAACAAATATTTCCCCTGGCCCCACCCCCTAATCTTTTGCATCTCTACCTGCTGACCCCCTCCCTTTATATGAACTGTCTGTCCGTTAGTCTACTCATCTTCTTACCTGCCCCCCCCCCGCTTTGGCGGCACCGCTGAGGCAACTACAGAAGCCCTACAGAAGTTCTTGAAACACAGGCTAGAAGTGACACAAATGGCCACCTAATCCAAACGCTCTGCACAAGCCACCAGCCAAAGCCTGATCAGCTTAGCAACCCAACAATACTCAGGAACCACCACTGCCACAACTCCTAACCACCGCTCTACTCCAAGAGGATGCCAAGCCAACCTCAAACCAAAACCATTAGGGAGACTGAGATGCCACCAACCAGGGAGATGGCAAACAACGCTAAGACCGTAACTCCCCTTCAAGATGATGACCGCCCAGTAACGAAACGAGACCTGAGGGAAATGGAAGCAAGATTAGAAGCACGATTAGAAGAAACACTGAAGGCCACAATGGCTCCCATGCAGGTACTAATCAACAACCTAACCTCCAAAGTGGAAGCTCTAGAGAACAAGAACCAAATGCAAGAAAGAATAATAGAGCAATACCGGGAGGAGAATGCACGTGTGAACAAGAAACTGGACGAACTGGTAAACCAAATGGAAGCAGAACGCAGAGAGATGAAAATTAAGCAAGCCGACCTTGAAGACCGCAATAGACGTTGTAACATCCGCTTCCGCAACTTTCCTGAAAAAACAGAGGAGAAAAGCCCAGCAGACCTAATTATACACTGGCTGAAAAACATAATCCCAAGCCTGAAACTTGAGGCAGATGACTTGGAGAGGGCTCACAGAGCCCTAAAACCTATGCCAAAACCCAGCGCCCCCCCAAGAGACATCATTGTATGCTTCACACGCTACAAAAAGAAGGAAGAGGTATGGAACAGCATCAGAAACTTAACCAACCTTCGATATGGAGAAACCCCCATCCTGGCCTTACAGGACTTATCCCAGGATACCCTAAACCGGAGGAAAAGCCTGCGCCCATTCACCCAGCGTCTCCAACAAGCAGGGATCAAATACCGATGGGGCTTCCCCTTCCGCCTCATTGTAACAACTAATACAACACAACACACGGCCACCAACATATCTGAGGCCCTGCAACTACTAAAGAACCTTGAACTCGACCTCCCACCGGAATGGCAACCGACAAACCCACCAAGTGACAGCCCCAACCACGAGGAAACAACAACAAACAACTGGACGACGGTACAGAAGAAAAAGAAACAACAGAAGCGGCACAACAACGCAAACCAATACAGACAAGCATCACGCTCAGAACCGTCCCGCCGGCCATACGACACAAGAAACCAGACCAAGATTAACCAAACCAATTCATCGCAGATGGACAACCCTACAACAACAACCCCAGCTGAATGAAGCAACCAGGAAAAAACCACAAACTGAAGGACTGGTGATTCCCCCCCCTTTCCCCCTCTTTTCCTCCAAAACATAGATTTAGTTAACACCATCAACATCCCCCCCAGCCCCGCACCCCCACAGAAATCCTCACCCCAACACCAGTCCAGACGACCTCAACCACACTCCCCATCACCCACACCTTCAACATCCCCATACTCCATACTAAGGAAAAACAACTCCAACCTCAATAACACAACCCACGATCAGGCTAAAATCTGATACCCAACCAGCACTATGGTGGCACCAGAGCGTACCAGCACCCACATCCCCACCCCAACACACCAACAATGTTGCTCAAAACATTGGCAACATTGCTTATGAACCTTATACTTGACAGTGACGTTACAAAGTCAATTCACACTGTCTCGCTGATCACCCCCTATCGCAGACAACAGGGGGGATGGCCTGTCCTTGAACACGGCCCTCCACACCAGCTGAGACCTAGGACCAACCGGCTAAATGCCAGATGGCCCAAAATACCCCAAACAAACACCTATATGACTACATATAGGAAACTCTCCACAACTTACCCCCTACTCTTTAACCCAAATCTTACTCTAACCCCACTAGCCCCCCACCCACCACACCCTAGGTCAGCGCAACCCCACTGGTTCTTTAAACAACACGAAGAGAGAGACACAAGACAACCCGAACGGGTTGGCAGGGAATCACCCCACATAATAGATAAGCAAGATGGCTAACCTTAAAGCAATTACATTAAATGTGAGGGGGCTGGGAAACCCCATCAAAAGAAAGCGCATCACCTCATACATAAACACCATGAAACCACACATCACCTTCCTACAAGAAATACACAACCCACCCAAAGGCAGCAAACTCCTGAGCGACCCCCGCTTCAGTCAACAGTGGGTCGCACGAGGCTCAGGGAAAGCACGTGGTGTAGCCATAATACTTAGTAGAGACCTGAACTTCACTGCCACAACAGTCCTCAAGGACAAAAAAGGCAGATTCATTTTCGCTAAAGGGACACTAGACGGCAAAATCAAACTGACAATCGGCTCCATATATGCCCCAAACGCGAAACAATTAGAATTCTTCCAGAAGACACTAAACAAATTCCTCTCCTTCTCTGAAGGGGAAGCAATCCTAGGAGGGGACCTCAATCTAAATATGAAAGGCATATCCCTGAAAGATATCCACCCTACAACCCCATGGGCAACCTTCCTCCGAAGGAAACCTCCAACAACTAGGAACTCTTACAAATTACTAAAATTGCTAAAAAACAGGGGTCTCTATGACATCTGGGGTGAGCAAAACCCGGGAGACATCAGCCATACATTCCAATCGGGACGCCATGATACAGTGTCCAGACTGGACAGCATTCTACTCACACAGGGTCTGATCCCCTCAGTGGAATCAACAAACATAGGTAACATTAAAATCACAGATCACGCCCCAGTAGAAGTCATCGTTAAAATAGGAGAAGGAACACAAACCACCCCATCATGGTCCTTCAGCCCCATCCTAACTACAAACAAACAAATTAGAGAGAATCTCACAAAAACCCTCCAAAACTACTTCGAGGAAAACGATGTAGACAATATAACAACCCCCCTCCTATGGGACGCAATGAAAGCGGTCACCAGAGGAGCTTGCATAAAAGAGAAAACATTCCTTAAAAAACAAACCACCTCAAAAATTAGCAAAATAGAACAAGACATCACAGTCCTCTCATCACGCTACAAACAAACAGGATCTAAAAAACTCCTCAAACTTATAGAACAAAAAAGGAGAGAACTAGACTCCTTAGAAATCAACAAAACAATGATCAACATTCTATACTCTAAACAACGTTTCTATGAATATGGAGGGAAAACCTCCAGATTACTAGCAAATAGATGTAGGAAAAAAGCACTCAAAACAAGAATACACTGCATCACCAAAAAAGACGGCAACATAACATTCTCCCCCAAAGAAATAATCTCAGAATTTGCAGAATTCTACTCCAACCTATACACCTCCCATAACCCACCAGAGAGGGAAATAAAAAAATTTCTAGCAGGACTGACCATGCCTACCCTAACTGATGAGGAACAGGAATTCATGGACAGCCCTATCACCCCAGAGGAAATAGATGCAGTCCTCAAAAATCTGAAACCACACAAAGCCCCAGGCCCAGACGGCTTCACAGCAGAATTCTATAGGAAATTCAAAGAACCCTTGATGCCTTACATGACCCGCCTATTCAACGACATCATAAAAGGGGGTCCCATCCCCAAAACCTGGACCCACTCCAAAATAGTCTCCATCCCAAAACCACTAAAAGATAGCCTCAAAGTAGAATCATACCGCCCAATCTCATTAATAAACCAAGACTACAAGATATTCACATCAATCTTGGCCAACCGCCTAAAAATCTTCCTACACAAGTTAATAGCCCCAGACCAAACTGGCTTTGTCCCTGGCCGCAATATAACAGACCCCATCAGGAAACTACTGAACCTGATCGAACACAGCAAGGCAACCAAACTCCCATTGACAATTATGTCCTTAGACATCCTCAAAGCCTTCGATTGCTTAGAGTGGAAATACATATTAGCAGTTCTAACTAACATGAAATTTGGCCCCAACTTCCTACAAATCCTCAAACAAATATACTCCCAAGCCTCAGCAAGATGCAGAACTAATAATATGGATTCTAATACTATAGCTATCCAAAGAGGCACGAAACAAGGATGCCCACTGTCTCCCTTCTTATTTATCCTGGCTCTGGAACCCTTAGCAATCCGCATCCGAGCAGCCACAGACATCAAGGGAGTGGAAATAAAAGGCAGAACCTATAAATTAGGGCTCTTTGCAGATGACCTAATGGTCACAACACCAGACCCCATAAGCACAGCAACCTCCCTAATCAGAGAACTCAACACATTTGCAATGGTGTCGGGCCTACAGGTAAATTTCACAAAGTCAGAAGCTATGTGCTTCAACACCCCTCCTCACACCCAAAAAGAACTCACGAAGGTCACCAAAATAAAACTTTGCCACACCAAGTTCAGATACCTAGGGGTACAAATAACCAGAAACCTCAATAAACTGCACCTCCACAACTACAAGCCCCTGTGGCGACAAATTAACAAAGACCTAAAGAGATGGAATAACATGAATTTCACTCTCTCAGACAAAATAGCCATGATCAAAATGATCACACTCCCAAAACTAACCTACCTATTCCAAACCCTCCCAATCTGGATCCCCCCAACCCAACTCCGCAGTTGGCAAAGGAAACTACACTCTTTTATCTTCTCACATAAAAAACCAAGAATAAGCCCCAAATGCCTGCACCTCCCCACCTCAGAAGGAGGATGGGGAATCCCCAACATAGAAGCGTATTACATTGCCAACCAAATACGACATATAATCCCATATATACTAGAAGATGAGACAAAACAATGGGTACACCTAGAGAGGGACACAATTGAAAATACCTGCACCACAGCATACCCACTCCTCCCAAACAAACTAAAGAAAATTCCCACAACACTCAACAGGTACACACAGACCATGCTCAAAGCATGGAAAACACAAATAGGCAAACTATCCCCAACCCCATCCCCACTAATCCCCCTGGCGTACCACCCATTATTCCACCATGCAGCACAAAACCTCCAGATAAAAACCTGGCGAACCAAAGGCTTATATCGCCTAATAGACTTTTATAAAAATAACAAACCTTTGTCAACACAAGAAATACAAGACAAACTAGAAGACACCCAAATGCCCTGGTTAACACAACACCAACTACATGCCCTCTTAAACAACCCAACA
The DNA here is from genome assembly GCF_964270895.1 of Podarcis filfolensis. NCBI lineage: Eukaryota > Metazoa > Chordata > Lepidosauria > Squamata > Lacertidae > Podarcis > Podarcis filfolensis. The sequence continues at coordinate 15,225,308 of NC_139605.1, forward strand.
GTAAAATTAGCAGCAACTAGGCCCCTGACAACCTTCGAAAACCTCCTCCTAACAACAAAGGGAAACAGTAAAGGGACGGTATCCGCAATATACAAAATAATACTCCAAAACCCCACAAACCCCCTAGACGCAATCAAAAAACAATGGGAGAATGACATAGGCTATGAGATTAACCCCACGCAATGGACCAGAATGTGGTCTAAACCTCCCTTTAAATCCATATCAACGAAAAGAAAAGAACTCACACTGAAACTCACCTACAGGTGGTACCTAACACCAAGGAAACTAGTGCTAATACGCCCAGGAACCTCACCAAAATGCTGGAGAGGGTGCACCTCCACAGGCACATACCTCCACATGTGGTGGGAATGTCCCAAAATCCAACTATTCTGGGCAACAGTCATACGAGAAATATGTAAAATAACTAAACAAGTATTAGATATCACCCCAGAATTGGCCCTACTAAACATCTTCCAAGACAACAATGCCCATTTACACCACAAAGAACTCATAACCCACCTACTTTCAGCAGCCAGAAACACCATAACCAGACACTGGAGAGACCTGTCAGGAGTAAGCATGGACCAATGGTACCAAATAGTATGGGAAACAGCCCTACTGGAAAAATTAACTAATAAACTGAAACTGACACGGGGACAAACCGAAGAAGACACCTTCACCCCGGTATGGCTCCCCTTTATCACATACACAGCCCAACAAGACAATGACAATAATCCACCAACAGCATACAAATCAATATGGCTAACCTGATCCAAAACACCCACCCACCTCACTCACACACGAAAACAAAGATCACCACAGCCAATCACAAACAAACAATCACACCCTACGCCAACCCCAAACTCTCTCACTACCAAAGGAACACAAGTGAACAACACAAACAACGCTGACACCAAACTCTACATACACTAAGCGTAATAGAAACACTGCCACCCGACCCCACCCCCATCCATCTTCCCTCTCTCCACCCCCCCTTTCTCTTTTCTTTCTTTTTTCTTCTCCCCCTAATGCCTCAACAAATGAAACGGATTTGTAAAAATGTTACATGGGAAAAAAAAAATACGAGGCATTACACTTCTGTAAAACAAGAAAATCCTAAATAAAATATTAAAAAAAAAAAATGAACATTCACCAAGAACAGGAATCAAAGCAGCATTAAGCATTTATAATACAGGCCTCCCCATTTACGCAGGGGTTACGTTGCTAGGCACTCTGCGTTGAAGTGAAATTGCGTATAGTGGGAACACCGTTGAAAAAGCCTCCAAACACGCTTTAAAGCATCCATGGGGAAAAGCCGCTGAAAGGCCATGTGGAATGGGGGGGAAACAAGGGGAACACCAGCTCCTCCTCTGCCACTGCTCCACAACCAACCTCACCTTCCTAAAGAGTCTTTCTAAATAAAAAGAGGACTTGGGATTTGCTTGCAGCCGGTACTTTGGTTCTCACTAGTCAAGCTCCCCAAGGCCTTGTCTAGACACTGATGAACTGGCTATGGGTGGGAATGGGATGAAGCACTAAACAAGGCCCCACACTCCACATGCTTCTCAAGTCACCAACCATGATATCATTGCAGAGCTACTAAGCTAGAGTTAAGCTCAGCTGGACTCAGGCTTCCTTCAGAATTAATCTGCATGCGAATGCATTGCCTGAAATATGCAATTGTCCCCTTACCATCTCCTCCTTGTCTTGGATGACCAGCAGTTGAGAATCCCTTGTTGAACAGTCATGTTGGCTCTCATTCCATGTTTTAATATGGTCTGATGGCCAGTAGCACTTGTCCCTGTGGAGGTGCCATTGTACAGGGCACACTTTGCAAGGTGAATTAACTGTGGAAAGAAAGACACTTAATGATTATGACTGAACCTCCATTTCAATTGTGAAAAAGGTAATTGCTCTGCAACAGTAAGGACCCAGAGCTTCTGGGCTGAGTGAAGCTGTCCAAACTCCAAATTCCAAACTCTGAAGCTCCTCAGAGTTGGGGTCCAACAACTTTTTATGTTATTCATATTTTTTAAAAAAGTGTACTTAAATTTGCCACAGTTCTTTTGAAGGAGGAGCCCTGATCCAGATCACGCTCTCCATTTCTATCAGGACTCAGTGCTGGCTTCCCACTTGAAAACATGCCCTCTGAGCCAGAAGGTGCTTTTTAGGGGTGCGGCGGGTGGGTGGAGTTGAGACAACAGCTGTCAGGTGGGGAGGAGATTTTTGTATGGAAAACAGGCGTGCAGCTTCACATTGGCCCCCTTTAAAGCTTCTTTTAAAGTATAGTCCTGATCCAATTCAGTCCTCCCCACACACTCAAAATGCTTTTGAGTATAAAAAGATACAGAGACCAAAGTACAGATCTCTCACATCATGCCATCGCAAATGCAAGTTTATTACTCGCCTAGTTTTTCCATCTGAATGAGTTCAGAGAGAGGAAACTTGAACCCTCTAGAGCAGTGCTCCCCAACCTTTTTATCGCCGCGGACCGGTAAATGTTTGATAATAGCAGAGAACCCCCGCCCCCCTCTGTGCACTTATGCCTGAACCCGCACAAACACATTCGACCCAGGAGTTGTTGACCTAAATAAGTGCAATAGGCCTGGGTGAATGAGAGGGCATTCTAATAAAACCACTGCTGCTCCTCTTTCCGTTTGATAGTGCTGAGTCCCCCCCCCCTCCGTGCACTTACCTCATGGCAGCTTCTCTTCAGTCCCCGCATCTCCGACCTCGAGTCCTCAGTCCTCCCGTGGCACCTCCTCCTCGGCCAATGGCGTGAGGTTTGCCTTTCGGCCAATCAGGAAGCGGGAAGACCTGCTCCCTGATTGGTCAGGAGGAGCATCAGTGTAACAATAGCGAATTTTCATTCGCTATTGTCACACAATGGGCGGGCTTGGGAGGGCGCAATGCTCTGCGCCTCGGCTGCCCGCCACAGTGAAATGATTTGAAGTTCCTCGGGCAGCCCGGTGCCGATTGATCCATGGACTGGCACCGGTCCGCGGCCCGGGGGTTGGGGAACACTGCCCTAGAGGACAAAGATGGAGATGGAGTTTACCAGACAAAATGCTGAAGGTGAATTGACCAAGTCTGCTCAAAGACTGCTTTGCCACTTGAGACACGATTCCTCCCACTCCATTCCTCCTAGTATAGAAGCTGACTCGCCAGGTAGCTGAATCTTATTTTTGTAGCAGCAGCAGGATTATACCCTCCATTACACCTAAGCATGGGCATAGCCAAGGGGGCGGGCAGGGGGGGCAGCTGCCTCCCCAATCAATAAAAACCAATAAAAATACATAGCTAACTGAGGTTCTGCCCCCCTAACAAAAGGCCTGCCCCCCTAACAAAAAATCCAGCTATGCCCAAGCACCTAAGGACAGAAGGCTAGTTATAGGGCTACAAGACAAGAGACAAGGCACACACAGTTCTGCTCTCAGGTAGAAGGGGGTTCAGGAGGGTTGGGAGAAACAACTGGAGGTGCCTCCATCATCACACTGCAGCCTACATGTCCAAGTTGTACTCCACAGTCTGTCTCATGGTAGGTCCTAGTTGACAATACTGTGGTGAGGTAGGTTTTTTGGAGGGGGCCTGTCAGTCTCTATGATGCCTGAGTCCCTTCTAATTCCTGGGATCTTGGATCCAGCAAGGGTTAAAATCTAATGGAGGATTTCATTGTTGAACTAGCCAGGTGAGTTAATGGCCTTAAATACTGTCCTTGGTATAACAAAGGAAGTGGATTTGTGCCAGAGGGCAAATGGGTAGGTCTCACCTTCCTCACCTGACTCTTAGTGAGAAAGGCCAGAGTTGAGTGTGAAGTTAGCTGTAGAATGAAACCACCAATGCTTGATATTTTAGGAGCATAGGGAGCTGCCTTATTCTGAGGGAGACCATGGGGTTCATCTAGCTCAATTTTGTCTACACTGACTAGCAGCAGTCTGAGACACAAGGTATGGAATCTGGGACTTTCTGCATCCAAGATCGGTGCTCTACCACCAAACTATGAGAACACCACCTGGAGTACCGTGTCCAATTCTAGGTGCCACAATTTAAGAAGGATTTTGACAAGCTGGAATGTGTGCTGCCACCGGGAGATGGAGCAAGCCTGTTTTTGCTGCTCAGTAGGGTTGGACTTAAAACAATGGATTCAAGTTGCAAGGAAAGAGACTCTGACTAAATATCAGGAAAAACTTTCTGATGGTAAGAGCTCTTTGACAGTGGAATGGTCTCTCTTGAGAGGTTGTGGCCTCTCCTTCCTTGGAGGAAGCATAGATTGGATGGCCACCTGTCATGGATGCTTTAGCTCAGATTCCTTCCAACTCTACAATTCCCTTCCAACCCTACAATTCTATAAGTCTATGAAATGAATGAATGAATTTCAATGAATGTAATGAGTTTCTTTACAGAAGGTTTTATGCCTCAAAACAACATAGATGTGAACTGAAAGCAAGCTCTTACATACAATTACTATGCTTGAAAGAGACAGCAGTACAATATGTCAGTTCTACCTGAGGAATTATACTGATTTTGATTGCAGAAGTTGTGTCTTAGGGAAGCCAGAAACTTGACTGTTGAGGCATTGCATCCACCATTGTTCAGTAGAATTTTTCCCTTTTCAGGTTCCAACTGCAAAGCTGCCCCCACAAAACAAAGAAAGCCAGTTAAATGAGTAGGCATAATGTTAAGGCACAAATTCAAAATTTAGAGGCCAAGGAATGAGAGAAGAAGATGGATATGATAAGACAATGGTAACACACTTCTGCCATTTTATTCCTGTTACAATCTTTATCTGGGGCAGCAACTTGGTCTAACACAGCCACCAGCTCCCTTCTTCTGATATTCACCAGCAAACTATTATTAACGTAACGGGGAAGAACAGCTTATTATTCAGGCCTCAGATACCCATTTTCACCTCAGCTTTGGGAGTTGTTTGCCTCACACCTCCCTCCCTCACTGACTTTCCCAACTGACATTACTTCTCCTCAGCTGTCAATCTACTCCCAATTGACAGCTAATCAGAATATGTGAACTACCAGGAAGACAATTGGGTATTCAATCTCTCCTTGGCTGAGTTTGCATACAATTGCACTCTTCATGCTTCATCACAGCAGGCCCCCTTCTTTGCCAGTTATGGATACCACCCTCGCACCTTTCCATCCCCGACCGACTCCCTGTCAGTGCCAGCAGCAGAAGACTTCATAGAAGAACTGACAGGAATACAGAGTTTGCTAAAAGAGAGTTTTGGATTGTGCTAAGGAAGCCTGTAAGAGATTGGCTGGTGCACACAGAATACCTTGCACCGAGATTAAGGTGGGAGATCAGGTATGGCTGTTGACACGTGAGTTGCCACAGAAAGGCAGGTGCAAGAAATTGGAGCCACAGAGGATGGGCCCGTTTGAAGTTGTAGATCAGATCAACCCTGTGACTTTCTGGCTTCGATTGCCTGTATCCATGAAGATTCACCCCATCTTCCGCAGATCAGTTTTGTTGCCTGTCGTGCCTGCACACCCTTGCCAGGCACCTAGACAAGCACCTCTGCCTCCTGTCATAGTAGAAGGAGAAGGGGAGTATGAAGTAGAACAAATTCTAGACTCCAGGATGCGAAGAAAGAAGTTGCAATACCTGATTTTGTGGAAGGAGTATGGCCCTGATGAAAGCTCATGGGAGTACGCAGAACATGGCCATGCACTAGACTTGTAAAGGGTGCTCCATACACACCAACCCAGCCAACTGAAACCACTGGGGTGGGGGGAGAAGGAGGGCTCTGGAGAGGGGGCCAGGCCAAATGGGCTGGAGCTAATGGAAGATGTGCTAACTGTTTTTATTTAGACAATCATTGTGTATATGCTTTTATTATATGGTAAACCACTTCAGGATGCCACATGGACAGCAATTCATAAATGAAATAATAAATAATACTCACCCAAGACTGTCACAGCCACCCCCAGGATGATGATCACAAAGCCACCTGCCCACAGGGTGATCCGGTACCAACAGGGAAGCCCAGAAGCATCTGTGAGGAGTGGGAAAACTTGAATGATGTGAGTCAGCAGTGCCTAGATTAGAATTTCCTGTAACTCATTGTTCTCGAAGCTACCAGCATGAGTTTGACCAAACTGCGGGGGGCAGTGGAAGACAGGAGTGCCTGGCATGCTCTGGTCCACGGGGTCACGAAGAGTCGGATATGACTAAACGACTAAAAAGCAACAAATTGCAGGCTAACAAACATCACAGGGCGAAGGCTGGGTGATTTGTTTTGTTTTGTTTTTTGACAAAAAAAAATCCCTTCAGGAGGCAACAGGCAAATGGTATATGTTTAGTAAACCGCCAACATACCAAAATGCACTGTATTAGGGGATGGCTCAAAAAAACAGTGTGCTAGGCAAAATTGCAAACAAAAAATGTGCACATTAGGAGAAATGCACACTAAAACGTTGAATTGTCAGGAGGCATTTAAAGGGGTGTGTGGAAGTGGTGTAGGAATGTGGAGATCTGCCAGGCTAAACTTGTGTAATTTAGAAGGGCTTGTGAAGAAGTTCACAAAAGACAAAAATAAGAGTGAGATTTGATGGAGCTGGCATGATAAGGAGAAAAGCTGATCTCCCATTCCACATGCAAGAAATGAGCAGTCTCTGTTGGAGCAATATTTTGTCATATTGTGATAGCCTGGGAATCGGATTCAGAGGCTGAACCTGAGGAATCCCAGCCTGCACAGAAGTCCCCGCCTCCAGGACCGGCTGAGCCGGGACTGGGGCTTGAACCTGAAGGGCAATCACTTGTGCCGGATCCTCACTTGTGCCGGATTCCCCAGCTGAATCTGCTCTGTCTCTGGAGGTGATTGAGGACCCATTGCCTGCAGGTGCTCCACTCTCAGCCCCGTCAGGGGAAGGTGAGGTTGCCTCTGGGTCCAGCAACCCTCCAGCCTCTCCTGAGTTGCAGAGGCTCAGGGCAGAGAGGCAGAGGGAACTAAGTTCCCGCAGGAGGAGTGCTCGCCTCCAGGCCAGGAGAGGCGAGTCACCTGTGGACCGGGGCCACCCTATGCCTCAGTGGAGATAAAAGCCAGCCAGCCCAGACCTAGGTTGCGGGAGCAACATTGTTGGTAAGCTGTTCCTGCCGGCACCCTGTCCTGTTCTTCTGCCAGAGTTCCTGACCTCACCCGACTCCCCGCCTTGGACCCAGCTACAGCTTTGACGGACAGCCCCCATACCACACCCTCGACCTCGGACTGGACTCGGACCATGCCGCACGGTAATGTCCCGGGACCAGCACACATATAATCATCAAAGCATTGCCATTCGTTTTTTAGTTTTTAATTTGACTGCTGTCGTATGGATGCTGTTAATTTAGCCAATTTAAAATATTCATTTAATTTGAGAATCCATTCCTCCTCGGTAGGTAGTTCTTTAGCTTTCCATTTAGATGCTATTATTATCCATTTCGGTATTTATTTTCCAAAAAGGCCCAGTAGGTAAGCCTCTGGTTTTTTTGTTAATGGGATTTTAATCATTTTTTTCAACTCCTCATGTATTTCTCCCCAGAAGTACTTAATCGGGGTGCAACTCCATCACACAGGCATTGTTGTACCAGCTTCCTTGTTGCATTTCCAACAAAGGTTGGATTTCAGTTGATAGATTTTTGCTAATTTGACTGGGGTTAAATACCACCTGTAGAACATTTTGATGAAATTTTCTTTTATTGTACTACAGGCGGTAACCCTTATATCTTCCTGCCAAAGTTTCTCCCACTGCTCTAAATATATTGTGTGGCCGAATTTTGCACCCATTTAATTATTGTCTTTTTCACTTCCTTGTCATTCATGTCCAAATCTAGCAAAAGGTTATATATTTTAGATAGTAATATTTCGTTGTTTTTTAATAATGTTCCATGCATTGATGAATTCCCTTTAGAAAAAAAGACATGCTAATATGCTTCAATTAAGAATGTAAATGCATCAAAACAATAAATTATCAATGACATATGTATGTATGTAGAGAAAATAAAAACAATCAGAATGCAACGATAAAGGTAAAATTGATTCTAGAGAAGACGAGTAGCGGTGGAGGGAAGTTAAACAGGGTGGTGGGTTTCTTTTCTTTTTTGGATATTGTATAATGATTTAATGTTTCTTTTCTGTTATGTATTATTTCTCTCTTTTTAAATTAAATTGTATTATGGAAAATCTAAACAAAAATACAAAAGAAAGAAAGAAAGAAAAAGAAATGAGCAGTCTCTGATATCAATGTACTGATAAACCTTGCACCCTGAAAATCTCATCATTGTTCGTAACCCCTTGACTATGCTCAGCTCGCTGTCATTGATTTTGTGCTCCTCTTGCTATATGGCCTGATTGAATATATATTGGAGCTTTCTGGTGTCTGTTGTGTGTGTGTCAGCTGTCAGCAGCATGCTTTGTCAAAAGGAGGGAAGAGAAATAGAGCGAAGGAAATAAACCATCGTTTATTTCTGATGTTTTGTATTAGTTTGAATTTTAAAAATCTTCAGAAAACATTCATCCACTAATAGGAAGCAGGTTGAAATACTTTGCTATTTTTATTTAGAGGAAAAAGTGGGTGTGTGACATTGATTTTTGTGTAGAAGAAACATAGAATTGTAGCATTGGAGGGACCCTGAGGAGCATCGAGTCCATTCTATGCAGTTCTAGCTTACAGGAACCAAACCTGCAACCTAGGCAGTATATGCACCATGTTCTAACCAACTGGGCTATATATTCATAGGAAGTGTACCATCCAAAGTGGTTGAAAAAAATCAGGGCTATTTACAGATGTATCTGACAGCTGGTGAGCTTGGGAAAATTTATATACATTCCCTAAATGGTCTAATTTCAGAAGTCTTGCAGCCAATAGCTATGGAAATTTCATTCCAATACTGTAATCTATTTGCCTGATAAAACCACCTCCTTTTTTCATTTTGTAAATTGACATGTTTTTAGCTTTCATTTGATATTATCGCCATTAAAACGCACAATAAAACAATTGCATCAAGACATAAAAATTCCTTTAAAACATGGCAGTAATTAAAACATGAGATCTATGCTGAGAAATCTGTGTAAACAGGGGCATCTTCAAAAGCCCGCAGAATGCCAATAGAGATGAATATGCTTGTATTTCATCATGGAGTGCCCTCCATATCGCTAGAGCTATCGGTGAAAGGAGCCCACCTCCCAAAAGCCAAGAATCAGGAAGCTGTGGCAAGACTAATTGGGCTTCATTTGTACTTTTAATACCCTTACCTGCCAACGAAAGGGAAGTTGTTCTTTTAGGAAATCTGGTCCAGAGCTGTTTAGGGCTTTATACATAAATGGATCAAACCTATCCATTCTTAAGGAAATCAGCCCTGAGTGCTCACTGGAAGGACAGATCGTGAAGCTGAGGCTCCAATACTTTGGCCACCTCATGAGAAGAGAAGAATCCCTGGAAAAGACCCTGATGTTGGGAAAGATGGAGGGCACAAGGAGAAGGGGACGACAGAGGACGAGATGGTTGGACATTGTCTTTGAAGCTACAAACATGAGTCTGACCAAACTGCGGGAGGCAGTGGAAGACAGAAGTGCCTGGCGTGCTCTGGTCCATGGGGTCACGAAGAGTCGGACACGACTAAACGACTAAACAACAACAACAAAGAAGACCTTAAAAATCTGGCTTGATATCTAATGGGCAGCCAGTGCAAATCCCTTCCTACAGGCATGAGATGTGCCTGGTAAGACAGACATGGTCCAAATGGAAGTTACTCTGCCCGTCCAATTATTTAGTTGACTACCAATATTGCTCATTAACCTGACAAAAAGAAATGGAGCACCAGATGCTAAAATACGAAGCATTCTCTTTAACCAGGAAGTGGACCTGAGGTGGAAAGAAGTTCTGCAGCAAAACTTTGGCCATTGCATTTGAAAATGTGTCCTGGGTTGCAGTGAAAGAAATGAGTCACCAACCTTTGTTGGGCAGGCACAGTGGGGAACAGGTGTTAGCAGAGAAAAGGACAGGCAGGCGCTTAGTTTTCACCATGAGTCGCCTCCGTGGCTCAGTAGGTGCATAGGAAAAGGATGTGGGTGGAGCGGGTGGTCAGGCAAAAGGCTCACACCTTTAAACTGTGCCTTGGCCAGGACATTGGGTGCAGCATCTACAGAAGTGTTTTTTCTTCGCTAGGCTGGAGGAAGGAGTGTAAAATGTTGCAGAAAAAGCAACAAGCAAAGACCCATCTATGTACACGCTTCATGCTACATCCATGCTTTGAATTTGAGTAAAAGCATATTATAACTTCTTATTTTCCAAGCTAACTAGCATACCTAATTTTATTTGCATTGTCCTCAATTCTGCATCCTTATAAAAAAAATAATCTTATTTATAATTTTCATTTATATACGTTACAATAGTTCAATAATAATTCTAACATATCAAACCTCAGCTTCCTTCCCTCTTTTTCTGCGGTTCTTTACATTTATTTTCATCATTTCCTGCATACTCCGAATTATCTTCACTTACTCTTTTATGCTCATATATATCTCATATATGTTTAAAACAACAACAACAACAACTGCAGGGATTTACAATAATCTTGCCCATGTCATAATGTCTGTTTACAATTTATTTGTAAATATTCACTGAACCATTTCCATTCCTTTCTAAAATAACACATTTGTAAAAAACAACAACCCAGAAGCTTTTCTTTTGGGAATTATAGGATTAGAACTACCTAAACAGTATAGAAATTTATTTATGTATGCAACTACAGCTGCAAGAACGTTATTTGCCCTCAAATGAAAAGAAGTTCAGAAGAGAGAAGACTGGCTACAGAAATTAATGGACTATACAGAAATGGCAAAACTCACCGTAATAATAAGAAATCAAGACAACAAACTTGTTATAAAAGAACAAATGACACCCTTGGTCCTGTTTCTGCTTTTTTGTTATTTTGGGGGGGGATACAAAATAACAAATACCACATGGAAGGAAATTGTGCTCAGAATCATAGAGGTATTACTGGGTACATAAATGCACTTGTTGATGATCAGAAATAACTCCAGGTTTCTTTACAAGGAATAAATTGAATATTGAAACATTTCTGCTGTCATCAAGTTTAAAAACATGCAGCCGGATCTTGATTTCATTTGTATGTGAATTTCAAATGATAACTCCCTCTCCCTTTACATATTCAGAGACCCTTCAAACTTGTGTAGCACTGATCATTTTAAAAGTCAACTTTAACTTTGAGAATTGCTTGCAACCATTTATTTATTTTTAATGAAAATTCATCCGCATTTACTTCAGATTTCTCCCACATTTTTATATGCAGTTTTCATGTATACACATTTTGCAAGCGATTTCCTCTTAATTTTTGTATATTATTTAAATGATATACAAATTTAAATTTCGTATATTATTTATAGACACCAGTATATGCATATTTGTCTATATTTTGTGGCTGAAGAACTGTATTGCAAAATTCAAACACAAGTGTGAATTTTGAAAGACAGTTTTGTTTTGTTTAAAACAGTGCAATTTGGGTAGTTTATCATGAAAATGCAAACAAAACTGAAATTATTCCCCATCCGTAGGTCCCATGCACCCTTCTGCATTTCCGTCTCCTTATAACAACAAAAATACTGCTTATAATGGTACAAACGAACTTTCCACAAACAGGATAAATCTAAAGGAAAAGGGAAATCATGTCCATCTGTCAACCGATACATTACAGTGGAATCAGACAAAAACTGGAAGATACGAAGGGGTCTGAACTGAGTACCTTGTTTCTGAGCCACAGCGGCAGTTCCTGATGCAGCCCTCCTAGACTGGAAGTTCAAAGCAGTATAGCCATCTTCGTCCTCCATTGGCAAGCAAAGGCTGCAGAGAAGCCTCTCAGAGAGCAGGGCTGTCGAAGGAGCACTGGAGGTTTGCTGCTATAGCCTGAGTTGATGGCCATGCATCTCTTTCCGGAGCAGCTCTTCTCTTCAACCACAATACCAGTCACACATTCGCAGCCTTATTAGTGGTTAGGGCGGCGGGTGGAGGGCAAGGTTGTTGTTCTTGTTTTAAAAAACGTTTTTGTGAGTTGCTCAGTTTGTATTGTTCAGCTTCTGGTTTGGAGTTTGGCTTTTGGAAGTCTCCAATTATGGATTATAGCTAAACCATCTTGAGATGTGAGTGAGGCTTCCATGAATGAGACTGGATAGCTCAGCTGGTTACAGCGTGGTGCTCATAATGCCAAGGTTGCAGGTTCAATCCCTGTATGCGACAGCTGCATATTCCTGCATTGAAGGGGGTTAGACTAGATGATCCTTGGGGTCCTTCCAGCTCTACAATTCTGTGATTCTATGAGTGGGGAGGAGCAAAGGTAAAAGGTAAAGGACCCCTGGACGGTTAAGTCCAGTCAAAGGCGACTATGGGGTTGCGGCAGTCATCTTGCTTCCAGGCCGAGCGAGACGGCGTTTGTCCACAGACAGCTTTTCTAGGTCTTGTGGCCAGCAGGACTAAACAGCTTCTGGCGCAACGAGACACCATGTTGGAAACCAGAGCACACGGAAACACCGTTTACCTTCCTGCTGCAGCAGTACCTATTTATCTACCCATGCTGGTGTGCTTTCAAACTGCTAGGTTGGCAGGAGCTGAGATGGAGCGACAGGAGCTCACTCCATCAGGGGGATTCGTTCTTATACCAAAGCGTTGTTAAACCAAGGTGTGCTTTCCCATAGCAGCGGGGGACTCAATTTACAAATGGAACACACTTGACCAGAAGCGGAACATGTTCCACTTCCAAAGGCAAAGTTCACAAACCAAAACACCTACTTCCCGGTTTGCAGCGTTCTTAATCCAAGTTGTTCATAAATGAAGTTGTTATTGAACCAAGGTACCACTGTATTGGGACGCGGGTGGCACTGTGGGTTAAACCACAGAGCCTAGGACTTGCCGATCAGAAGGTTGGCGGTTCGAATCCCCGCGACGGAGTGAGCTCCCATTGCTCGGTCCCTGCTCCTGCCAACCTAGCAGTTCGAAAGCACGTCAAAGTGCAAATAGATAAATCGGTACCACTCCAGCGAGAAGGTAAACGGCGTTTCCGTGCGCTGCTCTGGTTCACCAGAAGCGGCTTAATCATGCTGGCCACATGACCCGGAAGCTGTGTATGCCGGCTCCCTCGGCCAATAAAGCGAGATGAACGCCACAACCCCAGAGTCGGCCACAACTGGACCTAACGGTCAGGGATCCCTTTACCTTTACCACTGTATTATTATGCATGTGTATTAGTCTACAGTGAAGATGCATCAAAACCCTACTCAGACATTAAATTTTTAGATGCTCGAGGGACAAGGCTGGCCAACCCATGGGACAAGGTGAAGCGATTGCCTCAGGCAGCAAGATCCACAATGGCAGCAGATCCTAATGTAGATATTATTCCCACCTTGTTCCTGATGTGGCTCCTCCCTAACCCCTTCTTCCCTGGAAGACAGGGGACACCACAATGTGCTTCACTTCAGGTGCCACAATGTCGTGGGCTGGCCCTGCTCAGGGATGCAGCTATACTACATTCTGAAAGATTTTTGTGCCCACTGTGCGTATGGTGTCATTATATAGTTCTAGGTGGCACTGGACATCATTGTATTTGGGTAAAACCCGGGAGATTCTTGTTCTGCATTTATTGACGAGAGATAATCATTCTTGTCTTCCAAACCAATGTGTCCACTAAACTGAATTTTTTTTAAAGAAGCTTTCACCAAAAATTCACCCCTAATTCTCTACTTTACGATCTTTTAAGTGATAGTGCAATTCACAATCTATCATTGACTTGCAGGAGAAAACTGGATTCGATAGGGCTCACTCTAACTGATTTTGAAATTTCTGATCCCAAAGATACATGGGAAATTATCAGGAAGACTCTTACAGAAAAAAGTGTTCTCGTCATGCTTGAGGTTGCAAAGCACAGCACCTGCTCTCCTATCCACTTAAATCTACCTTTGTGTAGAGATTTCCAAAAGGGATACATGACAAATCTGAAGAAACATGAATCGTGTAGGCTGTTTATGTTGGCCAGATTTAACATGTTTCCCTCGGTGGTAGTGAGAGGAAGATACTTAGCTATCCCAGAATCAGAGCGTCTCTGCAAATGCAGAAAACAGGAACCCGATACTCTAGAGCATATATTCTTTTCCTGTGATTTTGGCAGTTATGCCAGAAGACAATTATTTGAGGCCCTAAAATTTAATAGACAGATTTTTACACAACCAACTGTTCAGGACCTGCTGGCGGACAGCGATGATCAAATCACTATTATAGTGGCTGAATTTTTAAGTGCTGTCCATGAAGAAAGAATGGGCCATGATAAAGAGACTTAGTGGTTCTTAATGGTAGGTGATGTTGCTGTGTTGTATTATGTTGTCTATGTACATCGATTTATTTTTTGGAGTTGGGAATGGGACTGGGATGAATTGTGTTCGCTGAGCCCGTATTTTGTACAGTCTGTATATGATGTTTGTTTGATAGTGTGTGGTGTGCTATGCCTAATAAAGGATTTTGAATACCAAAAATTCACAAATATAAAACAGGGACAGTGTTGCTGTTTTCTTAGAAAAACAAGAAAGAGGGATTTTAAAGATAGGGATTGTCAATTACTTTTGCCAAGTGCCATTACAGAAATCAGGGGGTCTTCCCTCCCCCCTTGACATGATTCTTCCTTCCCTGTTGCCTTATTCTGTTTTCTTTTAATTACTCTTGTTATTAAAGTTTGCTACTTCCAATGGAAAGGGGGAGGGGGAAGGTGGTCAGGAAATTCAAAGCGTTTCCTGCTTTGAATCTGCAGCCTCAAGATAAGATAAACACAGCTTTAGCAAAGGACAAAATAACGCCCCTCTTTTCATTAAATCTTTCTTCAGAATTTTTTTTTAAGTCCCGCTGGATCAGGCCAATAATAGCTCATTTAGTCCAGCACCCTGTTCTCACAGTGGCCAACTAGATTCCTCTGGCAAGCCTTGTAATTTCCAGAAACGGGCATTCAGAGGCTGCAGTGGAAACTGAACACAGCCATATAAGATTCAGGTAGGTAGCCATGCTGGTCTGACGCTGACGAAATAAATAAATAAAAACATGAAAATTGTCCAGTAGCAATTACAACCATATAAGTTTGTCTAAACTCCTCTGTAGCCATATAAGCTGATGGGTTTCTGCAGTGCTTTTTTCCTGGGGGGGGGGGTGCGCAGAGGTAAGCATACCCCTAAACATTTTGTGGATCTAAGTTTGACCTCATTGAGGGGCAGTATTTCAATATGAGTAGGGAAATGACAGTACCCCAAAACTTTTTTTAAAAGGAAAAAAAGCACCGGGTTTCTGCTGGCGTGCCACTCATTTCTGAGCCACGGGTGCATCCGATCTCACTAGACAAAAAGGATAGCAAAAAAGAAATAGCAACGCCTTCCCACAAAGTGGAATCGCTGACCACAGAGCCAAAGAATTCGAAGCATTTCTGGGAGTCAAGATTAACAAGGCATTTTTGCAGACATGAGCTTTTGCGCGTTTCAGCTCCTTTCCTCAGAACAAAAGCAGGCTGTTTAAGCAGGCGTGGAATAGGAGCTTCCCAAATGCCTTGCCTAGTTTGCATGTTAGCAAATAAGCATGATAAGTTGCCTCCTATAGCCGTATCTGCTGCTTGTTTTCCTGCTGTTTTGCTCCGGACGCCGGAGAAGCGTCACGTGGGCTCGATCTTTCTCTGCCTCCTGCTTCGTCATGGTAAGTGTTTTTGCTTCTCAGGGGGTTTCAGTGTCGCAGTTTGCTGTTAACGGATCAAACATGGCAGCTGCGGCCCGGGAGAGCCGCTGAACTTAGGTGACTCATCACAAGGTACTGCCTCTCACCCTTCAGCGCCTCCAGGGTAAGCTGCTGCTGGTACTTTCCCTCCAGTCCTCCTCGCTCGGTCGTGTTTGTCTCCTGAGATCACTAGCCTCAGACTCTCAGATCTCTTCTCTGGGGGATCATATATCACTATTCAGCAGACGTCTGAGGCGCGCCCTGCAGTACGGGGAGCTGGAGACAAAGAAAAGGGGTGTGGCAGATGGAGGGGGCTTCGCAGGAAGGGAGAAAGTAGGGATCAGATGGAATCCAGAACCTGTAGATTCTGTAGAATCTGCTTGCTCTTCCGGACGACCTATTTCTTGAGCTTCCATCCTGTTTTACTGGCACAAAGCTCATCCGTGTGCGCTGATTTGTTTGTGGGCGGGCTTTGTGCATTCAACAAGCATTTGGTTGTGGGGTGTTTATATGTCTTCTGGTTTCTTTTCTAAAGTGAATTTGGTGCTCCGTTTTAATTGCACAAACCCAATTCCCCCCCCCCCCGTGAGCTCCTGAATGCCTTCCACAAAATACTGACAACTCAGAGGTGCCTTACAATTGCAGGCAGCAGTGAGGGGAGAGTGCACATCCGAGGTTAATGTTTCTTCTGTATCCCTGCCCTGTCCTAGATAGATGCAGATATTTCTACTTCCTGCCAGTCTTGCAAGGAACACCAGCAAGAAATAGCAGTTCTATTTTTTTAAAAAGATATTTATTAAAGTTTAACAATTACAAAAAAAGAAGAACAGACAATAATAATAAAAAAAGATTACAATACTTCAAAAATAAAGGAAAATACACTACTAAAAAGAAGAGGAAAAAACCCCCCAAAAACAATACAGTTAAACAGTAACATTTAAAAACAATAACATCCAGTATTTTCATATCTTTATCTTTCATTTACCGTACTTATTTCCATGACTTCCTCGTGCCTCCTTTTTTGTATTCTTAATTCATAATTGTTTCAGCAAGTCCTTTCCCTCTTTCTCAGATTTTGTTCCATAGTTTATCTTAACGCAATTTAACCTTAAATTTTACACTTTAACCCATTAACAATCCATTTTAACTTAATTCTTTATAACCTTTCTGCTAAGACCGTGTAAGTTCATTCCAGCATCTTTCTAGCATTCATTAATTTTACAATGTTTTTTTAAAACAAAAAATTTTTTTCTTTCCAGTAGCACCTTAAAGACCAACTAAGTGGTCTTTAAGGTGCTACTTAAAGTTGGTCTTTAAGGTGCTACTGGAAAGAAAAAATTTTTTTGTTTTGACTATGGCAGACCAACACGGCTACCTATCTGTAAATTTTTTTTAGATATACTTAATTTTTTTCCCAATCTTCTTCCATCGACTCTTCTCCCTGGTATCGGATTCTGCCAGTCATTTCCGCCATTTCCATGTAGTCCATGAGTTTCATCTGCCATTCTTCCCTGGTGGGTAGATCTTGCGTCTTCCAATACTTTGCAATAAGTATTCTTGCTGCTGTTGTGGCATACATAAAAAACGTTCTATCTTTCTTGGACACCAATTGGCCAACCATGCCCAGAAGCAAGGCCTCTGGTTTCTTAAGGAAGGTATATTGAAATACCTTTTTCATTTCATTATAAATCATCTCCCAGAATGCCTTAATCTTTGGGCATGTCCACCAAAGGTGAAAGAAGGTACCTTCCGTCTCCTTACATTTCCAGCATTTATTATCAGGCAAATGGTAGATTTTTGCAAGCTTGACTGGTGTTATGTACCACCTATAGATCATTTTCATTAAATTCTCTTTTAAGGCATTGCATGCCGTAAATTTCATACCAGTGGTCCATAACTGTTCCCAGTCAGCCATCATAATATTATGTCCAACATCTTGTGCCCATCTAATCATAGCAGATTTCACCGTTTCATCTTGAGTATTCCATTTCAACAGCAAGTTATACATTCTTGACAAATTCTTAACTTTAGAGTCTAGCAGTTCTGTTTCCAATTTTGATTTTTCCACCTGGAAACCAACTTTTTTGTCCAAATTGTATGCCTCCATTATTTGGTAATAATGGAGCCAATATCACACTTTGTTTTTCAATTTTTCAAAGCTCTGCAGTTTTATTCTGTCTCCATCTTGTTCCAGAATTTCCCAATATTTCGGCCATTTGGCCTCCATATTGAGTTTTTTCTGTGCCTTCGCTTCCATTGGTGACAACCATCTTGGGGTTTTATTTTCTAGCAAATCCTTATATCTTATCCAAACATTAAACAATGCTTTTCTAACAATATGGCTTTTGAACGCTTTATGTGCTTTAACCTTATCATACCACAGATATGCATGCCAACCAAATACATTATTGAAACCTTCCAAATCCAACACATCAGTGTTTTCAAGAAGCATCCATTCTCTCAGCCAGCAAAATGCGGCTGATTCATAATAAAGTTTAAGGTCTGGCAGGGCAAATCCACCTCTTTCTTTAGCATCTGTTAATATCTTAAATTTTATACGGGGCTTCTTGCCCTGCCAGACAAATCTAGAGATATCTCTCTGCCACTTCTTAAAACAGTCCATTTTATCCAAAATTTGCAGTGTTTGAAACAAAAACAACATTCTTGGCAATACATTCATTTTTATCACAGCAATTCGGCCTAACAGCGATAACTTCAGATTTGACCATATTTCTAAATCCTTTTTCACTTCAGTCCAACATTTTTCATAATTATCCTTAAATAAATTCACATTCTTAGCAGTCATGTTTACCCCTAAATATTTCACTTTCTTAACCAGTGTCAATCCTGTCTCCTTCTGAAACTTATCTCTCTCAATCTCAGTTAAAATTTTCTCTAAGACTTTAGTTTTCATCTTATTCAACTTAAAGCCTGCTACCTGACCAAATTCTTGAATCAGTTCTAATACTCTTTTAGTGCTTGATTCTGGCTCCTGTAAAGTCAGTACCAAATCATCAGCAAATGATAACTCATTCCGAATCTGACCGGACACAGGTTAGAGCTCAACGTCGAGCCTACCAAGTGGCGATAGCGACGGCGAAGAAGAATTTCTTCGCCGCCTCTATTGCATCTGCAGAAAACAGCAGCAGGAGACTTTTTCAGGTGGTTCACAATTTAGCGGAACCACCTGCAACATCGGGGCCCAGTACGGGCCACATGTTCTCCTGCAATGATTTTGCAAAGTTTTTTGCAGATAAAATCGCTCAGATTCGGGAAGAAGTAGACTCCACCGTGGGAGCAGGGCCAGGGCGGGAGAGTGCTAGAGTTCTGTCTAGTCAAGTTGAGTGGGATTAATTCCAATCTGTTACCTCCGAGGATGTGGACAGGCTGCTTGGACGAGTGAAACCAACCACCTGTCTCCTGGATCCTTGCCCATCCTGGCTTATAAAAGCTAGCCGGGAAGGACTGGGCGATGGGCTTCGTGGGGTGGTGAATGCTTCCCTCCATGAGGGAGCCTTCCCAGACCCGCTGAAAGAGGCGGTTATTAAACCGCTTCTTAAAAAACCATCTTTAGATGCGGCCACGATGGCCAACTATCGCCCAGTCTCAAATCTTCCATTCTTGGGCAAGGTGATTGAGCGAGCGGTTGCCGAACAACTCCAGGCACGCCTGGAAGAAGCGGACCATTTGGATCCCTTCCAGTCGGGATTCAGTCCTCATCATGGGACTGAAACTGCCTTGGTCGCACTGGTTGATGATCTCCGGCGGGCTAGGGACAAAGGTGAGAGCTGTTTCCTAGTTCTGCTGGATCTCTCAGCGGCGTTTGGTACCATCGACCATAATATCCTTCTGGACCGTCTTCAGGGGCTGGGAGCTGGAGGCACTGTCATACAGTGGTTCCGCTCCTTCCTCCTGGGCCGTGTTCAGAAAGTGGTGGTGGGGGGATGAGTGTTCAGACCCCTGGGCTCTCACTTGTGGGGTGCCTCAGGGTTCTGTCCTCTCCCCCATGCTTTTCAACATTTACATGCAGCCGCTGGGAGAGATCATCAGGAGGTTTGGGCTGGGTGTTCATCAGTATGCGGATGATACTCAGCTCTACCTCTCTTTTAAATCAGAACCAGTGAGGGCGGTGAAGGTCCTGTGTGAGTGTCTGGAAGCGGTTGGAGGATGGATGGCGGCTAACAGATTGAGGTTGAATCCTGACAAGACAGAAGTACTGTTTTTGGGGGACAGGAGGCGGGCAGGTGTGGAGGATTCCCTGGTCCTGAATGGGGTAACTGTGCCCCTGAAGGACCAGGTGCGCAGCCTGGGAGTCATTTTGGACTCACAGCTGTCCATGGAGGCACAGGTCAAATCTGTGTCCAGGGCAGCTGTTTACCAGCTCCATCTGGTACGTAGGCTGAGACCCTATCTGCCTGCAGACTGTCTCGCCAGAGTGGTGCATGCTCTGGTTATCTCCCGCTTGGACTATTGCAATGCACTCTACGTGGGGCTACCTTTGAAGGTGACTCAGAAACGACAACTAATCCAGAATGCGGCAGCTAGACTGGTGACTGGGGGCGGCCGCCGAGACCATATAACACCGGTCTTGAAAGACCTACATTGGCTCCCTGTACGTTTCCGAGCACAATTCAAAGTGTTGGTGCTGACCTTTAAAGCCCTAAACGGCCTCGGTCCAGTATACCTGAAGGAGCGTCTCCACCCCCATCATTCTGCCCGGACGCTGAGGTCCAGCGCCGAGGGCCTTCTGGCGGTTCCCTCATTGCGAGAAGCAAAGCTACAGGGAACCAGGCAGAGGGCCTTCTCGGTAGTGGCGCCCGCCCTGTGGAACGCCCTTCCAGCAGATGTCAAAGCGATGAACAACTACCTGACATTCAGAAGACATCTTAAGGCAGCACTGTTCAGGGAAGTTTTTAACGTGTGATATTTACTGTATTTTTGGTTTTTATGGAAGCCGCCCAGAGTGGCTGGGGAGGCCCAGCCAGATGGGCGGGGTATAAATAATAAATTATTATTATTATTATTATTATTTCAATTTGTACTGTTTGGTTCCCACTTGTATACCTTTTACCAATTGGTCCCTTCTACAGTGGTGCCCCGCAAGACGAACGCCTCGCAAGACGAAAAGCCTGCTAGACGAAAGGGTTTTCCGTTTTGGAGGCGCTTCGCAAAACGAATTTCCCTATGGGCTTCCTTCGCAAGACGAAAGCCCATAGGGAAATCTCCAGGACAGTGGGGAAGCGCAGCGTGTCTTCCCCACTGTCTTCGGACCTCCTCCGAAGGCTGGCGGTGGGGCGGAGAGACCTCCTCCCGCCGCCAGCCTTCGGAAGGCTGCTCCAGACGTTTTTTTGCCTTTTGATCTTAAAGTACTGAGGGCACAATCACATCTGTGGGATTTTCTCCACACCCATGAAGGCTAGAGATTCCCTTTAGGAAAATAAAATCTGACAGCCTAAGCCTGGATTCTGTGCAGGGACAAATATAGTATAGACTACCAAGGGTTGCAAGGGATACGGGTGGTGCTGTGGGCTAAGCCACAGAGCCTAGGACTTGCCGATCAGAAGGTTGGCGGTTCGAATGCCCGCGACGGGGTGAGCTCCCGTTGCTTGGTCCCTGCTCCTGCCAACCTAGCAGTTCAAAAGCACATCAAATTGCAAGTAGATAAATAGGTACCGCTCCAGCGGGAAGGTAAACAGCGTTTCCATGCGCTGCTCTGGTTCGCCAGAAGTGCCTTAGTCATGCTGGCTACATGACCCGGAAGCTGTACGCCGGCTCCCTTGGCCAATAAAGCGAGATGAGCGCCGCAACCCCAGAGTCGGCCACGACTGGACCTAATGGTCAGGGGTCCCTTTACCTTTACCAAGGGCTGCAGTTCAGGAATCAATCGTTGAGGGTTCCCCCAAACAACCTGTTTAATGAGCATTCATGCTGACCTGCTTCCACAGAACTTCAAGAGGTAGTTAGATTACATCTGGTCTTTATTGACTATTTGTTCTGATTTGCTCATGGGTTGCTTACACGGGCAGAAGGATTCCTTGTGCATTTCTCCTGATTTGATTGTGGAGTGTTTAATTGTTTTCCCACACTTTCTTCACCGAATATGTTTCAGTTCAGTTCACTGTCACTTTCCTAACTGCAAAAAGTTCATTTTTAAAAAGTGGATTTGTTCTGCTAGCCTGACAGAAGGCTTTAATTCACTTTTAAGTGCTCAAGTCTAACTTGAACCCGTCCTTCAACATACTGACAGCCTGGAGGGAGTTGGAATGCATTTATTACATGCGGGCCTAGGAGCCAACTCCTAGGCCTACACTCAACAGCTGCTGTCACTACAAAAGCCTTTGGAGAAGATACTTCAGGAGTCTTGGTTGACCACAAACTTGACATGAGCCAACAGTGTGACGCGGCAGCTAAAAAAGCCAATGCAATTCTGGGCTGCATCAATAGGAGTATAGCATCTAGATCAAGGGAAGTAATAGTGCCACTGTATTCTGCTCTGGTCAGACCTCACCTGGAGTACTGTGTCCAGTTCTGGGCACCACAGTTCAAGAAGGGCACTGACAAACTGGAACATGTCCAGAGGAGGGCAACCAAAATGGTCAAAGGCCTGGAAACGATGCCTTATGAGGAACGGCTAAGGGAGCTGAGCATGTTTAGCCTGGAGAAGAGGAGGTTTAGGGGTGATATGATAGCCATGTTCAAATATATAAAAGGATGTCACATAGAGGAGGGAGAAAGGTTGTTTTCTGCTGCTCCAGAGAAGCGGACACGGAGCAATGGATCCAAACTACAAGAAAGAAGATTCCACCTAAACATTAGGAAGAACTTCCTGACAGTAAGAGCTGTTCGACAGTGGCATTTGCTGCCAAGGAGTGTGGTGGAGTCTCCTTCTTTGGAGGTCTTTAAGCAGAGGCTTGACAACCATATGTCAGGAGTGCTCTGATGGTGTTTCCTGCTTGGCAGGGGGTTGGACTCGATGGCCCTTGTGGTCTCTTCCAACTCTGTGATTCTATGATTCTATTATTGGCAACATATTGTTTTCTGTGACCACACAAAAGAAGACTGTTTATACTCAACAGAGAAAAGCACTGTTGATAAAACATAATGACTTTAGCGCCAGAAAGTAAAGTGGAGGAGGGAATGGAATGGAAAGTATTCTAGAAAGGATATTTCTTCATGCACAATAGCCGAGAGCCTTAAGAAAACAATAAAAACCTGTAAGCATGCAAGGATTTCTGCCCACATCTCAGGACCTTTCAACTCCCCCCTCACCAGTAACTTTTTCATGTAGGGCAGGCATAGGCAAACTTGGCCCTTCAGATGTTTTGGGACTACAACTCCCATGATCCCTAGCTAACAGGACCAGTGGTCAGGGATGATGGGAACTCTAGTTCCAAAACATCTGGAGGGCTGAGTTTGCCTATGCCTGATTTAGGGAGTGTTTTTGTACCCTCCCCCTCTGCTCAACCATTTTGGATTCTAGACATACAAAATGATTGATTTATTCCTTTCCAACCTATTTCCAAAGAGGGTGGAAAGTCTTATGTTAAATGTTTTTAGATGCTTTCAATTGTTCTTCGGTGTTTTCAAGACCGTTTTCAGTGTTTTCATTTCGTTCTTTCATTGTAGCATTTGTATGCACGATGAATCTAGTTCAAACCATGCCGTCTCCAGTTAAAAAGACTTATGGCAGTGCTGGGAAAGACCTTCGTGCGCTACCTCGGTGAGCTGCTGCCAGTCAGATCCTGCAGAATTGGAGTGCAAGGACCAAAGGCAACATACCGTCTTCTACAGTCAAAGGCAAGGATCAGCAACTTTTCAAATCTGTCTCTGTGGCCACATTCTGCCAGTGGTCATCTGTTGGGGCAAGCACCCCTTTCCCTCTCTCTTTTTGTCCTCCTCTTTTTCCTTCCTTTTATATATATAAAAGGTAAAGTGTGCATAAAAATGCATATATTAATGAATATAACTTATAATGTTTTATACTAGGGAAAATTGCTTTACAAAAATGCACATTAGGCAACATTGCATATTTTGTCGTATATTAGGAGAAATCAGCAATAAAATAAAGGTACTTTTAATGCAGACTTTTTTTTAAAATCACAAACTGACATGGAGAACTGAAGAGTAGAAAAGTGAGAAACTAAGAGAAACCAAAACTGGCAGGGGGGTTGTGCCAGGATGCTGAAAATTACCTTCATGGCAGCATCCAAAACTACTTTTGTGGATCTTAAAAGCTGTGTTGCAACACTGGAAACATGAGGGAGGTTGTTCGAAATACAGGATTTGCCTGAGGAGTCTAGTTCACCTTCATTCACCTTAACTCTCTATCACCCTGCTACAACAAGGGTGTCTCTGGACCTTAAATTGAGGCTCATAAAACAAAAAATAATATTTAGAATATACTGGACCCCATTATGTTTGTTTTAAAAAGGGCTATCTAAGGAGATGCAATAGGGATAATGGCTCTCTAAAGCGCATGTTTTTTCATTGTCCTATATTGAAAGATTTTGGTAGAGGGTAACTGAAACTATCAACAGAACTGTACGGAACAAACTTACATTTACAGAGCAAAATATCCTTTTGAATTATATGCCCAGCGCATGGTACCTTACAAAAGGACAATACGAGTGGACTCTCCGTGCCCTTACCATGGCAAAAAGACTGATACTCCCTTCTACGATTGAAGACCTATACAAACTCGCAACATGTGAACATCCTGCATATAAATGCAGACTTGCCTGTTAGGATATTTCCGTTCCACCTTAAAAGGGAGCAGGATGTTTGTATAACAGCCTGCGCGTTTCCTGTCTCACAGGATGTTTATGTTGTCTGTTCCTTTCGTTTTCTGCTGTTTTGCCTGAGCAGTCGGAGCAGACGGTCATGTCTTCTTTGTTCTGACCAACGCCAAATAAACTATAAATATGCTCTCATGCTGTGCAACTTTTGCTGTGTGAATTCTGCTGAAAGAGTGTGCACAAGTCCAAGAATGTGGCTATCTTTTCTTGAGGCTTCGTGTCGCTAAATTGCTGGTACTGCGTCACTACGGGAGGTCGATGGATCGTCCGGCAAGGAGCTTGGGGGCTCAGATGGACTCTATCTCCCTGGCAGTATCCCAACATTGCCATGGACAAATTCCATGATATTTGGAATCCATTCTTACAAATACTGTAATAGGTTAAGATCTGGTGAAGTACGATACCAACTTTGTAAAGTATACAGTTTTGAGTCCCCCCTCCCACCCCCTTTACTTTCCCTTCTTCACGGGTTCTGTTTCTCTTTTTCTTTTTCTCTCTTTTATTTACCTATCACCATGTTTAAAAAGATAAAGGACCCCTGACAGTTAAATCCAGTCATGAACGACTCTGGGGTTGCGGCGCTCATCTTGCTTTACTGGCCGAGGGAGCTGATGTTTGTCCGCAGACAGTTTTTCTGGGTCATGTGGCCAGCATGACTAAGCCGCTTCTGGTGAACCAGAGCAGCGCACAGAAACGCCGTTTACCTTCCTGCCGGAGCGGTACCTATTGATCTACTTGCACTTTGACATGCTTTCAAACTGCTAGGTTGGAGGAGCAGGGACTGAGCAATGGGAGCTCACCCTGTTGTGGGGATTCGAACTGCTGACCTTCTGACTGGCAAGCCCTAGGCTCAGTGGTTTACACCACAGCACCAGCCACATCCCATGTTTAGTGCACATATAATTATGTACTTTTCAGCTTTCAATAAAGATGCCTGGTTAAAAAAACCAAAACCCAAGTTGATCGATTAACATTGCTGATAACAGGGACCTCTTTGTCTTCCCTGAAGGTTGAGAGCTGTTGTACTCAGAATGAAAAGATCCCAAGATGGCAGAAAATATCACAGGTGAGGCATAATAATCTTGTTTGTTTCATACAGTGGAGAGCTAGAGGTGGTAGGGCAAAATATTGAGGGCAAACCTCTCTCACTGACTCCAGGGATGAAACTCTTTCTATCCCAGAATGTTTTATTGGAGAGAGGATTAATTCTGGGTGTGGTGAAAAAGATACTTCCTTTCAGTTACATTTGATACCCCAATATCTCTCTGTTACAATTTATTTACAGTCATACCTTGGTTGTTGAACGCCTTGGAACTCGTACGTTTCGGCTACCGAACGATCGAAAACCGGAAGTGAGTGTTCAAGTTTTTGAACAATTTTTGGAAGCTGAATGTCTGGCGTGGGTTCTGCGGCTTCCGATTGGCTGCAGGAGCTTCCTGCAGCCAATCAGAAGACATGCTTTGGTTTCTGAATATTTTGGAAGTTGAACGGACTTCCGGAACGGATTGCGTTCGACTTCCAAGGTACGACTGTATATTGTATAGAAACTCCCCAAGATTGCTTTGAGAACTTAACTGAGCCATTTCCCAAGAACCTATGACCATCTGAGACCCATTCAGACCTCCTGAAACTTCTCAACACAGGTAGTAAAAACCCTGAGTCAAGTCATAAAATCTGGAAGTCTTTGCTGTTCTTAGGCACCAGGTCATTTTCTGAACTGGCCCCAAACCTACCACAGTATACTGAATTTTGGTCCCGTTCTAGAAATGCTTCCATCCCAGTTGTCACTTGGAGTTTTGTCCTAATTCAATTACAAAAGGTGAGGGGGATTTCATATGTGGTGCCACAGTTGAGAAGATAACAGTGGTTCTTGACCACTTATGCTTACTTTTGCAGATAGAGCCACTGTCAACAGTGAACTGATGACTCCTGAGATACCTGCTGCAAGGGAAGCAGGAAATGCTGGTAGATAGTTATTTGGGGTTTTAAATACATTACAACTCCTTTTTTCTTCTTCTTCTTACGTCGGAGGTTACAGAGTCCTCCCCCAGCCTTTTATTAATCAAAATCCTTCTATGTTTCTTAGCAATATGTGTTTCTTGGAAGCAGATTTCATCCAAATTTAACTTCTTCACTACATGCTCAATCTTACATCTTTTTGTTTAGTTATTAAGTCCATTTACATTCCAAGTTAAGATTTTTAATGCCATCTTGTTTTTATTTATTTTTCTTTCACTTTGACCTCTGTTGAGTCTACTTCTTCCTGTACTGTTCCAGTCCAAATGCCCTTTCTCCTGCTAGCTCTTTCCCATATTTTCTCCAGAATTTATCTGATTCTGTGGATCCTGACACCTTTGTTTTCTCCCTTTATACATAAAAGATACTCCCTCTGGGTTGCCCAACGTTAGGGGATTTTGTTGTATCTCAGTGCATCCATAAAGTACTTATACTTTACTCTTTTTTTTAAGCAGTCTCATTTGTAGTCCAATGTTCTAGGACAGTAATGTTCTTGGACTACAAATCCCATCATCCCTGACCTTTGGCCATGTGGTCTGATGGGATTTGAAGTCCAACAACCACCAGAGCACATGATGTTTTGGAATGGCTGCCTTAGAATACATCTCATGGAAAGCAGGCAGCTAAGGCAGGCATACCCTAAAGTCGTGGTTTGGAATGAATTTGCAGTGCCTTGTCTTGAATGTCAAATTCTCGCAGAACTGTAGCAACAAACAGACTGCTTTGTTTGCTTTCGTGATCATCATTCACTTGGGTCCCCAAATGTTGTTGAACTACAACTCCCATCATCCCTAGCCAGCAAGGCCAGAGCTCAGGGATGATGGGAGTTGTAGTCCAACAACATCTGGGGACCCAAGGTTGAGAAACACTGCCTCAGACCCTTCTGTTTTTCAGTTTTCATCCCAAAGTGCATTAAAGACAAAAAATATACATTAGCAGTTGTTGCCGTCATCACAGCTTTGGTCATTACTATAATCGCATTGGCTGGTGAGTAGAGAAAACTTTGTGCTTTAACCCTGACATAATTATTTATGATTTATTGCTTCTTTCTGCCTTTGACTTGTAGATTCATTCCCTCACCGAACTGCATTTCCTGCCTCATAATGATCCAATACAGTGGTACCTCGGGTTACAAACACTTCAGGTTACAGACTCAGCTAACCCAGAAGTAGTACCTCTGGTTAAGAACTTTACCTCAGAATGAAAACTGAAATCGTGCGGCGGCAGCGGGAGGCCCCATTAGCTAAATTGGTACCTCAGCTTAAGAATGGACCTCCGGAACAAATTAAGTTCGTAACCGAGGTACCACTGTATAGATTTCTGCTTTAGAGTACATTCTCAGGCTGCCGTTGAATTGAGGTAGGCCTTTCGTGTCTGCACTTCAGTAAGCACCATCGTGAGAATGGATTTCCCAGCCCTTATGTGCAGCTATTTATTTATTTTAAAAACTCTTCTAACAGGGTCAGTACTGGATTTTACGTATAAGCTAAACAAGCTATAGCTTAGGGGCCCACTCTCTTGGGGACCCAAAAAGAATTTAAAGGGGGGGAACTGGATGTACATTTCCAAAATATAAGATAAAAAACAAATAAAATAAAACCTACATACAGCAACAGTGTTTTGTTTTGTGTATGGACCTATGAGGTCCATAAATTACCATACAGCATATATTCAACACAAAAAACAGCGGCAATTTGTTGTTGACAAAGGATAGCTGGACATATAAAGGGCTCCATTACCTTCCCTTCAGTAGCTTAGGGCCTCATCAAACCTAAATGCAGCCCTGAACAGGGTATTCAGCTGCGTTCTGGAAATTTTGCTGAAAAACACTAACTCCCCTCTTGCAAAGTCGAGGAAGTAAAGGAGAGGAAAATGGCTCCCTAATGATATCTGATTCAATGTTCTTTGAGATTTATGTGCTGTCTCCAAAGCACTGAAACATCCTGCTCCATAAAATTCATTAAAACAGGCAACAGATGAACTCTGCATTTTCTCGAGCTCTGCTCTCTGCAACATAGCAAAAATTAGGTTAAAACAAACTGATTAAAAATCAGTTAAAACTAAAGTTATAAATGAGGGGTCTGCTGAGCTGCGAGACTGGCTGCCTTTCCCAGAGCCATCTTGAGAACTGTTAACAGCAAGACATGCTACACGCTTGAAAGATTAAATATTAACTGAGAATACAGTGGTACCTCGGGTTACATACGCTTCAGGTTACAGACTCCGCTAACCCAGACATATTACTTTGGGTTAAGAACTTTGCTTCAGGATGAGAACAGAAATCGTGCTCCGGCGGCGTGGCGGCAGCAGGAGGCCCCATTAGCTAAAGTGCTGCTTCAGGTTAAGAACAGTTTCAGGTTAAGAACGGACCTCCGGAACAAATTAAGTATTTAACCCGAGGTACCACTGTACTGAGCTAGATGGTCTGACTTGGTGCCAGGCAGCTTCCTGTGATATTTTTATTCTATTTTTCCACTCGTAAATTTGTATTTGCACTAAGCAATGTGAACCACAGCAGTACAAATACATAATCTTTTAGTATGGTCACGAAATCTACCTGCACCATATACATACATAGTAGTAGTTGTTTAAAAAAAAGAAAAAAAGATCATGGCTTTTCCAAAAGAACCCTGGGAATTATAGTTCACTGCTACCCATACTACAATTCCCAAATGTTTCCCAGCATCTGTCCTCAGTGTTACAGAATCATTGTGAGCTCTTACACTTGGGCAAATTGTTTCATTTCCAGTTAAAAAGCCACAGCCCTGTCCGCTGTGTCCTCTGCCTGTCGATGCCGCTTGCCCAGATCGCTGGGTTGGGTACCTAGGGAAATGCTATTATAAATCAGAAGACAAAAGGAACTGGAGCGACAGTGAATCTAGATGTTCCTTCCTTGGTGCCTCTTTGGCTGTGATTGATACCAAGCCGGATCTGGTAAGGAACAAGTATGTATCCTCACTTGTGGGCTCATCGCCGGAAGCAAACAAGTACAGCTCCACCTGTAACTTATATTCTGGGTTTAATAATAATAATAATATACTAAATTTACAACAGGGTTCATGACACTTCACAGAGCAACATAAGCAAAGTGCCCCAAGGAATTTGCAATCTTATTTCTGCGGCAGTGGGGAAGACAGAAGGAGAGGTGGAAAGGGAGCAAGGAGTGGTGAATGGCAGTAAGAGATGATGTCAGGAACAGGAGGGAGGGAGGGGCATGGTGGTGGGGAGAACAATGTGTAGCTGCCCCAGCAGAGCCAGTCTGGCACCCCCGCTTCTGCCCTTGCACCCTGCCAGCCTCCCTGCAGCCTCAGCCCTCACCCTCTCGATAAATGGCAAGGACACACATCCTGGGAAGTGGACATTGTAGTTCTGTCGTACCAGACAAGCTGCTATGGAACGGAAGGTCCCCTTTTTGTGGTATACCAGATATGATGATGCTGATAAAGATGAGATTTAAGTATTGAGTCCTAGGTGGTAGAGGTATATAAACCACTGCTTGCCATTCCTTTCCTGCTAGGATTTTTTGTGGAATTTTACTCGTCCCTCTCATCATTGGATTGGTCTTTCAAGAGAAGCAGGTCAGCCCTGGAAATGGCCCAATGGGACAGAGTTTGGAAACCAGTGAGTGATTTCCACCCCCTCTTTGCCTGTGAATATGTGCCTGCTTTGTGTTTGGATTGTAAAAGTTGTCTTTTGCATTAGTTTCCAGAGCTTATATACAGTACCCACAATTCACTGTGTGGAGCTGTAGCTGGAGACACCTTTTTATTCTGAATTACCATGCAGGAATAGAGAATATGTGGACTTAGGAGCGGGGATGAGTTTTGTTTAAATGATAACACTGGTCAACAACAAATTTGTTGTCTGCATTTTTTCAGTTGATTTAGGATGAATCTGATGCGCTGAATCCAAAAATCACATTGGTTTTGATCAATCAGGTCAAGTTTATGAGCTATGGCCACGTCGTTTTTTTACATTTTTGTTCACATGTACGCTTGTGTGGAGCATTTTAGAAGAAGTTGGTGGCCTGATAATAAATGTTGGAAATGTAAAGAAAATGAAGGTACATTCTTTCACCTTTGGTGGACGTGCCCAAAGATTAAGCCTTTCTGGGAAATGATATATAATGAAATGAAAAAAGTATTTAAATATACCTTCCTGAAGAAGCCAGAGGCCTTTCTCTTGGGCATAGTCGGCCAATTGGTACCAAAGAAGGACAGAACTTTCTTTATGTACGCAACAACAGCAGCAAGAATACTTATTGCAAAGTACTGGAAGACACAAGAGCTACCCACCCTGGAAGAGTGGCAGATGAAGATGATGGACTATATGGAACTGGCGGAAATGACTGGCAGAATCCGAGACCTGGGAGAAGAGGCGGTGGAGGAAGACTGGAAGAAATTCAAAGTTTATTTTCAGAAATATTGTAAAATTAATGAATGTTAGAATTATGTTTGGATTGGCAATAAGTGGTAATTAGCAACAAAAGTTAATAAGAATATGTAAAAAATGAACTGATAAACAGATGAAAATATTGAGTTATAATATGCTAAGATATAGAGTTAAGATAAATGAAAAAGGGTAAGGATTTGCTGAATTGATTATGTAAATGGGAATACAAAAGGGGGAGGTGTGAGGAGGTCAAGGAAACAAGCAAATGAACTTAAAGATATCAAAAAATGGATTTGCTTTTTAATTTTTTCCTATCTACTTGTTTTCTGTATTTTGTATTTTTTTTCTTGTTTATTTTTCTATGAATTTTTGTATTTCTTGTATTTCTTTCCTATTTTTTACTTTTCTCTGTTGGTTTTTTCATTTTGTAAATTTTTGTTTTTTGTAAAATCCCAATAAATATCTTTTTTTAAAAAAATATAGAAGAAGTTGGTGGGGGTAAAATGCCATGTCGAATAATTGTTTTGATTGGAAATGATTATTTTAATGACAAGAAGTACTCAGGTCCGATAGTTCTGGGTGATTATGTCGACAAGGGATCAGTTTGAAGTCATAAAACCTCAAAATCTTCCATAATTTGGTGCGGCAAAGCATAAAGTTGCTTACCATGCTTATTTTGGTATTAAACTTGGTGACCAGGATAAAGCTTGGGCGCCACACATGGTGTGCAAGGCATGCACCGAGACTCTACGTGGGTGGACCAATGGCAAGAGGAGTCTGAACTTTGGAATTCCCATGGTTTGGAGGGAGCCGACAAACCATGTCACTGACTGCTACTTCTGCGCTGTTGATGTGACTGGGATCAACAGAAAGAACCGGAGCAGCCTCAAGTATCCTGATCTTCAATCAGCACGTCGTCCTGTAGCTCATTGTGATGAAATTCCAGTGCCTATCTTCGGAGAACTTCCTGACATTAGTGACGAAGATGCCTCCAGAAGGACATGAAGAAGAAGTGGTTCTTGAAGATGATGCGCCACATCCATTTTCCCAAAAGGAGTTGAATGATCTAGTTTGCTACCTCAGCTTGTCAAAGGACTCTGCCGAACTGTTGGCATCCAGATTGAACGAAAAAAACCTCCTCTCTGACAGTGCTCGCATCAGCTTCTTCCGCAACAGGCATCAAGAGTACCTCCGTTTTTTCTCGGAAGAGAAGGACTTGGTGTACTGTGCAGATATTGCACAGCTTCTGCTCAAGCTTGGAGTGCCACAGTACGAACCCAAAGATTGGAGACTGTTCATTGACAGCAGCAAGCGATCACTGAAATGTGTTGTGCTACACAACGGCAACCAGTTTGCCTCTATACCCCTGGCTCACTCGACGACACTGAAGGAGAACTATGAAGCGGTGAAGTATGTGTCAGCATATGAGCTCATCGCAGCTGCAGACATCTAGCTTGTTGATATCATGTGATGGAGCTGATTGTGGGAAACAGCGTTCCAGTCAGTTCACAGGGCAGTTCACCGGAATTTGCTCAGAGTGTAATATGAGACCTTCCTCTTGTGATTGTACAGGAAGTCTTAGTCACTTGTTTGCCGATGTTTGAAGAGAGCAGACATGTTTTTTGTGATGCTGAAGAGTCAGAAATAAACCATGTAAATACACGTTTCTGACTACCTCTTTTCCCTGCCGGGGGAGCAGGAAAGAGTGGGTGTGCTCTTCCCACGCTGGGAAGGGTCGCCTATAGAGATCTAGCCTGTGTTTGCTGGGGAATGCAGCCAGGGAGGTCACCGGAGATCAAGCCGGGTGCCTGGGAGAGTTGCCAGCTTCTCCCGATAGAGGCTTGATATCCAACAGTATGTGCTGGAGAAAATTGGTTATGATCAGCATAAGTGGTTTATTTGTGTTGACCTGAAGATGGTGAACTTTTTGTTGTGACAACAGTCTGGCTTCACCAGGTACCCATGTTTTCTGTGCATGTGGGATAGTAGGGACCGTGCTCAGCATTACACGAAGAAGGACTGGCCTGTGCGGGAGGAATTGGTGCCTTGCAAAGAAAGGAACGTCATCAACGACCCTCTGGTGGACAGAGACAGAATACTCTTCCCATCGCTGCACATCAAGCTCGGCTTAATCAAGCAGTTCACCAAGGCTCTGGACAAGGATGGTGACTGCTTCACTTACTTGTGCCAGGCTTTTCCAGGATTGACCATGGAGAAGTTGAAAGCTGGCATCTTTGACGGTCCTCAGATCCGTCAGCTCATCAGAGATCCAGAGTTCGGAAACTCAATGAACGAAGTGGAACTGGAAGTGTGGAAGGCATTTGTTCTGGTAGTGAAGAACTTTCTTGGCAACAATAAGGCCAGAAACTACGCAGAACTTGTCAACAACATGCTGACTGCTTTCAGAAACCTGGGCTGCAACATGAGCGTCAAGATGCACTACCTATTTTCACATATAAACCGGTTTCCTGAGAACCTGGGTTCAATGAGTGACGAGCAGGGGGAGAGATTCCATCAGGACATGAAAGAGATGTGGAGACCAGGTATCAGGGTCGCTGGGACGCAGTCAAGATGGCTGACTACTGTTGGACTCTGAAGAGAGACCTCCCTGCTGCTGAGCATTCCAGGAGTTCCAAGAAACGGAAGTTCAAGCCCTGAAGTTTGAAAAATGGTGAAGCAACATGCAATTTACGTGTACTTAGCTTTATCAATGCCCACCACTCAGTTTACAGTAATCGATGTTTCTATCAGGTAATCAATATATGTTGTTGGAAAAACTTTTTTTTCTCTTAAAAACATATTTAGGATGATATGTGTTGACAAAAATCAGCTGATAATGCCACAAAAATGTAATTGATTTTGTCACAAGATCTGATTTTTTAAAAATCAACATAGCAGAAAAACCTGACCTGATGGATGCCATTTCCTGATCCAGCAGTGCAAAAATACCCTAAAGCAGTTGTAGAAATCTAGACAACATTCAAAAAGTAAAAAATTGTTGCCCAGTGTAATTAGTAGGTGAGAGTATTGCTTTGGTTATTGGATAGAGTTTTGCTAATATTTCCTGCTGCTGTTTATGCAGCCAGTGTCCTGTTTCCTCCCCATAAGTTGTAAGTTATGTGAAATATTGACATATTATATGATCCTCCCACCCCCCTGTGGTATAATGTACGTGTATATATTTTTCTTTAGCGTCGCTTGGAGACCTTTGAGTGATAAGCAACTAGTAAGTTGAATAAATTAACATATATTTGCTGTCATGTTTAACTCCAGCCATGGAGAGAACAATACCTGCTTCTTCTTGTTGTTGTCTTTTTCAGATTTACAGTGCGAGGAGAAGGCTTTTGCGCTTACATAAATGACCTTGGGGTCAGCAGCACCAAGTGCGCTGTGGTGAAGAACTTCGTCTGCAGCCTGGCGGATGCTTGCGCCAAGAGGAAACAAAACATCAACAAAAGGGATACCTTGTGATCCTCAATCGTGTAAGGCAAGCACTACTGGCCTTTTAGAGATGCAAGTGTCACTGGTAGAACCACTCTTTCTGCAGCTAGTTCCAGATATAGCGCTCCATTTTGTTATCTGCCTGTAAGAGATTTATCAAGAATAGCGGCAACAGTCTTGTCACCGTGTTTGAACCTCACCTATGCCATAAACTCACAAGATGGCCTCAGACTACCATTGCCATATCAGCCATGGGCTGTTGGACTCCCAGCAGCCTCTGCCAGCATGAACAGTGGCATGGGATTATGGGAGTTGTAGTCCAAAGCACCTGAAGCTTGTTGTATGGATGAACTGAGGCCTGAAAGGCACAGTTCTTAAGCCAATCACCAGCTGAGAAGCTGCCCTCCATCTTGTCTGAGGAATAAACTGTGAGCAGGACACCCAGCGATTTGAGGCTGTGTGGACGCTTGGCCAAGGATCCAAACATGCTTGCCGGATCTATCTAGCTGAATGCAAGAGGGTCTTATTTATTCCCTTCACCTCCGTTTGACTTTTCACATTCCTTATCGCTGTGCTATTTACTTTCCAAGTAAGCACGTTCACGCCTTATCACTTCCTTGCAGAGGGAACATTACTCCAAGCTAGTGATAAAAAGATGTTTACCTTTTTTGTCCATTGCTTCAAAGAACAGTTGCCATCTTGTGGTTTGAACTTGCCAGTGCTGGTCTCAAGTTGTGACTTTAAGGATTAGGGGCAGGTCATTAATACGTGGGGACCAAAAAACTCTCTAATATGAATGTTAAAAACTGCTGTGTAAAGATGTTTATAGAATCAGGTGAATGTGGGGTTGTTGTTGTTTTTTCCAGTCTTGGCAATGATTCCAAACCAGAAGTGAGCAGAACCAAAGTCAAAAGTAGGCAAGGCCATTCCTTCTTATTTTCATCCATTCCTTATCTCTTATACACACACACTACATAACTAATTTTCTGCAGTAGCTCCCTATCTGTGGAATACCTTCCCTAAGGAGTCTCACTTGCTGGGCAAAAACTTTTGTTTTCTCCTGGACACAATGATTAAATGCTTTTATTCTGTGTTTTAATATTTTTATATATTTTTTGCCTTAATGTTGCTCAGGTCTAACTCGTTTGCCTTAAGGTAAGAAAGATTAGTGCAATTCCTACACACCCCTTCATGAAATAACTCATGAGAGGGGTCATATGTGTAAGAAAAACATCCCTCCCTTCAGTATCTGTTCTGTTATGTTCCGTTAAGAATGTCAGTTAACAGGGACCAACTGCCACTGCTTGATTCTTGCCTCAGTGATTAAAAACCCATCTTGTTGCAAGTGATGGTTTTTAAAAAGTGCAAAATTGTGTTACATTTCTTTAACTATCTGACACATTTAGTTGAACTCTGCTAAGAATATTTTTTGTTGTTGTGGTGGTTGTTGCTTTGTTTAATAATAAACAAGGTGGCAGCACCACCACACAGAAAAAAAATCTCTGGTTTTATGTGTTGGCATTAAGCAAAGGTTAAAAGATTGTTTAGGACTCTTGACTAATCCCCAATAGTTAAGTGGCTGGATTAACTTCGTCCCTAAAACACTGGGTTACCCGGGTGGACTCCCAAAAATGTAAAGCCCAATCAGAGGCCTGTTTAACTTCACAGAGAGAACTATATCAACACCTTTGGACCACTCTCCAAGCAACCCAGGAACAGAACGGAAGCGAAGTTGGTTGCTTGGTTTGGAATCCCCCGCTCTCTGCAACCGCTTGGAAGATATTTGGCAAGATCTCTTTCTCCACAATATTTTGCTCAACAACTCTGGGCAATCTCCCCCCATTTTCATCATCATCATCATCATCATCACTTTTAATTTGTATACTGTCTTTCTATCTTACAATACCCAAGGCGGTTTACAGGCTGAAGAAACAAAGAATGTACACCTTATAACAATCTAATGCAATACAAAAATGTGATACTAAAACATAACTTTAAAATAAGTTACTTCAAATAAAGTAATATTCAACAATCATTAGAATAGTATAGAATAATATTAAATATCAGCATATAAAAACAGAAAACTACTCTTAAAA
Source organism: Podarcis filfolensis (assembly GCF_964270895.1). Classification (NCBI taxonomy): domain Eukaryota; kingdom Metazoa; phylum Chordata; class Lepidosauria; order Squamata; family Lacertidae; genus Podarcis; species Podarcis filfolensis. The sequence goes on from NC_139605.1 coordinate 15,261,791, forward strand.
ATTACAATAAATAATTTCAAAACTATAATCAATAAAACAATGGCAAGCCACAGGGCATAAAATAATACAAATTGAGAAGCACAGACTGGAGGGTGGGGCAAGGCATTTTCTTTATTTTGATTCCCCCCAAATAGGGGGCATCTTATGCACAGGGGCGTGCGTTTTTCTTTTTAGTAGCTTTTATTTCCCTACTTTTTGCTAGTTTCTGAAGAATGAGATACAGTGGTACCTCGGGTTACATATGCTTCAGGTTACAGACGCTTCAGGTTACAGACTCTGCTAACCCAGAAATAGTACCTCGGATTAAGAACTTTGCTTCAGGATGAGAACAGGAATCATGCGGCGGCAGCGGGAGGCCCCATTAGCTAAAGTGGTACCTCAGGTTAAGAACAGTTTCAGGTTAAGAACGGACCTCCGGAACGAATTAAATTCTTGCCTGCAGGGTTCTTGCTGCAAATCTAAAGCAGTCAACACCTTCTTCTCCCTCCACCTACAACCACATCCTCCCCCAACAAGACCATTATGTAGAAGAAGCCGTCTCCAGTATCAACAATAGGGCTTGTTTATTTCACTGTTAGCATGTGCTAACCACTGCGGCCTATGGCCTTTCTGCCTGTCCACCAAAGGTGTCTGACTCATTTGTTCCACTGCAAACAACATCTCCACTGCTTTTGCATATTTTGTGGTCAAGGTGTTTATCACACAGGTTTCCATTTCATGTTTAGCTTTCTGCTAAGGAGCATACCCCCCCTTTATTATTTGAATTTTTAAAATAAGAAAATTTTCAATACATTACAAAGTTAGGTCACCTTGGCTCCTTTGTGAGGAAGAATGGGATATAAAGTAAGTATATAAATAAACAATCTAAAATGTCAACATAATTATGCCAAGATGCTCATATTCATCATTCTCTTAAGTCTGTTATTAACGCGCAAATAATGACTATATGTACGTTCCATATTTCCTTCTGTTTTCCTTTTTGCAAAATATTACTTTAATTACTTTAACCATTTCCCCTATTTTTATGCGGCGAGCCAGCATCTTATGGCTCGATCGGTTATAAATCAGTCTTTTAGACCGCAGTAGCTATCGGCTATATTTATATTGAATTTTGCATTACCGTATTTTTTGCTCTATAGGACGCACCAGATGATAGGACGCACCTAGTTTTGGGGGGAGGAAATAAGGGGGGGGGAATTCAGAATCCCAGAAGCCAGAACACCAAGAGGGATCTGGCTTCTGGGATAGCCTCTTGTTGTTCTGGCTTCTGGGTCAGCCACTGGGATAGCCAGTTCAGCTTTGCATGAAGCCTCCGCAGGGCACGGGGAGCCTTCATCCCCATGCCCTGTGGAGGCTTCTGGGACAGCCCGTGAAGCCTCCGGAGGGCAGCGGGATGAAGGCACCCCACTGCCCTGCGGAGGCTTTGCGCAGCTAACCCCAAAGCTAGAATAGCGAGACTGAGTGCTGCGCAGCGCTGCATCTTGCTGTTCTGGCTTCTGGGACAGCCTGTGAAGCCTCTGCAGGGCAGCGGGATGAAGGCACCCCACTGCCCTGCAGAGGCTTTGCGCAGCTAAGCCAGAAGCTAGAACAGTGAGACGGAGCTCTGCACAGCGCTCCCTCTCCCTGTTCTGCCTTCTGGCTTAGCCGCGCAGCCTGCATTCGCTTCATAAGACGCACGCACATTTCCCCTTACTTTTTAGAAGGGAAAAAGTGTGTCTTATAGAGCGAAAAATATGGTACTTTCTATGGGAAAGCGCACCTTGGTTTTGGAACACTTTGGTTTTGGAACGGACCACCGGAACGGATTAAGTTTGAGGACCAAGGTAACACTTTACTTTGCTTTTCCAAGGAATCTGGGTAAAAGATGAATCCAGTAGAATTAATCTGAGCCTTGAAAAACACAGAGGGCCGAAGAAAAAGCCACCCTCATCACCTTATGTCCAAGAAGGTAGTGCCTGATGGTGGTAGTGGGGCTTAGATGCTTTGTGGCCACCAGGGGAAAAGGGGGCACCCCCATAGTGGTGGCCCCTGCTCTAAGAAGATGCTTCACTCAGGAATGGGCTTTCAGCACTACAATTAAGCTCCAAGTCCTTCCACGTACAAAAACAATTTCTGTTTTTTCTCCCACGTTTTTCACCACAGAGTCTGATTTTTAGAAAGCACGCACGCACACACACATCCCTTTTTTGCTGCTGTTCTCGTCAAACAGTTGGGAGACAGGATCCCTTGGAGATCTATCCAAAGACCTGCCAGGAAATCCAGATCCACCTCCTCCCTGCTCGTGCTTGTTCCTCTTGGTGATTCTAGCTGCATGAGACTCGGGTTGCCCTCTGAAACCGTAAATGAAAAAAATGTCAGCCCCGCATTCAAAGAGGTGTGATTAACACTTCCTGATCTTGGATTGCCTTGGTCAGGCTGGTTCGCCACTGCTTGCAGACATTTCCCCTTGTTACGGAGAGCTTAGCGGACTCATGCACCGCTTCCAGGATGGCTGAGGACATACTTTATGCTGATATAAAGTTCGCTTCTCAGACAGGCTCTTCAAGCCTGCACAGCCCATCTCAACAACTTGGTGAGTGATGGTGTCGCCTGATTGCTTTTAAATAGTGGTGGTTGTTTTTGGGACATGGGACTAGAAAGTAGGCACTTGGAACTTTCACCAGGATGGTCATTTGGGCTCCGCTTGGACCCCCATGTTTCTGTGCCATTTTTTTACGGCTGCGATCACTCAAAATAGTTGGTGCAAGTGTGCGGGAAAATTGCCCCGGCATATGGGAGAAATAGAATCCTGTACGAAAGGTTGCATCTAAGCAATGAAAAGTTGCTCTAAGTTCTGCTTTAGGGCAAATTCATTGAAATCAACGAACCTAAATTAGATTCAGGTAGGTAGCCGTGTTGGTCTGATGCAGTAGAAATATATAAAAAAATAAAAAACTTGTCTAGTAGCACCTTAGAGACCAACTAAGTTTGTTCTTGGTATGAGCTTTTGTGTGCATGCACACTTCTTCAGGTATCCTAAATTAGTTATGTCCCTTAACTTCCATAAACATGAACTGGTCTGCTTTGAGTAGGAATAGCATTCAATGCAACCCTCAGAAATTGAAGGGTGTATATGAACTGCGCCTTCGGTTGAAGCAGCAATGCATGTAGCTGTATTTTTGTGGGATAGAGGGAAGGTTGAATGATGTACAAAGGCTGGGGTGTGTGTGCAAGTGAAATGTGAATCTTTGTTAGTAACTGCCTTGGAAAACGAGAGAATTCCACACGTATCTGCTTATTAACATAGATCAACTTATGCTGACAAAATTATCTCAGTTTAACACTTGGAATTCAGTGCACAAGCAGTGTTTGGAGCTCATACCATCTAAATGCTTTAGATTAAGGCAGTCTATGGCTCCTTCACTGTCTTGTTTTCGGCACCTGCTAAAAACTTTTTTATTTCGGCAAGCATACCCAGGCATGTAGTTTTATCGTGTAAGTTCAAGCCGTATAATTGTTTTAAATTTGCTTGTTTTATTTATATTTTGATTCAAAAGGATGTGTTTTAATGCTTGCGTTTACTGGTATTTTACTGAATATTTTAGATCGTTTTTGTGAACTGCTTAGAGGCTTTCTGTCGAATAAGCACTAAAGAAATAAAATAAACCGGAACAAATAAAAATGGGGTGTTCTTATTTTTAAAAAGAAAAGCAATAAGTATAGCACAGTGATCTGTACAACTCCTCCTCCAGAAATTGGATTTATTGATCAAAATTCAGTTTTTGATTCAGTGGCTGTTTCTTTGGCAAATCTTTTTTTTTTAATTATTATATTGGTTTAGGCCCAAAATGTGATGGCAGAATATGAAAGGTTTTTGTTTAGCTTTTAAAATCCACTATGTGGCCCAATAATTGATCATTCGCCTCCTCTCCCCACAGATTTGAAAATGTCTGTGAATACGTGAATTGTGCTGCTAATATTTCTCCTTACATCTATAGAGCAGCACATTTGGTGACTATTTGGCATATTGGTGTGGTAATAAATTCATACGGGTGAACGTGTTGTGTGGGTAACATTGCTTATGGGTGGGAAGGTTGGCTTCCCCACACATCATATCACTGCATTTTTCCTGTATCTGCAATCGGCTGGAGGCAAGCATAAACACATCCTTCAATTTTGTAAATTAGTTGTCACTCTTTATAGCTGCTCCCCAGCATTCCCGTTGGATCCAGATCGCTCTGTGGGCGGCATGCATTGGGAATGTCATCCTCGTGATAGCTGTGATAGTCCTGGGTGAGTATGAAAGTATATTTATAAGTAGCTATTCTTTTAGTGGGGGGGGATGTTTTGGGGGGAGGAATGCTCTAGTTATCTCCCACTTGGACTACTGCAATGCACTCTACGTGGGGCTACCTTTGAAGGTAACCCGGAAACTACAACTAATCCAGAATGCGGCCGCTAGACTGGTGACTGGGGGCGGCCGCCGAGACCACATAGCACGGTCCTGAAAGACCTACATTGGCTCCCAGTACGTTTCCAAGCACAATTCAAAGTGCTGGTGCTGACCTTCAAAGCCCTAAACGGCCTCGGCCCAATATACCTGAAGGAGCATCTCCACCCCCATCATCCAGCCCGGACACCAAGGTCCAGCTCCGAGAGCCTTCTGGCAGTTACCTCACTGCGAGAAGTGAGGTTACAGGGACCAGGCAGAAGGCCTTCTCAGTAGTGGCGCCCTCCCTGTGGAATGCCCTCCCATCAGATGTCAAGGAAATAAACAAGTATCTGACATCTGAAGGCAGCCCTGTTTAGGGAAGTTTTTAATGTTTGACGTTTTATTGTGTTTTTAATATCCTGTTGGAAGCCGTCCAGAGTGACTGTAGTAGTAGTAGTAGTAGTAGTAGTAGTAGTAGTAGTAGTAGTAAAAACAACCAGTCTCTCTTTCCTAATGTTTTTATTATGAAACGAGCACAGCATCTTTTCACCATCAGAATGGGACCCCTCCTCATACATCAGAAATTGCACATTTGTTTTCTGCTTTAAGATGGTTTCCAAGAAGTTGGTTAGAAATCATCTTCCTGATTAAAGGAAGGCATAGACTTCTTGGTATGCTAGTTTCTGAGCTCTGATGTGACAGGAAGTCGATGTAGGCTGTAACTGACTCCGATAAAACCATTACATTTTCAAGTAGCCTTGAAGTGTCTGTCCGTGGTGGGCTTAACTAACCACATGAGGTGAGAGATTCAAAGCCTTATGCACACATTCTAATTCTCTTTTGAAAATCTGACCAATTTTTATGCACGAATGAGAAACGAATCATAATGATTGTTTTTTTTTTAAATCTAAGACGTTTGCCACATATGGTATTTAACCAGGCTGGCTGGAAACATTTTGGGAAATCATTGAAAAGTGAATGAATATTGAAAATCAGTAGTGGGGCACAATGTTTAATTTTATTTGGAGTCCAAAATACATTTTTCAAGGCTCAGCAATTGAACAATGGGAAGATTATGAGTTGTTTCTACTCAAGGGTATTGTGAAAAAATAGTGGTTTTCACTTGGGTTAGCAAAATTTGCAAAATGCAGATTTAAATTCTAAATTGTTATAGATCAGTGGTTCCCAACCTTTTTTTGGCCATGCCACACCTAACGATCTCTAAAATCCTGACACCCCCCCCCCCCGTGACATATAATTCTTATTATTCAAAGAGTGAACTCCTATTCACGTGAATGAAGCCTAAAAGGCCATTAACTGTTAATACCTTATTCTCAAATTGCCCCCCTTAAAAATCAAATTGCCCCCCTGTGTGGTGTGTGCCCCATGTTGGGAACCACTGTAGATGTTTCAAAATCCTGCTCCCGGTGTATTAACCATTAATTCAAGGAAATATTTAATTCAAGGAAATGTTCTGAGCAGCTCTATATTTATATAGGGGAACCAGTGTGCCTCCTCCCTTGGGCGGCTCATAGAGGCTGCTGGAGAGCAGGTGTGGAGGAGGAGAGGCTCTGGCAGATCTGAGGTGCCAAGGGAGTGAGAAATGTCCCCATTTTCATCTGAGGAATGTTGGAGGGTATGCTATCACATACCCTCCGCCATTTTCCCAATGAAAATAGGGACATGATATTCCATCATCATCATTATCACCATCATCATCTTAATTTTATTATTTATACCCCTCCCATCTGACTGGGTTGCCCCAGCCACTCTGGGCAGCTACCGACATATATAAAAACATAATAAAACATTAAACATCGAGAAACTTCCCCATACAGGGATGCCTTTGGATGTCTTCCAAAGGTTGTATAATTACTTATCTCCTTGGCTTGGTGGGTGAAATAACTCCACACCCTCCAACATTTCTCCAATGAAAATAGAGATGTCCTAAGGAAAAGTGGGACATTCCAGGATCAAATCAGAAACAGGGATGGCTTCTGTAAATCTTGCACTGTCCCTGGGAAATACAGTGGTACCTCTGGTTAAGAACTTAATTTGTTCCGGAGGTCGGTTCTTAATCTGAAACCGTTCTTAACCTGAGGTACCACTTTAGCTAATGGGGCCTCCCACTGCTGTCACATGGTTTCTGTTCTCATCCTGAGGTAAAGTTCTTAACCCGAGGTAGTATTTCTGGGTTAGCCGAGTCTGTAACCCGAAGTGTTTGTGACCCGAGGTGTTTGTAACCCGAGGTACCACTGCAGAGTGAATTGGAGGGTCTGCTATCAGCAACCGTTGGGGTAACAGGATCCTTGCTGGGGGAATGACATCTCCCCACCTCAGGGCTCCTCCACATTTTACTCTAAAGCAGGTGTGAATCCTCAGTTTTCTTCAGATTGAGTCACTGTAGTCCCCACATGTGTGCATTAGGCTTTGTAAAACGGTTTGAACCAGCTCTTTTGTGTTGATACTGATTTCCAATTCCTCGTTTTGATCTGGGCTATGTCTCCTTGTTTCCAGCTCTTTCTTTGTTAATAACCCTTAAACACCCACCCACCTACCCATGGAAGTATGCTGTCTCTCTGTGTCTCTGTTTGGTGCTACGAACAATATTTCGGCGACTTACGGTGATATCAAAGTGCAGCAACTGTCAAAATTTGAGGTGTTAAGTTGTGGGTTGACATAGCAGACGACACAGCGATTTCTCCAAAGCAGCTCTTTATTTTGTAAGCTGGAACAGAACTAAACTGAGGAGCTCGGTCAGCCTGCTTATATAGAGCTCCAGAACAATGTAACTGTTGCCATTTTCTAAAACTATCCAAGCACTGAACGTCACTTTTCGATCCTTCATTTGCATAACTAGTATCCCCCTGCTGGCCCAGGGTGAGAACTTCAGTACATAACATGAGGCATGGTGCTGTTTACCGTTGCAGGCCTGTTTAGCATTTGCCGCTTGGCAGGGCCAGCTGAAAACATCTTGCCAATAGAGGCAAAATGCCTCACCCCCACGGATCCGGGTCCCCGCCTCAGCCCCATCACCGCAACTGCACCCTCAACTGTGGCTGCACCCATGCTGCAGGAGTGCAGTGGTGAGGGCGCAGTGGCAGGAGTGAGGGTGAAGCCCCGCAGGGCTGGCAGCAACACAAAGGTGGGGATGGGGTAGGAGACAGATCCATCACCTGAAACAAATGGCTTCACCCCACCTCATGCATGGGCCACCCCTGCTGCTTGGTAACAGCTTCTGAAAGGAGACAGAGAGATTATCGTACTTTTGATTTTTTTTAAATACTTGTTATCAGTCCTTTTTTTCCTGGGGGGATGCAGGGGTACGCATACCTGTCAGGGAACTGACATCGGAGCCAGAGGTGGAGGCAAGGCTCCCAAGCGATGCCGGAGAAGGGCCCAGCAGGGAGAGAGGGAGCTCATCGGCTGGGGAAGGAAATCAGCGTAACACCAGGGATAAAGGGGGGCAGATGGGGGAATCGGCGAGGGGGCTCCAGGACTCCTCGCCGGAGACCAGCGGGAAGAGCACGGGTCCTCCGGTACCCACACCCACCCTGCGCAGAAGACTTCCGCGCAGGGAAAGTAGGCGTAGACTTGGCGTCAAAGAACTTCTTTGCTGGAAGAAGTTCAAGAAACGCCCACTGACGGATTCTGCTAGCAACTGAAACAGCCACGAAGTGAAGGGCTGTCCAGCCAGGAAAAGGTTTAACCAGGCAACCTAGCCAGGAGTGGCAGCAACTTACGCACGAGCAACCCCATATAACCATTACAATACCCCTAAACATTTTGTGAATCTTTGTACTTTTGTCCCTTTAATGTATTTATTTTCCCTGATTTGAACTATAAAATGGTGGTTAAATATAAGCACTGCTTATTATTAAACATTTTATTAGTTTACAGAAGTACGTGTGTTGCCTTTTTTAATGTTTTTAGACAAGACTTGGACCAGGTAAATTCATTTTAAACTATGTCAGTGAAGCAACGTATTCCGATTGGTTGTCAGTTGGGAGTAGACTGAAAGGTGAGGAGAAGTAATGCCAGTTGGGAAAGTCAGCGAGGGAGGGAGGTGTGAGGCAAAAGCTGAGGTAAAAAGCTGAGGTAAAAATGGGTATCTGAGGCCTGAATAACAAGCTGTTCTTCCCGATTATGTTGATACTGTAATGGTTTGCTGGTGAATATCAGAAGAAGGGAGCTGGTGTCTGTGTTAGGCCTAGATGCAGCCCAGATAAAAATTTTGGCAGAAAAAAGTGGAAGAAGTGTGTCATCTCTGCTCATCCTATATATTTGTAAATAAATGCAACTGTTACAAAAACGCTGTAAGCCTGAAGACACCTTCTTCCAATGGAAGCTGAAATTAGGGAAGCACTGAACCTTTCGATCTTCTCAGTGCTTGGGGGAATACAGTGCAAAAAAGAGAAATATCTCACAGGTTCCAAGAACGACAGGTTATTTTTTTTTGCAGTATGCTTAAATTGCAAAGGACTCTTCCTTTTTCCTGGCATCTGTGAGGTATTTTTTTGCACCTCATTCTTGGATGCTTCCTGGTTTTGTGGTTTTGGGAGGAATAGGAGAATCGCAACCATGTATTTTGTTTTGAAAGCAAATAGCTTCAAAATCTTTCTGTCCTTAAAAATGCCGATAGAAATCCCATTGCCACATATTTTTGTCTAAAGAAAGCAGGGACTCCCTAATGTTTGCATAGGAGGAATTTGGGCAGGTGTGTTTACTTACATCCCTGCATGATAATGTTTCTCCCAAATTCCCTCCTCTGCACAATGAGTAAATCTACAAGTGTCCTGGTCTCTTTTGCAGCTTGCCTTCATTATCTTATCATATCAGTCTTCTTCTCCCCATTCCTTGGCCTCCATAATTTGAATTTGTGCCTTAACATTATGTCCATTCATTCTAATGACTTTATTTGTTTTGTGGGGGCAGCTTTGCAGCTGGAACCTGAAAAGGAAAAAATTGTGCTGAACAATGGTGGATGCAATGCCTCGATAGACAAGTTCCGAGCTTCCTTAAGACACAGCATCTGCAATCAAAATCAGAATAGGTCCTCAGGTAGAATTGATATATTGTACTGCTGTCTCTTTTAAGCATAGCAATTGTATGTAAGAACTTGCTTTCAGTTCACATCTATGTTGTTTTGAGGCATAAAAGCTTCTGCAAAGAACCTCATTCATTGTGGGTGAATCACAGACTTATAGAATTGTAGAGCTGGGGGGAACCCCAACAGTCTCCTTGCAATGCAGGAATCTCAGCTAAAGCATCCATGGCAGATGGCCATCCAGCCTCTGCTTATAAACCTCCAGGGAAGGAGAGTCCACAACCTCCCAGGGGAGACCGTTCCACTGTCAAACAGTTTCTACTGTTGTTTTTCCAGATATTTAGTCAGAGTCTCTTTCCTTGTAACTTGAATCCATGGTTTCAGGTCCAACCCTACTGAGCAGGAAAAAAACAAGCTTGCTCCATCTCCTGTGTGGCAGCACACATTCCAGCTTGTCAAAATCCTTCTTAAATTGTGGCACCTAGAATTGGACACAACACAGGTGGTGTTCTCATAGCTTGGTGGTAGAGTCCAAGATTCCATACCTGGTGTCTCAAACTGCTGCTGGTCAGTGTAGACAAAATTTGAGCTAGAGGAACCCAATGATCTCCCTAAGAATAGGGCCGCTCCCTATGGTCCTGAATCATCAAGCATCAGTGGTTTCATTCTAGAGCTAACTTCACACTCAACTCCGGCCATTGCCTTTCTCACTAAGAGCCAGGTGAGGGAAGGGAGACCCACACATTTGCCCTCTGGCACAAAGCCACTCCCTTTGTTATACCAAGGACAGCATTTAAGGCTATTAATATGGAATAGTTAATATGGAATCCTGCATTAGATTTTAACCTTTTCTGGATCCAGGGCACCAGGAATTATTAGGGACTCAGGTATAATGGAGACTGACAGCCCCCCCCAAAAAACCCCCACCTCACCACAGTATTGTCACCACGGAGCTACCATGAGACAGACTGTGGAGACCAACTTGGACATGTAAGGCTGCAATTTGTCTTGTAAACTCCATCTCCATCTTTGTCCTCTAGAGGGCTCCAGTTTCCTCTCTCTGAACTCATTCAGATGCAAAAACTAGGCAAGTAATAAACTTGATTTGCGATGGCATGATGTGAGAGATCTGTACTTTGATCTCTGTATCTTTTTATACCCAAAAGCATTTTGAGTGTACAGAGAGGACTGAATTGGATCAGGACTATAAAAGAAGCTTTAAAGGGGGCCAATCTGAATCAAGCTGCACGCCTGTTTCCCATAAAAATCTCCCCACCCGACAGCTATTGTCTCGCCTCCCCCCATTCTCCCCTAAAAAGCACCTTCTGGCTCAAACAGAGGGTATGTTTTTGGGTGAGAAGCCAGCCCTGAGACCTGATGGAAATGGAGAGCATGATCTGGATCAGGGCTCTTCCTCCTTCAAAATAAATGTGGCAAATGTAAGTACACTTAAAAAAAATAAAAATAAAAAAAGAGTAACATAAAAAGTTGTTGGACCCCAACTTTGAGGAATTTCAAAGAGCACCTTGCAAACCATCAATTTACTGGACAACTTCACTCAGCTGAGAGATGCTGGGTCTTTACCGTTACAGAGCACTTATGTTTTTCACAATCAAAATGGAGGCCCAGTCATAATCATTAAGTGTATTTCCTTCCACAGATAATTCCACTTGCAAAGTGTGCCCTTTGCAATGGCAGCTCCACAGGGACAAGTGCTACTGGCCATCAGAAAATATGAAAACCTGGGATGAGAGCAAACATGACTGTTCAACAAGGGATTCTCTTTTTTTTTTTAATAAGATATTTATTAGAGTTTTCCATTTTATACAAACAAAGAGAAAAAAGTAAAAAGAAAAAATAATAAAAACACATAAAGTTCACAACTTATTTTTCAGTAACATATTTCCCTGACCTCCTCATACCTCCCCTTCTTGTATTCCAGTTCAAATTATTTGTCCAGCAAATCCTTATCTCATAGCATTACAGTTAAAAAACACCTTATTTTCTATCCAACATCTTAAATTATTGTGGCTTAAACTTTTACTTATATAAAAAAAGAACCATTTTTTCATATTCTTTTATACCATTACAGCTAGAAACCACTTAATTTCAATCCAACATCATTCAACATTCATTAGTATTGCAGTATTTCTGTAAATAGTCCTTGAATTTCTTCCATTCTTCTTCTGCCGACTCTTCTCCCTGGTCGCAGATTCTGCCAGTCATTTCTGCCAATCCCATAAAGTCAATCAACTTCATCTGCCATTCTTCCAGAGTGGGTAAATCTTGCGTCTTCCAATACTTTGCGATGAGTATTCTTGCTGCTGTTGTAGCGTACATAAAGAAAGTTCTATCCTTTTTTAACACCAATTAGCTGACCATGCCCAAGAGAAAGGCCTCTGGTTTCTTCACAAAGGTATATTTAAATACCTTTTTCAATTCATTATAAATCATTTCCCAGAAAGCCTTAATCCTAGGGCACGTCCACCAAAGGTGAAAAAATGTACCTTCATTTTCTTTACATTTCCAACATTTATTATCGGGCAAATGGTAAATTTTTGCAAGCTTGACTGGGGTCATGTACCACCTGTATATCATTTTCATAATATTTTCTCTTAAGGCATTACATGCCGTAAATTTCATCCCAGTGGTCCACAACTGTTCCCAGTCAGCAAACATAATGTTATGTCCAACATCTTGTGCCCATTTAATCATAGCAGATTTAACTGTCTCATCCTGAGTGTTCCATTTCAACAGCAAGTTATACATTTTTGACAAAATCTTAGTTTTGGGTTCTAACAGTTCTGTTTCTAATTTAGATTTTTCCACCTGGAAGCCAATTTTCTTGTCCAAATTATAAGCCTCCATTATCTGAAAGTAATGAAGCCAGTCTTGCACTTTGTTTTTTAGTTTCTCAAAACTCTGCAGTTTCCATCTATCTCCTTCTTGTTCCAAAATCTCCCAATATTTCGGCCATTTGGCCTCCATATTGAGCTTTTTCTGAGCTTTCGCTTCCATTGGCGACAACCACCTTGGGGTTTTATTTTCCAATAAATCCTTATATCTAATCCAAACGTTAAACAAAGCTTTCCTAACAATATGATTTTAAAATGCTTTATGTGCTTTGACCTTGTCATACCACAAATATGCATGCCACCCAAAAACATTGTTAAAACCTTCTAAATCCAAAATGTCTGTGTTCTCAAGAAGCAGCCAGTCTTTCAGCCAGCAGAACGCTGCTGATTCATAATAAAGTTTAAAGTCTGGCAGGGCAAATCCACCCCTTTCTTTTGCATCAGTTAATATCTTGAATTTTATTCTGGGCTTCTTGCCCTGCCAGACAAATTTAGAAATGTCTTTCTGCCACTTCTTGAAACAGTCCATCTTGTCCACAATTTGCAATGTTTGAAACAAAAACAACATTCTAGGCAATACATTCATCTTTATAGCTGCAATTCGACCCAACAAGGAAAGCTTCAAATTTGACCAAATTTCTAAATCTTTTTTCACTTCCATCCAACATTTTTCATAGTTATCTTTAAACAAATTCCCATTTTTAGCTGTCATGTTAATCCCCAGGTATTTCACTTTCTTCACAACAGTTAAACCTGTTTCATTCTGAAACTTCTCCCTTTCAGTCAATGTTAAGTTTTTCTCTAAAACCTTAGTTTTTGACTTATTCTATTTAAATCCTGCCACTTGACCAAATTCTTGAATTAGTTCTAAAACTCTTTTGGTACTAGATTCTGGCTCCTGTAACGTCAAAACTAGGTCATCTGCAAATGCTCTCAGTTTATACTGTTTAGCTCCGACCTGTATACCTTTAACCAACCGGTCCCTTCTAATCATGTTCAGCAGGACCTCCAGGACCGATATAAAAAGCAATGGGGAAATTGGGCATCCCTGTCGTGTCCCTTTCTCTATCTTAAATTGTTATAATCATTAAGTCATAATCATTAAGTGTCTTTCTTTCCACAGATAATTCCACTTGCAAAGTGTGCCCTGTGCAATGGCAGCTCCACAGGGACAAGTGCTACTGGCCATCAAAAGATATAAAAACCTGGGATGAGAGCAAACATAACTGTTCAACAAGGGATTCTCAACTGCTGGTCATCCAAGACAAGGAGGAGCTGGTAAGGGGACAATTGCATATTTCAGGCAATGCATTCCAATGCATGTTAACTCTGAAGGAAGCCTGAGTCCAGCTGAGCTTAACTCTAGCTTAGTAGCTCTGCAATGATATCATGGTTGGTGACTTGAGAAGCATGTGGAGTGTAGGGCCTTGTTTAGTGCTTCATCCCATTCCCACCCATGACCAGTTCATCAGTGTCTAGAGAAGGTCTTGGGGAGCTTGACTAATGAGAACCAAAGCAGAAGTTGCAAGTAAATCCCTGTAACTGTAGCCCAAGTCCTCTTTTTATTTAGAAAGACTCTTTAGGAAGTTGAGGGTGGTGGTGGAGCAGTGGCAGAGGAGGAGCTGGTGTTCCCCTTGTTTCCCCCCCATTCCACATGGCCTTTCAGCGGCTTTTCCCCATGGATGCTTTAAAGCGTGTTTGGAGGCTTTTTCAATGGTGTTCCCACTATATGCAATTTCACAGTTCCTTGCAACGTAACCCCTGCGTAAATGGGGAGGCCTGCATTATAAATGCTTAATGCTGCTTTGATTACTGTTCTTGGTGAATGTTTCGTTATAGTTACTATCAACTTTCACATTTTATTACTTTATATTATTTTAATGTAAGCTTTATTCTGAATTTATCAACTTGGAAATAATTTAATATATATATATTTAAAAATACATTCTCTCTCATACAGGAATTCATAAAAAACATTACAAAAAATGCAATACACTGGATTGGGCTCTCACTATTAAAATTGGAGAAGAAATGGATGTGGATTACAGGCTCCCAGCTTGATCAGAGTCTGTGAGTTGTTATTGTTTGTAATCAAAGCAAAAAAAAAAAAAAGCACAATTTTTAGAGCTAAGATTATCTCGATGTGCAACTGAGGCATTGGTTTTTGCACTGGTTCCAATTAAGTTGCCAGCATTCTCATGTAGAAAGAGGGGTAGCTAGGGACTGATATTAGAGATGTTGCCAAATTTCACATTTAATTTGCACTGAACATTTAAGCAAGTGCTTCTCTTGCCTGTTTATAAGCTAAAGTTTTAGTGGGCTAACAGAAAGTTTGTAAAAGATATTTTTCGCTTCTTCTATTGGCTGCCAAGAAGATTCCCTCAGTTGGCTCCTGACGGAAGACCAGCCGTCATTAAATGGTGCTTTGCATAGAAAAAAAGACACAGAGAGCCAGCAATATTCTCAGGATGGGATGAGCAGCTCCTTCGACTACTCTCCTCTGATTTTATTCTCCTTTGTTCCCCTCTGCCTCGTGGCCGGTCTGCCAATGTCTCACGTTACTTCATCCGGTCATGGCTTTTACTACACCCATCACCATATAAGGTAATCACTGCCCAGAGGAAACACAACTCCATATAAGGTCAATACATTCTATACATTACAAGGCATAGATATGCCGGTCACGAGGTCAGCAGGCACCACACGGCAATACAAGCCTCTGCCATGGCTTCATGACTCCCACAGGCTCCTTAGAAATTGGGAAAAGATCTGGGATGGCAAGTTTCCATTCCATGAAGACATGGGCGTATTTCTATTTTTATTTTTATTCACTGGCCACTTCACTCCCCACTCATGGTCTCAATTGAAGTGCCCCCCTTGCTGTACAGCACTGGTTCCTGGGGGGAAGGAAAGATCCTTAGGGCATGAATGGAACATTTCCCTCTGTTTATAAGTGCTGCATGGAACCACAGTAGCAAGGAGTGGATGAGTAACCTTTCCCACTTCACTCACAATCTCAATCACTGCCTCCCCAGCATTGATAATACAAGGAACTCTGGAGGCTGTTGTGGAGAGACTTGCACAGAGCAGCTGGTGAGGTTTGTGAAAAAATGCAAAGTGAAAGTATAGCAGAAATTCCTCACGCTCCTTGTCATAATCAGTGGAAAAACCCCTTCTGCATGGAATTCTTTTTTTAAAACCTCACCCTGTTTATATTTTCAGGGGTTTCTTTCACTCTTAGCACACACAAATGGTAAAAAAGAATCAGCTATGATTAAATGGGCACAAGACATTGGTCATGACATCATGTTTGCTGACTGGGAACAGTTATGGACCACCGGTATAAAGTTTACGGCATGTAATGCCTTAAGAGAGAATATTATGAAAATGATTTATAGGTGGTACATGACCCCAGTCAAGCTTGCAAAAATCTATCATTTGCCCAATAATAAATGCTGGAAATGTAATGAAACTGAAGGTACTTTCTACCACCTTTGGTGGACGTGCCCAAGGATTAAGGTCTTCTGGGAAATGATCTATAATGAAATTAAGAAGGCCCTTAAGTGTACCTTTCATAAGAAACCAGAGGCCTTTCTCCTGGGCATGGTAGGCCAATTGGTGTCAAGGAAAGATAGGACGTTCTTTATGTACGCTACAACAGCAGCAAGAGTTCTCTTAGCAAAGTACTGGAAGACACAAGAACTACCCACGCTGGAAGAGTGGCAGACGAAGGTGATAGACTATATGGGACTGGCTGAGATGACTGGCAGAATCCGCGACCAAGGAAAAGAGACGGTGGAAGAAGATTGGAAGAAATTTAAAGTTTATCTTAAGAACTGTTGTAAAATTAATGAGTGCTAAAATGTCATGGGTAATGTAAAACAGAATTGCAGCGATAAATGATTGGGTAAGAGAAAAAGGATTAAAGAAAGTGAATCTTAAGTAATTGAAATTAGGGGTTGCTGAAAAAGTTTAAAACAGGGATGCAGAAAAGGGAGGTATGGGGAAGTCGTTGAAATAAGGCTTAAGAAAAAGAGGTTATGAAATTATACGTGTTTATATGTTTGTTTGTCTATGTATTGTTAGTTGTAATGTCTTTTAATTCATGTTGGAAAATCAATAAAAATTTATAAAAAAAAAAAACAAATGGTAAAAAAGAGCTGGCCAAAAATATTGGCCTTTCCCTTGAGGAAAATCAGAGGAGAGAGAAGAAAGGGAGAACTGGAAGGTTATTGGCAGTTAATGATGGTTGCCCCCCACCCTAGCATCCCACTTAATTCGGGGTGGGCAACTGACCAGTTTGGGGTTGTTTAGTGTAGTTGGGGTGAGTCACAGTCTAATAGGGAATGTTGCATACCTATTGTCTCTGGGAAAGTGCTGAGGTCCAAATATGGATAAGCAAGCCAACTCCTGCGCTTAAGTTCCTATATCTGCCCCATTGCCCCCAATTCACTCTTCCTAGGTGGCAAATTGGTAGGTCATTTTGATTCAGAGGTGTAGCGTGGGGGTGCCATGGCCCCGAGTGCAATTTTGAGAGGGGGTGCAAACAAGCGCCCCACAGTGGATCCTTCATTGGAGCCTGGCTGTGCGCCAGAAGGAGCTGTGTGTTGGTTGCGGCACTTGTGCCTTGTGCAGCACTGCCCCCGGGTCACACCTGACCCAGGGGAGGAGAGCAGGTGAGTGGGCTGCTGGGACAGGAAAAGGGGGAGATGGTGCTGCTCCCACTATCAAGCTAAGCGTGACTTTCTTCACCCTCTCCACTTTGATGATACTCATCCATGTTTGGAGGATTCAAATGCACTGCAACCAGCTTATTGTACATTTTGGGAACACTCATTCTTTCTGTTAAGAACATGAAAAATAGTTGTAACAGACTTCAGTCCTGATATTCAGATGTACCTTTTTCTTCCACAGATTTCCAGAACCAAACTATACTGAAGGAAACTCTTGTGCTGCAATAAAATATAAAGTCACCTCTGAACGCTGCAGTACTGTATTTAGGTGGATTTGCCAGAAAGACCCTCTCCTACTCTGATATTTTAGTTTGATAAATGTGATAATTATGTGGGTTTTTGTTATTTGCCAGGAACACACAATAAATATGTCATTGAGTGACTAAGATTATGTAAAGATATTATTCTGTTATCATCAAAATACCTCTTTGTGAATTCCAGAGGTAGCACACCTAACATGGAATTCTAAGTCAATTGAATTTGGTTACTAAAAGATTAGTTTTAAGTCACAATTGAGGATCCGCTGTAGAATTTGACAGTGCAAACTAATAATAAACAGGGAGGGTGCCACTGCTGAGAAAGCCCTCTGGCTGGTTCCCTGTAGCTTTGCTTCTTGCAGGGAGGGAACCACCAGAAGGCCCTCAGAGCTGAATCTCAGTGTCCAGGCTGAGTGATGGGGGTGGAGACATCTCAAGGAATGGGTGCAGCTGTGCCAGGCTTCAGTCTCTTAGCAGTTAGAAACTTTAATGATCACAGCGAGAGAACAAATAATCCATTCCTAGGGATGAAGGTGCTCCCAATTAAGCATCCCTCCCACTTCCTCCCTAGTCACCCATGTCACTACCATGTCTTGCAACCTGTTCTCGTAACCACTGTGCTTTTTGTGCTGCCACCTGTGCAGCCCTCCTCAACACAGTCCCTGGCAAGCTGGTACACTAGATTTAACTGTGCAAATGCACTTCTGGCCACACCAGAGACCTGGGCATCTAGGCACAAGGCTGAGTCCAGGAAGTTGCATATCTATACGCAGATGACACCCAGATCTGTCTCTCTGTTCCATCTGAATGAGGAGAAGCAGCTGAGATGTTACACTAGTGCTTGTAGGAGGTCATGGGCTGGATGTGGGCCAATAAACTGAAGCTGGATCCTGAAAAGATGTGTGTCCCAGGTCCAGGAGGTGGAGAGGCAATCTGCCCTTGGTAGGCTAGCTATGAACCCTTTTGGACAGTGATGACTTGGCCACTGTGCTCCATGCTCTGATAGCTTCCAGAATGGATTACTGAAATGCACAGTATGTGGGGCTACCTTTGAAGATGATGACTCAGAAACTTGTTGGTCCAACATGCAGCAGTCAGATTTCTGGCTGTGGTTCTGTATGGATCTCATAGGACCTATGGTGATGTAACTTCATAGCGTCACTCAGAAATCTTGCCACATTCTTCACAACGTCATTCCTACAATTGTTCAGCAGATAAGACACCCTGGAAGAGTCAGTGTGATAAATCCCCTCCTTCAATAAGGGGGCCAAATGCTTATCACACATTTTTGCATAAAATAGGCAATAAAATGAAATGTGTGTGATGTTTTGTGCCACAGGCGTGATCAGTAGGAGTTAGAGGTCTGTTCAGTGCACATCCAGTCAGAGTAGTAGCTAGGTGATGTTGTGCCCCTGGCAGAACCGTCCAGATTGCGCTCCCTAGCCACGGACAAATCAGCTCTTCTTTCCGCCTCTCCTCCAACCCCAACCCCCTCCACCCATTCAATTCCTCATGCACCTAGTATCGAATTCTTTCACAGAAAATCCAATATTTAATTCATTATTTCTTAATAAAAGGTTTCAGCAGAGAAAATTACATTTTTATGTGAGTTGACAGGGTTTTTTTATGTAATTCAGTTGTAAAACAATACACAGATACACAGATACAAACAATATCATACTGATTTGTTCCTCATTGATAACTTTACATTATAATACTATATGATGTAAAATGGCACTACTTTTGCAATATCTGTGTTATTTGGTTGATATAAAGTAAGAAAACTATTCACAAGTCACAAGTTCTTATTCACAAGAGTTGTTATTTGATTTTTTTAAAAAAGGCAAGTTAGAAGGAGGAGGCTCCTTTTGTTGTCAATAAGATTCTAACAGGAAAAGATGCTCTGTGCATGACTTTGCAATCCACAGCTGCAAAAAACGCAAGGGAACGTCCTCCTGGTGAAAAGTAAGATGCAAGCTGGATTGCAACTCCTGATTCGGATTGCTTACCTCTTGACCCCAGACTCTTGGGGCCACTGATTAGCGCAACTTTAAAAGTTTCACTCAAGAGGCCCCTTAGGTCTACAAAGGTGGGAGGGAGGGAGGAAGCACACAAGCTTATGTTTTGAAGAATCAGGTATAAAATTGTTCTATGATTCAAATGCTACTAATGATGAAAAAAAATTGGCTAGAATATACATTTGGTTTATCTCCTGCTGTTTAACACTGTCCACATGTGGGACAAATATTCCCTAGTGCTAAATGGCCTCTAGCATTCTACAAACTCCAAATATATCCATTCTTATTAATAACAGTAATGGTGATTATATAAATACTCAAAGCCACCTTCCAGAACAGCATCAGAAAGCTTTTAATGGTCTTTTATTTTAAAATGAATATATGCACATGATAATATTCACTCCAAAGTTGTATCTTATGCATTGTTGGGAATGATTATGCCCATTTATTTAAACTAATTTAGTGATGCCTAATTCTGCAGAGGATCAGACTGTAAAAGAAATACCATCGGTGCAGTCAGTGCTCAAATTATTATTGCCCGCAAGGGAGAGATTTGATACTGGTGCATTGGGAGTTAGGCCCATAGCTGTGACACCACCACAGAGAAGGACCCCTCCCTGTAGCCACCTTTCTTGACACAGGGTGGGCATGCCAGCAGAGTAGCCAAAGCAGATCCTCAGGTATAGGCAGGATAGAACAGGTGCAGGTGTTCTTTTTTTAGTACTCTGTGCACTTTTTGTACCCAGATCTGCCAACTGTTGGAAGGCGTCATACTGAGCTGCTTGGCATTCTGATTTAGCTGAAAATACTTTTCATGGCAACAGCAGAATAGCACAAAGTCCTTTTATTAAGTCAAAAATACAATGAAGAATTCTGGATAACTCCAAGGCTTGCCACAATTTTGTGTCATTCTGGTTGGTCCTAATACAGGTTATTTACCTAACTGTGCATTTTGGAGGCTTTTTTTTTTTTAAAATGAACCAACAGGGCTCCCTTTGCTTTTTTAATGTGTCGTCCCCCTCACCCCACCTGCGTCAAGGCTATGCAATGATAAACTCTGCCAGTGGAATTTCCGCCCGTCCCGCCGCAGTTAAAAGGCAAAGAAGCCTGACCGGCGGGGTCGGCTTTTTAGGTTTCTTGCAACATTCAGTCAGTAGCAGTGGTTACATAACTTTATGACCACTGCTCCATAGCAACTGTTGTTATACAATTCCATTCACCATACAAATGGGGTTCATACTTTTGGTTTCATTTCATATTGAATTGACATTATAGTTAATGCATACAGTTTATAATAATAATTTGAGTTATTGTAAGTTACCATGTATATGCAGGTCATTGTTTCAATAATTCATTTGCAGTTTATGAAGCATTTCTGTATCCTTCTGCTGTACTGAAGAAGAATTCCATGAAACAGTGGGTATATCGAGAATCACTGTTCACGACGTCTGTTTGCGACTTCGGCAGCGTTGGACGTCGTAAAACAAAGCTTTACGGCTTCTTTTCACCAGATAAGAATCTACCCATTGCTTCTTTTGGAGACTTGCATAGTCTACAAAGACTTTCAGAGACTTATAATACTTTCATTTGGTTCTATGTTTTCAAGAGAATCCATCAAGAGTGCATAATTTGTGACTTTCAGAGATTTATAAGATTTCTGTTTATTTGGTTTTGCAGAGAGTGCATATGTCATATATTTCATACTGTTCCATGTTCTGTATAGATTATATAAAGAGTTTATATTGACGACCACATTGTTGTAGTTGGTCATCGTGTTGCCTTGGGGGAGAAGAGGTGGCAGCAGAACACAAGAAAAGGAGGCACATATATACGCACACTTCTCAACCCTAGGATTGTGGGATTTTGGGGGGCCGCATCCCCTTTTCCCCCTTCCTCCTCCTCCTCATGCTGCACTTGTGAGGAAATCAGCGCAGCCCTTTGGCCACAGAGGCGGAGCGCCCGCCCGCCTGCCTTCATTGCCTGCACAGAGGGATTCTCTCATCGCAGGAGCTACAGAAAAATCTTCTTTATTTGGTGGGCAGGGATAGCGGTGGCAATAATAAATAATAAAAAATTTTATTTATATCCCGAAGCCGGGCTCAGGGCGGCTAACAACAATAAACAAGCAAGCCGATTTTGCGCCCCCCTCTCGTCTGTGCACCAGGTGGGGGCCCACCTCACCATCCCGTAGCTACGGCCTTGCATCCACTGTCCTGTCTGATTTGTGAACTGGTTTGCTGCAGATCCAGGGTTCTTCATATAGGCCGCTGGAGCTGGCAACACCTTGATGGTTCATGTAAGCAGATTTTCCTCCTCCCCGGATTTCAAACCTAAAATATCAAACAGAACATATGTTGAAATAATCATAACAATATTTTATTATTATTTATTATTAATATGCCAACCATCTGACTGGGTAGTTCCAGCCCCTCTGGCCGGCCCCCAACAAAATATTAAAAACATAATAAAACATCAAACATTAAAAACTCCCAATACAGGGCTGCCTTCAGAAGTCTTCTAAAGGTTGTACAGTTCTTCATCTCCTTGACATCTGATGGGAGGGTGATCCACAGGGCAGGGTCCACTACCAAGAAGGCCCTCTGCCTGGTTCCCTGTAACTTCACTTCTCGCAGTGAGGGAACCACCAGAAGGCCCTTGGAGCTGGACCTCAGTGTCTGGGCTGAACAATGGGGGTGGAGATGCTCCTTCAGGTATACAGGGCCAAGGCCATTTAGAGCTTTAAAGGTTATCATCAAAGGAGCCAACTCCTAAGTGCCGAGATCCCTTCAGTCCCCCAATAAAATATTTGAGGGGGCTGCCCCCAAAGTTAATGGGTATTGCCACTCAAATGGTGTGCATGTGCTGCATCTTGTGATCAGTTATATGAGGCAGGTCCAAGCAGGAGATAACCAGAGCATGCAGCACTCTGGTGAGACAGTACGCAGGCAGGTAGGGTCTCAGCCGGTGTACCAGATGGAGCCAGCAGAATTGACCTGCGCCTCCATGGACAGCTGTGAGTCCAAGAAGATCCCAAGGCTGTACAGTTGGTCCTTTAGGGGCCCAGTAACTCTATTCAGGACCAGGGAATCCCCCAAACATGCCTGTGCCCTGTCCCCCAGAAACTGTACTTCTGTGTTGTTGGAATTCAACCTCAACCCATTAACTGCATTCCATAGAAAATATCCATAGAAATATCCCTGGGAACCAGCAGAAGACCAAGCAGAAGAAGAAACACCAGGCATAGGTGCAGGAAGGCCTGGAAGCAAATTTTCACCTGAAGAAGACAATTGCATTCATATTCATATAATACAAATATTCATATTTCTAGGCAGCTTTTCCGCCAAAATATTTTCTTTAGAATCTGGCCTAGAAAGAGAACATCAAACTCTTGCTGCACCGTGACTGAAAATGAACTTCTGTGTGTGCTGCTCACCACAAGGCGGAGCTCTGTGTATAATAAGCGAGAAGGCTTCTGGTCAGTTCCTCAACACTCAGGCAGGCTACTAGTAACAACTGTGAAATTACAAATGTGCTTTTGACAGTGCTGTGCAGCAAATTTTTTTGTAGGGGAACAGTTAGGACAAGTGGCGCCAGCTTGCGACTTGGCCAGGGGTAAGGAACATCTTGCAAGTGATGTTGCGACACTGAGATGTCCAGCATCACGTCTCCCTCTCTAAGACAGGCAAAAGCTTCCTGGGCTTTGGGAAGGAGGTGCCAGGCTTTTATACTTCAATACTCTAATTTACTGGGGACATTTAGGGGACTAGCCTCGTCCCTCTAGTCCACTGACTGCAGGTCACTGGGCTAGGACCAGGAGATTTGTAGCCCTTGTGGAATACATGCAGTGTCTTTTTCCAGGGGTACTCAGTGGCACTCAGTATCTGCATGTTTTCTTTTGCAAATGTTAAAAGTGTGGCACTTACTAAAAAAAAATTGTGCTGAATATTGGCACCTTATTTTCTATATATATTAAAAAGCACTGCATATGTTGCTCTTCAAAAAACATCTGTCTGGGCAAGCATTCCTTGAGTCGAACTATTTTAACTGTTACACTGTTTTAAAGGGCTTATTACACATTTTCATTGTGGATGCTCACCACTTATTGAAAATGGTGCCATTGATCCATCTCCAAGGCTCCTGGTCATTCATCCTTTGGAGACCAATCCAGTGGTCAGCAGGACCTTTGTGTCGTCTCAAGAAGCTCTTAATAAAGAAAAGAAGTGTCAATACATTTTCAACCCTCATCCAAGTGGAGAATCAACTCCATTTGGAGCTGCTCTGTATCTTTCCACTCACCATCTCTTCTGGGGAGTCAATCATGACCAAAGAAGCATTGAAAGAGGCACAGTAATTCTGGCTATAAGTCCAGTTTCCTTCACTCTCTGAAAAATAGTAACATTTCCTTTGGTAGCCAATCCAGCCGTCTGGACAGCATTTAGTTGGAGTGGAAGAAGGTAGGGCAGGTGGCAATACTTCACAACATCTCCCTAGAAGGATATCAGAAAGTGAGACAGATCACTATCTATAGCTTATAAATAGTCCTACCCAAAATAAAGGTCAGGCAATGTACTCCACTCATCAACATTTTATCTGTGTGCTGCCTTTCCACAAAAGGAATTATGCTCAAAGCAGCTTGCAACAAAGTAAATGGGAACACATCTCAAGCATCATAAGGACAATCGCATAAAAATACAGTATAACAACATAATTGCAAATACACCACACACAAAAACTGTGTGCAGGTCTCTGATCAACCCCCATCATCTCCAGGTGGGGCTGGATAAGGGTGGGGGAATTAGGGTAGGAGGGAGGGCAGACAGCCCAGTGCCCATCTCTGCCCACAAACTCAGGAGGTTGCAGGACATAGAGCAGCTTCTCTTGTGGCTCAACCATAGATGAAGGTGAAGGTGAAGGTACCCCTGCCCGTACGGGCCAGTCGTGTCCGAATCTAGGGTTGTGCGCCCATCTCACTTAAGAGGCTGAGGGGCCAGCGCTGTCCGGAGACACTTCCGGGTCACGTGGCCAGTGTGATGAAGCTGCTCTGGCGAGCCAGCACCAGCGCAGCACACGGAAACGCCGTTTACCTTCCCGCTATAAAGCGGTACCTATTTATCTACTTGCACTTAAGGGTGCTTTCGAACTGCTAGGTGGGCCATAGATAGTCAATTTCAATTGACTAGCCATGAAATACACAGCCAGGGTCTAGTTGACTCTCCCTGAGAAAGGCCTTTGATTAGAATTGTATTGTACAATTAAAATCACTTGAAATTGTGTGCATATTGTGTGTGCATATTGGTCTGCTATTACAGTACACGAAGTCTACCTTGCCTGAATGTGGGCCTCCATCTGCAGCTGCTTCCAGGCTACCTCAAATGAATGCCAATAAAGCTATTCTAGCTGCTGAGGAGAGGAGATCTGTGAGAGCAGGTGGTCTGTTGACAACCTGGCAGAAGTTACAGCAAAATGGCTCTTCACTTACTTGATAAAGCAATGCTGATGCTGATGCTGATGCTGATGGAAATGATCAGAATGACATTAAGCACCAAGCTCGCAATTTGTAGTCTAAAAGGAAGTTTCTCTTTTCCATTTTTGCACAAACCTGCAGAGGGAAATAAAGTGTTAATGTTTCCTTGGTTTCAGCAAGATGCCGGACAAGTCCTTCTAGAAACTTCAAAATAACTGGGGGGGCTCCAAATCTACCCAGGCTTGGGTAGTCCATCTGCACTGCAGGTGTGAGTTTGCATCACACCAAGATGTCATAGCACTCAACAGTCCTGATTTATGTGGGACATCCTGGAATTACAGAAACCAATCCTGACTTCTGATTGGATCCAATAATGTCCCATTTTTTGGTCCAGTGCTCTGGTGCAGGTCAGCTGGGGACCAAAAAAGAAATGTCCCAATTTTGGTCAGCGGGATGTTGGAAGAGTATGAGATGAACCAAGTTCACCTGTGGCATCATGAAGCTCATAGGCTTGGTGCCTCCCACCACAAAGTCAGCCAACTGGTAGGCCTTGGTGCATGGCTGGTGAGTCACCAGTTATTATTTTATTAAAAAATATTTACATGCCACCATCTCCTAAACTATCAAGGTGCTGCACAATAATATTTTTACAATAAAACAAAAATCACCAGAAGAAATAGTAAAATAAATATATAAATCATGAAAATAACTGGGAGATCAACATTTTAAACAGCTGTATAGGCTTGCTGGCATAAGAAAAGGTCTTCAAGAGATGCTTAGAAGTCAAAAGTGAAGATGCCTGATGTACCTCTGCTGGAAGAGCCTTTCACAGCCCGAACTGGTGGCGCTAAATGCCCAACTTCTACCTGAGGTCATTTGGGCTTCTGAGACATGGAGACAACCAGATGTGCTCCTATGGATGATCTTAATGATGAAGCTGGGATATAAGGGCTCTGGTGGCCCTTAAGGTATCCTGGACCAAAGTTCTTCTGGTCTTTGTATATGTAGACCAGGCATAGGCAAACTCGGCCCTCCAGCTGTTTTGGGACTACAACTCCCATCATCCCTAGCTAACAGGACCAGTGGTCAGGGATGATGGGGATTGTGGTCCCGAAACAGCTGGAGGGCCAAGTTTGCCTATGCCTGATGTAGACCTTGAACCTGGCTTAGCAATGTATGTGCATCCGCTGCAAACATTTTAACAGAGATGCCACGTACTGTCAACCATCTGCCTCCATCAGAGGTCTAGGCATTCTGCAAAATCTGGAGCTTCACAGCTAGGCTGGAGGGCAGCCCCACATAGAGCACTGTAGTAATCCAGTTTCTTTTTAAGAGCAAAAGTTGAAGGGACTGCAATAACTGAATGGAATGCATAGCTGTCAACGTTTCCCTTTTAAAAGGGAAATTCCCTTATTCCAAATAGGATTCCTCACAAGAAAAGGGAAAAGTTGACAGCTATGATGGAATGTGATACATGCCAAATGCCACACGGATAATGCTGGAAGACAGAGGGCAGCACAACCCGTTGTGTGAATCATTAACGGTTAGCCAATGTATGTACGCATGTGCAAGCAGGGAAATTTGAAATTTAACAGTTTCTATAAGCTGAGCACTTGCTCTTTTAGAGGCCTTGTAATCCCATCCAGAACTAGTAAGTAGCCTACCTCCTGGCAATGCAGCTGTTGTAACATCTGTCCTGCTAAGGTGGACTTCCAGAAGTTATGCTTGCCTAATAGTGGCAGCCTTGTTAAATCCCCTGGCTGCCAAGATTGTAACCAGAAAACAGTGTCAGTCAAGGGAGTTGCAGTGTCATATACTACTATATTATAACTGTATACACAGGGCTTTGGAGCAGGGGTGAGTAACCTGCAGCCCCCCAGATGTTGCTGGACTCCCATCAGCCCCAGCCATCATTGCCAGTGGTCACAGGTAATGGGAATAGTAGTCCAACAACATCTCGAAGGTCACAAGTTACCCATCCCTTTTAGAGCATCTGAATTGCCATCAAAACAGTAGTTGAAAGTTTTTGTTGCTGGCAGCATGGAAGTGACAGGAGATCTCTGTCCTATGTAGAAACAGAATGGGATATTTTGTTCACGCATCTCAGGCTAGTGCAGCAACCTCAAGCGAATAACCTGAAACCATTTTAATCTTGATTGTAAAACAAACCATTAAGGGCATACAGTTTAAGCCCTTGCACATTTCTGTATAACATAGGGTTGGTTCCAACACATCACAGGTAGATCCATTAATGTGCAAAACAAAATGCATTAAAATGAATTGTTAAACCAAACAACATTTTCCTATGCTAGAAGAAGCTTTATTCATTCAATACAGGATAGTGAATTTTCAAGCTTGCCTCACCCAAATAAGTCAAACTAGCAGTTCGTAGTTCACGGACCAGGATTAGCAGATGTACTAAGGTTGCTATATTAATTATATGCTGAAGATGGCATAACTGACAGTTAAAGAAAACCAGGTCCAAATGTAAGGACTAGCCAGCAAAGTGGTTCGTTAGCAATATGCAGCTCTGAGTGTCTGCTTTCAGCAGATAATTTTTTTTCAGTTAATGGCATGTAAACATGCCAACACTTGGTTGGTCAGATTGGGTTCCTGGAAGAAAGAGGAAGCAATATGTTTTGAAAGATACGTTCGAAATAGTGTTGCATAACGCAAAGTTGTGAAGTCAGTTGAGCAGGGGTTCTCTGCCAGGGGATTCGGATAGTATCGTTTGCTTCTCGATTTGCTGAGAATTTTATTTATTTATTTATTAAAAAATTATAAATCACCCACTGAAATATAAATGTCAGTATGGTCTACTGTAATGTATACCATTCAACCCAATCAGATGGGCATCATATAACAACATCAACAAAAGCATTAAAGTGCCGCTGTGCTAGTAAATGCTGTGGACCATGCGCCTGCACTTGCAGATTCCTGGTCTCTTCGCTTATCAGTGACTCTCCAGGTCTGTGTGCAGCAGGAATGGGGACCTTGTGATATTCCAGATGTTTTTGGTCTACACTGGCCATGCTGGCAGGGAGTGATGGGAGGGAGTTGGAATCCAGCAACATCTGGCGAGAGACAAGCTCTCCATTCTTGGTGTACATGGAAGGGGAACAGGAAGAGCAGCCAAGAATCTCTCTCCTCAAGGGCAGCCTCACCCCCTTCTCCTTATGCATGCCTGCGTGAGGAAGGATAGTTCCACCTGAGAGAGGAACTAAGAAGAGTCGGAGAAGCCTTCCTCGATTTTCACACAAGTGTCTATGTACCCATCCTTTTCCAATGGTTTTTAATTGCCTGAATAAATTAGCGTCTCCATGAATTTGATTAGTTGGCCTGCATTCTGCAGCTCTCATCCCAGCAGAAAATCCATAACTTTTCTGACAAACTCATGCCTTTCTCATCAGAACTCACTTACCATATAGAAAATGGCCTGGTTTCGGAGAGAAGACTTCTTTTGCTTGTTTGGTGCTTCCATCAATTATGATTCTAGGCCATTCCCCATTCTCTGCTGCATCTGGATTCATGTGGAGCCTTTGCTCTGTCTTTTCAATTTCAGAGAAACCCATCTTTTCTTTCTCCCAGGAGGATCCACAGATCTCACAGTAAATGCTCCTCAGCTCTAGTTACACAGAGTTTTGCAATTTCTTGAGATATGTTCAAAGCGGATCACTGGATTGCAGATTCAAGCACAGTTTGGCTACATGATGTGGTGAGAAAACACCCTTTTTAAATACCACTTAATTGTGTGCTTTAATCGGATACTTTGTCCAGCCAAGCTGTACTTCCCAATATGTTTTCCACTTCCCTGTTTTGTCTTCGTGACTCCTTTTATTCCTAATGAAACGAAAGCCTCTTCAGAGTCTGAAGCATCAGTTCTGTGCTTTTGCCAGAAAAAAATTCATCACATCATCAGTTTTTGCCATAGCATCAACGTCCCAAGATTCCTCTGCGGAGACAAAATTACAGAGCGGAGAAATAAATAATCTCTTCTTGAAGTCTTTAAAAGGTGCAGTTTTGCTTCCATACTAGTATATCCCCCCCCCCAAGGTAGTCCTAAAGGTAGTCTTACGTATACTAATTTACAGAGCTGGAAAATTCATATATGAACTATTGCTTCTTTTTAGTCTAAATGATTACAGTAATATTTCTACATCTACTTGATGAAATGAAAGCATTGTGAAAGCATTGAGAAAAGTGAATGGAAGGAGCCCTTGAGATAGTTGAAGATGGCTATTGTATTATATTTCCCCCCAGTCTCCTCCTACCCAGCTCCTCCTCCTCATAAGCCTTATGAGGAAATGTCGCTCTCCTCTGCACACGTTCCAGTCTGTCAACATCCTCCTTAAACTGCGGTGTCCAGAAATGGACACAGTTAGTTACTTTGAGTCATCACTGTAGTCACAACAGGAAAACCTGTTTTCCCCTTTTCCACTTCCTTTGCAATCTCACCATTTCAGCTCTTTGGGATTGAGGGTCAGGAAATTCTACGCTTTCCAGAGAAGAGCTGTCAATCCTCTGCCTATCTGGTTGCCTAGCATCTATGCCCCCTTCTTGGAAACAGTTTGTGCTTGTTCTAACTGTCTCAGTAAACCATGATCTTGGTAGGAAAGGGGTGGGGGCTGGGTCTGCTTCCTCCTGCAGCCTGTCAGAGCCTGTCTTCCATCTCCTTCCTAGCTTGACTCCGTCAGGCTCCTCACCCATACTTAAGGGGCCATTACCAAGATTTTAGCCCTTGCTGGATCTAGGAATTAGCAGGGTCTCAGGCATGCAGCCTAGCCCGCCCCCCCCATCTCCTCTGCTAAACTTACAACAATATCTAATTGGGAAGCTACTATGCAAATATAGGACCACCCCACTGGCCTGGCATTGAGAAAAAGAGAGGGCAGCTCCTGAGATATTTGAAGATGGCTATCCTATCTCCCCTCAGTCTCCTCTTTCCCAGGCTAAATATAGCCAGCTCCTCCTCCTCATAAAGCTTGGTTTCCAAGCCTTATGAGGAAACCTCACTCTCCTCTCCTCTTCACACGTTCCAGTTTGTCAACATCCTCCTTAAATGGTGGTGCCCAGAAATGGACACAGTGCTCCAGGTGAGTGCTATGTATTGAAATTCTCACCCTGGCCACCAGGGGGCATTGTGTTTATAGTTTTCACTCAGGTACATGTCAGTTAATTAAGGCAGTAAACCCTGGGGTGTTGTTGTTACAATGTTGACAGCTGGCTGCCTATAAAAGCAGGCCGGCTGAGCTGTTAGTTCAGTTCAGTTCCAGCTTACTTATAAAGAACCACTTGGAGAAATCTCTGTGTTGTCTGCTATGTCCACCCACAACTTAATAGTGAGGTCTGACCCACTTTAATAAAGGTGTCCGGCACAAAAACCTCCAAACGGATCTGCCTAAAATTTGGCAGGCTTAATCCAGAGAGGCTCATATTTCTGCAAATTTCTTCCACTTTTCTCTGAAGCCTGAACAACAATACAGCCATTTTTTTATTCCCCACTATATTGAATGAGCGGGTGAGAACTTTGGGTTGTGTTCCTAGCAGTGCCAAGAGAACGTTCTGTCAGCACAAAGATTTCTCCTTGACCAAGGGAACATTCTCCCCCTCTCCTCCCTCACGACCCCCAAAGGGATTCTAGGAGTCTCCCCAATCAAACAAAGCCATCCTTATATTATTGTAGAAACGTTTTTTCTTCAGCCGACAACTCTTCCTCCTCCCCTCCTCCTTTCCCCAATCTCCCTCTCCCCATCTCACCCTCTCCCTTTCCTCCCCCTCCCCATCTCTTCCCCCCCATACATCGTAGAATTTTTTCTATTTTGGCAGAACCACAAATTTTGGTCTGAGGATTTGTGCTTTCCCTCTGGGTTTCCTTAAAAAATAAAAACAAAAAGCCACCTTTTGGAACAAGTCTTCTCTGTCCTGTTCTGTTACTGTATTTATTTTCCCTGATTTCAACTATAAATTGGTGCTTTTCTTGAGTCAAAATGAGAGAGAACCCCTAAATATTTTTTTAGAAATAGAGCACTGCTTATATTATTTTAGAAATGTTTTTTCTTCAGCCCCAAACCCTCTCCCCCTTCCTCCTCTCCTTCTCCTTTCCCCAGTCTCCCTCCCCATCTCTCCATCTCCCTTTCCTCCCCCTCCCAATATTTCTCCCTCCTCCAATATATTATAGAATTCTTTTTACCTTCTGGCAGAATCAATCTAGCGCCAGGTTCTGCAGTGTAGGAACAAGTATCTGCTGCCTACCAAGCCCACAAGAAGCAAAATAGAAACTGTTTTCAAAACGACTGGTTCCTGCTATTCATCTCCTCTTCCTCCCCCTCTCCCGCCTCCTCGTTCTCTCCGGATATCCTAGTCAACAGTTTCTGTTCTTTTGAAAGTCAACAGTTTCTGACTCCAGCCCCACCCAGCCTTTAATCTCACCCCCCCAGCCTGAATCTAGAGATGGTTTCAGTTCCCAAGGTCTTCTCCTCTGCTTCAGAGAACAGTGCAACCCTGTTAGAGGCTGAAGACATTCTTGGCCACAAAGTGTATGATTTAAAATCAACCCCACAAACAAAGGGCAGAACCTCCCTGTGGGGAATGTGATCACCCTCAATGTGCAGAAGGAGAAACAGCTGCTGAAGTCCCGGTGCCAGTTGGCAACTTGGCGATTGCTGAGTTCTGAGACTAACAAATGACAAGCTTGCTTGAAGCAAGGCAGGTATTATAATAAAAGAAAATTTAAAGTGTTATAGTGGCAGGAAAATGCCTGCGGAAAGCTGAAAAGAGCATTGGTTTCTATAATTTTATGTAGCCTCTTGAGGGAGGAATGCAAAAGATAATGAGATTTTAAAAATAATGAAAGATCTTAATGTTTTGGAGGCAGCCAGTGCAAGGTCTCACAAAAGATGGCAAGCGTTTAGGTGCCCAAAATCTGCTCCATAAAAAATGGTTAAGTAGCACAAAGCAGTAAGAATTCATTATTATTTTTTGAAAGTGACAAACCTAACCTACTCATGCACAGGAGAGTCTCTGCCTTCCCCAACCTGGGAATCATATAATTCGTACAATTGATTGTGAAAAACCTCAGAGCGATTTACAAAAAGATAAAAAAATAAAATTGGGGTGAAAAACACAACCCTAATTTAAAACATACAAAAGTAAAAATATTAAAGCAATCAGCCATCTATTTCCCTCGCAATCTGCAGGTGAGCTGATAAGACTGAACATTAACAAGAACACGGAAGGCTGTAAAAGGTCGAACAGTGGTGCAATTAGGAGATTATTGCCTTTGGACTTGAAGGTCTTAACGGGACACCTGCCCTTAAAGGCATTGTGTACTAACTACTATCTGGAGAAGTGTGCATGCGCACGGAAGCTCAGACCAATAACAAACGTAGTTGGTCTCTAAGGTGCCACTGGAAGGAATTTTTTTATTTTGTTTTAACTACGATCTCATCACTTCTGTTTCTGCTCATTCTGCTGAGTGGGATCCTTGACTTCTGCCTCAACGTGGAACAAACAGCCTAAAGATCAACTTAGCCAGGAGCCTGAAAACGCTGTTTCGAACTCGTTAATCTTAGCAAATATTTAACAAGTAAACATTAAGCTTTCAACCCAAAATACAGTTTAAGTCAGTACAAAAGTGCTTGGGTTTTCCATGCAGGAAACTCTCCAGGACACTCATAAGCAGTGCTTTTTTTCCTGAGGGGACGCAGGGGTACGCATACCCCTAAACATTTTGTGAATCTAAGTTTGGCCCTCATTGAGGGGCAGTATTTCAATATGAGTAAGAAGTGAGAGTACCCTTGAACATTTTTTTTTAGAAACAAAGCACTGCTCATAAGCATATTTAAAAGGTAAAGGACCCCCAGTCGCGAACAACTCTGGGGTTGAGGCGCTCATCTCACTTTAATGGCCAAGGGAGCCGACGTTTGTCCGCAGACAGTTTTTCCGGGTCATATGGCCAGCATGACTAAGCCACTTCTGGCGAACCAGAGCACACACGGAAACGCCGTTTACCTTCCTGCTGGAGCGGTACCTATTTACCAGTACAGTGGTGCCTCGCAAGACGAAAAGAATCCATTCCGCGAGTCTCTTCGTCTTGCTTTTCGTCTTGCGAAGCAAGCCCATTAGCGGCTTAGCGGCTTAGCGGATCAGCTGATAAGCGGCTTAGCGGATCAGCTGATAAGCGGCTTAGCGGCTTGGGAAAAAGGGGGGGGGGAGGAAAAAAACCCCGCAGGAACTCGCAATACATTTTCGTCTTGCGAAGCAAGCCCATAGGAAATTCGTTTTGCGAAGCACCTCCAAAACGGAAATCCCTTTCATCTAGCGGGTTTTCTGTCTTGCGAGGCATTCGTCTTGCAGGGCACCACTGTATCTACTTGTACTTTGACGTGCTTTCGAACTGCTAGGTTGGCAGGAGCAGGGACCGAGCAACGGGAGCTCACCCCGTCGCGGGGATTCGAACCACCGACCTTCTGATCAGCAAGCCCTAGGCTCAGTGGTTTAGACCACAGCACCACCCGCATACCTCATGAGCATACTTACTCAGCAGCATTTTTGCTTGAGTAGTACCTATAGTTATTCCGGCTCAGCACCTGAAAAGGTGAAACACAGTGGGTAGAATTGGGTATGTGTCAAGGTGATCATTCCATCAGCATAAACATTTTCAGATGGAATTCCCCCTCCCCAGATGGAAATATCTCCCCTCTCCTCCCCCATGCACAATGTTCTAGTCTTCTCTTGACACCCCAGAGCTGATTTGGAGTGGGCGGGGGCATAGGGGGCATGTGGAAAGAAAATGCCTACAGTGGTACCTCGGGTTAAGAACTTAATTCATTCTGGAGGTCTGTTCTTAACCTGAAACTGTTCTTAACCTGAGGTACCACTTTAGCTAATGGGATTTTTGCATTCTACACAAAATGTCCAGGTTTAGGGATATACCATATATATATATATATATATATATATATATATATATATATATGGGTTCTTTTGAGGGGCACGCACATGCCACTGAAGAGTGGGAGAGCGCTCTTCAAGCGCTCTTCAGGGCCTGCCACTCTCCACCCGCTTCACGCACCTCCCGAAGCCCTTCCCGCTGCCGCCACGCTGCCGCAGGAAAGGTAAAAAGAGCATTGGTTTCTATAATCCTATGGAGCCTCTTGATCAGGGGTCAGCAACCTTTTCCAGCTGTGGGCCGGTCCACCATCCCTCAGACCATGTGGGGGGCTGGACTATACGGGGGGGGGGGATGAACGAATTCCTATGCCCCACAAATAACCCAGAGATGCATATTAAATAAAAGGACACATTCTACTAATGTAAAAACACGCTGATTCCTGGAACGTCCACGGTCCGGATTGAGAAGGCAATTGGGCTGGATCCGGCCCCCGGGCCTTAGGTTGCCTACCTCTGCTCTTGAGGGATGAATGTAAAAGGCAATGAGATTTAAAAAGTAATGAAAGATCTTGATATTTTGGAGGGAGCCACTGCAAGGTCTCACAAAAGATGGCAAGTGTATAGGTGTCCAAAATACTGCTTCATAAAAAATGGCTAAGTAGCAGAATGCAGTAAGATTTTTTTTTTTTTAAGTAACAAACCTAACCTACTCATGTACAGGAGAGTCCCTGTTTTTGCCTCCTCCAACCAGGGAAACATATAATTCATACACTGCTTGACTGAAAAACCCTCAGAGCGGTTTACAAAAAGATAAAACAATAAAATCAAGGGGAATAAACAACCCTAATTTAAAACATAAAAAGTTAAAATACTAAAGCAGATTATAATTTACTCAATTTTCAAAGCAACTGGCAGACTTAGCTACACAATAATGTTTTTAGCTGGCACCAAACTTCTTTATTCAGACCCCTTTCCAGCAGCTGCAACTAAAACCAATTCCAGTAATGTCTGTTAGTTGATTGAAGCCAGCTTGCCCACTTCAAGACTGTAGCCCTTCTAGCACGTAGGACAATTGGTGCTCTGCTCAGCTTTTTTTATTCGAGGGGAGGGCAACTGGTGACCCCGGCACTAAAAACTTTTGTTGGAAAAGTGATTCCCCAGATGTTATACGGAGTAGAACTCTGGGGATGGAATCAGAAGCTGTTAGAACGGCTTGAAATCTTCCAAAATTTTTATCTCAGAAGAATTCTAGGCCTCCCTCAGAGCACTCCGGCAGCTTTCCTAAGAGTGGAAGTAGGATTACCCTCTGTGTCTGCCAGGGCCCACTTAAGAT
This sequence comes from Podarcis filfolensis, assembly GCF_964270895.1. Lineage (NCBI taxonomy): Eukaryota > Metazoa > Chordata > Lepidosauria > Squamata > Lacertidae > Podarcis > Podarcis filfolensis. Next base: position 15,296,801 of record NC_139605.1, read on the forward strand.
TCCTGCGTTTTTTCACCAACCTCATAGATGCCCCGAACACCTTATTGGCTAAACAAGCCTTTGTATCATTACAAAATAATACCACTTGGCATAAAAATCTACTAGACATTTTATCTAGATACAACCTACCTGAGTTTAATACTCTCAAATTGTGGAGCCCTGATAAAGTTCGGGAATGGATCTTTGAAAAAGACGCCTTTTTGGACTCCACCAAGATAAAAAACTCTGGGTTTTCCTACTGGTTCCCTCGAGTAAAAGCAGTCAAAATCTGTGCCAACTACTTGGCGGAGATCACTGATCCCACCCTTCGGAGAGCTTTTACTATGGAACGGTTCCAAACATTGCCAACTGCTTATTTGACCGGTAGATACACAAAAACCCCAGTAGAACACCGTTTATGTCCTTACCTTATGAAAATTAAAGAGGATCTCACACATTACCTCCTCTATTGCCCCATTTACTCGGGCTTTAGAGACGCATTGCTGCAAATTATACCCAATTCTATAACCAGTCCTGAAGATAGAGTAAAATTTTTGTTAGTTGATGCAAACCCACGCATTACCCATGTGGTAGCGGTTTTTGTGATGAAGGCCATGAAAGCCAGGGAAAGATTTATGGACGACAATGTAAAGACCCCTTCATCGTCTGTTTAACTCGTTGCTTGTTTTCCCTCCTTTTCTATTCTGTGGGAAGAAGGTTTTGTTGGCATACTATGTAATGAATTTTAATATTTTTAACTATTGTAGTGTTGATGTTTGTGCACAGGCATGGTCCTCACAATAAATGGATTTGATTGATTGATTGATTGAAGCCAGCAGGGCAAGCCAGAACTAAAAAGGGTGGAATTGTCCTCCTCGCCTCTTCTTTCATTGGTCCTTTTGACTTGGCACAAAGACTGATATATTTTTTAAAAATCTCTTATGTCTATTCATACTTGCCTTTTCTCCAAAAGAAATAAATGCTATACAGGGGCAGAGAAAGAGGGGTGCGGTGGGTGTGGGTCACCCCGGGTGTCAACCCGGGTGACAAAATGCCGGGCGGCACTCACCAAGGGGCCTGTAGTGACACGATGGCTTGGGCACCCGCAGGCTCCACACTGCCCCAAACGGTCTGCCCGCTGCCTCTCCCACAGCTGTAGGGGAGGCTGAGTGGGAGGAGACAGGCAGACTCACCCCGCCCTCTCCCTGCCCCTATGGGCAACTCACCCCACCCTCACCCCGCCCCTATAGCGGCTCACCCCACCACTATAGTGGCCCACCCCGGCCCTATGGGCAGCTCAGCCCACTCTCACCCTGCCCCTATAGCGGCTCACCTCGCCCCTATGGGCAGCTCACCCCACCCTCACCCTGCCCCTATGGGCAGCTCACCCTACCCTCACCCTGCCCCTATGAGCAGCTCACCCCACCCTCACCCTGCCCCTATAGTGGCTCACCGCACCCTCACCCCACCCTCACCCTGCCCCTATGAGCAGCTCACCCCACCCTCACCATGCCCCTATAGCGGCTCACCCCACCCTCACCCCACCCTCACCCTGCCCCTATAGCAGCTCACCCCACCCTCACCCCACCCCTATGAGCAGCTCACCCCACCCTCACCCTGCCCCTATAGCGGCTCACCCCACCCTCACCATGCCCCTATAGCGGCTCACCTCGCCCCTATGGGCAGCTCACCCCACCTTCACCCTGCCCCTAGAGCAGCTTGCCCCGCCCTTAACCCGGCCCCAATGACAGCTCACCCCACTCCTCACCCCACCCCTATGGGCAGCTCACCCCATCCTCACCCTGCCCCTATAGCAGCTCACCCTGCCCTTGCCCCACCCCTATGGGCAGCTTGCCCCGCCCTCACCCTGCCCCTATAGCGGCCCAACCCACCCTCGCCCCACACTTATGGGCAGATCACCCCGCCCTTGCCCTGCCCCTATGGGTGGATTGCCCTGCTTCCGGGCGCGCCACCCCAGGCGCCTGAGCGGCTTCCTCATCTGCTGACGCTATGTAAAAATCGCAAAGAATTTCTTTTTGCTCTCTGGCTGGCTCTCCTTCTCTTCCTCTTTCTGCCATGGAGGGGAAGGAGGGTCAAAGCAGCCTCCCAGCAATGATAGCGGCAGGAGGAGCCACTGGCCATTGACACCTTGCAGCTGCTTCGTTCAACTCCCCCCCCTCACGATGTCCTAACGTCATGCATGCGATGCTGGGACACTGTGTGTGTGACGCAGTGGCGTAGCGTGGGTTGTCAGCACCCGGGGCAAGGCAAGTAATTTGCGCCCCCTAACCCGTGGATTTGTGCCCTCTAACCCTAACCCCCAGATGTTGCGCCCAGTGCGGCCGGCCCCCCCTGCACCCCCCACGCTACGCCACTGGTGTGACGTCATGGCCCTCGCAAGCTGGCACCTCTGCTTCTCATCTTGGGATCTACACTGCCAAAGGTAGAGATATCTGAATCCAGGAAATTTGGCTCAGGGCAGGTACCAATGCTGGGAAATACTTGCAACAAGCCAAGTATTCGTTCTGGGAAGGAACAGTTCTTTCCCAGAATATGAAAATGAAACAGGTTCAAAAACAAAACAAAAATCAAGCAAGCAAACATCCAACACAACAACCCCCCCACCTACAGAACACACACACACACACGTACTTTTGTTACAGAAAACTCTGAATTTCTGTTTAAACATTTCAATATTGTTGCAGGCTGCCCCAATCTCTGAGTGGAATGAGATTCCAAAGGGGTCCAGGCGTCTACCCAGACATCGGTTTCTTCCGAATGAGGAACAGTGGAGACTCTGGTGTCTTTTGGATATCTCATTTATTTACACAGATATATACAACCTGAGCCAACGATGGAGGGGTTCCCATTGTTAACACCCCAAGAAGGACCGGCTTCTTCCATAGCCACAGCCTTGGATCCCAGCAGAAATCAGGCATATTGTATGTTCAGTGGCCTGTGTTTGCCTGAGCTTGAGTCTGGAATAAAGATTCTGAGCTCCTGTGTTCTGATTTGATACATGATGTCCAATCACAGAACATTTCAGGATTTGGGCCTCTGCCATTGGCCCTTGAACTCTGAGTTGTGATTTGCAGCTTGGAAGTTTAGACAGCCAGTCACGTTGGGAGTGGGAGTGGCCCAGGCTTTTCAGGAATGTATATAAGCAGTTGCTTTGACCCTGTTTCCCAGTGGTGTAGTTCAATAAAGGTTCTTCCTCCGACATTTCTATGGCAACAACATCTAAAGAACTCTATGTTGCTGACAATCTGGAGAAATCCAGCACCCAATCTACATCTGGACCTATCCCTAATGTTCCAAAAATTTATCAGAACAATCAACCTTCTCTACTGGTGAGACAGGATGGACAGATCTTCCGAATTCGAAGCTGGCTCTTTGTTGACCAGTGATCCATATTTTATAGCACATGCCTCATTAATACTCCCACAGCCACAGATGGAACCAACAGTCCACCAATCAATCCAGGAGGGAGAGGGGGATTGACAGTTAACAAAACACTGTGAGACCGCCCTCCCCGCTTGGGGTGCGGCTGGTTGGGTTTTATCTTCTAGGGGTACTTACCCTATCAAACCTTCACCTCTTCCCCATATCATTTTGACCCAGGAGTCCTGGCCTAGGGATGACTTGTTAGTGAGGGGATGCTACCCCTCTATTGGGGAGACTAGTATGGAGTCTGGGATTTCCACTGGAATGGCGGTGGGGCTAGATATCACTATCGACGAAGAGTTTTGAGGTGCAGTGATGCTCGAACCCCTTCCAATCTACGCCCCATCCCAAGGGACGAGGGTAGGGCGAGCAGGGATTACCCACCTCCGTCATTGGTGCTGTGCAATGCCAGGTCCATAGGCAACAAAACCGCCACCATGCGTGACTTTTTTGTCTCGCAGGGGGTTGACCTGGCTTGCGTGACGGAGACCTGGGTATGGGAAGGCAAAGTAGTCTCCCTACATGAGATAACACCTTCAGGTTTCTCTGTCCTCCATCAATCGCGGACTGTGGGTCGGGGGGGGGGGAGGAGGAGCGTTGTTAATCTGGGAGGATTGCTCTTTCAGAGCTCTGCCAGCACTGGCGATCTCCGGCATTGATTGTGTTGTTCTTGTGTGGGGCACCAAGGAGAGCTTGGCTGTCTGGCTGGTGTACCGACCACCCAGCGCACCAGCAGCCACCCTGTCAGACCTGCTGGAGGTGGCAGCGGGCTGGGCCTTGGAGTTCCCAAGCCTACTGGTTTTGGGAGACTTCAGTGTCCATGCCGATGCCACCCCCTCCTCACAGGCTCTGGACCTAGTGACTTCCATGGCAACACTAGGGCTCTCCCAGTTTGTTTTGGGCCCCACTCATCAAGCAGGTCACACGCTGGATTTGATCTTTGGTGCTGGCATAGATGTGATCATGCTCCCCCCTGCTTAGGTGGCAAGCCAGTTTGGGCTCGCTCGCAGAGGCTGATGGACCCTGATAGATTCCGTCAAGCCTTGCGGGACCTTGCTCCCCCTGGCGACTCATTGACTGAGCTTGTTGAGGGCTGGAATACCCAGCTCCTGGCAGCCATCGATGAGATCGCACCTAAGCGCCCTCTGCGGCCCCGCAGAAACCGGGCTCCCTGGTTTACTGAGGAGCTCCGCAAAATGAAGCGGGATCTCAGACGGCTAGAGTGAGTATGGCGATGGACTCGTGATGGAGCTTCAAGAACATCTTATAGAACACTTATGAAAGCCTATGAGATGGCTATGAAAGCTGCTAAGAAATCTTACTTCGCAGCTTCCATTGCATCCGCTAGCTCTCGCCTGGCACAACTTTTTAGAATAATTAGGTCGATAACGTCCTTAGGAGGACAACCAAATTTAAGCACAAATTTGACCCACAGCTGTGAGGCATTCGCGAGCTTTTTTGCGGAGAAAGTCCTGTTGCTCCGCCGTATCCTCCCTGCCAATTTAGATACAGTGACTTAACTGGAGGCCCCTTGACTGTCTTCGGGTCCAGTGTTGGACCATTTCGATCAGATATTCCCTGCTGATGTGGATAGATTCCTCCAAGCTGTTAGGCCCACCACCTGCCTCCTCGATCCGTGCCCGTCTTGGGTGATTAGGGCTTGTCTAGATGTGACACTGAAAGAAGCAGTGGTGTGTCTGTTCTTAAAGAAAACTTCACTAGATCCTTTAAAGGTAAAGCTAAAGGGACCCCTGACCATTAGGTCCAGTCGTGGCTGACTCTGGGGTTGCAGCGCTCATCTCGCTTTATTGGCCGAAGGAGCCGGCGTGCAGCTTTCGGGTCATGTGGCCAGCATGACTAAGCCGCTTCTGGCGAACCAGATCAGCGCACAGAAACACCGTTTACCTTCCTACTAGAGCGGTACCTATTTATCTACTTGCACTTTGACGTGCTTTCGAACTGCTAGGTTGGCAGGAGCAGGGACCGAGCAACGGGAGCTCACCCCATTGTGGGGATTTGAATCGCCGACCTTTTGATCGGCAAGTCCTAGGCTCTGTAGTTTAAACCACAGATCCAATTACCGCCCAGTTTCAAATCTTCCATATCTGGGTAAGGTAATTGAGAGAGCGGTGGCTGAACAGCTTGGTAGATTTGTGGAGGAAACATTGGCTTTAGATCCATTTCAGTCCGGGTTCCGTCCTGGTTTTGGGATCGAGACGGCTCTGGTTGCCCTAACAGATGATCTCCGTCGACAACTGGATCGAGGCGGGTCAGGACTGCTGATCCTTTTAGATTTGTCAGCAGCCTTTGACATGGTCAATCATGATCTTCTGGACCACCGCCTCGCTGAAGTGGGGATGTAGGGCATAGCCCGTAAATGGCTGTGCTCTTTTATCTCTGGTCGGGGACAGAGGGTGGTGCTAGGGAGGGAGATGTTGTTGCGCCACTCCTTGGTGTGTGGAGTGCCGCAGGGTGCAATCCTCTCCCCAATGCTTTTTAACATCTTTATGCGCCCCCTTGCCCAGATTGTCCGGAGCTTTGGACTGGGCTGTCACCAATATGCTGATGACACTCAGCTCTATCTGTTGATGGATGGCCACACCGACTCGGCCCTGGACACACTGACCAGATGCTTGGAAGCTGTGGCTGGATGGTTTCATGGGAGCCGATTGAAACTAAATCCTTCGAAGACAGAGGTCCTATGGCTGGGTTGGGATGGCATGGGGATGAGGGACCAACTCCCTTCTCTTGCGGAGGCCCAATTAGTGCCAGTGCCTTCCGTTAAGAGTTTGGGTGTAATCCTTGACGCCTCCCTTTCCATGGAGGCGCAGGTTACAGCAACAGCCAAGGCGACATTTTTCCACCTTTGCCGCATCAAGCAGTTGGTCCCTTACCTTTCCCGCCCCGACCTGGCCACAGTGATCCATGCGACAGTCACCTCCAGGCTTGACTACTGTAAGTCGTTCTACGCGGGGCTGCCCTTGAAGCTGTCCCAGAAACTCCAGTGGGTGCAGAATGCTGCAGCGAGGCTCCTCACGGGGTCTCTGCCATGGGAGCATATTCACTCAGTGCTTTTCCATCTGCACTGGCTCCCGGTGGAGTACAGGGTCAGATTTAAGGTGCTGATTTTTACCTTTAAAGCCCTTCATGGCCTAGGACCCTCGTACCTACAGGACCGCCTCTCCTGGTATGCCCCACAGAGGACCTTAAGGTCCAGAAATAGCAACACCTTAGAGGTCCAGAGCCCCAAGGAAGTTAGATTAGCCTCAACCAGAGCCAGGGCTTTTTCAACACTGGCTCCGGCCTGGTGGAACGCTCTGTCTCATGAGACCAGGGCCCTGCAGGATCTGATTTCTTTCCACAGGGCCTGTAAGACAGAGTTGTTCTGCCTGGCCTTTGGCTTGGAGTCATTTTGATTCCCCCCCTTTCTTTTTTCCTTTCTCCTGTGATGAGGCTTTTAATGTTTCAATGTTTCAATGTTGTATTTTAATCTTGTTTTTAAGTTGTATTCATTTAACTTGTTTTTATTATTGCTTGTTAGCCGCCCTGAGCCTGGCCTTGGCTGGGGAGGGTGGGGTATAAATAAAATTTATTATTATTATTATTGCTGTTATCACTGTGTCTTGCCTCGTGGAATCTACCTACACTTCAATGTATATCTCTTTCTCTTAGCTGCCCAGCCTACTTCCTGCTTTTGGTTTCTAATTCTCTCACACCACTCTGGCCTTTGCCTTTCTAATAGTTGAGAGAGGTGGGGTACCCATTTGCTGTCTGGCACAGGGCCACTACCTTTGCTACCTTAATGACCCATACTTATAGGACCATTGCCAAGAAGCTGGCTGGCTATTCCAGCAATTGAATCTCCTTTAGATATCAGCCCTTGCTGGATCTAGGAAGGGTCTCAGGCATGCAGGCCCCCCCCATCCCCAGCTAAACTCACAACAATATCTAATTGGGAAACTACTATGCAAATACCATGCAAACATAGTTGTTGACGGAAAGAGTCCACAGTATGATAATATTTCACCCTGAACCACCCACTGGTGTGGATGGAAAACATTGGTATACCTATAGAGAGAGAAAATGTATGTGAGCGACATAAAAAATGTATGTATCTGCAGCTGATCACCCCCATTTGGAAGCACTTCACTGGTCTGCAGCCCCAACCGAAACCTGGGAATCTTTTCAGCTGAGAGAAACTAGTCACACCACTCTCACATCATGAGTGTAATATTAATGATATACCGTATTTACTTTTACACATAAATCAAAAGAGGACAATGGAGGCTAGTGAAGAACAATTGTCTGCCATTTCTCTGCCCTCCCCTCCCCACCCATTTGCACCTGCACAGAGCAAGGTTCTTTCAAGGGCTGGGTGATGGAACACTTTGGTGAGGCAGCTGCTGTTTTCTCTCCTATAGGTCCCTGCACCCCCGTTGGAAACTGGCTCTCCTCTATGCACATCAAACTGTTCTTTAAGCTAGACTATGCTGTACTATGATGAGTGGAGGAAAATGGACAATGTTCTCTGGAACAGTATCTGAGCAGCAATCAATCAGAAAAGCCACACCAGATTGGAGGAAGGGGACAAAGAAAACTGACCCTACAACAATCATTCCTCTATTTCCCTCAGTCTGAAGGTGAGCTGATAAGGTTGAACATTATGAGAACACGGAAGACAGTAAAAGTTAAACATTGACATGCTCCGTGCAGTGGTGCAATAAGGAGATTTTTGCCTTTGAACTTGAAGGTCTTAAAGGGACACGAACTCTTAAATGGCAATGTGTACTAACTACAGTGGTACCTTGGGTTAAGAACTTAATTTGTTCTGGAGGTCTGTTCTTAACCTGAAACTGTTCTTAACCTGAGGTAACACTTTAGCTAATGGGGCCTCCTGCTGCTGCCATGCCGCCGCGGCACAATTTCTGTTCTCATCCTGAGGTAAAGTTCTTAACCCGAGGTACTATTTCTGGGTTAGCGGAGTCTGTAACCTGAAGCGTTTGTAACCTGAAGCGTTTGTAACCAGAGGTACCACTGCACTGTCATATCACTTTTGCTTCTGCTCATTCTGCTGCGTGAGGCCCTTGACCTCTGCCCCAACATGGAACAAACAACTTAAAGTTCAACCTTGGTCAGGAGCCTGAAAAAGCTGTTTTGATCTCATTAATCTTAGCAAATATAAATATTACCAGTAAACATCAAGCTTTTAACCCAAGGTACACTTTAAGTCAGTACAAAACACTATGGTTTTTCCGTATAGGAAACTCTCCAAGACACTCACAAGAATACTTAGCAGTATTTTTGCTTGAGTAGCACCTGAGTAGTTCTTCCAGCTCAGCACTGCCCTGAAAAGTTGATCTGATTTCTTTCCGCAGGGCCTGTAAGACAGAGTTGTTCCGCCTAGCCTTTGGCTTGGAGCCAATTTGATTCCCTCCCTCCCTCTCTTTTTTCCTTTCCTTCTCCTCCTGCGATGAGGCTACATTTTAATATTTTAATGTTTCAATATTTAATGTTGTATTTTAATTTTGTTTTTAAGTTGTAATCATTCAACCTGTTTTTATTATTGCTTGTAAGCCGCTCTGAGCCCGGCCTTGGCTGGGGAGGGCGGGGTATAAATAAAAAATTATTATTATTATTATTATTATTATTATTATTATTATTATTATTATAAAAGGTGAAACACAGTGGGTAGAATTGGGTATGTGTCAAGCTGATCATTCCATCAGCACAAACATTTTCAGATGGAATTCCCCCTCCCCAGATGGAAATATCTCCCCTCCCCTCCCTCATGCACAATGTTCTAGGTGTTCTCTTGACTCCCCAGAGCTATGATTAAATGGGCACAAGATGTTGGACATAATATTATGATGGCTGACTGGGAACAGTTAAGGACCACAGGTATGAAGTTCACGGCATGTAATGCCTTAAGAGAGAATATAATGAAAATGATATACAGGTGGTACATGACACCAGTCAAGCTTGCAAAAATCTATCATTTGCCCGATAATAAATGTTGGAAATGTAAAGAGACCGAAGGTACGTTCTTTCACCTTTGGTGGACATGCCCAAGGATTAAGACCTTCTGGGAGATGATCTATAATGAAATGAAAAAGGTATTTAAATATACCTTTCTGAAGAAACCAGAGGCCTTTCTCCTGGGCATGGTCGGCCAATTGGTGCTAAAGAAGGACAGAACTTTCTTTATGTATGCTACAACAGCAGCAAGAATACTTATTGCAAAGTACTGGAAGACACAAGATCTACCCACCCAGGAAGAATGGCAGATGAAGGTGATGGACTATATGGAACTGGCGGAAATGACTGGCAGAATCCGAGACCAGGGAGAAGAGTCGGTGGAGGAAGATTGGAAGAAATTTAAAGACTATTTACAGAAACATTGTAAAATTAATGAATGTTAGAATGATGTTGGAATGAATTTATGTGATTTTAGCAGAAATATTACAAAGATTTAGGAAAAAACAGACTGTTAATTGGTGAAAGGAGGGAAAGTAAAGCTATATTAATATCAAGATAAATTACAGGACAAAAATTTGAAAAGAGGGAAAGGATTTGCTGAAATGGATAATCGACCTAGAATACAAAAAAGGGAGGTGTGAGGAGGTCAGGGAAATATAAAATGAAAGATAAGTAATGGGAAGATTTGCTGTATTTTTCTTTGTTTTTTCTTTTTTGTTTAATGGATTTTAATTTTCTGCTTTTTCTCTTTTCTTTTTCTTTTTTTCTTTTGTATTTTATCCTTTTTTCTTTACCTATTGAGATGTGTGGTATTGTTTTTTTGTTTAAAATGATGCTTTTTGCTTTTTCTTTTTGTACCTTTTAAAACTTTAATAAATATCTTATTAAAAAAAAAACAAATTTAATTAATTTATCCAGGAACCACCTGGTTCTGGAAAACACCAAATCCCAGCTCTCCTAGGGGTTCAAGATGGACCTCCTACCACTCTGCCTAAGGGTAGGCTCCTCTTCTTCCTGCTCTGCTTCCTTTCTCCATTCAAAGATGGCTTTTCTTTCCATAAGACAAGATCCTGTCTTAGTGGCGCCCGCCCTGTCTAACGCACTCCCATCAGATGTCAAGGAAATGAACTTTAAGAAGACTTTTAGAAGACTTCTGAAGGCAGCCCTATTTAGGGATGTTTTTAGTGTTTGATCTTATATTGTGTTTTTAGTATTCTGTTGGGAGCCGCCCAGAGTGGCTGGGGAAACCCAGCCAGATGGGCGGGGTATAAATAATAAGTTATTATTATTTATTATTATTTTCAGACATAGGTTAGTGTTGCCCTGTGTCCGGGATTTCCTGGACATGTCTTCTTTTGGGGGGGCAACCTGCCCATCTGGGCGGATCTTTGCATTCTACATGAAATGTCTGGGTTTAGGGATATACCATATATATATATATATATATATATATATATATATATATATGGGTTTTGTTTTGTTTTTTTCAGGGGCACGCACATGCCACTGAAGAGAGGGAGAGGGCAAGCGCTCTTCAGGGCCTGCCACTCTCCACCCCCTTCACACACCGCCTGAAAGTGCCACAGCAGGGTCTGCAACACCAACACCACCAGTGCCGCCACACCGCCGCCAGCACCAAGCCACCGAGCCACCAAATCACCTGGCCTGCACTGATTCTGCCAAGTGGAGGCCATGCTGTACCGCTTCTCCCGACACTCCCAGAGGGGTGTGAAGGAGGACGACTGGAGAAAGGTAGGTTAGGTGGGGCAGGGAGGGGGCGGGCGACAGAGATGTGGGATGGTGGTGGTGGGGGTGCCCCAAATCAGTGGTGTAGCGTGGGGGGTGCAGGGGGGGCCGGCCGCATCGGGCGCAACATCTGGGGGTTAGGGTTAGGGGGCGCAAATCCACGGGTTAGGGGGCACAAATCCACGGGTTAGGGGGTGCAAATTACTTGCCTTGCCCCGGGTGCTGACAACCCACGCTACGCCACTGCCCCAAATACAGCTTTTTGCAGCTCAGAAGATGGGAACCCTAACATAGGTTTCTCAACACCTGCAATCCAAGCCCAGGAAGGAAATCACGCATCATTGCATGAACAGGTTCTGAAATCATGCTTCTATTTTCATCCTTCTCTTTTCAGCTGGGCTGACCAGATTATGCGCACCACCTGGAGTACATCAATGTTAGTTTTGATCTCTTTGTTCCCAGATATCTGTTTAATTTTGAGGTGGGTAGTCTTGTCAACGCTAACATCATGTGAACATAAAGCAGCTTTTACTCTGTTTGGTAATGCTTCATATGTAGACACAGGAGAGAATAAATACTCAACTAAGCCTCCTCCACCCCCATGTTGCTGGGAGAGATAATGAAGGGAAAATATTACACACCCCTCCTGACATTAACTCCTCTCCTGATTCTCATCATTGTGTGATAATGATACCATCTAGTAATACTGAGAAACCAGTCTTATAACTGATTACGATAAGTAGGACTAGTTTCTCGGCAGCCTTATGAACGCATCATGTATTTTTGAATCTATAATGTGATTATTATTTTTAATTATAAATTTTTATTAGTTTTCAGTTTTGTTGTTGTTGTTTAGTCGTTTAGTCATGTCCGACTCTTCGTGACCCCATGGACCAGAGCACGCCAGGCACTCCTGTCTTCCACTGCCTCCCGCAGTTTGGTCAGACTCATGCTGGTAGCTTCGAGAACACTGTCCAACCATCTCGTCCTCTGTCGTCCCCTTCTCCTTGTGCCCTCCATCTTTCCCAGCATCAGGGTCTTTTCTAGGGAGTCTTCTCTTCTCATGAGGTGGCCAAAGTATTGGAGCCTCAGCTTCACGATCTGTCCTTCCAGTGAGCACTCAGGGCTGATTTCCTTCAGAATGGATAGGTTTGATCTTCTTGCAGTCCATGGGACTCTCAAGAGTCTCCTCCAGCACCATAATTCAAAAGCATCAATTCTTCGACGATCAGCCTTCTTTATGGTCCAGCTCTCACTTCAATTACATTCCAATAATAGCCTCATTATAACAGTACCAATTTATAATACAATTATTAATGCTTATCGTTCAAACTTGGCACAAAGACTGTAATTTTATAAACATCTCTAACGTCTATTCTTAATTGCCTTGTCTCCAAAAAAACAAAAACAAAACCGCTATGTAAAAATCGCATAGAAATCCTTTCTGCTCTCTGGCGTTGCATGATTATAACGCATTCAAAACATTGTTTTGACTAATGTAGCCGAGTCCTTGGTCTCTTCAAAACTCTTAGCAGTTTTGTACAGCCTAATTTCCAGCCGGTGGTGGGTGCAGGGCGCCCCGGGTGTCACCCCTGAGGGGAGTGACAAAATGCTGGGCAGCACTCACTGCAGGGTTAGGGCTACAGCTTAGGGCTCCACTCTCTTGGGGGCCCCCAAAAAATTTAAAGGGGGGAAAACTGGATGTACTTTGATAAAATACATATTTTGTTATGTCCAAATGGCTTTGGATACCTATTGTCTATAAATTGCCATATAGCATATATTCAACACAAAAAACAGCAACCATTTGTTGCTGACAAAGGATCGCTGGACATATAAAAGGCCCCATTACCTTTAGTAGCTTAGGGCCTCATCAAACCCAAATCCGGCCCTGCTTATGGCATATATGCCTTATGCCTTATGGCATATATGTCTAATGCCCCATTACCTTCAGTAGCTTAGGGGCTCATCAAACCTAAATCCGGCCCTGCTTGCAGCAAGCCAAATGTTTATTCTGGAACTGCTGTTAGTTTGTTTGAAGCCAACAGGGCAAGCCAGAACAAAAGGGGTGGAATTTCGCTCATCCCCTTTCCTTCTTTTTTCTTTGTCTCACCTTCCCCTCTGGCTTGGCATGAGGGCTGCTCCTGGGAGCCAAATCCTTTTGGGCCCCCTAAATATTTTTAGGGGGTCGGGACCAGGTCCTCCAATGTCCCAAAAGTGTGGAAGCAAATCACGGAGGGGCTGAAACACTGCTTGATTATAAAAAGAAAAACCCTGAGAGCAGTTTACAAAAAGATAAAACAATCAAAACGGGGGGGGGGGGGCGCGGACAGCCCTCATTTAAAACATATAAAAGTTAAAACAATAAAGCAGATGATAATTACATAACCTTCCTAACCAACTGTTTTTAGCTGGCGCCAAATTTCCGTATACAGGCTCGTTGGCAGCAGCTGCTACTAAATTTCCTGGATTTCTGGAACTGGAACTGATTTCCTGGAACTGTTATTGCAGTAGTTGTTTTGAAGCCAACAGGGCAAGCCAGAACTAGAAGGGGTGGGATTTCCTTCCCTGCCTCTCCTTTCATTTTTCTTTGTGCTGCCTTGCCCTCTGGCTCAGCATGAGGACTGTTGATTAAACTGATCTTCATAAGAATATAAGAACATCAGAAAATCCTGGCTGGATCAGGCCAAGGGCATATGCAGTCCAGCACCCAGTTCTCACAGGGGCCACCCAGATGCCTGAGGAAAACTCACAAGAGTGCTCTGCCCGTCTGCAGTTTCCAGAAACTCAGAAGGAGGCAAAGCACAGACCTCATGGCTAGTAGCTCTCAATAGCCCTCTCCCCCACGAACCTTTCTCGCCCTCTTTTGAAGTCATCCAAGTGGGGAATCATCACTGCCTCCTGGGCGAAAGAGCGTCATAGTTTAACCATGCGCTGGATGAAGACGAACTTTGTTTCCTCCTGAATTTTCCAATGTTCAGCTTCCATGGATGTTTCCGTGGAGTTCTGGTGTTATGTTTTTTTTAAAAAGATATTTATTAAAGTTTAACAATTACAAAAAAAGAAGAACAGACAATAATAATAAAAAAGATTACAATATTTCAAAAATAAAGGAAAATACAATACTAAAAAGAAGGAAAAAAGAGGGGGGAAAAGAAAAAGAAAAAAAGAGAAAACCCAAAAACAATACAGCTAAACAATAACATTTAAAAACACTAACATCCAGTATTTTCATATCTTTATCTTTCATTTACTTGTTTCCATGACTTCCTCGCACCTCCCTTTTTTGTATTCTTAATTCATAATTGTTTCAGCAAGTCCTTTCCCTCTTTCTCAGATTTTGTTCCATAATTTATCTTAACGCAATTTAACCTTAAATTTTACACTTTAACCCATTAACAATCCATTTTAACTTAATTCTTTATAACCTTTCTGCTAAGACCATGTAAGTTCATTCCAGCATCTTTCTAACATTCATTAATTTTACAATGTTTTTTTAAATATACTTTTAATTTTTTTCCAATCTTCTTCCATCGACTCTTCTCCCTGGTATCGGATTCTGCCAGTCATTTCCGCCATTTCCATGTAGTCCATCAGTTTCATCTGCCATTCTTCCCTGGTGGGTAGATCTTGCGTCTTCCAATACTTTGCAATAAGTATTCTTGCTGCTGTTGTGGCATACATAAAAAATGTTCTGTCTTTCTTTGGCACCAATTGGCCAACCATGCCCAGAAGCAAGGCCTCTGGTTTCTTCAGAAAGGTATATTGAAATACCTTTTTCATTTCATTATAGATCATCTCCCAGAATGCCTTAATCTTTGGGCATGTCCACCAAAGGTGAAAGAAAGTACCTTCTGTCTCCTTACATTTCCAGCATTTATTATCAGGCAAATGGTAAATTTTTGCAAGCTTGACTGGTGTTATGTACCACCTATAGATCATTTTCATTAAATTCTCTTTTAAGGCATTGCATGCCGTAAATTTCATACCAGTGGTCCATAACTGTTCCCAGTCAGCCATCATAATATTATGTCCAACATCTTGTGCCCATTTAATCATAGCAGATTTCACCGTTTCATCTTGAGTATTCCCTTTCAACAGCAAGTTATACATTCTTGACAAATTCTTAACTTTAGAGAGTTCTGGTGTTATGAGAGAGGGAGAAAAACTTCTTTCTCTCCACTTTCTATGAGGCTCATTCTATCTTGCATAATTATTCTTTTTGCCTCCTTTTGGGATTAATCCAGCAGCCAGTTTCTGCAGTTTCTGATGCTGGCAAAGCCTTCAAGAAGCAGAACAGAATGAATGTTTTTTATAATAAATTTTATTAGTTTTCAATTACAGTCCAATAATAGCCTCATTATAACAATACCACCTTGATGGCAGAAAGTGAGGAGGAATTAAAGAACCTCTTAATGAGGGTGAAAGAGGAGAGCGCAAAATATGGTCTGAAGCTCAACATCAAAAAAACTAAGATCATGGCCACTGGTCCCATCACCTTCTGGCAAACAGAAGGGGAAGAAATGGAGGCAGTGAGAGATTTTACTTTCTTGGGCTCCATGATCACTGCAGATGGTGACAGCAGCCACAAAATTAAAAGACGACTGCTCCTTGGGAGAAAGGCAATGGCAAACCTAGACAGGATCATTAAAAGCAGAGACATCACCTTACCAACAAAGGTCTGTGTAGTTCAAGCCATGGTTTTCCCAGTAGTGATGTATGGAAGTGAGAGCTGGACCATAAAGAAGGCTGATCGCCGAAGAATTGATGCTTTTGAATTATGGTGCTGGAGAGTCCCATGGACTGCAAGAAGATCAAACGTATCCATTCTGAAGGAAATCAGCCCTGAGTGCTCACTGGAAGGACAGATCGTGAAGCTGAGTCAATGCCCTGCTGGCTTAGGACGCTGTCCAACAAGTCATATCTCAGAGGACTACTGTTCACACTTTGTTTCATGTATCTCCATTTCACACTCTTCAGGTTTTCTGATACGTAGAGCTGGGGATGAGCTGTGCTTGGATCCAGAGTCAAATTGGCTGTGAAGAGGAAAAAGAGATCACAACCTGTTATTCAGTCCCTAGAACCAAAGATTAAAAATGAGGTTCTTTAATTTGCCATTGCCGAAGAATTGATGCTTTTGAATTATGGTGCTGGAGGAGACTCTTGAGAATCCCATGGACTGCAAGTAGATCAAACCTATCCATTCTGAAGGAAATCAGCCCTGAGTGCTCACTGGAAGGACAGATTGTGAAGCTGAGGCTCCAATACTTTGGCCACCTCATGAGAAGAGAAGACTCCCTAGAAAAGACCCTGACGCTGGGAAAGATGGAGGGCACAAGGAGAAGGGGACGACAGAGGACGAGATGGTTGGACAGTGTTCTCGAAGCTACAAACATGAGTCTGACCAAACTGCGGGAGGCAGTGGAAGACAGGAGTGCCTGGCGTGCTCTGGTCCATGGGGTCATGAAGAGTCGGACACGACTAAACGACTAAACAACAACATAACAATACCAATTTATAATACAATTACTAATCGTTCAAATGCCAAATTGTATAATTTAGATAAAGTGCCGTCCCCGTGTGCTAGATTTGACGGTTTGATGATTTTCTTTATTTCTGCATTCCAAAATCTTATTAGTTTCAATTACATCCTGGTCATAATAATAATAATAATCCCATATAATGTGATTTTGAATCATGTGAAATCAGCAGGACCCCAACATTTTAAGAGGGCAAATTGGGATACCCCACACCATCTCACCACCCCACTGCTCACGCCCACCAACACCCACCCCTCCCTTCCCTGCCCACATCCTCGCTCCCTCCTCCTCCACACCTTTGCTGTCCTCCTCCTCTGTGGCTGCAACCTCCTCCTCCATGGCCATGGCCTCCTCCCCATCCCCGGCCAGCATGGCCTCCCAGAGGCGCTTTGGCACGACCCTTTGATGACCCTTTGATGATTGCCAAAGCACTCCCAGAAGGTGGTCTGGTGCTCATCCGCAGGGTCAGACGCAGCCTTGCTGACTCATGCCAAGGTGCTAGTCTTCATGGGATATTCCGGGATCAAAACAGAAGCTGGGATTAGCTTCTGTGCTCCACAATATCCAGCTTAAAATGTGTCAGTTGTGGGGTAAAAGGTAAAAGACCCCTGGACGGTTAAGTCCAATCAAAGGCGACTATGGGGTTGTGGTGCTCATCTCGCTTTCAGGCCAAGGGAGCTGGTGTTTGTCCATAGACAGCTTTGGGGTCATGTGGCTAGCATGACTAAACCACTTCTGGTGCAGTGGGACACCGTGACGGAAATCAGAGTGCATGGAAACGCCATTTACCTTCCTGCCGCAGCGGTACCTATTTATCTACCCATGGTGGTGTGCTTTCAAACTGCTATGTTGGCAGGAGCTGGGATGGAGCAACAGGAGCTCACCCCGTCGCAGGGCTTCAAACTGCCAACCTTCCGTGCAGCAAGTCCAAGAGGCTCAGTGGTTTAGACCAGGCACATCCAACTCCCAAGGGACTGCGATCTACTCAAAATATAAAAAGGCTGTGATCTACCCACTGTCATTGCCAGTAGTTAAGTTGTTATGATTTTGGGGAGGGAAGCCAAAGTTGTTGAGCTTCTTTTGGAAAGGATTCGCCAGGTTGGTTTTAGGAGAAGGAGTGTGTTAAATCAATTGCTCAACAGTCAGCTCACCTCCTGCCTTCCCAAACTCTGCCACCCAGGCAAGGAAATAAACCTCTCAAAGCGAGTGCGGGGCACGTAGCTATCGCTTAAGAGCAAGAGGGAGATCACTTACAAAACTACAGCGATCGACCTGGGACAACCCCGCGATTGACCGGTAGATTGCAATCGACCTCTTGGACATCCCTGGTTGAGACCACAGAGCCATCCGCTCCCCTAGTTGTGGGGTATGCCTGACTAGCCCTCAGGGCTCTCCATAGGCCATCTCCCCCCTCCAGCCCACACCACTGTCGCTCCACACCTTCCTCAAGTCTGGCTGAAATGTTGGAGTGCAGCTCTCAGTGAGTGTGGAAAATACTGAGGTAGACGGATCAATTTGCCTGGCTCTGTAAAAGTCAGCTTCCTGTAAGCCACCTCACGCTGCTCCTTTCAAATTCCATTTTTGAAAGTTGTAAGGGACTACGGAGTCTGCTTCTGAGAACAGACGTGGGGAGGAGAGGTGGCTTCCATCGGATGCGAAATGGAAAATGCAAGACCTTTTCTTAAAACAGACAGATGCAAGACAGGCACCATTTTGATTTGCTTATGCAGTGCTTGCTATGGCTAGTATGAGCCATAGGCAAGAGCAAAAGAGAGAGAAGGAGGGGGAGGGAAGTCGAGGCTTTTTTTAGTTTATGGAAAAAAGAGAGAGAAGTGCTTTTGCCCTGGCTGCTTTTTCTACAGGAAGTGGTTATGCAGATGTTTACTATGTAGTCGCTATGAAGAGCCTCATGGTTAGCTAGAGTGGTTAGAATGACAGGAAAAGAGTGATGTCTATCTGCATGTGTAAAACTCACAATTCAGCGTGCAACCCTCAATAACCCTTTTGTTTTGTTTGTCTTGTCTTGTTTCTCACCTTTCTTGATACACCTTGAAATAAAATCTGAATCTATTAGAAAGCAGTGCTTTCTGGTCATTGCTGGGACTGAATGACTCCGTTGTGCTCGAACCTGGCATGGGCTTTTGCCCACATCAGATGGAAACCACTCTTCCCTCCTTGAGTGGTTTGTACCTCTTATCAGTCGATGGGCAAGATGGGAGCCTACCTTGCCCCAGGAAGGCAATAATTAAGATTCCACTTTAAGCTAGGGTTACCAGACATCCCCATTTCCCGGGGATTTTGAATATGTCCCGGGACGCGGGTGGCGCTGTGGGTAAAACCTCAGCGCCTAGGACTTGCTGATCGCATGGTCGGCGGTTCGAATCCCCGTGACAGGGTGCGCTCCCGTCGTTCGGTCCCAGCGCCTGCCAACCTAGCAGTTCAAAAGCACCCCCGGGTGCAAGTAGATAAATAGGGACCGCTTAACAGCGGGAAGGTAAACAGCGTTCCGTGTGCTGCGCTGGCTCGCCAGATGCAGCTTGTCACGCTGGCCACGTGACCCGGAAGTGTCTGCGGACACTGCCTATAGAGTGAGATGAGCGCACAACCCTAGAGTCTGGCAAGACTGGCCCGTACGGGCAGGGGTACCTTTACCTTTACCTTTTTACCAGACATCCCCATTTCCCGGGGATTTTGAATATGTCCCGGGACAAATTCCATCCCCGGAATGTCCCCGGATTTCATCTACTGTCCCTGGGAAACGCAGCAGCAGCAGTCTCAGCAGCCCGGAGCAGTTGGCCCTGGCTGGCTTCAGGAGCTGCTTGGAAGTCCCCATATGATGGTGGTGCAGGGGCCCAAAGAGGCAGCTTCCAGGCGGCCTCCACCTTCCCTGACCCCAGCAACTGACCTGTGAAGGGGGGCTTCATGCTTCCCTTTGGAGCAGCCTCCCAACTCCTACTTGTGTGCAAGCAGGAGCGGCGGGGATTTCTCAGCTGTGAAGGGAGACTTCACGCTGCCTATCAGAGCTTGCGTGTAAGCAGGAGGGGGCAGGGATCTCTCAGGCAACAGGAAGCCTCCCTTCCCAGATGAGGGATCCCCACCCCCTCCTGCTTGCACTCAAGTAGGAATAGGATTGGGGCTGCTTCGATGGGAAGGGAGGCATCGCGCTGCCCGAGCTTCGCCGCCACTGCTCTCGGCCCTCCTTCTCCACCTTCCATGCCTGACCCACCGCGCACTGCTTCCCCACCACCACCATCGAAGAACCGACAACTCAGGGGCTGCCCAGGCTCATGGAGAAAGGAGATAGAAGCCTCAGAGGAAGGGGAAACGTGGCTGTTGATGTCAAGGCGGCGGTCACCCCTCTGCCACCGCCATCGCTGCACCATCAACATCCCGAACATGTATTATTTATTTATTTGTTTATTTAAAGTGTCCCCAGATTCATTGAAAAAAAATCTGGTAACCTTACTTTAAGCTCCTGGTTGTTCCTTTGACAATGCCCCAATAGAAGATTCCCAATACCTGGAAGCAGGCTCACATAGTAGTAATCCCGAAACAAGGACGAAATAAAGAGTTCATAACCAAATATAGACCAATATCATTACTAAATAATGATTACAAGATTTATGCACAAATATTGGCAACAAGATTAAAGACAGTTTTGCAGGATTGTATAAACAAAGAGCAGGCAGGGTTCTTGCTGGGCAGGAAAATGAGTGATAATATAAGAACAGTGATCGATATGATCGAGTATTTAGACATGAAACCGAGTAAGAAGGTAGCCTTTGTATTTGTGGACGCGAAAAAGGCGTTTGACAAAGTTTCATGGAAATTTCTAAAAATATTATTAGACCAGATGGACATGGGAGACCAAATTACAAGAGGGTTAAAAGCAATTTATGAACAACAAGAAGAAAATATAATAATAAATAATGACACGACTGATTATTTTAAAATACAGAAAGGCACCAGACAAGGGTGCCCACTTTCACCATTATTATTCATTTTGGTTTTGGAAATACTAAATCAAGAAATCAGACTGGATCAAGAAATAAATGGAATATCCCTAGGGGAGAAAATATATAAAATAAGGGCAGATGATTTAGTGTTAATGGTGGAAAATCAAAGGAAAGCATAGCAAAGGCTCTAGAAAAAATGGAAAACTTTGGAAGGGTTTCAGGTTTTGCTTTGGAAAAAACAAAAAACGAAAGTAATGGTAAAAAACATGGGAGACCAAGAGAAAAAGGAACTGGTAGAAAAATTTGGATTACAAATTGTAAAAAAAGTGAAATATTTAGGAATCCAAAGAACAATGAAAAATATAAATTTGTTTGAAGATAATTATAAAAAAAAATTGGGAAGAAACAAAAAGAGAAATGGAAATTTGGACAAGATTGAATTTAACACTCTGGGGTAGAATTTCGGCTATTAAAATGAATATTTTACCAAAACTCTTGTTCCTTTTTCAAATGATTCCCATAATAGGTAATAGGATTTGAAAAAGAAGAATCAAAATTACAAAAAGTATTATTACAAAACTCAAAAAAGAATATATCCAAAATGTGTAATTTATTATTAGAATGGGAATTAAAGGATGAAGAAGTAAAAGAAGTTATGACTAAATGGGCATGTGATATAGGATATGTAATTCGGCTGGACCAATGGGAGAAATTATGGAAATATGATATTAAATTCACGGCATGTTATACAATCAGAGAAAATTTCATGAAAATGGTGTACCAATGGTACTT
This sequence comes from Podarcis filfolensis, assembly GCF_964270895.1. Classification (NCBI taxonomy): domain Eukaryota; kingdom Metazoa; phylum Chordata; class Lepidosauria; order Squamata; family Lacertidae; genus Podarcis; species Podarcis filfolensis. The sequence goes on from NC_139605.1 coordinate 15,318,234, forward strand.
AACTCCGGTAAAATTGGCTAAAATTTACAATCTAAAATCAAATACCTGTTGGAGATGCAAAAAAGAAATAGAAACAATGTTGCACATGTGGTGGGAATGCCGACCTATTAAACAATTCTGGAATGAAATTTATGAAGAAATCAAAAAGATGTTTAAAATATCTTTCAGTAAAAAACCGGAGGCATTCCTTTTAGGTTTAATTACAAACGATATTCCCGACAATCAAAGGAAAGTATTCCTTTATGCAGCGACAGCTGCCAGGATGCTTAGAGCAAAAAACTGGAAAGGGAGAAAAATTCCATCAATGAAAGAAGGCCAAATTAAATTTTGTGAATATATAAATCTGGCAAGACTTACAGCATTCATAAGGGGACAATCGGACTAGAAATTATTAAAAGAATGGTGATGTGCTAAAGAGTACATGAAAAAACATTGCTCTGGAGTAAGCATATGTAATGAATGATGCTTTACAGGGTTAAACGAAAAGAAAAATGGTATAAAAAAAAATACAAAGATGGAAAGGTGGAAATCTGCCCAAAAACCTGCTCCGACCATAATGCGGTAAAGATGGAAATGAAACTAACACCTATCGGTTCCTTCAGATGGAGGATGAATGACACCTTACTAAGAAACCAAGATATCGTAAGGAAGGCCCAAAAGACTCTGAAAGACTACTTTGAAATTAATATGAGAACTACGGTTGAAAAAAGAACGGTTTGGGACGCAAGCAAAGCGGTCATGAGAGGGTTCTTGATTCAACAGAATGCAATAAAAAAGAGATCTCAAAATGAGAAGAAAACGAAAATTTTGGAAAAAATAAAACAAGGGGAGAAGAAGTTAAGAGTTAAACCAAACTCAAAAGAGATTCTAAGAGAGATTAAGTTATATCAGGTGCAATATATGAAATTGATCAATGAAGAAATAGAGTGGAAAATTAAACAAATGAGACAAAAGACTTTTGAGTCAGCTAATAAATGTGGGAAATTATTGGCGTGGCAACTGAAAAAAAGACAGAAGTTAAATACGATCACCAACCTTGAGATCAATGGAAAAAACATACAGAACCCGGAGGAGATTAGAAGGTGCTTTCAGAGATATTTTAAACAACTCTATACGCAAGGGCCGCAGAAAGAAACTGAGATAGACCAATTTTTAAGAACCAATGGATTACAAAAAATATCTTCAGAAAATAAATTAGTATTGAACCAGCAAATCACAGAACAAGAAATTGAAGGTGCCATTCAGAACATGCAACTGGGCAAATCTCCAGGACCGGACGGACTAACCTCCAAATACTACAGAACTTTGAAAGATCTCTTAATTCAACCATTAAAGGAGGTGTGCAATGAGATTTTGGAAGGGAAAAAGGCGCCTGAATCGTGGAAAGAAGCATACATCACATTGATACCCAAGACAGAAGCTGAAAAGACACAACTAAAGAACTACCGTCCCATCTCCCTTTTGAATGTGGATTACAAAATCTTTGCAGACATTTTAGCTAGCAGACTTAAAAAAGTATTAATGGAAGTAATACATAAGGACCAGGCAGGCTTTCTCCCAGGCAGACACTTGTCTGATAACACAAGGAATATAATTGACATTCTGGAGTTGTTGCAAAGGAATATCAACACGAAAGCTGTTTTAGTTTTTATTGATGCGGAGAAAGCCTTTGATAACATTTCTTGGAGTTTTATGAAGAAAAATTTGAAAGGGATGGGAGTGGGTCAGGGGTTCGAAAATGGTATAGGAGCAATATATTCAGAACAAAAAGCGAAATTGATTGTAAACAATGTGGTGACTGAAGATTTTAGGATAGAAAAAGGAACACGTCAGGGCTGCCCTATCTCTCCATTATTATTTATCTCGGTCCTGGAGGTGCTGCTAAACATGATAAGAGGGGACCGATTTGTAAAAGGTATTCAGGTCGGAGCCAAACAATATAAATTGAAAGCCTTTGCAGATGATTTGGTTCTAACTTTACAGGAGCCGGAATCCAGTATGAAAAGAGCTTTGGAATTGATTAAAGAATTTGGTCATGTGGCGGGATTTAGACTAAACAGGGTAAAAACTAAAGTATTAGAGAAGAATTTAACTCCAATGGAAAAGGATAGGTTTCAGAATGAAACAGGTTTAATGGTGGTTAAGAAAGTGAAATACCTAGGGATTAATATGACGGCGAAAAATTTGAACTTATTTAAAGAGAACTATGAGAAATGTTGGGCAGAAGTTAAAAAAGATTTAGAAATCTGGTCTAACTTGAAGCTTTCCTTGTTGGGTCGAATTGCAGCTATAAAAATGAATGTATTGCCTAAAATGCTATTTTTATTTCAATCCTTGCAAATTTTGGACAAGATGGATTGTTTCAAGAAGTGGCAGAGAGATATCTCTAGATTTGTCTGGCAGGGCAAGAAACCTAGAATTAAGTTTAAAATTTTAACTGATGCAAAAGAAAGAGGTGGATTTGCCCTGCCAGATCTTAAATTGTACTATGAATCAGCAGCATTCTGCTGGTTGAAAGACTGGCTGCTTCTTGAAAATACAGACATTTTGGATTTGGAAGGTTTTAATAATGTTTTTGGGTGGCATGCATATCTTTGGTACGACAAGGTTAAAGCTCATAAGGCATTCAAAAACCATATTGTCAGAAAATCTTTGTTTAATGTCTGGATAAGATATAAAGACCTGCTGGAAAGTAAAACCCCAAGGTGGTTGTCACCTATGGAAGCTAAGGCTCAGAAAAAGCTCAATATGGAGGCTAAATGGCCAAAATATTGGGAAATTTTGGAACAAGAAGGTGACAGATTGAAACTGCAGAGTTTTGAAAAATTAAAAGACAAAGTGCGAGATTGGCTTCATTACTATCAAATAAGAGAGGCCTATAATTTGGATAGAAAAATTGGCTTCCAGGTGGATAAATCGAAATTGGAAACAGAACTGTTAGAACCAAAAACTAAGATTTTGTCAAAGATGTATAACTTGCTGTTGAAATGGAACACGCAGGATGAAACGGTCAAATCAGCAATGATCAAATGGGCGCAGGATCTAGGTCATAATATTATGTTTGCTGATTGGGAGCAGTTGTGGACCACCGGTATGAAATTTACGGCATGTATTGCTTTAAAGGAGAACATTATGAAAATGATTTACAGGTGGTACATGACCCCAGTCAAGCTTGCTAAAATTTATCACCTGCCTGACAATAAATGTTGGAAATGTAAAGAAGCTGAGGGAACATTCTTTCACCTCTGGTGGACTTGCCCAAGAGTTAAGGCTTACTGGGAAATGATATATAATGAACTTAAGAAAGTATTTAAAAGTACCTTCCCTAAGAAACCAGAGGCCTTTCTCTTGGGCATAGTTGGCCAACGGGTGCCAAAGAAAGATAGAACATTCTTTATGTATGCAACAACAGCAGCAAGAATACTTCTAGCTAAATATTGGAAGACACAGGATCTACCCACCGTGGAGGAATGGCAGACGCAAGTGATAGACTACATGGAGATGGCTGAAATGACTGGCAGAATCCGTGACCAGGGAGAAGAATCGATGGAACAGGACTGGAAAAAGTTTAAGGACTATCTACAAAAACACTGTAAAATCTTTGAGTGTCAATAGGATGTGGGAAGTAAAAGCAACAGGGTTTGTGTGACTTTGGTCAAAGGTGTGTGAAAAGAAGAATCTAAGAAAAAAAAGGATAAGGGGTTATGAACAGAACATTATTATGTCATATTTCATAAGATGAGGTACGGATTAAAAAAAAATGGAAAATGGGGACATAATAAATTGAATATAACATTAAGTATGGTTGAAACAAGGCTTTGAATTTGCTGAATCTGATTGGAGTACAGTGGAACACAAAAAAGGGGGATGTGAGGAGGTCAAGACAGAGGGGCATGGAACTTTATAAATTTAAGAAAGAGTGTTTTTCTTTTTTCTGTTTTTCTATTTTTCTTCTTTTCTTTTTTTCTGTCATATATTTTTGTTTTTCTTGAGCTTTATGGAAATGATACATTTTGAAATGATGAATTCTTTGTTTTGTAAAACCTTAATAAATATGTATTTAAAAAAAAAAAATACAAAGATGGAAGTAATCTACATTAGACACAACATTACAGTAAGAGTAAACTTTTTGAGGTCTTAGAACAAAGGAAGTAAGTCAATATGGGTTTATGTATGACTAGATTAGAATGATGATATGGTTTTTTTCTGTAGATGTATGCTTTTTGTCTTTTTTGTTTTGTTTTGTTTCCTTTGGTTTTTTCTTTTGTGTGTTCTGTTCTTCTTTTTTGTTTGTATAGTATTATTTTGGATTCAATGTCTGTAATTTTTGTCATGATTTTGCACTGAAAATAAAAAATAATATTTTTTTTTTTAAAAAAAGACAATGCCCCAATAAATGTTATTGTTGCTGGAAAAGCAAGAATGGAAATGTGTAATTTTAATTAGAGAAGTGGTGGGGTTCAGGAGAGCTCCCAAAACTTTCCCCACTAGCTGTGTCTCTTTTTCACATCACCCTTCCTCCTTTCTTCTTCCTCTTCCCTGTGGGTTACAAGTGAGTTTGACGAAAAACACAAAATAGAGACTTCCTCTGCAAATTACCCAACCTATTTTCAGAAAACAAAACTGAGGAATAATTTGTTGAGGAGGGGGGAGGGACAATACTCCAAACCTGGCCCCCACAGTGACCCAGAGCTAGCCCCATTCCATTGCATTGTAGGGAAGAATCAGCAGCTCCACGGAAAGGCTGAGAACATTAGGAGAACATTGTTCAAGGAAACTTTTTGGGGTTAGGGGAGGGAAGGTGCAATACAGAACATTATCAAAACATCCTGAAATATACTCAGAGTCGCAAAGTGATTTCATGCTCTTTATTCAGCTCATAGTGGTGAGGAGGAATGAATGAAAGTCCCCTCAAGGTATCTGCTTTATATACATTATTTACACAATGGGCTGCACATGATTGGCTAATTCCGGAATTCTACTGTAAGCCAATCAGGTTGTGGATTCACTTCTATCTGGAGCATGATTGGGTGGTTCCTGCCAACCAATCATACTGCTGCATTGTTCTAGGACCAATCAGACTGCTGCATTCTGAATCCTATTGTTCTAGGACCAATCAGACTGCTGCCTTTTGGATCCTATTGTTCTAGGACCAATCAGACTGCTGCAGTTTGGATCCTATTCAACTCAGTACATAACACCCCTCTCCTCTAAGTTCCAGTCCTGCCCGGGAGGTCGCATTCATAGTCCTCAAGGTACGCCGGCGGCCTACGTGTGCGTTGTGGCCTGGGGTGTTCCCTGGTCCGGGGTTCAGGTTCTGGCTCGTGTTCCAAGGATGCTGGCTGTGATGGGGCTGTATGGTCTGGCGGAACCGGCTCGCTCAGTCGTGGTTCTGGTTCCAGTGTCCTTTCGGCCTCACGGGTCCTCTCTGTATTTACTGATTCTGCCTCTCCTGCTTGCCCCTGCTGCTCTATGGGCCTCACTGCCCCACTGTTCCCTTGGGACTCCTCTGACCTGTCCTCCTCCTCCTGGTTTTCTTCCGGGAATCGTCGCCGTATCTGGTCGCAGTGGCGGTGCCAGCATTGCCCCCCATCTGTTAGCACCTCGTACGACACGGGGCCAGTGACCCTGGTGACTGTGGCGGGTACCCATGCAGGGCCTGCCCCAAAATTCTTTGCGTACACTGGGTCCTGGGCCTCGAAGGTCCGGGGGTTCCTGCCTTCCCCCACCACTACCTCATCCTGAGCTCTATCGGGGTGAAGGCGTTCCAATCTAATTGCAAGGCGCCGACCCATTAGTAGTTCAGCGGGGCTCCGGCCAGTCGTTGAGCTGGGGGTGCTGTGCTGTGCTAGAAGGAATGTGGCAAGGCGGTACTCCCAATCCCCTTGCGTCATGCGGCGAAGGGTGTCCTTGGTGGTCCGCACCATGCGTTCTGCTTGGCCATTGATGGCAGGGTGGAATGGCGCCGAACGGATGTGGCGGATGGCTTTCTGCGCTGTGAAGGTTTGGAATTCTCCTGACGTAAATGCAGTCCCGTTGTCTGAGACGAGAGTGTCAGGGAGCCCGTGGGTTGCAAACAGCCTGCGTAGTACCCGGATGGCTGCGGACGTAGAAGTGGGTGGTACCAGTGCGACTTCCAGCCATTTGGTGTAGGAGTCCACCACTATGAAGAATGTTTTCCCCTGAAAGGGGTCAGCGAAGTCCACATGCAGGCGTGACCATGGTGCTCGGGCGGACTCCCAGGACTGGACTGGGGCCCTTGGGGGATCTGGGCGGGATTCTTGGCAGGCCTGGCAGTGTTTGACCCAGGCCTCTATCTCTCCATCGATCCCCGGCCACCACACATAACTCCTGGCAAGGGCCTTCATTCTTACTACCCCTGGGTGTGTCTCGTGTAGGGCTGTGAGGACCCTTTTGCAGAGGGGCTGGGGAACAACGACCCTGCTTCCCCATAACAGGCACCCCTTGTGGGCCGACAGTTCATGTTTGCGGGTTGTGTAGCCGGCGAATTCTGGCCCGGGGCTGCTGCTGGGCCATCCCCTCCACACCCAGTCCAGGACCCGGGAGATGACCCTATCTTTCTTGGAATGGTGTGCAACTTCTTGTGCCTGAATGGGGCGCTCGGGAAGCAGCTCCAGGCTCATAACCTCTTGTGCAGGTGCTGGGTCGGGGCCTGTTTCCGGTAGTGGTAGCCTGCTGAGGGCGTCCGCATGGCCCATCGCCTTCCCAGGGCGGTGAATCAGTGCATACTGGTAGCTGGCAAGGAAAATTGACCACCTGAGGACGCGAGGAGACAGCACTTGGGGGGTCTGCTTTTCGGGGGCAAACAAGCCAAGCTTCGGCTTGTGGTCAGTCACCACGGTGAAGGGCCACCCGTACAAGAAATCATGGAATTTTTTACTCCCTTCACGATTGCCAGACCCTCCTTGTCGATTTGCGAGTAGTTCCGCTCGGTTGTGTTGAGTGTCTGGGAAAAGTATGCCACCGGTACCTCTCTTCCATCCGGGAGTTGGTGTCCCAGGACAGCGCCAATGCCATAGGGTGAGGCGTCGCATGCTAGCACCACCGGCAGCCTCTCATCGAAGTGTGCCAAGACCGAGTTTGAGACAAGCAAGTCCTTGACTGCCTGGAATGCGGCCTCCTGGCGCTGGCCCCACACCCAAGGGGCCCGCTTGTCCAGGAGTCTGTGTAGGGGCTCCGCTACCGCCGCCTTGTGGGGAAGGAAGGAATGGTAAAAGTTCAATAGTCCCAAGAAGCCCTGAAGTTCAGTCTTGTTCTTGGGCGCTGGGGCATCACAAATGGCCCGTACCTTGTCCCCAGTCGGGTGGACCCCTTCTGCGTCCACCATAAATCCCAGAAAGTCCACCTGAGGCACTCCTAGTAGACATTTTTCCCGCTTCACCTTGAGACCCGCCGTCTGGAAACGGTGCAGAACGGTGCGGAGGCGGTCCTCAAACTCCTCGGGTGTGGGCCCGGCAATCAACACATCATCGAAGAAGGGGGTGACACCAGGAATCCCTTTAAGGAGAGAGTCCATTAGATTCTGGAATATGCCTGGTGCCACGCTGACACCGAATTGCAGCCGCTTTACCCTGAACGCTCCTCTGTGCGTCACAATCGTCTGTGCCTCTGCTGTGGCCTCATCTACTGGCAGCTGTTGATATGCTTGGGCCAGATCCAGCTTGCCAAAAATTTTCGACCCAGCCAGGGTAGCAAGGACATGGCTGACCACTGGCACTGGGTATGCATGGGCCGTGAGGGCCTTGTTTATGGTACATTTGTAGTCTGCGCAGATGCGGACCGAACCATTAGGCTTGACGGGTGTGACGATTGGGGTTTCCCAGGGGGCATTAGGCACTGGCTCCAGCACTCCTTGCTCCACGAGTCGGTCCAATTCCTCATCTATACGGGGTTTCAGGGCGAACGGGACCCGGCGGGCCTTGAGCCTGACCGGTCGTACTGCGGGGTCAAGCTGTAGAGCAATGGGGGGGCCCGTATACTGTCCCAATTTCCCATCGAAAACCCCTGGAAATTCCTTGCATATGGCATCCACGTCCACTTGTAAGGTAGTGTGGTTCACCCCGGTGACGGCTAGCCCCAGTGGTCCAAACCATGCCAATCCCAGTAAGCTAATGTAGGGGCCCTTGACCACAAGCAAGTCCAGTTGCTTGTACTGCCCTCGGTACCGCCCTCGGTACTGCACCCTGAAGGTCCCCACCCCCATTGTGGGGACCTTACGTTTCTGGAAGTCCCGGAGGGTGAATGGGGCCGGCCTGAGTTTGGGACCCCCAGTAGGACACAGTTTCCTTAAGGTCCTTGCCGAGATTATGGATAGAGTTGAACCCGTGTCAAGCTCCATGCGGCATGGGGCCCCCTCTATCTGTACCTCTACATAAATTTTCTCTACGTTGGGGTGGGGCAACTGGTATACCTGGAAGTCCGTGAGCTCCGTTGAGTTGCCTTGGTGCGCTGGGCCCCGGGACCTGGGGCTCTTGGATTGGTCATCTGATGCCTGGCGTCGGGTGGGCCGAGCCCAACACACCCGGGCGATGTGTCCCAATTTTCTGCACTGCCTGCACTCTGTGTTGCGGAAACGGCAGGTCCTCCTCTCGTGACTTTCTCCACAGCTTGCGCAGTTCCCTCCTTCTCGTCGAGGCAGCTGTGGTATGTGGGCTGCTTGAGTGCGCTGCTGTACTCGGTGCACCTCCTCCCTGTTGGATCCTGAGTCGTCGGTGAGGTCTTCGTGGTGGACCCTCGGTTGGGACGGCTGGCTCGGCCGTGCCTCTTGCGTCGACCTCTCGGCAGCTTCCGTTGCCAGGGCCTCCTCCAGAGCAACCTGGAACGTTAGGTTCTTCTTAGCGTAGAGGCGTCATTGCAGCTTCTCATCCTTCAGGCCACCGACGAGGTGGTCACAAAGCATGTTCTCCAGCTCTGAGAAGTTGCAGAACTGGGCAGCTTGGCGGAGAGAGGTCACAAACCCAGTTATGGTTTCCCCAGGGGCTTGCCGCTTTGCGTAGAAGGCATTTCGACGAGCCACCACTGAGGGCTGTGGCGAAAAGTGCCCCTTCAGCTGTTCCATTATTGTTTTGTATGGAACAGTAGCAACATCTTCAGGCGCAAGGAGAGCCTGGGCGATTTCAAACGTCTCCTCTCCGCAGACGCTGAGGAATGAATGAAAGTCCCCTCAAGGTATCTGCTTTATATACATTATTTACACAATGGGCTGCACATGATTGGCTAATTCCGGAATTCTACTGTAAGCCAATCAGGTTGTGGATTCACTTCTATCTGGAGCATGATTGGGTGGTTCCTGCCAACCAATCATACTGCTGCATTGTTCTAGGACCAATCAGACTGCTGCATTCTGAATCCTATTGTTCTAGGACCAATCAGACTGCTGCCTTTTGGATCCTATTGTTCTAGGACCAATCAGACTGCTGCAGTTTGGATCCTGTTCAACTCAGTACATAACACATCCTTTTCTGAGAAACTTCTCACTTCCATATCTGAGCTGCTTATCAACACCCACAACGTGTCAGTTAGCTTATGGCACATGTGACATCCTCTTATTTTTTAATTTGTTTGCGCCACTAACCGTACAAAAGTCAAGGTTTATTCTAAGCATTTTCTCCCTACTGCACAAGCAGCCATTGCAGAGCCCACCCTTGAACATTTAATAAACAAAAGAAAGAACATGGAAGAGAAAATAAGATTTTTTTTGGGGGGGATAACAGAGAAAGAAAGAAAGAAAGAAAGAAAGGAAGGAAGGAAGGAAGGAAGGAAGGAAGGAAGGAAGGAAGGAAGGAAGGAAGGAAGGAAAATTGGGGAAATGGAGGATTGAGAGGACCAAGAGAAATAGAAGTGCCTTCAAAAGAATTGAAGAGCGAGCAGATGGCACCCCCTCCTAATTACTTGGGGGAAGAGATTATCTCCCTTTCTTAATCTATAGTTGCGTACTGAGACTCCCTTCCCCCACAAAGCATAATTCTGAAGCCAGATTGACCAGTCGTGAGGGATGATGGGGGTTGTAGTCCAGGAACATCCCCACTTCTCCTCTACGGGAAATAATGTAATAAAATGTAAATATGTCCTTTATTACATTTATAATGCAGCACTGCCCAACCTTCTGCTTCTCTTTACAGTGGTACCTCGGGTTACAAACACTTCAGGTTACAAACTCCACTAACCAGGAAGTAGTACCTCGGGTTGAGAACTTTACCTCAGGATGAGAACGGAAATTGCATGCTGGCGGGGCAGCAGCAACAGGAGGCCCCATTAGCTAAAGTGGTACCTGAGGTTAAGAACAGTTTCAGGTTAAGAACGGACCTCCAGAATGGAATAAGTTCTTAACCTGAGGTACCACTGTATTTCTAAAACAAGCACGCAGCAGTCTGTTTGTTGAAAAGCTTCTTACGGATGCCAGTATGACATGGGTTGAATTATACCTTGGAGCATAAGCTCTTAATGAATGTTGGGACAGCTTGGATCCTGCCTAGGCAAGTTAAAATGAGCTGGTTTTTCCTCGTAGCCCCCCCACCCTTCAGCTCTTACAAACTCCTGGGGCTTGGTAACCAAGATTATTATTTTTACCCTTCTCATCTTTATATTCAGGGCCTGTGAGAATTTGAACTCCTGCCGGACATCGGGGCAGATTTAGGGGGGCACGGAGCCTTGGGGGTGCAGCAGAGGCCACCACAACTATTTTGTAGAATGGAGGGCAAGGGATGCCAAATTTTGAGGCCCCAAGATATAAACAACTACCTGACATTCAGAAGACATCTTAAGGCAGCCTTGTTTAGGGAAGTTTTTAATGACTGATGTTTTAATGTATTTTTAATCTTTTGTTGGAAGCCGCCCAGAGTGGCTGGGGAAACTCAACCAGATGGGCGGGGTATAAATAATAAATTATTATTATTATTATTATTATTATTATTATTATTATTATTATTATTATTCCCCACTGCTGCCATTCCATGCAGACAGTGCTCACATTCATGAGGAATTTTGGACGAGTCCATTTTTCCTTTTCCTCTCTTCTGCTGGGTGGCCGCAGCCATTTCAGGAATAAAACCATGACACATGGTATGTGTTTTTCTTCATGTTTACCACTGCAAGGCAGGGAACGGAAGGCTTCCCGTTTGTCCCACAGCTGCAATTTCCTCCCCTGCCTTTGCAGATTATGAGGTCTTGGGCTGAGTGCTCAGACTGTGAGTCTGCCTTGTCCATGACTTGTTTGAGAAACGTGGAAGCAGGGAGGGAGAGGCAGAAGACATCTTGATGTTACGAAAAAGGAGCAATGCAGAAGCGAGCTCCAGGTGGCTGGAAAGCAAAACAGGATGTTGACGTTATGGGACTGTACCGTGGGAAACCAACACTTAAGGGCCTTGTGGAAACGAAACTTAAACAAGAAACTTTAAAACGAAACTTTAAGAATTCGTAAAGTACTTAGCACTGTTAAAACCAGGAACTGGGTGGGGGTGGGGAGTTAAACGACTCCCCCAAAATCCCAAGTCCCCACCACAACCTCTAAAAAGTAGTCTATAAAACTCTAGCAATAAGTGGATACCAGGTATCATACTTTTTCCTGCGACTATCCAACATAGCAGCAAATAATTGCCAAAATTCAACAGTTTGACCCATTTCCTTGGTTCCAATGGCTAATGACTTCTCTGGAAGAGGGGAATCCAGGGCTTTCCCTGCCTCCATAATCCCTGAGGCATAGAGTCACATACACCTCCCCACTCCCCAGAGAGTGGGGGAAAGATAACAATGGACCAGACAGATATCCCTTGATGGAGTTTGCTGAAGCCAGGTGTTCACAAAGCTCATCTTCAGGAAAGCCCTGAGGGCAAGGATAGGTGTAAATAGTTTTATTCTTCTCTTGGTGATGGGTACTTAGAAGGTGTCTGAATCTGATATGGGGATGAATGATGGACTCATGTTACCACACAAGATCCCCTCCTCCTTGGTGACACATTGGTGATGTATCTGGAAATGTATTATGGGAAGGGGGGAAGGTCTTAAAAGTCAATGAAACCCCATGTTCGAGGTTCCTACTCCATGTGTGTGTGAACCTTGTTGCAACAATAAAGATCAGGTCTACTGACCGCCGATTTGCTTCTTTACTTGGTTGGAGATTCCTTCTTTTGCTGACCAGGAGAGACACGCAGGGAGTGGCACCCTGACCAGCTGGGCAGCGGAGTAAACCTGCACCCAGAATTGTTTCCGTCACAGCACTAAATCACTCAGTTTGTGCAATGAAGAAGAACACAACTTGCTGCAGGAAGCAATGTGCAGTGCAAGATGCATTGATGCATTGACCACTGACACGTCAAACACATTTGTAGCCCTGGGTTCCTCCTGGGGCGTCTGCCTGAGCATCACCTGAACGTCAGTCATCTATGGGTCTCACTTACCTTGCTCCTCTGTGGGTGAAGTGGCAGACAGGGGCAAGGCTGGGGGAAGGGATCCCTTGAAGGCACCCTCCCTCGATCCCTCCTCCCCAAACAGGGCCTTCGACCCCCTAAGTCCAGACTCAATGCCCTGGACTGGCTTCCTCCAGTCCACCTGTAGCATGAGGTTGCCTTCCTCTCCTCTACAATCAGCCCCATCCTTCTGGGGTGAATCGAGCTGAACCCTTGACTAGCCCATGAAGGGGCAGTTGAGTGTCCAAGCAGAAATAATAGGCACTAATGTTTCTAACTTAAATCTTATTTAATGCACACACCCACATACCCACATTGATTTACTTCATTGGTATCCAAGAATAAAAGCAGAAGTAAAGCACAAGCACTTTATTCTGTTTGATGACTGGGAACAGTTATGGACCACCGGAATAAAATTTACGGCATGTAACGCCTTAAGAGAGAACATTATGAAAATGATTTATAGGTGGTACATGTCTCCAGTCAAGCTTGCAAAAAATTATCATTTGCCCAATAACAAATGCTGGAAATGTAATGAAACTGAAGGTACTTTCTATCACCTTTGGTGGACGTGCCCAAGGATTAAGGCCTTCTGGGAAAAGATATATAATGAAATCAAGAAGGTGCTTAAGTGTACCTTCCATAAAAAACCAGAGGCTTTTCTCCTGGGCATGGTAGGCCAATTGGTGTCAAAGAAAGATAGGACGTTCTTTATGTATGCTACAACAGCAGCAAGAGTGTTATTAGCAAAGTATTGGAAGACACAAGAACTACCCACACTGGAAGAGTGGCAGACGAAGGTGATCAACTACATGGGACTAGCAGAGATGACGAGCAGAATCCGTGACCAAGGGAAAGAGACGGTGGAGGAAGACTGGAAGAAATTTAAACTTTATCTTTAAAATTCTTGTAAAATTATTGAGTGTTAAAATGTCATGGGTAAAGCATAGCAGATTTGCAGCGATAAATGATTGAATAAGAGGAAAGAAAAGGGTTAAAGAAAGGAATTAATAAGTAATTCAGACCAGGGGTTGTTGAAAAAATTTAAAACAGGGATGCAGAAAAGGGAGGCATGGGGAAGTCGTTGAAATTGGGTATATGAAAAAAAATTATGAAATTATACATGTTTATATGTTTGTTTGTTAGTGTTTGTTGTCTGTATTGTCTTTTATTACATGTTGAAAAACCAATAATTTTTTTTTTTAAAAAACAAACACTTTATTCTGAAATGAGAAGTAAATCTACAGAAGCGGATCTAAAGAAGAATGCCTCAGCATTAGAAATTCCCCATTTTGACCTCGTGTTTTTTTGTATACGCTCCCACCAGTCGGCTGGCTATTTTTGCCGTCTTAATCACTAACATACTTACTATTAGTCTATCGGTTTTTTAAAAATGACTGTGGTTAAAGGCAGCTGACAGAGTATCAGCATATCTTCCAAGAGTCCCAATTTTCCAGGGACACTCCTGAAATTACAAAAGCCACCCTGGCTTCTGCTTTGATCCTGGAATGTCCCTGTTTCTCCCACCAGAGCTGCCACCACTGAGCTGAGGGAGGAGGATGAGCCGGTGCTTCTCCCGAGCGAAGGTGGCAAGAGACCACCCTGTTGCCTCTCCCCGGCCTCTTCCACGGCCACTGCTGCTGGCCTCCTCCGTTGGGGAGAGGCTCCCACCACTGAGGCCCAGCCCCACATGATGCGCCCCCTCTGAGGGGCAGGCAGGGGGCAGGGAGGGAAGAAAGAAAGGGGTCTTGGTTATTATTATTATGCTTTGTGCGTCCACGTCTAATCTTGCCCCTTTCTAAAATGTATTTATTGGCGTGTGCTTTTCTTTTTTGTAAATCTACCAAAGAATAAAATAAGATAAAACCAGGACTGAGGGGTTTTTTCAGGATGGGAGGGGGATGTGTGCAGTGTCCCCACTGGTGCAATGGGGGGTGGGGGTGGCAGCCACCCTTCTTAGGATAGGAAATGCTGGGTGGGGGGCACAAAAATGGGAGGTTGAGGAGGGTCAGTTGTGGTGTCCATATTTTCATCTAGGCTATGCTGTAGGGTATGTATCTGGCCACAAGTCCCACTGATAGCTGGTGGCAGGCCTACCCCATTCCTTGAGTGCACGACGGGATAATCCGAACCCCACCCCACCCCCCCTTTTCAGGAAATGCAGTTGGAGAATGTGGTGGCAGGAGTCATAGTGGGAGGCAGGGATGATGGGATTGAAGGCTTCCATGCAATCATCCTCTGAGACCTTTCATTACAGATCTTCTGGCGCCAGGCAAAATTGTTTTCCTTGGGCTGATTGAACTTTCTATGGTCTTTGAAATGTGTTTCTGGGAGGATATTGGTTTCTGTTTTATCATTTTGTGTTCTCATTTTTTTATCTGGAGAGCCACCCTGTGATCTTTGGATGAAGGGCGATACACAAATTTAATAAATATTAATAATAGTGGGATAGTTGAATGAGTTTCATGTGAGCAGAGAGTGCTGAGAAGGCGATTGCACAAGGGGTTTTCGGGAGAAAATACTGATTGCAACAGATTGCAACAGGGTGCCTTTGTCCTGCATTTTAAGTTCTCATGACTTTCAGTATTGCAACACTATGATCATAAGAACATATGGAGGGTTTGCTGAATCAGGCCAATGACCCATCCGGTCCACAATCCTGTTCTCACAGTGGCCAACCAGATGCCTGTAGTTCCTGCAGTTTCTAGCTAGTTATTCCTGCAGTTTCTAGCTAGTATTATTCAGAAGAATTATTCCTTCTGACTGTGGAGACAGAGCGTAGTCATCACAGCTAGTAACTACCGTATTTTTCGCACCATTGGACGCACCGGACAATAGGACGCACCTTGTTTTAGAGGGGGGAAAACAAGGGGGAAAAAATCTCCCCCTCTCTGCCCAGCGCCCCTTCCGCGAAGCGGCAGGAGGCGTTGCGCAGAGAGGGGGAGAATTTTCCCCTTTTCTTTCCCCCCTCTAAAACAAGGTGCTGTTTAAGGTGCGTTCAGTTGCCTTCAGGTGGCTACCTCAGAAGCCTGGAGAGGGGTGGGTGTGCAGCGACCCCTCTCCTCTCCAGGCTTCAGGTTCCTTTCGACCTGCTCCTTGGGGCTGGCAGGGGGAAGCCCACCACCAGCCCCAAAGAGCAGGTTGGGGAGAAGCGGAAAGGCGCGCAGCGGAGAGGCTGCTGCCATAGTCGTGCATCACCTCTCCAGCTGGGAGAGGGTTGCGGGGCTACGGCTTC
This sequence comes from Podarcis filfolensis, assembly GCF_964270895.1. Lineage (NCBI taxonomy): Eukaryota > Metazoa > Chordata > Lepidosauria > Squamata > Lacertidae > Podarcis > Podarcis filfolensis. Next base: position 15,333,894 of record NC_139605.1, read on the forward strand.
TTTAGCCCCGCGCGCACTCTCCCGGTTGGAGAGGTGACGCGCGGCTATAGAGGCTCCTGCCATAGCCGCGTGTCACCTCTCCAGCTGGGAGAGGTTCGCGGGGGGCTTCTATAGCCCTGTGCGCGCTCTCCTGGTTGGAGAGGTGACGCGTGGCTATGGCAGGAGCCTCTATAGCCGCGCGTCACCTCTCCAACCGGGAGAGCGCGCGCAGGGCTATAGAAGCCCCCCGCGACCCTCTCCCAGCTGGAGAGGTGACGCGCGGCTATGGCTTCTTCGCTCCATAGGACGCACACACATTTCCCCTCATTTTTGAAGGCGGAAAAGTGCGTCCTATAGAGCGAAAAATACGGTAATTCCCCATAATCTGTGTGGTAGAACACATGACTCATTCCTGTGTCACAAACATGAAAGATGCTTAAGTAAGGTTTTCTTCCGGCAACCTGGGCTTAAAAAGTGCTCAAAAGTGAGATACTCTTTGCCAGCTCTTTTGCCAATGCCCCACTATGGGAAAATATTCCACTGTACAAGATTTTTATTTCAGGGCTATAAGAAGCCCTGTGTGGGAGACGTGCAGGAGGAGTAAGAAGAGATGCTTCACTTGGGCTATCCTGCCCTAAGGTGGGCTTGGACCAGGTGACCTTCAAAGCAGGGGTGGAGGAAGGGGGTGCAGTGGGGGTGGTCCGCCCTGGGTGTCACCACTGAGGGGGGTGACAAAATGCCGGGCGGCACTCACTGCGGGGCCTGCAGCACGCCTGAGCCATGCATCCACCTGCCTCCTCCTCCTCAGTTGTAGGGAAGCTGAGTGGGAGGAGGCAGACAGACTCCTCGGAGGCCCCATGGAGCATCCTGCCCTGGTTTGCCCTGCCCCGTGGACGACTGGCCCTGCCGCTGTGGGCAGCTGGCCCCACCCCTGGGTGCAGGGCACGCGCGCCACCTCAGGCGCCCAATCAGCTTGCTCTGCCGCTGCTTCAGAGTCCTTTCCAGCTCATTCTATGTGGATGGACTTAGTTGCCACTTGGATATTGTAATGTGGGATGAACAGCACTGGCAGACAGACTGCACATGGCAGCAAACTAAGGCTGATGGAATCTCTTGTGGTTCTTCCTGGTTGCAAAACAACGGCCTCATGGTTGCAAAACAACGGCATTATTTTTTTAAAGGCAATTTGTCACATGCCCTTTTTTAGTCTGACCCCCTATCATTGCTATTCCTACCATATATTTATATTTTGATTTTGTTCTGTGAACCGCCCTGAGACCTCCAGGTATAGGACAGTATAGAAATTCAATAAAATAAAATAAAATAAAATCAGAAAGCATGACGGAATGGAAAAGTTCTCAGTGGCTATTTAAAAGCTGGCACAGAAGGTGCTTGCTGGCAGGATTATCACATAGTAAACGGTAAAAGGTAAAGGACCCCTGGACAGTTACGACCAGTCAAAGGCGACTATGGGGTTGCAGCACTCATCTCACTTTTCAGGCAGAGGGAGCTGGCGTTTGTCCACAGACAGCTTTCCAGGTCATGTGGCCAGCAGGACTACACCGCTTCTGGAGCAATGGAACACTGTGACAAAAACCAGATCACACGGAAATGCCATTTACCTTTCTGCTGCAGCAGTACCTATTTATCTACTTGCACGGGTGTACTTTCGAACTGCTAGGTTGGCAGGAGCTGGGACAGAGCAACAGGAGCTCACCCCATCATGGGGATTCAAACTGCCAACCTTCTGATCACCAAACCCAAGGTGCTCAGTGGTTTAGGCCACAGTGCCACCTACGGCACATCGTACTGGGCCAAGGACTCTGAAGTCTCGGTTTCTTGTTTCTGCCAAATAAGCTGTACAAACTCTCCACTACCTTTGCCATTCCCACTGGTGCTCCTTGTTAGGGGGTGAGATGCAAAGCAATGGAATTTAAGCAAAGGAGAAAAACTATGGCGCTGGAGATGCATGAAGTCAAGTCAAATTTATTTGTTTAAAACCGTTAGCGATTGCCAAGCTAGGCAAAAGAGGCCTCTGGTATACAAATCAGCTGGGAAAATATAGCACGGAGGAAAAGGAAAAGGGAAACATTAACATGACGGTATCAGAAATGGCTCCCATCGTGTCCATTATCCTTTTCTCACCAATGGCCAACCAGTTGCATGGGAGCAGGACAGGAATGGGTCCATTGGTGGAACTCCCCTCCAAACAGAACCAAAAAAATATATCTTAGCCATAGACTACATTGCAGGAGGGCAATTTTGGGATGAACAAAGATGTTAAGTTGTGGGTGAACATATCAGACGACACAGCGATTCTTCAAACAGCTCTTGTTTATTCACAGGCCAGAATAGAATTGAACTGAAGGGTTCAGTCAGCCTGCTTATATAGAGCTCCAGTACAACGTAACTGTGACAATTTTCTAAAACTATCCAATCACTGAACGTCACTTTCGATCCCTTACTTGCATAACTATCTACAGTATCAGCCTGGGCCAGAACGTCAGTACATAACGAAAGGTAAACAACCTGACATTAAATCCTGGTGGTTATTATCATTTTTAAATTATTTATTGGGTTTCTTTTTTTAATTCTGCCCTTCTTCCTTAAGGAACCCAGGGTAGCAAGCAAAAAGGTTTTATAACAGTTAATACATTCTGAAAACCATCTCAGTCTTCCATCCAGTGATCTAGGACTTGCCAGGATCAGGAGGCATCAGCTGCCAAATGTCTGGGCATTCTTCAGCCACCATCAAGGTCTCACTCACTTGATCACAGGGTCCATGGTGTTGGGGGAAGGCGCTCTGTTAGGTACTTGGATCCCAAGTCATTTAGGGCTTCATAGGCCTGTGCTAACACCGTTAATCGGGCCCAGTAGTTCACTGGCAGCCAGTGCATACAGGGCCAGTGTCACATTGTCTATGAAAGAATGTCTGTGTACTCGTACCTCTGTTAGGTCAGATTCACACCAATACTTGCATCACCCACACTCTAGCTGATGTCCAGCCTCTTTAATAAGCTAGAGCTCCTCCGTAGAGCAAGGAGCCTCCTGGACTCCCCTTGGCCAGAGAGGTGCTTAGGCATGATTGTATTGACGGTGCTTTCCATCTGAACATTACACAGTGAAACCAGGGAGATATTTTTCTGTGATAACAGGGTAATATTCACACAAATACCTGTCAAGGAGAACAGGTGGAACACCCTCCCATCAGATGCCAAAGCATTCAACAACTATATAAGGTATAGAAGACATCTGAAGGCAGCCCTGTTTAGGGACGTTTTTAATGACTGATGTTTTAATGTATTTTTAATCGTTTGATGGAAACTGGCCAGAGTGGCTGGGGAAACCCAGCCAGATGGGCAGGGTATAAAAATATATTATTCTTATTCTTATTCTTATTCTTATTCTTATTATTACTTCTAATACCCTCTGTAGTGAAAAGTAGATCTAGTGGGGATGACCTGCATCATGCACTGGGTGGATGATGCATTGAGACAGCGCCGTGGTTGTCACGACTGCCATGAAGTCCAGAGCTGGCCTAGCTAAGGCAGCATCAAAATGGATGTCGCCCAGAACTAATGTCCTTGGCTTTTCCAACACCATACCAGGGACCGCCTCTGGCGGCTCAGGGAGGTAGTTGAGCTGTGGCATGGATGGTCTACCAATGAGATCCCAGTCCTGTGTTTGCCTCCCAGCACAAAGTACAAACCACCACAGCCAACTCCCAGCTGGTTTACAGCTGGTCCAAGAAGGGGTGACCCCCGCCTTCCACAGAAAGATCATGTCCACAGCTTGGGAGTTCTTTTAGACTGGTTTTATCGGGGGAGTCAAGGCCCAAGAAAGACCCCTTCAACCCATATTGTCCTGTCTGCTCTCAAAGATCTACACAGAGACCATTCTCATATTCCTGTCACCAAAGACAGTGAGATTGGTGGGAAGAAGAGGAATGTTTTTTTCTGCACAGCTCTGGAACGCCTCACCTGTTGATGTCGGCAAGTCCGGTCGCTGACATGGCTGGGATCCCCCAGGCAACGGGGGACTAAGTCCCCTGCCCCCAAAGTAGAGTAGGTAGCCATGCGGTCCACCGCATCTCTTCCCCACTGTGAAGTGGGGCGGATTTTCCGTTTCACAATGACTTAGTTCTCCCTCTCGCTATTTCTGATTGTGGGTGACAAGAGATATAACAGACTCATCTAGAAACCTTTTAATTGTCACAGCTCGCATACGAAGACAACCACACATTTCCATATATGACTGGTAAGAGAAGCAGAGACGCATAAGCAACATGTGAAAACCCAAGCCTAGTGTAGGAGTCCCGGGGTTTTTTTTTACAGACTAAACCAAAAGACAGAATGATGAAGTTCTCCACTGCCCTTATTCCTTGGGGCAGCCCCTCTTTTTAACCCTTGTCCCTCACTTTCTTTTTTTTAACTGTCCCTGTTTTACATTTGTGATTTTTTAATGACATCATTTAAAAGAATTATTAGCTTAGAGTACGACTCACCAAGAAGTATGGCTAACTTGTTATTTCTTGCCTAACTTCTTGGTGACTCGTCCTCTAAGCTAACAATGGTTTTAAAAGATTTTAAAATTGTTCCCCTTGATCAGATACACAGCCCAACAAGACAACAAGAATCTACTGACAACATACTGGTTAACCTGATCCAAACACCCACCCACACACCCACACCCTGTTACACACAAGGGTATGAGCCTGTGACATGGCTCAGGAACTAAGTATTTATCATTATAAAAGACTGGCAGGATCCCCAGGCAATCCAATTTAAATAAACAACGACAGGAGAAAAACAACATTCAAATTTCTGTTTTAGACCGCCTTTTCTGTGATGTAGGTATGATGTATTTGGGGGGTGGTCTTAGGTTACACCCTTTCTGTGATGTATGTATGATGTTTCTGGGGGTGGTCTTGATCTACATGGTGGCAATTTCAAAAGACTTTATAAGGCCTTGCGTACCATTTTTCTGGGTTCCTCCTCTCCTGCAGGTGAGGGGAGCACCCTGTTGCAACAGATCAATAAAGATCAAGCTTACTAGCTGCTTTGCTTCTCAATATTCTCTTGTTGGCCTCTGTTATTCTCTCTTACCAATAGGGAACCTATGTAAGGACTCTATATGGGCTCTTGGATACCCCATAAGGGAAAAGGGCAATTTTTGTTTACAACACCCTCCCCCTCTTTCCTCCTCTTTTCTTCCTAACCTAACACTGTATGCAACACTAATGTCTCACAACAAATGAAACTGATCTGTAGAAAGTGCAACTTGAAAAAGAGACAATGCACGTATTTTTGTGAACGAAGAAATCTTTCATAAAAAATATATTAAAAGGCTTTTAAAAAAAGATGCCCTCAAAAATGCACCACAGATCATGCATTTAAAGGGGAATTAGACAAATTCGTAGAAGATATAGCTGCAGTGCTTAAAACATGCTTCAATATTTGTTTACATTTCATCAAGCCATGTTGGCGGCTATTACTCCTGTGGGAGAGAATTTCACAATTTAACCAGGCACCATGTGATTTCTTTGGCTTTTCATTGGTTGGCCCCAGTTTCTAGTATTATGAGGAGGGTGGAAAATCTTTCCACTTTCTTCACTCTTTGCCTAATCTTATGCTTTCCCCCCAAATGTAAAACTCTAAAATGTTGTAACATTTCCTCATCGGGCAGTTGCTCCATTCGCTTAAACATTTTGGAAAAAGGACTGCAGATTACGTGTGATCTGGGACAAAGGAGCTGAGCAGCAAGAAGATTGTTATGTCTCTGTACACACAGAAGGAAGGAGAAGTTTTATTTTATGTTAGTTAATCTTAATTAAAGATTTAGCAGGGATTGACAATCTGATAAGTAACCTCCCTTGTTGAAACTGGAAATGTTAACTTAATATACATGCAGGAATCAATTGATGGATAGTTGTCTGAAAAGGAATTAAGTTAAAAAGCAAATATATTGTAATGTAATGTAATAACATCTGCTGATGGATGGCCACACTGACTCCGCCCCAGACACACTGACCAGATGCTTGGAAGTTGTGGCTGGATGGTTTCGTGGGAGCCGATTGAAACTAAATCCTTCGAAGACAGAGGTCCTCTGGCTGGGTCGGGATGGCATGGGGATGAGGGACCAACTCCCTTCTCTTGTGGGGGCCCAATTAGTGCCATTGCCTTCCGTTAAGAGTTTGGGTGTAATCCTTGACGCCTCCCTTTCCATGGAGGCGCAGGTTACAGCAACAGCCAAGGCGACATTTTTCCACCTTTGCCGCATCAAGCAGTTGGTCCCTTACCTTTCCCGCCCCGATCTGGCCACAGTGATCCATGCAATGGTCACCTCCAGGCTTGACTACTGTAATTCGCTCTACGCAGGGCTGCCCTTGAAGCTGTCCCAGAAACTCCAGCGGGTGCAGAATGCTGCAGCGAGGCTCCTCACGGGGTCTCTGCCATGGGAGCATATTCACTCAGTGCTTTTCCATCTGCACTGGCTCCCGGTGGAGTACAGGGTCAGATTTAAGGTGCTGGTTTTGACCTTTAAAGCTCTTCATGGCCTAGGACCCTCGTATCTACAGGACCGCCTCTCCCGGTATGCCCCACGGAGAGCCTCAAGGTCCATAAATAGCAACACCCTAGTGGTCCTGGGCCCTAAGGAAGTTAGATTAGCTTCAACCAGAGCCAGGGCCTTTTCAACACTGGCTCTGGTCTGGTGGAATGCTCTGTCTCATAAGACCAGGGCCCTGCAGGATCTGATTTCTTTCTGCAGGGCCTGTAAGACAGAGTTGTTCCGCCTGGCCTTTGGCTTGGAGCCAATTTGATTCCTTCCCCCTCTTTCTTTTTCCTTTTTCCTTTTTCCTTTCTCCTCCTGTGATGAGGCTGCATTTTAATATTTTAATGTTTCAATATTTTAATGTTGTATTTTAATCTTGTTTTTAAGTTGTATTCATTCAACTTGTTTTTATTATTGCTTGTTAGCCGCCCTGAGCCCGGCCTTGGCTGGGGAGGGCGGGGTATAAATAAAAATTATTATTATTATTATTATTATGTTTGAAGATAAACTAGAAATAATTGGGGAACATGATGCAACACTAAGGAGAACCATTGACACATCCAGGAAGGTGTGCAAGAAGTGAGATTTGGAAAAAAATGACATCTGAAGGCAGCCCTGTTTAGGGAAGTTTTAAATGACTGATGTTTTAATATATTTTAAATTTCTTGTTGGAAGCCACCCAGAGTGGCTGGGGAATAAATAAATAAATAGACAGACCAATTTGTAAAAATTTGAAAATCACTGCAATTTTTTTTTGGCAAAAACCCCAAAAAGTTTTGGCTCTTTTTTGAAGAATTTTTTCTAGATATATAACATCCCTTTTCTAGAGGAGGCATCCAGAACTGTACATATTATTCCAAGTGCACTTGCAGCACATATTTGTACAACTCATTATATAGACCAGGGGTAGTCAACCTTTTTATACGAAAAAGGAGCAATGCTGGAAAGAGTGCTCCAGATGGCTGGAAAGCCAAACAGGATGTTGATGTTTTGGGACTGTACCGTGGGAACAAAGGGACAGTCTATTCTGTGCACTGAGCGCCGGATGTTAGCTCAGAGTGTCATCTGACTTGTACTGGAAGTACATGGGAGGAGTTATTCTCTCTCTGCTGTTGATGTTGAGAGAGTGCAGACACGTTTTCTCTGTACTGCTGGAAAGACAGAAATAAAGGCATGTAAATACATTTCTGTCTGTCTCTCTCCCCTCCCTGGGAATGAGGGGGGAGGAGTGGTTGTGTTCTTCTCACGTGGAGAAGGATCGCCGATAGAGATCTCGTCTTGTCTTGCCGGGAGTCGCTGATGGGGGAGGTCAACAAGGAATTCAAGCCGGGCACCTGGAGAGTGGCCAATTCCTCTGACTAAGGCTTGAATTCCGACAGAGTGGCTGGGGAATAAATAAATAAATAGACAGACCAATTTGTAAAAATTTGAAAATCACTGCAATTTTTTTTTTTGGCAAAAAACCCAAAACGTTTTGGCTCTTTTTTGAAGAATTTTTTCTAGATATATAACATCCCTTTTCTAGAGGAGGCATCCAGAACTGTACATATTATTCCAAGTGCACTTGCAGCACATATTTGTACAACTCATTATATAGACCAGGGGTAGTCAACCTTTTTATACCAAACGCCCACTAATGCATCTTTCTTGAGGGTAAAATTTCCTTACCGCCCACCGGCGCTCGGTGGAAGAAGGATTCAGCTACCACCCACCTAGAATCCTGAATCACTCACTAGTGGGCGGTAGGGACCAGGTTGACAACCCCTGATATAGACTGTTTTATGTCCAGTCCTTTTCCTAATGATCCCTAGCATGGAATTCACTTTTCTCACAGCTTCAGCACACTGGGCTGGCATCGTCATCAAGCTCTCCACCACGAACCCACGGTCTTGTTCCTAGTGAGTCACCACCAGTTCAGACCCCGTTAGCATATTTGTGAAATTAGGATCTTCTGCTTTAGCCTACACTGAATGAGCATTAAAATGGAAAATGCAGTTCGCCCAGTTTTGGATCTCCATAGAATCCCTATTTCTTCTAACCACCCCACCAATTTGGTGTCATCAGCAAAGCTGGCTATCTCCCTGCTCACTCCTAACTCTAAATCACTTTTTAAAAAAGCATGGGTTCCAGTACTAATACTTGGGGGACCTTGGGAGAGATGGTAGGTCAGGCATCGGCAAACTAGGCCCTCCAGATGTTTTGGGACTACAACTCCCATCATCCCTAGCTAACAGGACCAGTGGTCAGGGATGATGGGAATTGTAGTCCCAAAACATCTGGAGGGCCGAGTTTGCCTATGCCTTTGGTAGGTCTTCAGTTTCTGTTTTCTCCCCTCCCACTGTGGAATTGCATCCTTACCTGGTGGGGATGCAGGAGAGGGCCTTCTTGGTGGCTGCTCCCAGACTTTGGAACTCCCTCCCTAGAGAAGCCAGACTAGCTCCCTTCACGTTGTCCTTCTGCTGGCAGGTGAAGACTTTCTTGTTCCAACAGGCTTTGGAAAACATTGCTTCTAATGAAAGGCTGGTGCTGTGCTATTTTAATTTTTATTAACACACACACACACACACACACACACACACACACACAATATATATATATACAGTGCTTTTTTCTGGGGACACACACACACACACACTTGAGGGGGCTAGTGCTATTTTAATTTTTATTAACACACACACACACACACACACACACACACACACACACACAATATATATATATACAGTGCTTTTTTCTGGGGACACACACACACACACACACTTGAGGGGGCTAGCACCCAGCAATGTGGTCATGTCACATGTGCATGCTGCAACATGCTGACATGTCACACACACATGCCACACAACTTGTATGTGTGGTGCGCACCTGATGTGCAAACATCCCCGCAGAATATTGAGGGGCCCCAGTCCCCTCCTTGGCCCCTTGGCCACCCTGATGGTGCCCCTGTGTGTATATATAGATAGATAGTTTTAATCCTATAAGTTCTTAATTGTTTTTAATGATTGCTTTTTCTATGTTTTTAGCAGTTCTTTTTTAAATTATCTATAAGCCACCTTGAGTCCTGTAACACAGAAAGGTAGGGTTTAAATAAACAAACAAATTAATAAAAGCATTGTTTCTCTGCTTTAAAGGAAGAGTTTATTTATATGGCAAGTTTAGCAAACACAAGTTGAACCTTAAACCCTGTGCAGTGTTTAGGAGTTACAGCAGGGCAGCAGCTGTGTTACAAGAATCGAAAGTATCTCTTCCCATCAGTGGCGCCTTGAGGGTTTGGCAGAAAATCAAACAGGGCCAACATGTTGACAACTAGAAAACGAAACAAATGTGGAAAGGCAATCAAAGGCGTAACTCTCTGCTCATTGTTTCAACTTTTTATTGTATTGTATCAGAGCAACCAGCCATCACACAATTTCAGGGAACAATGCCCTGGGATCAGTGCTTTTTTCCTGGGGGTACGCAGGGGTACACATACCTCTAAACATTTTGTGAGCCTAAGTGTGGCCTCATTGAGGAGCAGTATTTCAATATGAGTAGGAAAATGAGGGTATTCCTAAAAAAAAATTGTTTTATAGAAAAAAAGCACTGCCTGGGATCATTGAGTTTCATATCGGACAACAATCAGGAAAACAAAAAAGGCATATGAGGAAAGAAGGAAATGAAATGCAAATGAATATAACAGAAAAGAAGCTTTGCAAATCAATCCTTTATGGCACCTTTTCAAACCTGCTAACATAGTTTTTGAAAATGGGACACACCTGCCATGATAGGACAGGAGGTGCATTACTTTCTAGTAGTTGGGCTTCCTTTTGAATTTTAACAATAACAACAAAACACACGGAAGACTCAGTGCTAGGTCCTATCCAGGGAGAATTGTGAGAATTGTGAGGTTATGATAAAAGTTTCTATATGCTCCCTTACCTGGTTGGACTCTGTCCCAACGCCTCACCAAAGGTTTAGGTGACAGTTCCCCTTTTACAAAGCAAAGCTCTATTTCCCTCAACGGAGCAGGCCGCTTGCCATTCAGAATCCATCAGGAGGAGTCTTGTAAGCATTGCAAAAATCACGCAGTAGAAAAAAGTCTCTTCCTCTTTTGAAACCAAGAGATATCCTTAGAGGGAATTCAGAAGAACAAAGAAGGAGCACAACCCTCGCCTTCACCAGCTTTGCAAACGGACTGCTGCACCCAATTTGGTGCCCAGTATCTAAGAAAGCAATGCAATGGCATCGTTTCTCAGAATAATGAGATCACCTCAGGATCTGCTTGGAAGTTTGGAGACAGAAAAAGTATCAACAGAAAAAGTACCAACAGCTGCCATCTAGTGGGAGGTCTGCAGTATTGTGAAAGGAATACACAACAAGCTGACAATTCGCTAGCAGGCTAAGAAGTTTGGTGTATGAAGACCTGCACAGCTTGGGAAGTGAAGGAGGTGACGGTCCTGTGTGAGTGTCTGGAGGCGGTTGGAGGATGGGTGGCGGCTAACAGATCGAGGTTGAATCCTGACAAGACTGAAGTACTGTTTTGGGGGGACAGGGGGTGGGCGGGTGTGGGGGACTCCCTGGTCCTGAATGGGGTAACTGTGCCCCTGAAGGACCAGGTGCGCAGCCTGGGAGTCATTTTGGACTCACAGCTGTCCATGGAGGCGCAGGTTAATTCTGTGTCCTGAGCGGCTGTCTACCAGCTCCACCTGGTACGCAGGCTAAGACCCTACCTGCCGCGGACTGTCTCGCCAGAGTGGAGCATGCTGTAGTTATCTAGTTATCTAGTTATCTAGTTATCTCCTGCTTGGACTACTGCAATGTGCTACTTTTGAAGGTGACCCGGAAACTGCAATTAATCCAGAATGCAGCAGCTAGACTGGTGACTGGGACTGGCCACCGGGACCACATAACACCGGTCCTGAGAGATCTGCATTGGCTCCCAGTACGTTTCTGAGCACAATTCAAAGTGTTGGTGCTGACCTTTAAAGCCCTAAACGGCCTCGGTCCTGTATACCTGAAAGAGCGTCTCCACCCCCATCGTTCAGCCCGGACACTGAGATCCAGCGCCGAGGGCCTTCTGGCGGTTCCCTCATTGCTAGAAGTGAGGTTACAGGGAACCAGACAGAGAGCCTTCTCAGTAGTGGCGCCCGCCCTGTGGAATGCCCTCCCTTCAGATGTGAAGGAAATAAGCAGCTATCCTATCTTTAAAAGACATCTGAAGGCTTCAGGGAAGTTTTTAATATTTAATGCTGTACAGTGGTGCCCCGCAAGACGAATGCCTCGCTAAACGAAAAACCCGCAAGACGAAAGGGTTTTCCGATTTTTAGCGGCTTCGCAAGACGAATTTCCCTATGGGCTTGTTTTGCAAGACGAAAGCCCATAGGGAAATCTCCGGGGACAGCGGGGAAGCGCAGCGCGCCTTCTCCTCTGTTCCCGGACCTGTCGTGAAGGCTTGCAGTGGGAGGAAGGTTTTCCTCCCCACCGCCAACATTCAGAAGGCTGTTCTGAATGTTGGCGGTGGGGAGGAAAAACCCTCCTCCCACCGCAAGCCCCGGGAACAGAGGAGAAGCGCTGCGCGCCTTCCCCTCTGTTCCCGGACCTGTCCTGAAGGCTTGCGGTGGGAGGAGGGCTTTCCTCCCCACCGCCAACATTCAGAAGGCTGTTCTGAAGGCTGGCGGTGGGGAGAAAAGTCCTTCTCCCCCTGCCAGCCTTCGGAAGAGGTCCGGGGACAGACTGTCCCCGGACCTGGTCTGAAGGCAGTCTCCATAGGAACGCATTAATTGATTTTCAATGCTTTCCTATGGGAAACCGTGCTTCGCAAGACGAAAAACTCGCAAGAAGAAAAAACTTGCGGAACGAATTAATTTCGTCTTGCGAGGCACCACTGTACTGTTTTTAACATTTGATTGGGAGCCGCCCAGAGTGGCTGGGGAAACTCAGCCAGATGGGCGGGGTATAAATAATAAATTATTATTATTATTATTATTATTATTATTATTATTATTATTATTATTATTATTGGATCAGGATACCTGAAAGATAATCTCTCCCCTTATATACCTGTTTGATTGCTGTGCTCTTTAGGCAAGGGCCTCCAGCTGATATCATCTTATTAGGAATCTGCACAATGCAGGAATCGGGTCTTTAGTATTGTGACAGCTACCTTTTTGGAACCCCCTCCCTCTCTGAGTATTTGACAGGTGCTTCCTCTGTTGTCTTTTCAGCTCCTACTGAAGACCTGCCTCTTTCAACAAGTCTTTAAAGACAGAGCTTTCCCAGTCTGCATTGGAATTACTTTTAACACACTTTTAAAGAAGGCTTTAAATATGTGTGTGTGTCCTCCCCCCCCCATTTAATTGCTTTTTGGGAGGAAGGGAGGATATCATAGAATCATACAATTGTAGAGTTGGAAGGGTCCTCGAGGGTCATCTAGTCCAACCCCCTGCAATGCAAGAATCTCAACTAAAGCATCCATGGCAGATGGTCATCCAACCGCTGCTTGAAAACCTCCAAGGAAGCAGAGGCCACAAATTCCCGAAGGAGTCCGTTCTACTTTTGAACAGCTCTTATTGTCAGAAAGTTCTTCCTGATGTTTAGTCAGAATCTCCTTTCTTGTCACTTGAAGCCATTGGTGTGGCGTTCTCAAAGCAATGGAAGGATCTGATAATGAAAATACACACAGAGGCTTGAACCAGCAAGACTCTGGGAAGGGTGCGTATAATAATCCGTCCCTCCACCCTCTGGCCCAGGTCGTTTTATTCACAAAAGAACTTTTTACAGAGTGTTCGTAAGAACCAATCAGATTTCTTCTGAGCATTTCAACAATCCCCACTTAGGGACAAAGTTAAACTACGAAAACTAATTAAGCATGCATACATTCTGGGGTAAATAAAACAGAACTACAAAGGAGTGCATTTGGCAACCCCTGAGGTCATAAGCAATATACATGATAAGAAGGATGGCCAGGAGGACAGCGATCATTATCACCTTCATGTGAGATCTGTTTCCTGGCCCTAAGATTAACAGCCTAAAATTAACATATCAGAAAAGCTACATCAAAGAAACTGCCCACTATCTTTCACAGCTCAGGATGCATCCCTGGCGAAGCAGCTGGCCACTGGGCTGTGTACCTGACTTGTCAAGCAGAGAGAAATGGACAGTAGAGAAAATGGCCAGAGATGCAGAGGGTTGTGGGATTTGATCAGAAATTATTGTCAGTGAATTAAACCCAGTCAACACCATGCTTTCACAGCGGACACAATGGCTTGATGCATATTTTCCTAATAATTCCTCATAGTAATCCCACCTGACCCCACACTCTGGATATTTGCACTCCTACATCTGGTTCGAGTCCTGCCCTCAGGAGCAGGAGTAAACAAGCTTGCAGTCTAAAAGCAACACCAGCGAACACCAGCTATATTTACTGGATTTATTTCTGTTCCGGGCGTAGAATGAATAAGTGACCATGACTGGTAATTTCCTCTCCCACTGAAATTCTCAGGCCTCCCCTCCTCACAAATGTTGGCTACTTGTTGCTCCCTCTCCCTCTTATTTCAACGGAGTAAGTGCTATTTATACCACCTTTGGACTGGGCCAAACTGACTCCAGTTCAGCAAGCCCAATTAACACGCGCACTGGTTCTCTTCCCTCATTGAACTCAGAGATGAAGAACTACGTTAAATGTCAACACTCTCTATGAGGAAACCTATTGGCACACCCACCATCTTGCAAAATGTTCATTTCTCAAATCGCATTGCCTAATCTTCTCCAGACTTTGTTTTGCAAAGCCCAAACCCTCAGAAGGCATGAGAAGGTGAAAGGTGATGGCTGGAACTTGAGCCAAGGAGGAGCAAAGTAAAACCTAGCTCATCACTTTCTGCAGGGAGCCCCAGCATTCGTCGCCAACTCCTTGCAATTCTAACAGAGAATTGCAACAGTCCTCCCATGCTGGTAGGTCTGCTGACGTTGGCATGATGTGACAGTGAAGCTAAGCTAGGCTCTTAGGTACTCTCAGGATCACGGCCGTCTTAACCATACGCATTACTGGTGCGGGGAGCCAGGGTGCCAGGCTCTCAGGGGCGCCTGGCTGAGAGTACGGTGCCGAGATTAGGAGTCCAGGGAAGAGCCTGTTGGAGTGCCACAGGCTGTTCTGCTATGGGCAGCTCTGCTCAACTTCAGGGCGGGGGCGAGCAAGGCACCGAGGTGGCCAGCCGGCTCTGTCCTGCATGCGTGGGAGGGGGAGGGTGGGAGGGAGAGAGAGAGAGAGGCAGTGGTAGGACTCTAGCCCTTTAAGTATGTAAAGCAGCAAAGGGAGGGACTTAGCCTGTCGCTGATTTAACAGGAAGGGGGCGGAGCTGCCCAGTGGAGCATCCAATTGGTTAGGGCGAGGGAAGTACTGGGAGATTCCCGCTGTGATCTGAGGTTGAGGGGTGTGTGTATTGACTTGCCTCACCGAGTAAGTGATTCAACCAGCAAAAACATGCAACCAATACGTCAATAAGTGAGCTGGTCCAATAATAAAACAATGCAAAGGCAAGATTGGTTGGTGGTGCTGATTTGCTTCTTCCCACACCTACCCAAATCCATTTTCCTGCTCTGCTTCATGATCAGGCTGTCCCCAAGGAACCAACATGATGGGAAACACAGACTAAAGTCTCATCTCAGGGAATTGTGGAATCAAGCCCAAACTCATATTTTTCACCATACGAAGCACTTGATCACAGACATGGGAAACAACGTACTTCCTGTGTTAAAATAATTTGCACTGAGGACTAAATGAAAACTTTTTTTTTTGCAAGAGCTTGAAGACTTCGTGAAATACACTTGCTTCATGAAGGGACCAGTGAGACCAGAGTTCAAATCCAGTGACCTTGAGCCAACCGCTCCCTCTCAGCCCAACCTACATCACATTGTTGTTGTAAGAGTTAAAACAGAGGGGGAAACCCTGAGCTCCTTGAGGAAAGGCAAACTATAAATGTAGGAGATAAATAAATAAATCTGCAGTATCTATAGGTAGGGCAAGGAAAAACCTCTGTCTACATTTTTGAAGCTGCAGGCAATATTGAGCTAGCTGGAGCAATAGTCTGGATTGAGATAAGGCAGCTTCCTATCAGTTAGTTGCTTCCATTTACTTCTCCTTTGGATGTTTACTCAGATGTAAGTACTACTTTGTTCAGTGGTGCTTACTCCCATTTAGGCATACAATTGCAGCCCAAATTTATTTAACCAGTCCACTAGTTTTCTACATCTTCCTCCCAGTATTTAATGGTTTAGTGGGTGTCTTATGTGCCACTATATTCATTTATTTGTCATCTATATTTAAAATTTACAGTCAAATCCAGGTTTGGATAATTTATGAGGGCACTTACTATAACGAAAGAGAGATAGGTGATGTTTTCTAATTTACAAGGCCCAAACCACACCTATGCTAAGGGATCTGGCTGCCTATTAGCCACCGCGATAGACATTTAAGGTTACAGTGGTACCTCGGGTTACATACGCTTCAGGTTTCTGACGCTTCAGGTTACAGATTCCGCTAACCCAGAAGTAGTACCTCGGCTTAAGAACTTTACCTCAGGATGAGAACAGAAATTGCGGCGGCAGCAGGAGGCCCTGTTAGCTAAAGTGGTACCTCAGGTTAAGAACAGTTTCAGGTTATGAACGGACCTCCGGAACGAAAAGTACGTAACCAGAGGTACCACTGTACTTTCATATAACCCTCCATAGAGTTACCACGTTACCTAAAAGAATGACTTCCCCTCCATTTCCTGCTCTGAACAATAAATCAACAAGTTAAACCTGATTAGTTTTGACATGGCCTGCCGCTTACACAAAATTCAGAGCAGTACAAAATGTGAAGGATAGCTGTGCTTTGGTTCTCCTGTTGTGCAAATTTGACAGGTTCATTTTTCAGTGTGAACTGAATCACATTTCTCCTCCATCCCTAACTCATGCCATTCAAGTTCACAAATTACCGTACTGGCCTGAATATAAGCCTCACCTTTTTCCCAAATTCTGACAGTGAAAAAAATAAATTGTGGCTTAAATTCGCGACCTTACAAAAATTGACTTTTACGATATCGCGGCTGAAACAGACATACGGTAAAACAGAATGGGTGAGAGTGCCTGCAGAATTTTAAGGGAGCAGCTTATATTAGGTTATTGTTTTTCTTTTCTCCCCACCCCCCTTGAATTTTAAAGGTGCAGCTTATATTTGGGCGTGGCTTATATTCAGGCCAATACAGTATCTTTCACTCTTTCACATATACTTCCTAGGTTCCCTGATGACATGAGAGTACCCCCTGAGTAGCAGACTTTGTGACTGTCATTCTGGTGGTAGTCTTGGGTGAGCATTATTATTTTATTTTATATTTCATTTTTTTATTATTTTTATTTATTTATTTATTATTTAATTTTATTTAATTTAATAAGAGTGCTTGCTCTATCTGTCTGCCTCGGCCAGCTGTCTACTGTTCTGTTGCTATGCTGCAATTTGCATGGCCACCTGCTGGTGGCCATACGAATTGCAGCATGACAACATTCTTACTACTGCTACTACTGCTGCTGCACACATCTCTCTTCCTATAGACAAAAAAATGTAAGGCCGTCATCATGCATTGCAGGATTTGTAAAGCTTTGCCGTGATCCTGGATTTGCATGAAGTCAGGGTGGGGGAGGGGAGCGAAAGAGAAGGTGGCCTGCGCAACACCAGCCGTTTTAAACAAGAGGTTCAGGTACTGCTGGGATGTGGGGAAACTGAGTGAGGAAAGTGGCAATTTTAAACAATGGCAGAGGTTTGAGCAGAATGAGCAGGGGGGGTGACACTTGGAGGGGGTTTAAAACAATGTATGAGCATTTAGAATGAACGTAGGAAAGTGCCTGTCAGTTTCCTACCTGAAACAAAGCAATCATTTTCAGTGCTTTTTTTAATGGGGTACTCAAGGGCACACAGTACCAGCACCTCTTTTTATTTTGGTTTAAAAGTGTGACACTTACTGTAACAACTTCATGGTGAGAACCAGCACTTATTTTTCTAGAAAAAAAAGCACTGGTCCTTTTCAACCGGGATGTCATAGCAGCATAGCCTAATTTAGATACCAGTGTGTAGGGTGGTTATCTTATTCCTCAGTGTGCAAAAAATCACTATAACAGGTGACTCTGTTCCAAAAGACACAGTACTCCTAGCTAAGAACTCTTGATGAATATCCACCAAGCCCAGTTTTTCTCATCCCTTTGCCACTGTAATGAGGATTCACATCCATAAGATGCTGAGACCACAAAGAGAGATGAACAAGAAGAGGAAACATTGCTTGTCTCCTGTACGGTGGTGCTGTCATTGTCATGTGAGGGCTATTTTATGTTGTTATAATACAGTGGACCCGCCGGATATGAATCTCATTTGTTCTGGCGGTCCTTTCACAACCCCAAAAAGTCCGTAGGCAGAGGCGCTGCTTCTGCGCATGTGCGTGTCGTGATAGAGCACTCCTGCGCATGTGCACGTGGCGATACCCAGAAGTATACACTTCCAGGTATGCCGCGTTCACAAACCGAAGTTTACATATCCAGAGGGATATGTAAGCAGAGGTAGAAGAAGAAGAAGAAGAGTTTGGATTTTATGTCCCGCTTTATCACTACCCTAAGGAATCTCAAAGCGGCTAACAATCTCCTTTCCCTTCCTCCCCCACAACAAACACTCTGTGAGGTGAGTGGGGCTGAGAGACTTCAGAGAAGTGTGACTAGCCCAAGGTCACCCAGCAGTTGCATGTGGAGGAGCGGAGATGCGAACCCGGTTCACCAGATTACGAGTCCACTGCTCTTAACCACTACACCACACTGGTACGACTGTATTGTTATCTATTGTTATTTATACATACATACATACATACATACCCTGCCTTTTCCCCTGACAGGGACTCGAGACGGCTTACAGAGAAAAAGAAGAACAGCTAAAAACAAATAAGAAAAACAACAATTTAAAATAAACAAACACACATTGATAGAATTAAAATTACATATATACATATATTTAATCTATTAAAGCCATACAAATGATCACAATAAAAACAGCATGGCACCAGCTCTTTCGTTAGAAGCAGTCAGTTCTCCAGAGCCTGTTGGTAAGAAAGTCTTCACCTGCCAGCGGGAGGACAACAAGGAGGGAGCCAGTCTGGCTTCTCTGGGGAGGGAATTCCAAAGTCTGGGAGCAGCCGTCAAGAAGGTCCTTGAGGTTTTTTTTAGTACGGAGAACAAGATGTCTAAAGGAGAGCGTGTAGCTAATTACGAATGGGGACACATGAAGATACTCAAAGGAGTACAGATTCCTTCTGACACATCCAGTGAAGCTGTGTGCTGCACAGCTCGGGATAGATTTTATTGTCTTGAAGGGCACCACAGCTGCCTTCCTCAGGTTGCATTGCTGGAAATCTGTGGCGGGAAGGAATGAAACAGCAGTCAGTGTATGTATACAGTGGACACTCGGGTTGCGAACATGATCCATGCAGGATGCACATTTGCAACCCGGGTCTGCACATCTGCACATGCATGGGTTGTGATTTGGCACTTCTGTGCATGTGCAAAGCGCGACTTAGTACTTCTGTGCATGCGCCACCACCGAAACCTGGAAGTAACCCGTTCCGGTACTTCTGGGTTTCGGCGGTGCTCAACCCAAAAAAACGCAACCTGAAGCGGCTGTAACCTGAGGTATGACTGTACAGTGGCACCTCGGGTTAAGTACTTAATTTGTTCCGGCGGTCCGTACTTAACCTGAAGCTGTTCTTAACCTGAAGCACCACTTTAGCTAATGGGGCCTTCCGCTGCCGCTGTGCCACCGGAGCACGATTTCTGTTCTCATCCTGAAGCAAAGTTCTTAACCCGAGGTACTATTTCTGGGTTAGTGGAGTCTGTAACCTGAAGCGTATGTAACCTAAAGCGTATGTAACCTGAGGTAGCACTGTACATTGAAATTCCTCAGTATGCCCTGAAGGTCTTGCTGAAGCTAGGCAGGTCAAGGTCTGGTCAATACCTGGACGAATGACTGCCTGGGAACCCCATGTGATGGAGGAATGGCATCTTCCATGATGGAAGAAAGATGGAACAGGAATATAAGAAAATGAAAAGGAATGAAGTGTTGAACAAGGTAACCCCACTGAATTCAACAGGGCTGATGTATCAGGAGGCAATTTTGGACTGGGCTCTTAGTCTTTCAGGTGCTATAAGACTCTTTGCTATATGCTTTATGTAGTAAAAATGAGCAGAGCTGCAATACCTTTAAGAAGTGTACAGTCATACCTTGTGTTACATCTGCTTCATGTTACGTTCTTTCAGGTTATGTCCCACGGCGACCTGGAAGTACCGGAAAGGGTTACTTCTGGGTTTCACTGCTCGCGCATGCGCAGAAGCGCAAAATAACATCATGCGCATGCGCAGAAGTGGCGAATCGCAACCTGCGCATACACAGACACGCTGCTGCGGGTTGTGCTCTTTTCATGTTGTGAACGGGCCTCCGGAACAGACCCCGTTCACAACCAGAAGTACCACTATATAGCCATGGTAACGTCTACAGTTTTCCTT
Source organism: Podarcis filfolensis (assembly GCF_964270895.1). Taxonomy (NCBI): domain Eukaryota; kingdom Metazoa; phylum Chordata; class Lepidosauria; order Squamata; family Lacertidae; genus Podarcis; species Podarcis filfolensis. Next base: position 15,353,973 of record NC_139605.1, read on the forward strand.
ATCGTAGCTTTTCTTGCAAGTTCATCATGCAAAACTATTGATTTGCACAATTTTTCCTACACAGGTGTTTCAGTACTCACAATTTCTCCTGTAACAAAGAGCCGTTGATCCAGATCCATTTCTTCTTTGGCGATGACACGATAAGTCCAATCCATACTAATTTCCAATTTTTCTGGATGAATTCCTATAAAATATGATTTAATTACATAAACACAGTGCTTTTTTCTTTAAAAATGTTTAGGGGTCACTCTCATTTTCCTACTCGTATTGAAATACTGCCCCTCAATGAGGCCAAACTTATATTCACAAAATGTTTAGGGGTATGCATACCCCTGCGTACCCCCCAGAAAAAGCACCCCCAGAAAAAAGGCCAACAGGATATGGACCCCAGGCAAAGATCTTACTGTGTGGTGGATGGGGAGCTGGGGAATAGATCTTAGCACATACACCTGCCCTCATAAGTCCCGAAAGCCCTCACATGCCCATATTATTATTATTTTTTGCAGTGAGGTCTATTGCTTGAGTGAGAAGCATTTAAATTCTTTTGCAGCTGTGGGAAATCCTAGGTCATGGAGCACTAATTAGGGTGAAAGAGCAAACATTCTGTAATAGAGATAAAAGTGTGAAAGAGTAAAAATTCCTTGTCCAGATTGAATATTTTGTACCTTTTCTTCCTGATCATCAATTATTAGTAGGTGAGACTTCTTAGCTATACAGTCTTCCTTGCTCTTCTCCCAAGACTGAATCATTTCAGAATACCAGTAGCATTTATTCTTGTGCAGATGCCACTGCATGGGGCACAGGTGGCAGCTTCCATCCCCTAAGAAGAAAAATTCCCACTGTTTTAAATTTGGATTTATACCTCACACAATCTGTACTTTTCAGGCGAGCCTTTCGCCATTCAGCTTCACGAGCGCTCTTGCAGCAGATCTCTCGCAGCAGTTTGCAGAACGATGTTATTTGCATATTATTGATTGTTAGCTGGAGAATAACAGAAGTCCCGGTGGTTTTAGTCGTAAATGTATGGTATTCTGTCAGTTTCAAAGAACTGAAGCTCAGCAAACAGAATGTGGCCAAAGATATGCACTGGGCAAGCCAAACCTCAGGCTGGGAGTAGGGCTACATATAAGCAGTTGTTCCATTCTCCCTCCCCTCAGTTACTCATTTTCCCCGTGTTAAGTTCAATTCTCTACGTTTTCAAATCAGTTTGTGATTTGCTGCACTATCAGCAGTGGACAGATGGGTGGAGAAGGCCTTTTGCACCAGTCTAGTGACCTCTCCTTCCCTGTTATAAACACTAGGGGGTTAGGATTGCGCCCATTGTGCCTGTGACTCTAGAACAGCAGTTCTCAATCTGTGGGTCCCCAGATGTTGTTGGACTACAACTCCCATCATCCCTGAGCTTTGCTAGCTAGAGGTGGGAGTTGTAGTCCAACAACATCTGGGGACCCACAGGTTGAGAAAGGCTGCTCCAGAACAAATGCAGAGAAACTGAAAACTCATCAAATGAGATTGCGGGAAGTTTATTCTTAGTACAAATGCCAGGTTCCCCCCTTTCCCTCAGTCTAATGCAGAATATAAATCCTTTGGGCAGGAAAAGGTGTTAATCTGTGTACCATGTGTGTTTCAGGGCTGGCCCACCCATGGGGCAAGGTGAGGCAACTGCCTCAGGCAGTCGGATCCATAGGTGCAGCAGATCCAGCATCCAAGGATACATTGCCCACTACTGTTGCAACCATGGTGGCAACAATGACTGTGGCGCCATCATTGGAGGCTGGATTTCATGGCTCCTCAGCGTCACACTGCAATGCCCGCTCGAAAGCTGCCTCTTGACAAATAGGACGCAATGCTAGTATTCCCCGCTGGAAGGAAATGGCAGGGGCTGCCCTCTGGGGTCTTCTAATCTGTACCTGCAGCCAGCGTGATTCAGAGGGTTTGCCTCCCCTCCCCATGATAGCCTTTGATTCCCACTTCACCTCTCAGGTAAGGTTGATTTGTTCCCAAAGTAGATCTTCAAACACCCCTTCTTCCCTGGTAGTGAAGGCGCCATTTTGTGGCTTGCCTCAGGATGGTAAAATGTCTTGGGCCGGCCCTACCAAATGTTAAAATAATAGAAACAATCTCCAGCGCAGTAAGTCCATAACTTACGCACATTTAACATGCTCAGCTTTCTACATGTGGCAAAAAAATAAAATACAGGGGACGGGAGTTCTGAGAAAAGTGACTTTAGCAATCCTAACCACTGTGGAAATCAATGTGCTTTGACTATATGCGATTCCGGCTTTAGGCGTGATCCCCACAATGTAACCCCTGTATCAGTTGTGGGCTTATTGTACTTCAGCTGAAAATTTCTTTCAGGGCTTCATTTTCCAGAGCTGAGCACTAGGTGTCGCTATACATTTAGAATATTAATTTTTTTTTAGTAACGACAGTTTACTTGGAAAGCGTAGCAGAGGCAGATCAAAGGCATAAGCATGTCGCAGTTACTTATGAAATGAATTTACCCGTCTCACACAATTTTTCTTTCAGAGTAGACCTGAAATCCTCTGATGCTTTGCTTCCTTCACATCCTGCAGGGCAGTACTGAGTTGTGTTTGGAGACCATTCAGATGCTTTGACCTGTTTTTCACGATCCTGTGGAGTTTTATTTATAACTGAGGAGGAGAAAGATTTAGGCAGATTTTTTTTTTACTATGTTGTAAGTTTAAAGCTTGATAGTACTGCTGGCTGATGAGCAACCTCCACAGCGCCCTCCACTTTGGGGTCCTTTAGGTGTCTTGAACTACAACTCCCAGCAGCCTCAGCCAGCATGGCCATGATGGGAGTTTTAGTCCAAAAGATAGAGGGCATCTGCTGACTTCCACAGGGATTCGTAAAGATGTTTTGCAAATACCAAGTTGTCCTTCCAAAGTCAGCAAGGGGCCGAGATATTTTATATTTTTATTTATTTTAGAATCATTATGGATAATCCTTTCAAAGCAGCTCTGAGCATATCACCAATGTAAAATAACAATTATTTTTTAAAAAATCACAATAAAGCAAAACAGCATAAAATAAAATTCAAAACTTAAAAGCAATGTTTTTGCCTGTTGTAAGTTTAATTAATTTATAACAGTTTTCCAAAAATCATTATGTTATAGCTAGACCCAAAAAAATATAAAGCACTTTCTGATTTGGTGCTCTGCACCTCCACCATATCTAAACTGTGTTGTTGTATATATCCGCGCGCCGGATTTAGAAGGCGATTGGGCCTGATCCGGCCCCCGGGCTTTAGTTTGCCTACCCATGGATTAAGTGATACAGGTCTCAGGTACCACTGGAATACTAATCTGTATATCTTTATTTTAAATTGGTGCACAGAGTCTGCTATAGGATATGTGGTTGCATCCATGTCTACTTCTTCTGAGACATTTCCCCCCTCAATTCTTTGTCACAATTACATGGATATGAATTCTTAGATATGTCCACGTTCATAATTCTGTTATATATCTTACTAAGAAATTGTTGCTTCTGTTTGTTTATCATGAGGTTTTCAAATTGGTTTATCTCTTTTAAATGGCCATGTTTCCTTAGAAGACCATAGTCAACATCATGGATAGGCAAACTAAGGCCCAGGGGCCAGATTCACCTTCCAAATCCGGCCTGTGGACGGTCCTGGCACTGAAATTTGTGGGTGCCTGGCACCTTCCTGGGGAATTTTGTGGGTGCCCAGGCACCCAGGGCCCCAGGGAAGTTCATTATTAAGTCTTGTGCAAATCTCACGTTATGATACTTACCCCAAACTCCCATCACTATCACTGCTGCCACCAGGACGATGTTTCCAGCCCATCCAACCTGCAGCATAATTCCATGCCAGCGTGGGCACAGTTGGTGTTCTGCAAAAACGCAGGTGAAAAGATTGGGGATAATGTTCCAAGGCACCCCTGTGTTCAGCTTTTAACTCTGCATTGCAGGGCCTTGATGGAGAATTCTGCTATGAAATAGGGACATAAGGAAGTGCCTTGCATCAGCTCAGACTGTTACTCCATCTAGCTCAGTATTGTCTGTCTAGTTATGGCTCTCCAGGGCTTCAGGTAGGGGTCTTATCTGGCCAGAGAATGAACCAGGGGCTCTTTGCCTGCAAGGCATCTCTGCCTCCAATAGCGAACTTAATAGGTGAGAAGGAATGGAGCCAAAATGAGACCACTAAGAACTGGGTGTGCACCTGTGATAATTTATTGAATTGTAGAGGATCAAATGGCTGTTTAGCCCAGCCTCCAACAGTTACCAGTGGATTGAACTGTGCCCAGAATCCTTTAACTCCATGCTAAAATGTACTGTACTCTCTACTGCCTAAACTAGGGCTAGCCCAAGACATTTTGGCACCTGAGGCAAACCAATTTTTCTCACTTTGCCTGATGGTAGAGCCGGCTCTACTTTGCCTCTTCTTTTCCTTCTTTTGCTCATTTAGTGCTGCCCCCACCTTTTCACCCTCCTCCAGAAAGTAGGTCCAGAAAGTAGATACAGGAGTGGGAGTGTGTGTGTGTGTGTGTGTGTGTGTGTGTGTGTGTGTGAGAGAGAGAGAGAGAGAGAGAGAGAGAGAGAGAGAGAGAGAGATTATTCTGCTTCCATCACCATCAATTTAACATCCCCAATAGATGGCACCTTTTGCCAAGTCTTCCTGGAGATTCTAACAAATATAGATGAATTCACAAGAGTGAAAATACTCCCATGCAAATATGTTCGGGTCCCAGTTTGTAGATAATAACAAGTATCTTGAATTGCACATGAAAAAACCACAGGAAGACAAAAATTTGTGTTATGCTCATGCTGATCTGTTCTTGGCAGTGTGTGTGTGTGTGTGTGTGTGTGTGTGTGTGTGTGTGTCATATGAACTTGTATGGTATCAGGTCATCTGTTGAAGAGGTGCAAGTTCTCCAAAGTTCCTGTTCACCAGTCCTTTACATCTAAAGAAAATGCATAAAGTAGCATAATGAAGCATTGCTTCATTTCTTTACATGTGAGACTGTGAACAAAAATTCACTACTGCACCTCATTTCAAATGTGCTGGCCCACCACAAAGGGATTATCCAAAGATTATCCCAGTTCTCTTTGGAATCAACAGGAAATAATGCAGCAAGTCTTTGTCCCATACTTCAGATGCAGAAACACCTCCCTCATCCCCTCCTCCCTTTAGTGGGTACCACTTCAGAAACATGGTGAGAAAGTGTTACGTTCTCTCCCATTTCTTCCTTCAGCTTGTGTAAAGCTGCTCTAAGCGAGGCTGAAAAGGGTAGCATGTTTCCGTAAATTGATTTTGAGCTCCCTGACAGATCTGGCGAGGTCTGGCCCACTTCAAGCTTTTTGAGTTATAATAAAAGCATAAGAAATGATGAACACAAGAAAACAAAAAAAGCACTGAACAAAAATACCCGCTGAACAGAGGACATTTTCCTCATCGTTTTTCTCTTGTGCCGTCAGAATGGATGTATTTTATAATTAATATTTAGGAACTTTTAAAACTTTTCAACATGGCAAAATTTGTATCAGCTAACAAAAATAAAGAAAGAAAAGTATTTTACTAAATCACACCACTTATTCACTTAATTGTACAGATGCGGGTGGCGCTGTGGGTTAAACCACAGAGCCTAGGACTTGCTGATCAGAAGGTTGGCGGTTCGAATCCCCACAACGGGGTGAGCTCCCGTTGCTCGGTCCCTGCTCCTGCCAACATATCAGTTTGAAAGCACATCAAAGTGCAAGTAGATAAATAGGTACCGCTCTGGCGGGAAGGTAAACGGCATTTCTGTGTGCTGCTCTGGTTCGCCAGAAGCGGCTTAGTCATGCTGGCCACACGACCCAGAAGCTGTACGCCAGCTCCCTTCGCCAATAAAGAGAGATGAGCGCCGCAACCCCAGAGTTGGCCACGACTGGACCTAATGGTCAGGGGTCCCTTTACCTTTAAGCTGAGACAGTGCCACATTTTGGTTTGCCGTGCAATAAAAACAACTGGTGAAACTTTGCAATTGCCAAAACATGAATGTGTGCCTGCATTTGAGGCCTGGGCCACATGACCCTCCTGCATCAGCTTTAAATGGTCCTACCCTCGACCCCTACGTCTTGCACAAGCAGTTCAAGATAATTCACTGATAACAGCTCAACATACCTGGCTTCTGAACTGAATCTAAGTTTCTTCCGGGTGGGGAAACTTCAAGTAATTTTATGTCTGCATAGACAACTGCTCCATCCATGCTGAACTGTCACTCTGGAGAGTGGAACTATCTGTGAGTGAAAAACTTTCTTCACACCCACGTAAAACTCACGGAAACTGAGCTGCTCGTGTTATCTTGCTTACATATCAGCTCCCTTCTGTGTGACTGCAGCTAAATGACATCCCTCCTTCCCCAAGTACAGTTGCGGTTATATTCATCTGTGCTTGCAGGAGGAGGAGAAACATTAAAGAAAGTAGCTGCAGTCGAGAAAGACCCGCGGGTGTCTATGGCTTCTGCTGTTGAGGTCAAGAAGGACACTGAAGTTAAAAGCCCACTACCTTCTTTTAAAACCTTTTGTGTGCTTTCATTTCATTAAAGCCAGTTGCTTAAATGCTAGGAGATGGACCTGTGACCCTCCAGACCAGGGGTCAGCAAACTTTTTCAGCAGGGGGCCGGTCCACTGTCCCTCAGACACTTGTGGGGGGCTGGACTATATTTTGGAAAAAAATATGAACGAATTCCTATGCCCCACAAATAACCCAGAGATGCATTTTAAATAAAAGGACACATTCTACTCATGTAAAAACACCAGGCAGGCCCCACAAATAACCCAGAGCTGCATTTTAAACAAAAGGACACATTCTACTCATGTAAAAAAACGCTGACTGCCGGACCGTCCGCAGGCCGGATTGAGAAGGCGATTGGGCCGTATCCGGCCCCCGGGCCTTAGTTTGCTTACCCATGCTCCAGACATTGCAGGGATGCAACTTCAACAATATCTGATTACCGTATTTTTTGCTCTATAAGACGCACCCGACCAGAAGATGCACTAGTTTTAGAGGAGGAGAACAAGAAAAAAATTATTCTCTCCCTCTCTGCTCAGCGCCTCTCCAGCAAAGCGGGAGGAGAAATGGAAGGGGCTCTATGGAAGGGGCTCTGTTTCTCCTGCCGCTTCACTTAAGGGGCGCTGTGCAGATTTCCCTCTCACAGCGCCACTCCAGTGAAGCGAAGCCAGGAGAGCAAGAGGGATCAGTGCGCACCGATCCCTCTTGCTCTCCTGGCTTCAGGGATAGCTGCCCGAAGCCTCCTGAGCGCAGCGGAAGCACTCCTGCTGCGCTCAGGAGGCTTCGCGTTGCTTTTGCTTCAGCGAAAGCTAAGCAGCCTGCATTCACTCCATAGGACGCACACACATTTCCCCTTACTTTTTAGGAGGGGAAAGGTGTGTCTTATAGAGCGAAAAATATGGTATGTGCCATGTAAGCTGGGGCAGCTGGTTTGAGTTGGATTCCAACAGCTTGGGAGGGCCACAAGTTCCCCACTTTGAAACCCGTATATTTGTTTTAATGGCAAAACATGAATGGCAATGGTCAGGCTTTTTTCATTCTTGGTCAGGCTTTGTCCAGGTCAATTTGTTGCCTGAGGTGAAGCAGCAAATGGTACACACACACACACACACACACACACACACACACACCCTGAGGGCACCACTGTGGCAAGGTGCATCTTTCTGAAAGCCAGCCAAATTATATTGGCACCTGAGGCAGAAAATCCCACAAGTACCTCTCCCTGGAAGAAGAAAATAAAATGACGGCAAATTAAATAACTAGCAATTTGCTACCCTTTCTTTCCAGGCAAAAATCAGCTCCTTGAGGTGCCTGGCCCTTGAGTACTATAATTCAGAACAAAAATGAGCTACATTTTCTCAATTAGGGTCACAACCGGAGGCCCACACTTCGGTGGTGTTGCTGTTCCTTTTTATAACAGTTATTTACCGCATTAGAGGCAAATGAGCAGAGGTCCTGCTGCGAATGTTGACAAGTCGCTTCTGAAGCTTTGCAAAGTGTCAAAAAAAAAAAACACATTTTGCGATGCAGTGCAGCACAAATAACTGGTAACTGGTGGGAGCGGATGCGGGGGGTGGGGGTGGGCAATGGAAAAAGCAGACTTCTATGTGCCAAAATCTGCATTTTATTTTATTCTTAAGAATAGTAATGAATTGCTACTTGTATGGTGCAGCGTGCAGTGAAATTATCAAAGTGCCATGAAATTGTGAAATCATAAAATACAGAACAAATGACCAATGTTAAAAAAAATTCAAATCTCTAAAAAAGCTTGCTGAAACAGAAAGGTTTTCAGCAGGTGATGAAATACTGTAATTGTAAGTGGCCAATTGTAGCAGTGTTCCAAAAGACTGGTGCCGCAACACTAAAAGCCTTAGTAGTTCATGTAGACACTAAATGAATAAGATACAGTATATCTGTGGGGAAAATCAAGAGGGCTATTCTAGAGTATCACAGTGATCTGGCCAGTGAATAAAGTACAAGGCAGCCCTCCAGCTAACCTTGTCCTGGCCTTTTAGTTCTTTATACACTAACATGGGGATTCTCAAACGTACTGCTCCCAGGCCCATGAAATGACTGAAAGTGACTGAGGCTCAGCAATCACAAAATGGCGTTGCAGGGACAGAGCTGGTCACAAAATGGCGGCAGATGTAGGCCGAGTTTCACATAACCAGATGAAAATTTCAGACACCACTCCATTGTTGGAAATTGTTAAATTCTTCCTTGTGATAAGGAGTTCTATGCGTAGCTCAGCTTTCCTCAGGTTAAATAGAGGCATTTGCTCTGGAGGGAATGTGATTCAGCCTGCCCATTTTAGGCAGAACTTGCTGATTTAGAAGGATCTGAAATGGAAAAAGGATTTTTATTTTCTATTTCTCGCTTCCTACACCCACATGTCTATCAAAGTATTTTCACTTGTCTCCTGAAATTTCTCCCCCCTTCTCTTTTCACACTTAACTTGTATCTTATTCCCCCACCACACCCAAATTTCTAGTTTCTTCCATCCATCCTCCCTTGTCCTTTTATCTTTATTTCTTCCTCCTGTAACAACTTTCCTCACTTTTCTTCTGTTTCCAGCTGATTTATTGATGATGATTGTTATGTATTGAAGTTCTCACCCTGGCCACCAGGGGGTATTGTGTATATAGTTTTCACTCAGGTCCACTTCAGTTGATTTAGGCGGGAAACCCTGGGGTGTTGTTGTTACAATGTTGACAGCTGGCTGCCTATAAAAGCAGGCCGGCTGAGCTGTTCAGTTCAGTTCAGTTCAGTTCAGTTCAGTTCCAGCTTACTATAAAGAACCACTTGGAGAAATCTCTGTGTCGACTGCTATGTCCACCCACAACTTAATAATGATGATATCAAATATTAACATTTCCCCCTAGTTTTATTCAACATCTCCTCTGGACATTTTTCTTCAGAGGAAGGAGACCTTTCCCCCCATCCCTGACCCTCCACCAACTTCTCTGGCTCCCACCCTCCTTTCCTCAGCATCCAAGGAGTTGCTGGTGCTGGCATTGCTCCAACAAAAAGGCTGTGGGATGGCTAGGAAGTGGAACAGGTTGAGGAGGCACTGAAGGGTAGGCCATGGCACTGTGACACACCTGAAAATGGCCCAAGGTCCACGTGTAGCTTCCAGCCCACCAGAAATGCTGTAATATCTTGAATGAAGTCCTTTAAAGTTACTTCGTGCCTGACAAAAATTAGGAACTTTTCTTTCTTCAGGGAGAAAGAAAAGGTCCTTCGTTCATGTCAACTTTCCTAGAGTTGCTGGTTCTCTCAACTGCCGTCTCACTTTGAGGCTGCCCTAGATTACTCTCTAGGCCTCAATTTCCTGCGGGCAAATGTAGCGTCCAACATGCACTTTGAGAAACAGCCCGTTTCTTCCAGTGCCTGGGTTTGTTTGGTCTGCATGCTTCAGGAAAAGGGAAGCTGGGGGAAGTGAAGTGAAACATCCTTTCGTTGTTATGATGAGGACAGAGGCGTAGAAAAGTAGAAGTGGAGATAAATGATGCCAAAATGAGCAGACTGTCTCCGCTGTGGCAAGTCTCAGGTTGTGGTCCGAGGGACACTTGACAGAGAAACCATGCTAAGGAAGACTGGGTCTGAAAGGAGAACACTTGGGTTGTCTGCACACACCACCTTGAGTTTAACAAGAAATACAAAAATGAAACAAATATGTAGGCCATAAACTAACGACTAGGGCCGCAGCACTACTAGGGACGCATGTGGCGCTGTGGTCTAAACCATCCAGCCTCTTGGGCTTGCAAATCATAAGGTCGGCGGATTGATTTCGCATGGCAGGGTTGTTGCAGGTCTAAAACCTGTTCTTCCTGGATTTTGCCAGTGAGACACAGGAGACGGAGAGGAGAGAGAATCCAGCATTTATTAGTTTGTGCAAACTAACTGATTCAGCAGGATATTTCCCAAAGTCTGATCCCCCGGTGTTGTCCGCTGAGACTTTTTATATGGTTTACACACAATGAATACACACAGAGTCCAATTAAAAGCCCCCCAAACATCTGTAGAGGATAGCTGGCAAAAACCCACTGGATACTTTTTGCCACAGTGCTCTAGCATACTAGAAAGACTGGACCTGTAATCTTGCTTATACAGCCCTATCTGCTAACTATCATTGTGTCTTCGTGGCCTTCGCCTGCATACATTTTGTTGCAATGCTGTTATCAGCAGAGCTGTTTGTTCTTTAATCTTATGTGATCAGGGGGGTAATTGACTTCCACTACCTCAGAGTGAGCTCCCGTTGTTCTGTCCCAGCTCCTGCCAACATAGCAGTTCGAAAGCATACCAGTGCAAGTAGATAAATAGGTACTGCTGTGGCGGGAAGGTAAACAGCGTTTCTGTGCGCTCTGGCACTCGTCACTGTCCTCCATGCACCAGTAGCAGTTTAGTCATGCTGGCCACATGACCCAGAAAAGCTGTCTGTGGACAAACGCAGACTCCCATAGTCATATCCCATAGTCAAATTCGACTCGACTTAACCATCCAGGGGACCTTTACCTTTACCTACTGCTGCAGCATCAGTAAGGAGAAACCCCCCCCCTCTCTCTGCTGTTACTGTTGAAAACGAGGTGACAAGGTTTTGCTTTCCATCTTACTTTCCATGAGTGCTTGTGGGCAATGATTTGTGACTGGGTGGGTTGGGGAGTGAGGATCAAAAGTGTAAAGTCGCTCATATGCCGCAGAGTGATGTGAGAGGAAGAGAGGCAGTGAGTGTGCTGACTCAGGTGAGAGATGGGGTGACTGAGGCGGTTTGGTTAAGTTGGAGATTATCACTGTTGCTCTCACCACAGGTTAGTAATGCTGGTTTGATGACAGAGTTCTCGGTTTGTTTAAAGTAGGCATAGGCAACCTTCGGGCCTCCAGATGTTTTGGACTACAATTCCCATCATCCCTGACCACTGGTCCTGTTAGCTAGGGATCATGGGAGTTGTAGGCCAAAACATCTGGAGGGCCAAAGGTTGCCTATGCCTGGTTTAAAACATCTATCTGACTTGTTTTTTCTGGATTCTGTAATTATTGTCTGCTATTATTATTCTCTGTACATTTTTTTTGTATTTAACCTTGGGAGGTTGCAGACTCTTCTTCTCTGGGGGTTTTCAAGCAGAGGCTGGCTGGTCATCTGCCATGGATGCTTTAGTTGAAATCCCTACATTGCAGGCGATTGGACTAGATGAACCTTAGGGTCCCTTCCAACTCTGCAATTCTAGGATTCGAAGATCATTACCCTAGGATTGAAATCATGGCTGGTGCCAGCAAGGGGCGGGGTCAAGTGCTTCCCCAAACATTATTTTTCTTTCAGGGATCTTAACATGTGAGACACAACTTGCCCATGTAGAAATATACTTTTGCCCTGCTGCACCCTGCCCAAATTTATTTTCTTTTGCCATCACTGACTGAAATATTCAGTGAAGAAGGGTTGTAAATATACACATAAATAACAGGTTCCTGAGAATCCTGAATAGCTGTCTGGGAGGTTGCCAGCTGTACCTCATAATTTACTGCTTTGTGTATATCTCTTTCCAGTCAGACTCCTCTGGGAGCTGGCAACGTTACCTGTGTTCCTAACTGGGGCCATTAGTTCACTCCTGACCCAGAGAAGCAGTAGAATTTCCTCTGGGGAAGCTTCCTGTTGCTTTCCTGAATGTTGCTGTCTGGGGCTTAACAGGGCCAGCCCTCCCATTAGGTAGTGAGGCAGCTGCCTCAGGCTGTTGATTTTGGGCAGGGCTTTTTTCAGCCGGAATTTGCTGGAACTCAGTTCCGGCACCTCTCAGGTGGGCACCATTGCTGTTCTAAGAAAACAAGGGAGGTGTTCATGGTGAGTTCTGGCATCACTCTTTCTGGATTTGGAGCATCATGAAAGAGCAGCAAATCGGCAGTCGTTTAATTTATTAATGCTGCATTTTTAATAACAAGAAAGAGAGAGAGGGAGATGTGCTTGTTGAGGTTTCTGCTAAATATCTTGACTGGCCTTCAGTGTTAGTCACCTTGACTTGAGGGGGCAGTGGCTGGGGGGTTCAAGTGAGGTGCCCCCTGCTCTTCCCAAATTTACGAGGCTTATTTGACTTTTGCTCTGTGCCACGAAAAGCTCATGTTTGGAAAGAAAAATTTATTTGTTTTTAAAAGGCCGCTCTGAGAGCTTGGAGCCAGAAAAGTAAAGAAAAAGGTCTGGGCTGCTCCTGAGACTTGGTATGCAAAAAATCAGCAGGAGCAGTTTTTCAGGGCATGAAGTGCAAACTCTTGCTGATGTCTGCGCACTGAACTTCAGTAGTTGTTTTTTTTTCAAAGGCACAGGGCAGAAGCTTAGTTTAGCAGAATTTTAGTGCTTTAAAAAAGTTAATCTGGTCGCTGTTCATCTGACATGCAGCATCACTGCACACACTTTCCCCTGCAGTTTTTTTCAACAACTGCCAATTTAACTTTCTAGGTTTTTAAAGCACAAGCAAACCTGATGAAAATCATCAGATGCAAACTCAGTAACTTCCCCAGAGAGAGAGCCAACGGAAAACAATGTAGGTGTTGCTTTGGGGTTGTGCATAACCCCTGTCAGCCTTAATCTGTACCAGCAAAGTCAACATCAAAGGAGGTAGGGTTTTTTTTGCTTTTTAACAGCTGAGGCCCCTTACTTGAGTAGGAAAGAGATTGATGATGACAGCAATTAGGGAGAAATTAGTCCCTGCAAAAGAAAGAAACTTAATGTGCAACTACATGAGTGCTTTAAGGCAGAATGGTTTCTTGGGGATTTAGATAGAGTAAGGGAGAGGAAAACAACACGCTCTGTATATGGTAGCAAACCTGACTCTCTGTTGGAGAGGCTTATCTTGAGACTGTGGGTGGTGCAGTAAACTAATTCCTCAGAGTAAAAAACAATTAAATGTGTTTTCTTCCACACTGACTTCTTTATTTCACAAGAGTTAGAAGAATGGAGATGATTCTGGGCTGAATCCAACAAAGCTAGAAGTGCTTAATAATATTTAACCCTATGCATGCCTCCTCAAGTGCAGTTCTCTTTGAGTCCAGCGGTACTCACTCCCAGACAATGTATTACAGGGGTAGGCAACCTAAGGCCCGTGGGCCGGATGTGGCCCAATCGCCTTCTCAATCTGGCCCATGGACGGTCCAGGAATCAGCGTGTTTTTACATGAGTAGGCCTTACTTCTGCTTAGACACCTATAGGATTGTCCTGACCCTCCCTGTCAGATGAAGAAAGTGAACTTCCAACTCCAGTTCTGCCAAAGGCTTTAATTTTTAGGTCAGATAGGTACATAAGGCAAGGCACAGAGTGTAGAAATTAACAGGTACGTGAGAGTTTAAATGCATGGCTGAGCGCGATCTAAAACACTGATCTAACAAGTGACACGCCCCACACCTTCCTTTTGAAGAGTGGGGCAGACAAAGTTATTTGCATGACAGGCAGATGGTGTTCCAGGACTGGGCAAGCAAATGGGCATCCCTCCCTCTGCATCGTCTAAAAGAGGTATGTTCATGCGCCAGCACTGGAGTCTCCCTGTCCATGGTGATGAAATTGAGGCTGGCTCCACTTTACTCTCAGCTGCTTCCCCTAAAGGCGAAGGATTTGGGGTGACAGGAGGAGGTAGACTAGGCATATCTGAAGGTAGAACAGTGGGACATTCCCCTGTTATCCCACTGTTATCCAGATGTCCTAAACTGCTATGCCTGTCCCTGGAATCTGAGATCTCTTGTCTGGAATTTGCCACCTCCACCCTGCAGCCCACTCTGGGATACTCTAGCTCTCTGAGCTCCTCCCACTCTTTTCCAGATCTCACTATCTGCTTCAAGACACCACCACCACTTATTTATTTATACCCCGCCCCTCTGGTTGGGTTTCCCCAGCAACTCTGGGCAGCTCCCAACAGAATATTAAAAACACGATAAAACATCAAGTATTCCAAACTTCCCTAAACAGGGCTGCCTTCAGATGTCTTCTAAAAGTCCTTGACATCTGATGGAAGGGTGTTCCACAGGGCGGGTGCCACTACCGAGAAGGCCTCTGCCTGGTTCCCTGTAACCTCACTTCTCGCAGTGAGGGAACTGCCAGAGGGCCCTCAGAGCTGGACCTCAGCGTCCGGGCATACTGGGCCGAGGACGTTTAGGGCTTTAAAGGTCAGCACCAACACTTTGAATTGTGCTCAGAAACGTACTGGAAGCCAATGTAGGTCTTTTAGGACTGGTGTTATGTGGTCTCGGCGGCCACTCCATGTCACAAGTCTAGCAGCTGCATTATGGATTAGTTGTTTCTGGGTCACCTTCCAAGGTAGCCCCACATAGAGCACATTCATGAGACATGCCCAGGGCTTTTTTCCCCAGCTGGAACTTGCTGGAACTTGGTTCTGGCATCTCTCAGGTGGGCAACATTGCTATTCTAAGAGAACAAGCATTCATGGTGAGTTCCAGCACCCCTTTTTCTATAAAAAAGCACTGCTTATGCTAAGGACTGTAGTGCAACTCTCTTTAATTTCAACAGGACAGTTAAGCTCATGCAGCTGAAGATTTAAATTTGTCTCATGGCCTGTGCATATTATATAAACGGAACCAGTGTAGAATAATTTTTCTCTTTCATTTCATACAGGAACATGTAAAACCAAAATAAAACCAAATAAAACCAAAGCAGGGCACGCTTACAAAGAAGAAATGCTACACATAAAAAATATACGGATAAATTCATAAAGCATTACAGTGGCAGTGGCTTTGGTGGCGGCAGAGAGCGGCTAGCAAGAGCGCTGCACATGTCTGCTGTGGCGGCAATGGAAGGGGGAAAACAAAACATTCCGGGGTCAAATCAGAAGCCGGGATGGCTTCTGTAATTCCCTGAATATCCTGGGAAAATAGGGACACTTGAAAGGTATGCCATTACCCTTCTAAACCCCCTGTAATCAGCAGCCAGCAAAGAACAGGAAGGGCAGGAAAATGCTGAGCACCATGACCTTATGTTTTAAATTATAAAAGCAAAAAGTTATGCGGGGAGGAAAAGTTGCATTTAAGGAAATGTAGTTTGGGCCTTCGATCAATCTGGGCCTTAGGTGCAATTTGAACAATAAAAAACATAACTCATTTTTTTTTCTGGTCTAGCAAAAGCAATCAGTAAGTATGTAGCAATAGGCTTCTGTACATAGATCTGAATCAGGTGATATATATAATCACTGACAAGAGCTCCTCATGGCAAAAGCCCTACTTTTAGTGCCCGGTACTTGGTACTGATCTGAAGATCTGTAAGAGCAGATGGCAATAGAATAGGCTTCCTCAAACTCGGCCCTCCAGATGTTTTTGGCCTACAACTCCCATGATCCCTAGCTAGCAGGACCAGTGGTCAGGGATGATGGGAATTGTAGTCTCAAAACATCTGGAGGGCCGACTTTGAGGAAGCCTGCAATAGACTAATTGCTCATGGCAAGGAGCTAAGGGCACTTGATCACCTTCTTGGAGGCAAGGCAGGCCTGGTTCATACTTCATGCTAAACCGTGGTTTGTAATCTGAACCTGGCCAACAAAATGAATTATTAACCACGAACAAGGTGTATTTGTAAGCCATGGTTTGTTGTTGGTTTATAAACCTTGGTTGATGTTAGCCATTCCTTAGTGTTATGTGAAGTGTTTTTAAAAAATCAAAAAGTTAACAACCATGCTGTTGATGAAAAACTCCTCAGCATTTAGAGTGATCTCAGTAATCCTTATAACAGCCATGTATGATAGGCTAGCAGTATCTTCTTACATGTGCAAGGCTGAGACTGACAGGCCCACCTAAGGACATCTAGTAAGTAATGGATGAGGCGAAAATTTCACTTGGGCCTTCCTGACAGCTTGTACAATTACAGGCCCATCCTATACATGTCTGCTCAGGGAAAAAAATTCCCAATTAGTTGAATGGGATTTAATTCCAGATAGGCGGGTGTAGAATTGCAGCCTTAGTTACTATGCTGAGGCAACGGACTTATGAGCAACACAAATGAAACATTTCCAAATAACTACACTTTTTGCAGAAGGTACATAAGCAATGGTTTGGGATAGGGGCCTTTGTATAATAGCGTGACTGCAATTTTGAAATGGCTACTAGTGTGCAAAGTTATGCATTCAATTTATTTTAAAGGCAGTTATTCCATTTATGCCCCACCTTGTTTCTGTCCTCAAACACAAGGCAGCATACATGTGGCTGCCAGGTGTCCAACATTCAGCCACTAGCCAGTCCCAGATTTAAGTGTTTTTGTTGTGCGTTGCTCTCGCAAACTCATAACTTATGATGGGGATAATTTACTGTTACTCCTGTTTTACAGTTGAGGCTGAGAGGTAGGGACCTAGGCACTCAAGGCTGACGGCGCTTGAATTCCACTCTACATGATCAAAGGCCAATTTAGTTACTAGTACACACTGGCTCCAATCTCTCCCACCCATGACTTGCAAAAATGGTCATTTATGGCAAATTCTGAGAACGACTGCTGGAGAAAAGGAATTCATGTGTTGTTGTCATTTTACTGTGTCTAGTTAGGCTTGATATAAAGTTCCATCTAGTTCTGTCGATCTATCTGCTACCCCTTTTGCTATGGAAGAGAACAAAGAACAGAACTATTGCACAAGAACAAAATCTATCTTAACTCTATCAGACAAGTGTAGTTATCAAAGGGGATGAAAGATGAGTTGCCTCCTCATGATGGCCACCCCCCAATTTGCTCTTTGAATGGAGTGATAAACTGGAAGAAAGTCTTTCTGCAACAGTCCTATGTATTACAGTGATAGATTTCTAAATACCCTGCATTTAGGGCTACATCAAACAAGCAGATTCGCTTCCCCATACAAAAACAAACACAATGATGTTTGAGTCAAGTCCTGAGAAACTGGGTCATCAGAAAGGGTCTAACACAATGGATTCCAGGGCTGTGGTTTTTTGGGTGTACAAGCTGGATTGTAAAGGTTGCCTGATATGAAGATTGGGTAATGTGAAGTCTGGCATGGCATTAGTGAATTTATCCCAATGAATTCAAGAGAACTTAAATCACTTATTCTTCAGTTTATATGGTGTTGTGGACTGGACTGCTTGAGCTTCTAGCTGTATTTTTTGTTTGTTTTTAGTTTCAGGTTTGAAATATAATAAATGCACTATAGGATCTGGAATTTAAAAGGTGAAAAAACAGACAAGTAAACAAGGATAAAACTCCAGAAGTATAGTCACTTACCTTTCCTAACAACAGTAGGAGAAATTCTCCTGACATTCTTCAATTAGTGTGATGGATGCCTGCTTCCTTCACCATCTCCTAACATATTTGAAAGGGAAAAAGAAAAACATGGACAGCATCACTCAGAGGTTGGAGTCAAAGGGACATAGCAGAGGAGGATAAGAGTCAGGCCACTGATCCATCTAGCTCAGTATTATCTACACTGACGGGCAGCAGATCTCCAGGATTTCAGACAGATGTTATCTAGTCAGTATAGACAAAGCTGAGCTAAATGGATCAATGATCTGACTCAACATAAAGTTGCTCCAGATGTTTCAGGCAGATGTGCGGGTACCCTTTCCCATCCCTGCTCAGAGCCATTCTTTCTCCCTCCCATATGGTGCTGGAATGATTGTCCTCACTCTGATTTGGCTTCAAATTTCATCACAATGCCCAATCTCATATGTTACATGGCACTGTCATGAAGTCCATTTAGAGTGAGGGCAATGCTGATGGGAAGTAAAGCTTGCAAGGTCTCCCTGAAAAGATCATGAGAAAGGAGATAGCCCCGTTTGCAGTCTATGAACATGGTGCATTTTCAGCTGAACCCTAATTTCAACATGCAAGAACAAGAGATCAGCCTTCAGATTTGAATTTCTTCAATTGAACCTGGAAGAACTGGCAGTAGATATGTTCAGTGCCTTCTATATATTCACTTTTCTAGAGGAAAAGAAATGCAAAATGGCTTCCTCAAAGCTCCCCAAAGACCAATTCCATTCCAGATGGCACTCCAGTACTGCATTTTATACTTTGTTAAACCTGCCAGATCTTATTCAAGGCTACATGCCCTCAATTCATGAGATCTGTGCCTGGACTCTGTGTAGGCTACAACGGGGGGGGGGGGAGAAAGCCTTATTTATAGGGTTTACAAATACCAAACATGGTACATTTGATCACATCATCTGTAGGCCAGAACTATCACATTCTACAGATTTGTTCTGAAGGTGCACAGAAAGCAATATGTTATGAACATTTAATTAGATTATACCCCGTAAGATGCAAAACAGATTTCACATTGCACCATAGACCACTAGGACGAAAAGTCTGTCCCCTGCCTATCTGTTACTCAGATGTGTAAACGTGTTATGTTTGTGCACCTTGAGAGTGCTAGTGTGGTGTGGTGGTTAAGAGCGGTGGACTTGTAATCTGGTGAACTGGGTTCGCTTCCTCGCTCTTCCACATGCAGCTGCTGGGTGACCTTGGGCTAGTCACACTTCTCTGAAGTCTCTCAGCCCCACTCACCTCACAGAGTGTTTGTTGTGGGGGAGGAAAGGAAAGGAGAATGTTAGCCGCTTTGAGACTCCTTAGGGTAGTGATAAAGCTGGATATCAAATCCAAACTCTTCTTCTTGATTGTTTTCTGGCACAGAGGTTTCCTGCTCCCTGCCTCCAAGAACCAGTTTATGCATTTCAGATTCTGTTATGCCAAGCTGGAGATGGGGTTTGGCACAGTTAAATGCTTCCTCATGTAAACATATAGAAAACTAGCACAATTTCAATCTCTTGGTAATGCTCAATTTCTGTGCTCAGGGTTCTCTCCCTTCCACCTCCACGTGGTAAAGAATTCAAAGACCCATCCTCCACCCTGGAGACTGAAAAGGTGCAGACCAGAAAAAAGTTTTGCCGCTTAATTCTGGGCTCACCCAGGATGGTTTTGTGCTGTGTTTTGCAGGCCCAGGTCTGTGCTGAAGTGTACCGAACCTCCATACACCTCTCTGCCTCCTCTTACCTCCAGCCACTGAAAGATTCACAAAACTACATGCATCTTTCATGTTGTTGGATATCACTGTGATTTGGTATCTCCCAGAATCTTCCGGTTGCACATTGCAGATGACCAGCCAAGCGTTCGTCATGACCGACACTCTCCTCCGATGTTTCGGCAACACCTCATAAAAGAGGTGGCAATAACGTTGCCACCACTTCTGCGGGTTGCTGGTTAGGCTGCATGACCTCATGTTAAGTTTCAGAATGAAGTCTTCCTCCGCTCCTTTGATGTGATGCCACTGGATTTCAACGAAATCCCAGTCAGTCTTTGGGACTTGGACATCAACAGGGATGAATGCCGTTTCATTGACTGCTGCAGTGATGGGGGCCTTTGGCACTTGGATGCAGATGTCAGAAGGTTCACCTGTGTGTAAAAGAAGGAAAACCAACAAGGCTGAAATTGAACTTTCATAGAATCATTGAGTTGCAAGGGGCCATAAGGGTCATCCAGTCCAACCCCCTGCAATGCAGGGTTCTTTTGCCCAACATGGGGTTCAAACCCACAACCCTGAGATTAAGAGTCTCATGATCAACGGACTGAGCTGTCCCTTTCCAGGAATGTCAAATATGGAAGATTTTCAACATGTTAATCTGAATTTTCAAAGTTTGATATTAAAAGTTTAGTGGGTTTGTTTGTTTGTTTTTAAAACAGCATTTTGCCTTATTATGATTAAGGGGAGATTCGGGAAGCTGCCATCATATGCTAATGACGACAGTAGAATTTTCAGAATAAGTCGGTGACAAATTCAGCTCTTGCTGCAACTTCCATCTTGCTTAACCCCCAGTTGTCCTATGAGTCATTAGTTCCTTGAAGATGTGAAAAGGTTAAGAAGATCATGAGGTTTTGGATCAAACTGACCTCACTGAAGAACATAAAATTATAAACAAACCATTCATGTGACCTTGGGCTAACATTTTTACAGGCCGAGGTTGGCTGGATCTAGACACATTAAAAAAAAAACATTTCAGGAAAACGCATTGTAAAGTTCATCATGCGAAATCACATTGCTGAAGGATCGAACTGTAGAGAGCCATCTGGTGTCAGTGTTATAACACATTTATAATGCCCCCCCTTTTAACTAATGTAGCTGAGTCCCTTGTTCTCCCTGAAGAGACATCCTGCTCATTTAAGTATGTTGTTGCAGCAGTGGAAACCCAATGAACAATGCCAGAAACCCGCAATTTTCCAGGCAGACTATGTAGCATTTTTAACATGTTCAACTTCTACAATGTGCTGCACATGGAGCTGCTGTCTTTGAAGAAGCTGCGGAAGTTGCCATTGGTCCAAAATACAGCTGTTAGACTATTGAATGGGATCAAATGAATGAAACATTTTGCCAACTCTTAAACATTTTTTTACTGGCTGCTGGTCACAATTGAAAATGTATGTTGAAATTCTTAATGCTTGATGTTAACGTTGAGTGGCTTCCAGGTCTGGGAGTTGGGAAGCTCACCTTTTCTAAATGGGGTTGCATTCCCTCTGAAGCAGCAAGTGCATTGTTTGGAGGAGCTCCTAGCTTCAGCTTGTCACTGGAGGCTCAGAAGATCTCTATGATGATCAGTACCTATTATCAGCTTAGGCTAGCACTATCCCTTTCCTGGATAACAAGGTATTCGTATCCACCCATCTAGCTTCAAAGTCCGGGCAGGCACAGCCCCTTCTCTTGAGAAGTCTCCATCTCGGTGTGAGTTGCTGGTTTGCAAGCAGGCACTGGGTCTGGGTGGATGCAGCTTCTCCCAGCTCCTGAGGTGGCATCTGGTCCAGGGAAAGAGCACAGGACCTGCCTCCTTGCCCTGATTCCTGATTAGCCATCCTAAGCCACTGCTCAGAGCCTTCCCTAAATTCTGGCAACTCTCCTCATCAGGAGCTGGAAGGAGCTGGAAGTCTCCAAATGGAGACAGGGGTTCCATCTGTTCTTGCCTCATCTTCCTCCTCTTTCTCCAGAGTCTATTATTCTGGGATTGAACCCAAAGGCACTGTCATGACAGCGAGGCAGGTGCCAAACAGGCTAAGAACCTCTTTGGTGGTGGCGGGCGGCTCCACATCTGTGGAACTATCTTCACAGGGATGCACACTTGGCGCCACATCCAGTTTCAGCAAAATAGCCAGTCATCTTAACCTACTTGTGTGGGATGTAATCCACTGAGAGCAGTCAAGTACAACATTCCTTGTTTTGCTAGAGTGGACATGCAAGGGAATGTGTGGTCCAGCTGGTTGAAACCTCCTGTTCCTCCTGGCCTGGAGCATCCTTCCTTGCATGTGACTAACAGGTGGGCGTGACCTTTCCAGACCTGGTAAAAGGGCAAGGCATGCTGCCACACTCTCTCTTTTCCACCTTCCTTTCATCCTGCAAGCTTCCAAGATTGCCAACTGCAGTCACTAGGTCAACCCACAAATGGGGTAGACTTGTTTGAATATTCTTGTAACTTTAAGCCTTAGCCCTGCCTTCAGGGATCACACTGTGCTCTGCCTGAGTAAACTTTCTTTTTATTGCTTATTAATAAGACTGTGGTGTCTTTATTCCTTTAGGATGGATTCAAGGGGTCTTTCCAGGAAAATATTAGAACACATTTCAATCTGGACAAGCCAGATTGAATTGCGTATTGTCTTAAGAAACTCATAAAAGTTTGCATCTAGTTTTCTGCTATGTAAAGGAGAATGCACTCTGCTAAGTAAAGAAACTTGGTAACACAAGTTAGGAAGGATACTAATAAACAATATATCCTCTCCTGCCACCCTGAACATTCCCACAACATACCCAGTTTTTCGCTTTATTCAACACTGCTGTTTTAACAACTTGCCTATATGGAGCGCACAAAGATAGGGAAAGCTGCTCTAAGATTTTGCACATCTGAGCTAGTGGCCGATATCGCCGCATCTCAGGGCAATGAATTTCACAGCGTGAAGAAGAAGTGTGATTAATGTTTGTGTTTTTGAATCAAAGGACTCCTGCATCTGATTCACACCCACCCACCACAGAACTACCGTACTTACGCATACATGAGGCAAAAGCGTCTTTGCATGAATCGTATCTTGGGAGTTTGGAGAGACGTTCCAGCGCACTGCTGTTTGGGTAGTCACATTGTTGTGCGGAGTAGATCACTGGATGTGGCAAGGTCACCTGGCTTCTTTGAGCAGAGCCTTGGGAAGCTTGGAAGACATGGAAGACATTAGAGAACTGATAGCAATTAAGGACAACAGGACAAAAAAACCAATCAACCAACCACAAGAAATAGGCATGCTGTCTTTGTACAAAGTACAGTCCCAATCTTGCCCTACTTAGCTTTTCTATTTTTATTTTTTGCTTCCTACTTCCTGTTAGACTTTCAGTTCAGCAAAATGAAGTTTACCAATAGCTCTTGTGAGTTGCTTATATCTCTATACAGATCACATCTGGGCAAATGGAAAGTGCCTCATTTCCTTAGCAACAAAATATTGCTGTTTTAGAGGTCTGCTCACTTTCTGCGGTGGGCGCTGTTGCAGCCCCACATCCAGGACCTTTAGTGACCCTGCTGGGGGGAGGAGGGATGCCGCCCACGTCATTCTGACTCACCCCACTGCCACGCTCCCGGCTGTCTAAATGGCACTAGCCATTTGGTTTTCGCCTACCTTGTAGCAATCGTCGCAACTTTTCAAGGTTAGGCATTGGGTAAGCCTTTGTTTCAGGGAGGGGAGGTTGTAGCCTCTGCATGCCCCTCCTCAATAAGAGTATCCTGTTAAAGGGATCCGGGGGGCGTGGTTCCTGTCCAAAGCCTGGGCATGGGCTAGGGCCATGGCACGACCCCAACGGGGACCCCATGGGGTGCCCAATTTGATGTATGTCATAGGGCTCCCTCTACTGGTGGTTCACCCTTAGTGTGACTCCCTGCAAACGGGCAAGAGTCAATATATAGCCAGGGGTCACCCAAGCCTAAGCCAAACCGCTCACATCTGTAACCAATAAAGCTGTGGCCTAATTTATCCCATTAACCTAAAATAATTGTGTCCGTGTGTTTATTATCTGAGGGAACTACAGGCCTGGGGCCTTGGCTCGCAATTATTTCTTTATTAAGGATATTAATCTGTCTTGCTTTTCAGTCAATATTGGCTACCAAAGCGGCCTACACTAAAACATCTACATTATAACAAAAAAACCAACAACAAAACATCGTATAAGGAGTAAGTGGAAAGTTTATGACATCCTTTCTGGTCACAGGCAGCTGATAACATTGGCCAGGTTCTTTCCTCCAGAGCATCCTTCCCCAATCTGTTGCTATCCATATGCTTCTGGACCACAACTCCCATCATTTCAGACCTTTGGCCATGCTGGAATTTGGGCTGGTGAAATTTGGAAATCAACAGCACCAGGATGCAGAAGTCTGCTCTAAAGGGAGGGCACTAAAGGAACAGCAGGTGGACTGTGGGGTTGGCAGATGGAATAGAAGCACCCACCCACCCACCCAAATATGAATAATACTCTGCTTCCTGGCATCTGAAACCATCTAGGCCAGGGGGCAGCAACCTTTTTTAGCTGTGGGGCGGTCCACTGTCCCTCAGACCATGTGGTGGGCTGGACTATATTTTTTTGGGGGGGAATGAACGAATTCCTATGCCCCACAAATAACCCAGAGATGGATTTTAAATAAAAGGACACATTCTACTCTTGTAAAAACACGCTGATTGCTGGACCGTCCATGGGCCAGATTGAGAAGGCGATTGGGTCACATCCGGCCCCCGGGCCTTAGGTTGCCTACCCCTGATCTAGGCTTTTCCCTACAGAAAGAAAGTGCAGAAAGCACTCCAGACAGAAACTGTTCTGCAAGGGAGACTGGACAAAGGCAATATCCCTGCAAGAGAGCAAATGCTTGATTTCTGTTCAGCAAATGAATAGGAACTCTGCCTTATTTATTGCATGGAAGCAACAGTATCAATGGCATGAGGAAGTCCTCTTACAAACCAGGATGATCGGAACAGGGATTACTTACCTGGAAGAGCGAGAATGATCAAAGCCAGTGTCAAAGCAACAATTCCTGCCAGCGAAATGCCAAGGCCAATTTTCCACCAGAGAAGATTGGAGGATGGATCTGTGGAATTGAAAGTTCATGGTGAAGACCACTGGCCACTCCCCCCCCCACACCGTTGAGTGTGCACTGCGGCTGTTACTGAGTCTGGTACTAAGCGGCAACCAAGACCACAGAGGAATCCAATGACTTCATCGCTCTGTGGAAGACCACATACCCCTAAACCAGCAGTGGAGATCCACACATGGAAGCGGAATTCCATGTGTTCAGCTGACATCAATGAGGATTTTTAAAAATTTTAATGTAGGGATATGTATCTAAGTGTATCTCAAGCAGCTGCAGGTGTGCAAGTATTTGCTCTGGAGCAACAGTTGAAACTGGACTGGCTTCCTTTTTGTGTCTCAGAGGCTCAAACGTTATTGAGCTTTCTAAAATCACATGTACTCAGAGCCTTTCAACTCCAGGATGCTATTGGGACTCATACTATGGCTTTTGACCTCTCCAATCCTATGGTGAGGGGTTCCCTAAACCAGATGGCTGGGAGGTCACCTGCTTCTGATGGTTACACTTCCTCTGAAGGAGCAAGGTTCGTAGCCTAGCCTGGGAGTACTCCTGCATCCTCTGCTGTTGCTCGAGGCTCAGGTGGCCTCAGTGGCCCAGAGTGTCTTCCTTCAGCTTTGGATGGTGGCCCAGCTATGCCCCTATCTGGACAGGGATAGCCTAACTCCTGTTGTCTATGCTCTGGTAACCTCAAGGTTAGATTACTGCAATGCGTTATACGTAGGGCTGCCTCTGAAGACGGTTCAGAAACTTCAGCCGATGCAGAATTCAGCGGCCAGGCTGTTCACCGGAGCAAGACAGTTCAAGCATATTACACCGTACCTGGTCCGACTGCACTGGCTACCAATAAGTTTCTGGGCCCAATTCAAAGTGCTGGTTTTGACCCATAAAGCCTTAAACAGCTCAGGACCGCAATACATCAAGGACCGCCTCTTTCCATGTGAACCTACCCGGACCCTGAGATCATCTTCTGAGGCCCTCCTTCTTGAAAGGTCCAGAGGGTGGCAACCTGAGAACGGGCCTTCTTTGCGGTGGCTCCCTGTCTGTGGAATGCTCTCCCCAGGGAAGTTCACCTGACGCCTTCATTACACACCCTTAGGCACCAGGCAAAAACATTCCTTTTTAACCAGGCCTTTGGTTGATCTTATTGACATCCAACACCCTTTTAGAATGTGGCTTTTTTTGTGTGGGGGGGTGTTATTGGGTTATTGCTTTTGGTTTGATTTTATATGTTGTGGTCTTGTTGTGAACTGCCTTGAGACCTCCGGGTATAGGGTGGAGTCTAAGTTGAATAAATAAATAAAACAAATAAATATATTGAATCCAGATTCTTAAAAAACCATATCACAAATTATCAAGACCCAGATCTATCCCATCATCAATTTAAAAGAACCCTCCAGTACCACCAGATTTTCAATATCATAACCGAAAAATCTTTTATTTTTTTTAAAAAATGAACTGAATCCTGAAATCTTGTAAAATCTTGACATTTCCTCAGCTTTTCATTTCAGCTCTGTTGCTAACGCTCATGAAATCAAGGTTATATTTACGGAGTCTTTTGTGTTTTGAATTGGGTCTGGTTTCCTGTGTGCCTGTTAATTTGTATTTGCTTCCTGAGCTGTCATTACCATAGTAATATACTTTCATGTGGTAACAATCACTGTGGTAATCCAGGTGATCAGGCACGATTCAGTAAGAACATCATCTGGAAATTCTACATGCTCCAGGCAGTTAGTATCCAAAACGTTTACTCAGGTTAATTAACGGTGGTTTGGAGTGAAAGGGAAAATTCCCGTCTGTGTAAGGCATGGAACAAGCAGAAGTGTGGGCAAGCTGGTTTGTTCCATACCATGGAACCTATCCATGAATCGTTTCAGCCAGGTTGGGGTTACAATTTTCGAGTAGAGGAAAGGAAGCTGTCCTCAGAAAATGTCACAAGCACATCTAGTGCAAAGAGGTCTATTATTTTAATTGCTTACATTCCCCATCATACACCACACACTAAAAAGGAAGGAAGGAAGGAAGGAGTTCAAATCATGCTTTAATGTGTTACTTTTATTGTTGTTAGCCGCTCTGAGCCCGGCTTTGGCTGGGGAGGGTGGGATATAAATAAAATTAATTATTTATTATTATTATTATTATTATTATTATTATTATTATTATTATTATTATTTGCTCCTTGCTCACGCCCTGTATCAATAGGGCCAGAGGAGCCAGTTGTTCATATCTATCACAGCAATGATTCATTTATGTATTTGCCTTAGTGCAGTAACTAGCTGGAACAAAAAAAAGTGGTACTTTAAGGATATTTGGTGTTTAAGGATGCAATGAAACATGACCTGCCCAGAAATGGTGAGGTAGAGGAGGTTCTGGCAAAAAAAAAAAAAGTTTTTAATGTGGTTTGGACAGTTTAAATACAGAAACTGAGCACATTCTATCATTATAAAATCTGTGTACATGCTCTCCCTGACATTGCCTGTCTCTTAAGTGCTTAATAGACACATACATCTATTGTGTCTAATCCCCTGCTCACATTTTCAAATTGCACATTATCAGTTTTCCGGCTGCATAACTTTTGTCCGTAACTCCACATTCTGTGGACAACTGCACACTAAAACACACCTGATTTTAATGATTTTGTTGAAGAAGAAGAAGAAAGAGCCCCACGCACAAAGTTCACTACAAACTCCTTCCAAATCAAGCCTACAGGCTTCCTCTTAAGAAACTTCCTTTTTAGTCACAACCAGCTGCTCTCCTTAAAGAAAAAGGGTGGACATTTCAAAGTCAAGTACCTTTGGTTTTCTGGAGAGGTGGTCTTGGGTAGGCGTCCCGGGTGGCTGGGTCTATAGCCATGTACCCATCTTCATCCTCCATCTTCAGTGTTAGTCGCCAGACGGACAAGACTTCAGAAAAGGGACTCGCAGGTCCTTGAAATTCTTCCTGGCAGCCTGATGCAATTATATGCAATTACAAAACCAACTTCCCAGTTGGTGAAAGTCAGTTTCATTTAGCTGGAATCCATTAGTTAAAACTGGTCTTGGGCAATGCCTGCAGCTGGCCACCAACTGCTAGTTAGCGGATAGAAGGTGTCCTTTGCGACAAGTTTATGGCAGCCGTGATCCTTTCATCCTCATCACCTTCCTGCCTGCTGTAGCGAGCCAAACTCCAGGTGCGCAACAGAGCAGCTGGAGGAGAGATCAGACAACTGGGCTGGAAAGGAAAAGAGAAGGAGAAGCTGTGTGGCTGCAACTCTTGCATAATCAGTAGTTTTAAAGTCACAAAACAAATTTCCAGGCGCTGCTTGAATGGGTCTCCCTCTCTCTCTCTCTCTCTCTCTCTCTCTCTCTCTCTCTCTCTCTGTGTGTGTGTGTGTGTGCGCACACAAATAATAATAATAATAATAATAATAATAATAATAATAATAATAATTTTTTATTTATACCCCGCCCTCCCCAGCCAAGGGCTCAGGGTGGTTAACAAGCAATAATATTGAAACATTAAAATATTGAAATGCAGCCTCATCGCAGGAGGAGAAAGGAAAAAGGAAAGAGGGGGAGGGAATCAAATTGGCTCCAAGCCAAAGGCCAGGCGGAACAACTCTGTCTTACAGGCCCTGTGGAAAGAAATCAGATCCTGCAGGGCCCTGGTCTCATGAGGCAGAGCGTTCCACCAGGCTGGAGCCAGTGTTGAAAAGGCCCTGGCTCTGGTTGAAGCTAACCAACTTCCTTAGGGCCCGGGACCACTAAGGTGTTGCTATTTATGGACCTTGAGGCTCTCCGTGGGGCATACCGGGAGAGGCGGTCCCGCAGGTATGAGGGTCCTAGGCCGTGAAGGGCTTTAAAGGTCAAAAGGAGCACCTTAAATCTGACCCTGTACTTCACCGGGAGCAAGTGCAGCTTGAAAAGCACTGGGTGAATATGCTCCCATGGCAGAGACCCCGTGAGGAGCCTCGCTGCAGCATTCTGCACCCGCTGGAGTTTCTGGGACAGCTTCAAGGGCAGCCCCGCGTACAGCAAATTACAGTAGTCAAGCCTGGAGGTGACCGTCGCATGGATCCCAATTCCTTGCCTTTTGTGATGCTCCCAAGCATTTGGCATTCAGAGCTGCACCCCTTCAAGTGTTGGCAATTCCATTCCTCCTGTGCTGCAGATGTGTGGCATTGTTACATGTCACATGTCTGTTTACATTCCAGCACTGAATATTGGAGTCTTGTGAGCGGAAAGGGAGATACGCTGTTTCCACTTTGTATAGCTATTGCTTTTGCAGTTCTCTCTCCGAGGACGAAAGACAGAGAGAGAAACCATGTTTTCTTTGTTCTGTTACGTTTGATTTAATTTGCAATAAATTGGGACGCGGGTGGCACTGTGGTCTAAACCACTGAGCCTCTTGGGCTTGCCGACCAGAAGGTCGGCAGTTCGAATCCCCACGATGGGGTGAGCTCCCGTTGCTTGGTCCCAGTTCCTGCCAACCTAGCAGTTTGAAA
Source organism: Podarcis filfolensis (assembly GCF_964270895.1). Classification (NCBI taxonomy): domain Eukaryota; kingdom Metazoa; phylum Chordata; class Lepidosauria; order Squamata; family Lacertidae; genus Podarcis; species Podarcis filfolensis. Next base: position 15,383,054 of record NC_139605.1, read on the forward strand.
GCATGCCAAAAAAGTGCAAGTAGATAAATAGGTACCGCTGCGGCGGGAAGGTAAACAGTGTTTACGTGCACTGCTCTGGTTTTGCCAGAAGCAGCTTAGTCCTGCTGGCCACATGACCCGGGAAAACTGTCTGCGGACAAACGCCAGCTCCCTCGGCCTGTAAAGCGAGATGAGCACTGCAACCCCAGAGTCGTCTGCGACTGGACTTAACTGTCAGGGGTCCTTTACCTTTTTTTAGGCTTAGATGTTACTCCTCAAGGCTGAGCTTCTGTTTGGACTCTGCTAGTTTGTGTGCTCATGTCCTTGGATATGGGTCACATTAGTGTGACGGGAGACCGGAGTGATGAATCCCGGGTGACGCTGCGTTTGGGAGGCACCGGCCTCAGCGTTATCACCCAACATCAAGCACAGCTAATCGATGCTGATAAACCTTCCCTGCATAATTTTGTCTAAGCCCCTTTTGAAGCCACCCAAACCGATGGCCGACCTCTACACCTTGCGGGAGTCGATTCCATATACAGTGGTACCTCGGGTTAAGTACTTAATTCGTTCTGGAGGTCTATTCTTAACCTGAAACTGTTCTTAACCTCAAGCACCACTTTAGCTAATGGGGCCTCCTGCTGCCGCCGCGCTGCCGGAGCACGATTTCTGTTCTCATCCTGAAGCAAAGTTCTTAAGCCTAGGACCTTCGTATCTACGGGAGCGCCTCTCCCGGTATGCCCCACGGAGAGCCTCAAGGTCCATAAATAGCAACACCCTAGTGGTCCCGGGCCCTAAGGAAGTTAGATTAGCTTCAACCAGAGCCTTTTCAACACTGGCTCTGGCCTGGTGGAACGCTCTGCCTCATGAGACCAGGGCCCTGCAAGATCTGATTTCTTTCCGCAGGGCCTGTAAGACAGAGTTGTTCCACCTGGCTTTGGCTTGGAGCCATTTTGATTCCCTCCCCCTCTTTCTTTTTTCTTTTTCCTTTCTCCTCCTGTGATGAGGCTGCACTTTAATATTTTAATGTTTCAGTATTTTAATCCTGTTTTTAAGTTGTATTCATTCAACTTGTTTTTATTATTGCTTGTTAGCCGCCCTGAGCCCGGCCTTGGCTGGGGAGGGCGGGGTATAAATAAAAATTATTATTATGATTATTATTAACCTGAGGTAATATTTCTGGGTTAGCGGAGTCTGTAACCTGAAGCGTATGTAACCTGAAGCGTATGTAACCCGAGGTACCAATGTACAACGCATGGAAAGCATTTTCTTTCGGGGAATCCAGCCTTTGAGAACCTGAACGAGCAGCGAATGCTCAATGCTCTGCTGTATATCTCAGCTGGCCTCTTCTGAACCAGCCAAGCAGGTAACAAGGGTGGGGCTTTCCTGGCAGCAGGCGCTGTGCAAGTGCAAAGAGGTAAGTGCCCCAAATGCCTTGGGGAAGGGCTGTGGCTCACTGATAGGGCACCTGCTTTGCACGCAGAAGGTCCCAGGTTTCATTCCTAGCATCTCTAGGTCGGGTTGGAGAGTCAGCACTGAGCTAAATGAGCCAATGGTCTGGCTCTGTGTTAATCGACTTACTATGTCCCTATATGATTCGTGAAAAATCAAGGTTGAGAATTCGGGCCTGGCAACTATTTCACAGGCTGCTTGTTTGGTTTCGCCTTTTTATTCAAATGACGGGAGAAGCCTTTAGGTTGCTTCAGTGTGTGGGTGCACTCCAGGTATCTATTAAAGATGCAGGCCACAAAGAGAAATGGAAAACATAATAATAATAATAATAATAATAATAATAATAATAATAATAATAATAATTTATTATTTATACCCATCCCATCTGGCTGGGTCCCCCCAGCCACTGGGCGGCTTCCAACAAAACACGAAAATACAATAATCTATTAAACGTTAAAAGCTTCCCTAAACAGGGCTGCCTGCAGATGTCTTCTAAAAGTTTGGTAGTTATTTTCATCTTTGACATCTGGTGGTAGGGCGTTCCGCAGGGCGGGCGCCACCACCGAGAAGGCCCTCTGCCTGGTTCCCTGTAACTTGGCTTCTCGCAGTGAGGGAACCGCCAGAAGGCCCTCGGCGCTGGACCTCAGTGTCCAGGCAGAACGATGGGGGTGGAAACGCTCTTATTGGCTCCCTGCTCCAACCTGTTACGTTGGCATACTTTAAAACTGACCTTTTTGCCTCTTTGTGGAAGCTCTCTAGCTCTGGTAGCTTGCAGGGGTGCCAACTTGCCCCCAGGATTGTGGGTGTCTGGATCCCCAACATGCAGGCATGGGTGTGTGACATTGCATGTTTATGTTATAGTGGCTGCTGCCAGCTCCTCTTCCTCCTCCTCACTGCAGCCAGCGAGGCACCCTTTTCCATGGGGAGATGCTCAGACTTGAGTCCCCCCCACCCGAAAACGGTGCCTTGCTCGGTGGTTGTGGAGGGCGAAGCTGAACTGCTACTCTCTCAGAGGCAACGTTGCTGCTGCTTGCTGGCTTTTCTCATTGACTTTGTAGGTGCCCAGTCTTCACAATTATATTATTGTGGGTGCCCAAGCACTCACAGCCCCCTGGAATTGGCTTCTATGGTAGCTTGCAGTGGTGAAGATTACATAATTCACGTGGCAGGTGCATAAGTCTGCACACACACACACACAGGCCAAGGTGAAGGTACAAAACAGACCAAACAGAAGTGTGGGGTGAAAAAGGCCGCACCTTTATTGTCTAGAATGATGTAAGTGGGGTTGGCATTGCAATGGAGCTTTAATAATAATAATAATAATAATAATAATAATAATAATAATAATAATAATTTGTATACCGCACAATACTTGCAGATCTCAGGGTGGCTCACAACATAAAATCACGGTAAAAATGCATAATAAAAACTTCAAAAGAGCAACCCAAGAGTGGTTATTATTATCATTATAAATTCTAAATTATTATTATTAATTAAATTTGTATACCGACCTTCATTCATAGATTTCAGGGCTGTTCATGTTGCCTGAGTTGTTGTTGCCATGGATATTTGCTTACATATGATAGCAATCACTGTTGTTATCCAAGTGATCCTGTATGATTCATCCATTCAGAAAATCCTATCTGGAAATTCTACCTGCTTCAGTCAGTTAGCGTCCAAAATATTTACTCAGGATAATTAACAACAGGGTGGAGAGTAAAGGAAAATCCCATCTGTGCAACTCCACAAGATTTCCTGAATTAAATGAAATTGGATTTTTCTAGCAGGGTGTAGACAGAGAAGAGAAATCAGTGACTTTTTATTTAGGTCATTGAAGTATTGTAAGATAAATGAACTCAGTGTGGATGCATGGTCACCTGCAATAGTCACACATAGGATTCCATTCCATTTGAACACTGTTCCTATTATGTGGAAGCAGGGCTTTTTGTTCAGGGGGAACCCACAGGAACTCAGTTCCGGCACCTCTCAGGTGGGCACCATTGCCATTCTAAGAGAATGAGGGAGATGTTCATGGTGAGTTCTGGTGCCTCTTAACTGTGGAAGCCTACAGGGAAGCAACTAATGAGCATCTAAAGGTGGAGCCAACTTCATATATATATATATATATATATATATATATATATATATATATTACATTTTGGAATATTTGTTTAAACAACCTTAAACCAATGACTTCCCTTCTTCTCTTTCCGTGGTTCAGTTTGCATACCATACACCCCTGCATATTCTATGTAAGCTAAACCATTCAGTATTCCATTGTTACATCCATCAAAACTTATTTACGCTGTTGAATTTATCTTAATGCTGCCAGCATTTTTAAGTATACACAATTTTCACCCATATATTCCATAGGCATATGTGCTTCTCATTCTCTTCCATAGCTGTCAACTTTTCCCTTTTCTTGCAAGGAATCCTATTCGGAATAAGGGAATTTCCCTTAAAAAAAAGGAAACATTGACAGCTATGTTCTCTTCTTCTATATGTTAAATCTGATAGCTGCGCATATTCCACCAGTTTAAGTTGCCATTCTTCCTTGGTTGGAACCTCGCTCATTTTCCATTTTGGGACTAACGAAACACGGGCCGCAGTGGTGGCATACATAAATAAACTTTTTTTGACACCTGGGAATTTCTGCCTGAATTATCCCCAACAGAAAGGACTCTGGTGTTTTTTTGGGGGGAGCAGGCCAGGAGCACAGTCCCACCTTCCAGTAATTTCATGCACCATTTGGGCAGATGAGATTTATGTTTATTTATGTTGCAACATTTACCACCCACCTCTTTGCCCGACAACAGCCCCTCCTTCGAAGATGGTCATTATTAAATGAAAACTTATACGCACTAATAAGATACTTTTCGAAGATGACTTATGAAGGCTGTTGGGGTGAAGGGATGCACCAGTGTTGGGAAAATGTCCTTTTCCTAGGACCTCAGAGCAGACCCAGGAAGTAGGCGATGCCACACTGAAGAACAGATTCCTTTACAAGGGCAGAGGAAACACTGTGTGGCACTTAGAGGCTTGCACACATAGCAGGAGCATCACCCTGGTTATTCATCACACAGAGAAGAAGAAAAATGGTGTTGCAACTTGTTTATTTATTTCATAAAATGTATACACCGCTTGACTGTAAGGAGAAACTTCAGTGCATTTTACAAAGAGTTGTTCAGAGGTGCTTCTGGGGCTCAGATTTTTCTGAACAGATTGTTTCTGAATATAAGGAACTTGCAAGTTTTCCAAGCTCCTGGAAAAGGAAGATTGTAGTCGGAAACATATGCAGAGTCTATGTAACAGCCTTGTCTCAGTAAGGGCTGGAACCTGCCCTCCTAATTCTTTATGTTCTCCATGGCACTTTCCCCTCTGCCTGCACAGTGCTTGCAAAGCTGCGGGGTCCACAGAGTGACCATTTGTGGACGGAAGTTTGTGCTTTCTAGATTCTCTCTGTTATTTTTTTAAAAAACTATTTTCTTTTTTTCTTTTTAAAGTCCTTTCTCTCACTTTCAGCAACTTCGCTTTGGGATTCAAGGCTGTTTCTTTCCTCATAACAGGGACCTTGGGACGTGTTTGTGGTTTGCAAAGAGATCTTATGACAGCGCTGGGAGTCTAGGAACCTCTGGCTTCTATTTTTTTCCTTGGAAGTCAACCCAGTTGGAGGTTTTCAAGTCACCGTTGAGAGCAGACATGGCTAGAAGGAACTGGCTTTTCATCGAGTCATTCTCCATTTCATCAAGCGGCTATGGGGAATTCCCCATCTTCTGACCTCATCCCATCCCCCAGGAAATGATAGCAAGTCAACTGCCTTACTGGGTTATTAGGAATCTAAATTAGATGAGAATTACAAGGAACTTTGCATACTACAATGTATAAATAACAAAGGTGGAGTCCAGCTTATACCCTTGTGCAGAAATAGGGAGCCCATGCCCCTCAGCTGTAGCTGAACTTATAATAAGAATAATAATACAGGCAGCCCTGTATCAGGAGGATTAAACACTTGATGTTTTTATTATGTTTTTAGATATGCCATAAGCCACCCAGAATGGCTTGGGAAACCCAGCCAAATGGGTGAGGTATAAATACAACAACTATTATTATTATTATCCCACCCAGCCACTCTGGGCAGCTTCAACTCCCTGACCATTGGCCAAGTGCCACCTCAGGGCTGATAAAGGGGGCCCGCTTATGCCTTATAAAAAATGAGGAAATGTGTCACCAGACAAAGATGATACTGATTTGCATAAAATTGCATATAGGTGCAAGTTTAGAAATTTAAATTGAAAAAGGTAGGTAAAAAGGTAAAGGACCCCTGGACTAAGGTTAACAGATTTTTTTCAATGAATCTGAGGCCACTTTTCAACTTCAATGGATTTTCTATGGGGACTGATTTGTAAATCTGGGGACTGTCCCCGGGAAATGGGGATGTCTGGTAACCTTACCCTGGACGGTTAAGTCCAGTTAAAGGCGACTATGGGGTTGTGGTGCTCATCTCGCTTTCAGGCCAAGGGAGCCGGCGTTTGTCCACAGACAGCATTCCGGTCATGTGGCCAGCAGGACTAAACTGCTTCTGGCACAACAGGACACCGTGACGGAAGCCAGAGCGCATGGAAACACCGTTTACCTTCCTGCCACAGTGGTACCTATTTATCTACTTGCACTGGTGTGCTTTTCAACTGCTGGTTGGCAGAAGCTGGAACAGAGCAACGGGAGCTCACTCTGTTGTGGGGATTCGAACCGCCAGCCTTCTGATCAGGAAGCCCAAGAGGCTCAGTGGTTTAGACCACAGTGCTACCTGCTCCCCTATTAAATTGAGAAGCATTACACCTTGCTCTAGTGGGGAAGACTGGGAGCAGGTGATCCATGTCCCTGCTCAATCTGCTGTGCAGGTGAGGACTCTGTTGATAGGCTACTTCATGGTCCCTGCTCCTCTTCCTTCTTAGGGCTCTTTCTCCTTCGAACAGACAGCCCTTCAAATAGAGGACGTCTTCAAATAGAAGCCTGTCCTCCATAGACTGATAGGACTTGGAGCCCAACACCTTATGAGGGGCTACAGGCACACCACCCCTAATCTAGATGGAGCATCATTTGTTAGCTATGTATGGAAGCCCACTAGAGCCTTCATACACTTCCTGCTCCCTGTTTGGAACAAGCACTTAGCAGGTCACTAAGTATACCTGGCAGGTTGCAAACACTGTGGAGGCCTGGTGTTGGCACTGGACATGAGTAAGCCTAGCATCTGGGCCCTGGATGGCTTTCAAAGTCATCAAGTAGTTCAAACATTTTGCAGCTTGACCAGTATTCCTGTGCAACTGTATGTTGGGATAAAAACCAGGCATTTATTCAGAATGTCAAACAGAACTTCAAATAGCACTTTTTCTGTGTGGGTCTAGTAGACAAGTAGCCATGCCATGAGTGATACCTCCTTAGTATTTATGAGTCTGTGGTTGAGTGGCTGGGCTATAAAGTATATTCTTGTATGAGAGCCTTCCAGAGCTATAGAGACTGGTTTCAGACCCTAGAAGAGCAACACTGGGGTTCTCCTTTCTCTCATGGATGGACTGTGAGCTCCCCATTCCACCCATAAATCAAGAACCAGGCATGGACCTTTTCCCCAGAGAATTTTGCTTTCGGAAAGGTAAAGAGATGGGCATCAGTATCACCGTCAAAAAATGCTACCAGGCCCTCCGAGTAGTCCAGGGAAACACGGATCCTACTTGGGTGATGGCATAAGGACAAATTTGTCCTAGGATTGTCAGTAATTGACTGGTACTGCCCATCAATACGCTGTACCGCCCAGTACCCCCCCTCTGGTGCAAGGAGAATTGCCCCATTTCTGTTTGCATCCTCCCTCACGATTCCCACACCCCACCAACTGCCCCCTTCCACCACTTCTACTTCCCAGCAAAATTTTCCCGAGTTGATGCCCTGATGACTTAGGACGCTGGCCATCACGTCATATCTCAAGGGACCAGCAGACACATTTTGCTTCATGCCTCTCCATTTCACACTCTTCAGATCTTCGGATACGTAGAGCTGGGGATGAGCTGTGCTTGGATCCAGAGTCAGATTTGCTGTGAAGAAAAGAGCGGAGAGAGGGAAAGGAGTCATAACCCATTGCACGTTGGCTTGCTTTTATCAGCCATTTAAGAAATTATTATTATTATTATTATCAGCCCTCCAGTTAGAGGTCAACATGAATTTACGTTTATCACTCTTAAGCTGCTGGTGGTGGTGGGTGGGGGAGGGAACCCACTTTATTAACAGTCCTGGAAGCAGGTAATAATCAGGTCATAATTAATTCAGATTTTTATGAAAGAGATACTAGGTTCTCTAATATAAAATAAAAGTGGGACATGCAACCATCTGTTTCAGTGTGCAGATGTCCTGTTCTGGGTTGCAATCAGCCAGTCAGTATTCTGTGTCCACTGAGCAAGCAGTGCCAGATTTACGTATAAGCTAAACAAGCTATAACTTAGGGCCCCACTCTCTTGGGGGCCCCAAAGAAAATTAAAGGAAAAAACAACTGGATGTACATTTCCAAAATATAAGATAAAAAAATAAAACCTACATACAGCAACTGTGTTTTGTGTTGTGTAGGCCCCCTATTGGGTCCATAAATTACCATATAGCATATATTCAACACAAAAAACAGTCACAATTTGTCGTTGGCAAAGGACAGCTGGACATATAAAGGGCCCCATCACCTTCAGTAGCTTAGGGCCCATCAAACCTAAATCTGGCCCTGCTCAGGTCTCATTATTTTATTTTTTGTTCCCCTACTTGGAGTTCCCCCAAGCCTGTTGATACTTCCCTCTTGTGCATGGATGGTTTTGTGACATTATGGTGTACATTTGGAGTATGTTATTAGCCTAAAGGATGGTTAAAGGCTATAGTTTATAATGTAAGACAACAGTCATACAGAGAACATATAGTGGGACGGGGTGGGTGGGGCTTCAGTAGTAAAACATTAGGCTTCAAATAACTTGATTTGTTCTCTCCCCTCCCCCTAAGCTTTGAACTCCAGGAGGTCTGACTACCACTACCAATGTTAAGACTAGGGGCTCGTCCATACTGGGATGTTTCTGAATGGAGGAGGGTAGCCTTTTCAGGAAGTCTATTTCAGGTTCACTTAGTTTCTCATTTTCCTAATCATGTTCTGCAAAATCAGTCTGCAAATTTCTTAAAAACGAAACAAGACAAGTCATCGTGAAAATTCAAAAGTGAATTTCTCCTGATATACACATAGTTTTGTGTGCAATTTTGCCTATTCTACACAACTTTGCAAAGCAACTCTCCCTAATATAACACATTTTTCTGTTTGTTTGTTTGTTTGTTTGTTTGTTTGTTTGCTAATGTATGTATTTTTATACACATAACTTTGCAGGAAAACTGCATTGCAAACTTCAGAGAAATGTAAATTTGAAGGACGGCTGTATTTTGGTTTGCATATTGCTTTGGAAAGTTTGCCTTTGAATCCAAACAGAATTCAATTTCTCCTTCACCTCCTAGTGGTGACCAAAACTTTGAACCTGCTTTTTAAAATAATTTTTATTCTGTCATCATGGGCAGCTGCCTCTGCCCTAAATGATATGAATCTCTTCATGCCTTCCCCACTTCGTCCCATTTTGAATTTTGCCCAGAATGCTCTCTCCAACCCAGGGGAATCCAAAACAGGTAAAAAGAAGAAAACTCCTACCTTACATATCTAGGGGATACTAGCCTAATTTCTAATGTTAAGTGGCAATTCAGGGCTGATTCACATTGCCATTTGCCGTGCTGCTTTCTCCCAGGAAAACCTGTGGTGTAGCACAAAATCAGAACTAATGGGAACCGGGTTTTCTTCAGGTTGCTGTTTGTTCTGATTTAGCACTAAAGAGTGGGGGGAGGCAGCAGGGCAGAGGCAGAACTGCTTGGACCCATGGGAAACACAGAAAACCACTTCTTTTCTAGGCAAAGGGCAAGTTGAAGTGTGAGTGAGCCCTCAGTCACCGGAGGAAAACACCTGTAAGAAAAAGCAGAGGGACAAGCCTTGCTTTACTATCAACTTTCAGACTCAGGCTTCTATTCTCTGCATACTTATCTGGTAAGCCATGCTGAACACGGTGGGACTTTTTGAGTAACTATGCATGAAGTTTTGAGTAACTATGCATGAAGTTGCACTGTCAGTGACTTTCAGTAAGTCATGAGGCTACTTTGGGCTCAGTTTAACTTCCACATTTTGTAGAGCTTTTAAACCAACAACAAAGAGAAGCAAATGTGTAGTTCAGGGCTGGGGGTTACCTGTTGTGCGCGTCTTATCCGAGCTGCAAGGGACACATCTTTTCAGGCAACTCCGGATCTGGTTGTGTGGAGGTTTGTTGGCAAAAACGTCCTGAGAAGCTTAGAAAACAGTTCAACTTTAGAGAATTCCCATCTGTTTACAATGTTCGTAATTTGCTCTCATTGAGAGAGTTTTGTCGAAAACTCATTATTGGCGGAATCTGTATTTATTGTTTTTTCTTCTTCTTAATCCTTTATTATTTTATTCACATAATATACATTCTTTACAACAAACAACTCCAAAATAAACAGACAACTCCAAAATAAAATCTTATGTAACAAAACCATAAGTCTCGTGTTTTCATTTACACTGATCTCCTCCCTGATACCTTTACTTGATATTTCTTGCTGCTTTCCTTATAGAATCTTTATGAAAATTTAAATCTCTTAAATCCTATACCAGTCTTTAGCAATTTCAATTAATCCCTTCACCTCCCTCCCCCACAGCCCAGTACTTCCATTCACCCGTGTGTGATCTTCTTTACCTACTATTATTTTTATTATTGTTGCGTTACTCACTTTATTTGTTATTCCATCCTCAATATATTATTATCCTATCTCCTTGCGCCTTTTAAACTTTTGCATTGTATTTATTGTTGCTGCTTTGAGTTGTGGGGTAGAAGAGACAATCCCCCAATGTTTAACAGTAAAAAATTCAACACTAAGGGCTGCACCCAATGTTAGTCAGAGTAGACTTTTTGAAATTAATGCATATGATTTGCTAAGTTCCATTAATTTCAATGGCTCTCCTCTGATTAGAAATCAGTTAGAGACAACCCTAAATTTGATTGGCTTTCCTGTCTATGTGGGGATTAGGGATAAGTTTGCTCCATTTCAGCTTTACTGGCATTCAATCATATTGTTGTATGAGGATGATAACAAAGGAATGAAGAAAGAAAGAAAAATCTGAATTTTGATTTAGTATGTATTTCCCCTGAAACAGACAATTGCTTTTCAAGCATTCCCCTAGAAAATATGCATTATAATAGTAAGGTAAAAGGTAAAGGACCCCTGGACAGTTAAATCCAGTCAAAGGCGACTATGGGGTCACGGAGCTCATCTTACTTTCAGGCCGAGGGAACCAGCGTTTGTCCACAGACAGCTTTCCGGGTCATGTGGCCAGCAGGACTGAACCGCTTCTGGTGCAACGGGACACTGTGACGGATGCCAAAGCGCACAGAAAGGCCTTTTACCTTCCCGCCACAGCGGTACCTATTTATCTACTCACACTGGCATGCTTTAAAACTGCTAGGTTGGCAGGAGCTGGGACAGAGCAATGGGAGCTCATCCTGTCGCAGGGATTTGAACCTCTGACCTTCTGATTGGCAAGCCCAAGAGGCTCAGTGGTTTAGACCACAGCACCACCCACGTCCACAGCACCACCACAAAGATGCACTGCATAATCCAGTTACAGAAAGGTAGCCGTGTTGGTCTGCCATAGTCCAAAAAAAAAAAAAAAAATTTTTCTTTCTTTCTTTTCAGATACCTTGCTTTTTCCTGTAAGACCTATTGCAGTCGTTAAGAGCCGTCAACAGGCTCATCTCAGCTATCTGCCAACCACCCATTCCCACCACCCTTCTGAGTAATACCCCTCCCCACCTTCTCACTATATAGAAGGATCTGGCAACTTCTGTTTCAGTGTATCTGACGAAGTGTGCATGCACACGAAAGCTCATACCAAGAACTAACTTAGTTGGTCTTTAAGGTGCTACTGGAAAGAAAAAAAAATTTTTTTTTTTTTTGACTGCATAATCCAGTTTGAGCCACATAATTGCACCAGGAGGAAATGGATGTGGAACCTTCTGCATTGCTTCAGAAGTTGATGGGTTAGGAAACTGGCAGCACCATGGGTGGTGGTGAGGAAACTGACAACCCCAGAACACTTTAGGTATCTGGGCAATGGGATGAATACTATTTTTGCTCCAAAACAAAACTTCATTTTATTAATATTGGGGGGAAAGCAAGGGAGAGGTGCTTGGTTCCATTTCACATATATATCACAACTGTGTATTCATTGCATGACCCCCCCCCCCAAAAATCCCATCCCACACATAAACCTGAAAGCCTTACCTGGAATCTTCTTACTTGGAAGACTAAGAAAAATAAGAACAAGGACCAGAGCAACATTCCCTGCCAGAGCAATGCTGAAAGCGACTTTCCACCACACATTCGAGGAAGAACCTGTAACATTGAAGTTAGAGACGAAGTCCAGCGTTAGTTGCCTTGCATGAAAAGTGAGCTGAAAGTGGGGTAAAAGTAAAGGTAAAGGTAAAGAGACCCCTGACCATTAGGTCCAGTCATGGCTGACTCTGGGGTTGTGGCGCTCATCTCGCTTTATTGGCCGAGGGAGCCGGCGTACAGCTTCAGGGTCATGTGGCCAGCATGACTAAGCCGCTTCTGGCAAACCAGAGCAGTGCATGGAAATGCCGTTTACCTTCCTGCCGGAGCAGTACCTATTTATCTACTTGCACTTTGACGTGCTTTCGAACTGCTAGGTTGGCAGGAGCAGGGACCGAGCAACGGGAGCCCACCCTGTTGCGGGGATTTGAACCGCCGACCTTCTGATCGGCAAGTCCTAGGCTCTGTTGTTTAACCCACAGCACCACCCGCATCCCATGAAAGTGGGGTGGAGATGGTTATTTGTCATCTGTGAAGTTGGGAGGGAGACAATTTTCTCCTGCTTTTGGAGGGTAGGAATATAACATCGCCCCCTTGCATTTCAAACATTTTTTTAAAAAAATGAGATTCCGACGAAACATCAGGAACAACTTTCTGACAGTAAGAGCTGTTCAACGGTGGAACGGACTCCCTCTGGAGGTTGTGGAATCTCCTTCAATGGAGGCTTTTAAGCAGAGGTTGGATAGCCATCTCTCATGGATGCTTTAGCTGAGAGTCCTGCACTGCAGGGAGTTAGTCTAGAGTACCCTCGGGGTCCCTTTAAGGATAACTATGAAAAATGTTGGATGGAAGTGAAAAAGGATCTAGAAATATGGTCAAACCTGAAGCTATCATTGCTAGGCCGAATTGCTGCGATAAAGATGAATGTATTGCCAAGGATGTTGTTTTTGTTTCAAACATTGCAAATATTAGATAAAATGGAGTGTTTCAAGAAGTGGCAGAGAGATATCTCTAGATTTGTCTGGCAGGGCAAGAAACCTCGAATAAAATTTAAGATATTAACCGATGCTAAGGAAAGAGGTGGTTTGCCCTGCCAGATTTAAAACTTTATTATGAATCAGCCGCTTTTTGCTGGCTGAGAGAATGGATGCTTCTTGAGAACACTGATGTGTTGGATTTAGAAGGTTTTAACAACGTTTTTGGGTGGCATGCATATTTGTGGTATGATAAGGTCAAAGCACATAAAGCTTTTAAAAACCATATTGTCAGAAAAGCACTGTTTAATGTTTGGATAAGATATAAGGATTTGCTTGAAAATAAAACCCCAAGGTGGCTGTCACCAATGGAAGCGAAGGCTCAGAAAAAGCTCAATATGGAGGCCAAATGGCCGAAATATTGGGAAAAAATTTGGAACAAGAGGGAGACAGATTAAAACTGCAGAGTTTTGAAAAATTAAAAAATAGAGTGCGAGATTGGCTTCACTATTATCAAATAATGGAGGCATATAATTTGGATAAAAAAATTGGCTTCCAGGTGGAAAAATCAAAATTGGAAATAGAACTGTTAGATTCCAAAACTAAGAATTTGTCAAGAATGTATAACTTGCTGTTGAAATGGAATACTCAGGATGAAACGGTGAAATCTGCTATGATTAAATGGGCACAAGATGTTGGACACAACATTATGATGGCTGACTGGGAACAGTTATGGACCACAGGTATGAAGTTCACGGCATGCAATGCCTTAAGAGAGAATATAATGAAAATGATATACAGGTGGTACATGACACCAGTTAAGCTTGTGAAAAATTATCATTTGCCCGATAATAAATGTTAGAAATGTAAAGAGACTGAAGGTACATTCTTTCACCTTTGGTGGACATGCCCAAGGATTAAGGCTTTCTGGGAGATGATCTATAATGAAATGAAAAAGGTATTTAAATATACCTTTCTGAAGAAACCAGAGGCCTTTCTCCTGGGCATGGTCGGCCAATTGGTGCCAAAGAAGGACAGAACTTTCTTTATGTATGCTACAACAGCAGCAAGAATACTTATTGCAAAGAATTGGAAGACACAAGATTTACCCACTCTGGAAGAATGGCAGATGAAGGTGATGGACTATATGGAACTGGCGGAAATGACTGGCAGAATCCGAGACCAGGGAGAAGAGTCGGTGGAGGAAGATTGGAAGAAATTCAAAGTTTATTTACAGAAGCATTGTAAGATTAATGAATGTTAGAATGATGTTGGAATGAATTCATGTGATTTTAGCAGAAATGTTACGAAGATTTAGAAAAAACAGACTGTTAATTGGTGAAAAGAGGGAAAGTAAATTTATATTAATATCAAGATAAACTTACAGGACAAAAATTTGAAAAGAGGGAAAGGATTTGCTGAAATGTATAATTGACTTAGAATACAAAAAAGGGAGGTGTGAGGAGGTCGGGGAAATAAGCTAATGAAAGAAAACAAATGGGAAGATTTGCTGTATTTTTTCTTGATTTTTTTTTTGTTTAATGGATTTTATTTTTTTCTTTTTTCTTTTTGATCTTTCTTCTTTCTTTTTTGTATTTCATTTTTTTTTGTTTAAAAGGATGTTTTTCTTGATTTTTCTTTTTGTACCTTTAAAAACTTTAATAAATATTTTATAAAAAAAATAGAGTACCCTCGGGGTCCCTTTCAGCTCCACAATTCTACGAAATGTTTAAATTTTGGTTTTGCAAAGCACCCAGATCACTACGCTGCTGGGTGGGCTGTTTATACATTTAACAAACAAGCGTATCAAGCAAGCAGATGTTGATCCTGACATGCTCTTTGTCCCCCATGTGGTCCGATGGGAGGAAGTGCTCCATAATCAGGAAGAAGAAAAAGATGGAAAGCAGTAGTTTTGACACCCACCTGCAACTTCCCCCAACAAAGGTATTTGCCTGAAGACATAAGGAAATTAAGCTGTGTGCTATTACCGTATTTTTTGCTCTATAAGACTCACTTCTTCCCTCCTAAAAAGTAAGGGGAAATGTGTGTGCGTCTTATGGAGCGAATGCAGGTGGCGCAGCTATCCCAGAAGCCAGAACAGCAAGAGGGATCGCTGCTTTCGCTGCACAGTGATCCCTCTTGCTGTTCTGGCTTCTGGGATTCAGAATATTTTTTTTCTTGTTTTCCTCCTCCAAAAACTAGGTGCGTCTTATGGTCTGGTGTGTCTTATAGAGCAAAAAATACGCTATATGTTTTAAAAGCATATGAGGTGTAAACTAGACATTTCCACCACTCTTCAGTTGCTACACTATTAGGAACTAACTACTCAAGAACTCCTACTTTGAACAGTTGTGCAAGCTGGCACAGGTTACTTGGGGGATAAGCCCCATTGATTTGAGACCCTTGTTGGAAATAATGAAATAATCATGTCATTTGGTGGGACTGAGCCATGAATCATTTGAGGTGGAAAAGGAAATTTCTAAATGAGCAGGAGGCAAGTATATCTCAGAAAGACATCTCTCACACAAGTGGCAGCAAAGGTTGATCTACTTCAGGGATAGCCAATGAGATGCCACCCAGATGTTGTTGGACTACAATGCCCATTATCCCTGACTACTGATGTTGCTGGCTGGGGCTCATGGGAATTGTAGTCCGGCAACAACTGATGGACAGCTCCAATTTCTTATTAAATTGCCACCAAAGACGCAGAAACCTGACCAAAGCCAACATCCTATTGTCCACAGAAACCTTATTTGCATGCAGACTGGTTGCCCTTTTTTAAAAAACAAAAATAAAGGAGGAAGAAGTTAAAGAAGCAATGATTAAATGGTCAAAGGACTTTGGTTATACCATTCAGATGAACGCGTGGGAAAATTATGGACTAAAGACCTCAAGTTTAAAGGGGGGGGGGAACTGGATGTACATTTCCAAAATATAAGATTAGAAAACAAATAAAATAAAACCTACACACAGCAACAGTGTTTTGTGTTGTCTAAAAAGTAAAGGTAAAGGACCCCTGACAGTTAAGTCCAGTTGCAGACGACTCTGGGGTTGCGGTGTATAGCATATATTCAACACAACAATCAGTGACAGTTTGTTGTTGACAAAGGACAGCTGGACATAGAAAGGGCCCCATTACCTACAGTAGCTTAGGGCCTCATCAAACCTAAATCTGGCCCTGCGACACCACCTCATTGGAAGAAAGGTGTGCTCTAAATGCAACAAACCAACAGGCAAACAAATAAATCCCATTACGACCAAGTGAACTAGTTAGTCACAATTAAAGCCCTGTTGTAAATGCCATTTTTTGCTAGATGAGATGAAGACACACTCAAAACGTTGCCACACACACATATCAAATGCAACGCACATTCCACATTTTAACATTTAAGAGGTGTGTGTGAGAATCCAATGGAAGAAGTTCATAACAACACTTCCTAAATCTTGTTTACAAGTGATGGTTAAGTTACTGCAACCGCTGCCCTGCTTTTTTGCTTTATTTGTAAAGGTAAACTGAGAGGTTTTCCCCCCAAACAATACCTTTGGTGCACTTGGGAAGTGGTGTGGTGCGCTGTTGCTGGCTTTTCGGATCTATTTGCATATATCCATCTTCATCTTCCATCTTTCCAAGCCCTTGTTAGCTGCCGGCGCAACACTCTTTAAATAAGGAATTGGCAGTTCCTCAAGGTTCAGAAAACAGCTGGCCTGTGCAATTATGGAAAGTTACACAACCAGGCTTGCGGTTTGCCAGTTTCATTCAGCTGGAGTCTGACAAGTTTATTTCTTAGTTAAAACTTCCTGTGGGCATCGGACGTCTCTGGGCCCAAATCTGGCCTGCAGGTTCCATCTGCTTCTCCTTCCTGATCTGCTCTGGCGGAGCAGGAATTGAAGTGTGCATCACAGCAGTTGGGGAAGAAGTCAGATGACTGGATTGGGAAAGGGACTGGAGGGAGGGAGAAGCTGCGGCACCTGTACTTCCTGCTACTGATACAGAACACATGTCCAAGTTGTGAACATGCAACACGACACTGTTGGTGACGGAGCGGTCCTTGATCATGTCAGCTGCTGTACTTCCCTTTGGATATCCCTCCTTTGCAGTGACTCAAGCAACTGCAGCTACAGACTTCAGATCCTTCACCCATACAGATTATGGGCTTATCCACACTTACTTTGCCTCCAGTTTTTCCAGGCATGGTCCATGCTTCAAAGGTCTATGTCCAAGCACCTTTCCTGCCCCCCGCCCGCCCACCAGAGCTTTTCCCATAAAAACCTGCTCTCTAAAACTCAATTCGAATAAATGTCAATTTATACAGAAAGAAAAGACAGTGGAAGAAGACTGGAATTTAGATGCTATTACTATCCTAGCTGATGTGATGTTTGGAAGTGAGAGCTGGACCATAAAGAAGGCTGATCGACGAAGAATTGATGCTTTTGAATTCTGGTGTTGGAGGAGACTCTTGAGAGTCCCGTGGACTGCAAGAAGATCAAACCTCTCCATTCTGAAGGAAATCAGCCCTGAGTGCTCACTGGAAGGACAGATCCTGAAGCTGAGGCTCCAATATTTGGCCACCTCATGAGAAGAGAAGACTCCCTGGAAAAGACCCTGGTGCTGGGAAAGATGGAGGGCACAAGGAGAAGGGGACGACAGAGGACGAGATGGTTGTTCTCGAAGCTACCAGTGTTCTCGAAGCTACCAACATAAGTTTGACCAAACTGCGGGAGGCAGTGGAAGACAGGAGTGCCTGGCATGCTCTGGTCCATGGGGTCACGAAGAGTCAGACACGACTAAATGGCTAAACAACAACAACAGAGTTGGAAGGGATCCCGAGGGTCATCTAGTCCAACCCCCTGCAATGCAGGATTGTCAGCTAAAGCATCCATGACAGATGGCCATCCAGTCTCTGCTCATAAACCTCCAAAGAGGTTTGCACCCTCCTAGACTGTTTTTGGCTGGCTCAAATGTATCCTTGAACTACAATAATATTTCTTGCTCCACCCACTTTTACCCCTAGCCCCACCCACCTGTCAGGAACGAGCCAGCTCCAAGTGGAACTTTACAGCCAGCTGCAGAATACGGGAAGGAACAGAGAGGTTTAGATTTGATGCAGGCTGAGCAGAGGCCAGAGCTGCCAGCACCAACTCCCTCTGATCTTGGATGGCCGGTTACCAAGGGAACAGCTGAGAGCAGGCTGGAAGACAGGATCATGGCAATGAAAATAATAAATTGAGTTGTGGCAATAACACAACCCTGTATGCACCTGATCCCACTGTGAATGGTTCACTTTGAGAGCCATTGTTATCTGCGACTGTTGCTGTCATATTACCATGGAGGAGCTGAAGGGTGTTCACAAATTTATCTGGGCAGCCAATTTTCAGAAGGATGGATGGGGCAACTTTTGTGGCATGGAATTCCATTATGCATTCTAGGCATTGTGGAGGAATCCAGCACTGGGAAACTTAGCTGTATAGTGAATGCTCAGAGCGCTTCTGCATGAGTGAGCAGGCCCCTTCTGAACCAGCCAAGCAGGTAACAAGGGTGTGGTTGAGTTGGGTGGCTGCCTGCCTAACTGCGATTTCCTGGTAGTGCAAATGGAGGTGTGACTAGCTTAATACCAGGATCGTAAATTTTCACGGTCTGGTTCGTCGATTCATCCTTTAAACATTGCAAGATTGTAGCAGCCAACACCAAGACTTTCTTCCTCCACTCTCCCTTTATTTGGATACAATAAATTCATAGACTGCAAACACCCTCCCATCAGATATCAAGGAGATAAACAACTACTTGACATTCAGAAGACATCTGAAGGCAGCCCTGTTCAGGGAAGTTTTTAATGTGTGACATTTTAATGTATTTTTAATCTTTGTTGGAAGCCGCCCAGAGTGGCTGGGGAAATCCATCCAGATGGGTGGGGTACAAATAGTAAAGTATTATTATTATTTTTGTTGTTTTGTTGTTGTTGTTGTTGTTGTTGTTGTTGTTGTTATCTTATTCTAGGCTGCATCCACAGAAGTATAGTGTCCCAATCAAGGGAAGTCATAGTACCACTCTATTCTGCCTTGGTCAGACCACACCTGGAATGCTGTGTCCAATTCTGGGCACCACAATTTAAGAAGGATGTTGACAAGCTGGAACGTGTGCAGAGGAGGGCAACCCAGATGATCAAGGGTCTGGAAACTAAGCCTTACGGGGAACGCTTGAAGGAGCTGGGTATGTTTAGCCTGGAAAAGAGGAGACTGAGAGGAGATAGGATAGCCATCTTCAAATATTTCAAGGGCTGTCACATGGAAGATGGAGCAAGATTGTTTTCTCCTGCTTTGGAGAGACCCGAACCAATGGCTTCAAGGGACAAGAAAGGAGATTCCGATTAAACATGCAGAAAAACTTTCTGACAGGAAGAGCTGTTTGACAGCGGAACGGTCTCCCTCAGGAGGTGGTGTCCTCTCCTTCCTCAGAGGTTTTTAAGCAGAGGTTGAGGTTGGAGGGCCACCTGTCATGGCTGCTTTAGCTGAGATTACTGCAATGCGGGGAGTTGGACGTGATGACCCCTGGGTCCCTTCCAACTCTAAAGGATGCTATCTTCCTATTTGCTTGCCAGAGCAAGAACATGAGAAGAGCCTGGTTGGATCAGCCCCAAAGTCCATCTATTTCAGCATCCTGTTCTCACAGTGGACAACCAAATGCTGATGGGCAAGTCCCAAGCAGGACCTGAGAGCAAACACACTTGCCCTGGTGATCCCCAGCCATTCATGCCTCTGACCATGGAGAGAACATAGCTATGGCTATCCATGAATTTGTCCAATCTCCTTCCCTCTGCCTCGCCAGAGTGGTGCATGCTCTGGTTATCTGCCGCTTGGACTACTGCAATGCGCTCTATATGGGGCTACCTTTGAAGGTGACCCGGAAACTACAACTAATCCAGAATGCAGCAGCTAGACTGGTGACTGGGAGCAGCTGCCGAGACCATATAACGCTGGTCCTGAAAGACCTACATTGGCTCCCGGTACGTTTCTGAGCACAATTCAAAGTGTTTGTGCTGACCTTTAAAGCCCTAAACAGCCTCGGTCCAGTATATCTGAAGGAGCATCTCCACCCCCATCGTTCTACCCAGACACTGAGGTCCAGCGCCGAGGGCCTTCTGGCAGTTCCCTCCCTGTGAGAAGCCAAGTTACAGGGAACCAGGCAGAGGGCCTTCTCGGTAGTGGCACCCAACCTGTGGAACGCCCTCCCACCAGATGTCAAAGAGAACAACAACTACCAGACTTTCAGAAGACATCTGAAGGCAGCCCTGTTTAGGGAAGCTTTTAATGTTTGATGCATTACGGTATTTTAATATTTTGTTGGAAGCCACCCAGTGTGGCTGGGGAAGCCCAGCCAGATGGGCGGGGTATAAATAATACATCATCATCATCATTATTATTATTATTATTATTATTATTGTTATTGTTATTGTTATTATGGCCATTCTTTATTTCTGTAATCCACCCACCAAGAAACCTGTGTGTTTTTCCTAAAGAAGTAGGCAGATGTGGATAATAGCTGGATTTTATATTTTGGAAAACGGGAGCCCGGCCATTGTGTGTTTCATCTTACCAACAGTCCATGGGGCAACAGGAAAACCCCACAGAATCTCATTTGAATGTCTGCTTCGACTCCCACACAAGACTCCATAACATCAGCCAACACCAAGGCTTTCTTCCTCCCCTCCCCCTTTATTTAGATACAATAAATTCATAGACTGCGAACACAAATAGTTTCAGAGAGGTGTGCCTATTAAAAACAAGACAGTGTTGCAAACAACAGAGATGGAAATCACAAATCTTATGAAGAGTTCTTGGGGAAATTGAAAACTTGCATGCTGTTTTGTGGCATTTGGGTTTGCCTGGTAAAGGAATTACCGTCATGTCAGTTTAGGGATATGATGGGCGTTCCTGTATGAGAGCTCTCCAGGCCATATACTCCAGGCTTTGTACACACTAAACCATGGGTAGGCAAATTAAGGCCCGGGGGCCGGATCCAGCCCAATCACCTTCTAAATCTGGCCCGCAAACGGTCCAGGAATCAGCGTGTTTTTACATGAGTAGAATGTGTCCTTTTATTTAAAATTTATCTCTGAGGTATTTGTGGTACATAGGAATTCGTTCATTCTTATTTTTTTCAAAATATAGTCTGCCCCCCCCACAAGATCTGAGGGACAGCGGACTGACCCCCTGCTGAAAAAGTTTGCTGACCCCTGTAACTAAACCTTTAAAGCACATCAGAGAATTCCAAGGACAGCAGGTCACCCCTCACAGATACAATTCCTTGCATGATGTTAAAAGATGAGAGTGCCCATAATTCTTTGAAGGCAACGCGTTCTGAATGTGATTTAAAGGTATAGTGTCCACAGAGCCAGAGAGCAGTTTGAGGCCCTTGAACAGCAGGGTCAAGAGACTCTGATAGCATCAAGACAGTGGTTCATAAACTCCCCTCCCCCCACCCCCCATGGACAGTAAGAGCAGTTCGGCAGTGGGACAAACTTCCTTGAAAAGTGGTGGACTCTCCTTCATTGGAGATTTGTAAACCTCCATCTGTCATGGGTGTTTTAGTTGCAATTGCTGCATTGCAGAGGATTGGACTAAATGACCCCTGGGGTCATTTCCAACTCTACAGTTCTATTATTCTATGACACCTTGAAAAGTGCTGAGGGTCTTGGCTGGCCACCTACTAGTTTTTCTGCCTCTTGTGGTAATTGCAAGTCCATAGAATTCAAATCGCAATACAACACAGCATAAACAGCGACCATTTTGCTTGGGGCTTCCGTTCCCAGCCCCCCCCCCACGCAAAAGTGCGTCCCATCCCATTATACCCCACCCCTGTTCTGCCCCACCCTGCCCCCATGACACCCCCGTTCTGCCCTCTTCCAGGTCCAAAAGGACTCACACGTCGGCAACCATGCATCAGTTGGACACGCCCAAAATAGTCACCGCCTGTACAGTATAAGAAATAAAAGAAGCTATAATCAACAGGACCGTTTGATGTGGTGGATGTTCCGCCCGCCGTCTTCAACCACAAATCCAGATAAATGCTATGGACCATCTGAATGAAGATCATGGACCACAGCTTGGTAACTTTTGATTAAGATGCTCCTTTCTCTCACGGATGGACTGTGAGCTCCCCATTCCATCCCTCAATCAAGAACCAGGCATGGACCTTTTCCCCAGAGAATTTTGCTTTCGGAAAGGTAAAGAGATGGGCATCAGTATCACCGTCAAAAAATGCTACCAGGCCCTCCGAGTAGTCCAGGGAAACACGGATCCTACTCGGGGGATGGCACAAGGACAAATTAGTCCTAGGATTGGCAGTAATTGACTGGTACTGCCCATCAATACGCTGTACCCCCCAGTACCCCCCCTCTGGTGCAAGGAGAATTTTCCCATTTCTGTTTGCAGACTCCCTCACGATTCCCACACCCCACCAACTGCCCCCTTCCACCACTTCTACTTCCCAGCAAAATTTCCCCGAGTTGATGCCCTGGTGGCTTAGGATGCTGTCCAACAAGTCGTATCTCAGAGAGCTACTGTTCACACTTTGTTTCATGTATCTCCATTTCACACTCTTCAGGTTTTCTGATACGTAGAGCTGGGGATGAGCTGTGCTTGGATCCAGAGTCAAATTGGCTGTGAAGAGGAAAAAGAGATCACAACCTGTTATTCAGTCCCTAGAACCAAAGATTAAAAATGAGGTTCTTTAATTTGCCATTGCCGAAGAATTGATGCTTTTGAATTATGGTGCTGGAGGAGACTCTTGAGAGTCCCATGGACTGCAAAGAAGATCAAACCTATCCATTCTGAAGGAAATCAGCCCTGAGTGCTCACTGGAAGGACAGATCCTGAAGCTGAGGCTCCAATACTTTGGCCACCTCATGAGAAGAGAGGACTCCCTGGAAAAGACCCTGACGTTGGGAAAGATGGAGGGCACAAGGAGAAGGGGACGACAGAGGATGAGATGGTTGGATAGTGTTTTCGAAGCTACCAGCATTAGTTTGACCAAACTGCAGGAGGCAGTGGAAGATAGGAGTGCCTGGCATGCTCTGGTCCATGGGGTCACGAAGAGTCGGACACGACTAAACGACTAAACAACAACAAAATTTGCCCCAGTGGGTAAAAAGATGGTGACCAAGCAAGAGGAAATATGTTTGGAAAGACTATTTTTAATAAGCAGAAGATCAACTAATGCATGTCAGAACTTTTCCAGACCTCCTTTTCTATTGTACGTTCATGATTAGTTGTTCTCATGGTAGTATTGGCTATGCCATTTTGCTTTCAATGTTTGACTTACAAAAGTTTTGTTGCTGAATCCCCCTGTAAAAACAAACAAAGCCACCAATCTCAGAGGAGCCCTCAGTTTATAAGAAGATATAAGTACAGTAGTGTCAAAAAATAAAAATCAACGGCACCTGATACATAAGTGAATCTTGGGGATGGGAGACATAAAGAACAGCATTATATTCAAATGATGATTACATGGGAAAACAACATAGAATATGAATATGCAGCTTAACTATCACACTAGTCGCTTATAGTAGCTGGGGCAACCCAGGGTGGGCTATAAGATAATAATAATGATAATGATAATGATAACGATAATGATAATGGTGATAATAATAATAATAATAATAATAATAATAATAATAATAATACTCAGAGGAACAGAATGCAGATTAACTTTTACAAGCAATTATTATGGCATGCGGATTCCCTCTGCCCCCAAACTGAGTTCAGTAAAAGTGGGTAGATAGAAACTTTACCTTTTTTTACATAAAAGTAAAACACCAGGGATCAAATGCGGCCCTCCAGGACTCTCTATCTGGCCCTATAAACTCCCCCAGGCCACACCCCTTGCTTGTCCCACATCACAACCAGAATGTTTGCCTGGCTGGAATATTTCATTGAACTCTGACTATGCCTTTTCTCTGTCAACCAATAGCATTTCTCTGTGTTCCTCACACAGAGGACCTACCACTTGCTTGTTCTTCCTCTTACTTCAGACATAGCTGAAGAAACCTTTTTCATTACAGTGGTACCTCGGGTTAAGCACTTAATTCGTTCTGGAGGTCTGTTCTTAACCTGAAACTGTTCTTAACCTGAAGCACCACTTTAGCTAATGGGGCCTCCTGCTGCCACTGTGCCGCCCCTGCACGATTTCTGTTCTCATCCTGAAGCAAAGTTCTTAACCCGAGGTAATATTTCTGGGTTAGAGGAATCTGTAACCTGAAGCATATGTAACCTGAGGCACCACTGTATTTTTAACCACTCTTGCAAGCCTGAGTTCATTCTGAGCTTTAGCCAGCCTGACTTTCCCTCTGCAACTGTTGGCTACTTGTCTATACTCCTCCATTGTGATTTCCCCTTTTTTCATTTCTTATACATGTCCTTCTTAACTCTCAACTCATCTGTAAGCTCCTTATGCAGCCACACTGGTTTCCTTAGATGCCTCCCACATTTCTTTCTTGTTGGTATTGTCTACATTTGGGCCTTCACTATTTCTCCTTTTAGAAACTCCCATCTTCTCATTGAGTATTTCTGACCACGGGATCACTCCCAGTAGCTCCTTCAGCTTTTAGAAATTGGCCTTCTTAAAGTCCAGAGTGTGAGTCCCACTACACTCCATTTTCCATTGCCTCTGTATCCTGAAACCCAGGAGAACATCATCACTTCCTCCCAAGTTTCCAAGTACTTCCACTTCATCTATCAGTTCCTCCCTATTGGTGAGGACCAGGTCCAAAATAGATGATCCCCTTGTTGGTTCTTCCACCTTCTGGGAAATGAAATTGTCAATGATGCAATGGAGGAATTCATCAGACCTTACACTTTGAGTCCCAACAGATACTGGGGAAGCTGAAGTCCCTCATGACTACTATTCCTCTCCTTTTTGAATGTTTGGTAATCTTCTCTAGTAAGGCATCATCTGAGTCTTCAGTCTGGCTTGGCAGTCTATAGCAGACACCCGCAGTAAGATCACTGTCGTTTCTCTCTCCTACAATTTTACCCATATACTCTCAATCTGCTTTTCATGCTCCAGTTCATAGATTTCATCACAAGTGTACACATCCTTTATGTACAATGCTACTCCTCCTCCCTTCCTGTTTGGTCTATTCCTTTTGAACAGGCTGAGGTTCCAAGAAGAACCAGAGAACTAAAAAACACCTGGTGGTTAAAAAAAGCTCAAGAGATCCAGCACTTAGCCGACACTCATGATGCACAGAGTTTCTTTAAAGCCACAAAGACCATCTATGGGCCAATAAATCATGGCATATGCCCTCTACGCTCAGCAGACGGTATCACACTTCTAAAAGATAAAGAAGCTATTGCACTGTGCTGGAAAGAACATTACCAACATCTCCTTAACCACAACTTCCCCGTAGCTGCTAACGGCCTCTCACAAATACCGCAAAAACAAATTAGAGATGAGCTTGCTGTATCTCCAAATCTGGGAGAGTTGCGTACAGCTATTAACCAAGTGAAAAACAACAAAGCCAGTGGACCTGATGGGATACCTGCTGAAATCTTCAAAGTGGGCAGAATTGAACTTACAGAACAACTCCACAAGCTCATTGAAAAAATATGGGAAAGAGAAGAAATCCCAGCAGACTTTAGAGATGCCAAAATTATCAGTATCTTTTAAAAAGGTGACAGAACTAATTGTGGAAACTACTAAGGCATCTCTCTATTAGCTGCAGCTGGCAAAATTCTTGCAAGGATCTTAGCAAACCGTCTCGTAACAATATCCAAGGTGACCCTTCCTAAATCCCAAAATGGTTTTTGGCCTTCTAGGGGTACAGTGGACATGATTTTCACCACTCAACAGGTTCAAGAAAAATGCAGAGAGCAAAACCAACCCCTGTATATGGCGTTTATTGACCTGACTAAGGCTTTCAACACTGTAAATAGTAATGCCCTATGGACTGTCCTTCTGAAAATTGGCTGCCCAGATAAATTTGTAAACATAATTTGGCTCCTCCACCATAATATGACAGCAACAATCGCAGACAACAACGGCCTTTTTTTTTTTTTAAGGGCTCTTTAATCCACACAGTTATAGGAGCATCAACTGCAGCTACAGTAAGCCTGCCTGTCATATTGCATGACGCGGTCTGAGCCACAAAAGCCAAATTATCCTATCAGACCAGACTGACACTCAAACACATCCTCCTATGTCTGCAGAAGAATGAGACCATAGTGGCTTGGGGTGTGCACAGGTATTGCCCACAGAGCTAAAGCGGCGTGGAACTGATACCTTCCTATATCTGCATTTGATGAGTGGGAGAGAACTGAGAGTGGGCACTAGACTCAGAAGTTGGTTACCATCGCAGTGAACAGTGCCATCAAATATTGCATTGAAAGCTGGCTGTCAACAGAAAGCGAAAAAAGATGTCCTAGCATTGCACTCGCTGTGGGTGGAGGGAGTTTCTAAGACGTTACCAATTCAAATGAACATTTTATCCATTCCCAAATGTGGAGGGGGCCTTAGCCAGGTCACTTCTGCACCTGGAGTTGAGTTCTGCATCTGGTGCCAAAGTAGTTAGATATAATGGATGCATCTGAAGTACCAAAAGGTCAGGGCGTTACCTGTCAGGTGGCTGTTAGCTGATCTGCAAGGGATGCATTTTTGCCGGCAACTCTGGATCTCATGTGGATTCGTTTTCTCAGCAGGAACCTTAGAAGCTTAAAAGAGAGAGAGAGAGAGCTCTGCATCAGAGCAAGCTGTCGTCCATTGCTGTCGTGCAGAGAGCTCTTCTTATGCATAGGTGTCTATGCATAAAATGTCAGTCTGCCTATCATCCAAAATATATCTTTATATTTAAGGTGGTGCCCACAACAGAACTCTGAAGCACATTCAAAGCATGCACACCCAAAAAGGAACCCTGGGAGCTGTATAGCTTACCACCCGCAGAGAAACAATTCTGAAGCACCCTCAACAGACTACAATTTCCAGGATTCTTTGTGTTGGAGGGCTGTGCTGTGAATGTATGGTGCTGTGAATGCAGTGCTATTTTTCTAGAAAAAGAGGTGTTGGAACTCACCAGGAACACCTCCCTTTGTTCTCTTATAAGGGCGATGGAGCCCACCTGAGAGGTGCCAGAACTGAGTTCTAGCGAGTTCTAGCTGGAAAAAAAGCCCTGTGTAAATGTCTGGTGTGACAGACCTACAGAGGAACATGGAGAGGATTGGATAGGAAATAATAATAATAATAATAATAATAATAATAATAATAATAATTTATTACTTATTACTTATACCCTGCTCATCTGGTTGGGCCTCTCCAGCCACTCTGGGCAGCTTCCAATATTAAAAACACAATAAAACATCAAACACCCCCCCTTGTTTTCCCTTATACAGTGGTACCTCAGTTTACGAACAATCCTGTTTACGAACTATTTGGTTTATGAACTCCGCAAAACCGGAAGTAGTGTTTCGGTTTGCGAACTTTACCTTGGTCTACAAATGGAAGCCGAATGGTGGAAGGGCATTGGTGGTGGGAGGCCTCATTAGGGAAGGTGCGCCTCAGTTTAAGAATGGATTTGGTTTAAGAATGGACTGCCGGAACGGATTAAGTTCATAAACCAAGGTTCCACTGTACACGGGTTCTGTTTCTCTTTTTTGTTTGTGTCTCACATGTTTGATGCACATATAGTTATGTACTTTTTGAAGGTCCATTTTTTTAAAAAAAGAAAAGAACAGCCATGCCAAAGAAAAACAAAAACCTTAAAAACTTCCCTAAACAGGGCTGCTTTCAGTCTTCTTGTACATAGTAGGCTGGCGTTTGGGTGTTAGCCCTGGCTCCTGTTTTTAGACTACATGATGAAATTGTACAATTACCAGACAAAATCATGAAGATCAAAATGCACTTCAGAGCGACGCTCGCTGCCAGCAAAACCCCAAAAGCCATTCCAGGCCAGAAGAACATGGAAGAAGAAGGATCTGTGGAGAACCAAATGGTGTGAAACTCAACAATACGGAAAGTGTACATGAAACCTTTAGCGGCCAGTTGAGAGCTTTCATGATCTAAGGGCACATGGTGATGTAACTTAGTCTGAAGCTGAAGTCGGTCCACATCTGGTTCGTGACTGAGTGGAAATAAGCAGCCTACAGTCATAGTACATGGGGCCACTACAGACAGTGGCGAAGGTGCATGCTCCGCTACCGGGGGCAGAGAGCAGGCGGGGGCATGGTTAGCCACCCGTGAGGGTGTGGTGTGTGTTCTGGGGGCGTGGCGCCCGCCGCCTGGCGCGTGTCCAGGGGGGGCTGCCACGATGGCACCCTGCCGGAATAGTGGTGCCGGGGGCAGTCTGCTCCCTCCGCACCCCCGTTCCTCCTCCAGTGACTACAGACCCCACAGCCAGCAGGATCCCCAGAAGGTGAACTTTCGTTTCTTAAAAAAAGCCTCTGAACCTCCTAAAAAGAACGTTACGAAAGCATGTATGAAGGTCGCCTTCCAAGAAATTTCTGTGAAATGAAATAGTTGCTCCCTTTTAGTGTTTTTAGTCAATGAGTCAGAGCTGTGACTAACAAGTGTGTGCTTTGTACACCAGGCAACAGAAGTCCTAAAGAGGTCCCTTAAGAGCTGCTGTCCCTACCCACCAGCTGCGACCCTTTTGTGCAATTCTTCTGTGTTTGTTTCATTTTCTAGTTCTTGGAATCTCAGTAATTTGCCTTCCTCCCCCCCCCCCCAGCAACCAGGATGCATCTTTCCTCCGGTGGCCCAGGGGCCAGATCCAGCCCAATCACCTTCTAAATCTGGCCCACGGACGGTCCGGGAATCAGCATGCTTTTACATGAGTAGAATGTGTGCTTTTATTTAAAATGCATCTCTGGGTTATTTGTGGGGCATAGGAATTCATTTTTCTTCTTTTTTCTTCCAAAATATAGTCCGGCCGCCCCCCACAAGGTCTGAGGGACAGTGGACCGCCCCCTGCTGAAAAAGTTTGCTGACCCCTTCTATAGTTAGCTACATCTGGGACAAGTGACTTTCTCTATGCTCACCTCAGCTGAAAATAAACAACAGCCATAACCCTTCTCCTCCTCATTTGACCTTCAACTTCTCACTTGTCTGTCAGGTACTTGCCCTGTGCCTTATGTTTGTTTTTCTGTTAATGTATTTACAAAATATTTGTTCTGAAGCTTAAAAGAAAGACTAGCTAGCTACATCGGTTGAAAACCAAAAGCAATATTTAGAATATTTTGATCCATACCTTTGGCCTGAGCACGAGGCGGTATTGCAGGCAACTGTCCTCTCTCTGGTCCAGTTGTCCTTTGCTTTTCATCCCCCATGTTCATCAACTATTTGATCTGACTTATTCGCTTAAAGAGCACCACCCTCCAGAAAAGGAACTAATGATTCCTCAAAG
The DNA here is from genome assembly GCF_964270895.1 of Podarcis filfolensis. Taxonomy (NCBI): domain Eukaryota; kingdom Metazoa; phylum Chordata; class Lepidosauria; order Squamata; family Lacertidae; genus Podarcis; species Podarcis filfolensis. The sequence goes on from NC_139605.1 coordinate 15,412,296, forward strand.
CTCTGAAAATCTGATAAACGTCAGGAAAGAACCCACACAGGAAGTGGTAATGCAGCTCTTAAATTCAACTCTTTTCGGGACGAGCCAACCTCTGACATTTCTCACCGAATTTGCTCAGTTATACAAAATTTAAAGGGATATCATATTACTTTAAACCAGGGTTTCCCAAACAGAGGTCTCCAGCTGTTTTTGCACTACAACTCCCATCGTCCCTAGCTAGCAGGACCAGTGGTCAGGGAGGTGGGAACTGTAATCCAAAAACAGCTGGAGACCCACATTTGGGAAACCCTGCTTTAAACAGTCATGGTTTCCTCCAAAGAATTCTGGAATGTGTAGTTTGTTAAGGCTGCTGAGAGCTGATAGGAGACCCCTATACCCTGCACAAAGCTACTATTCCCAGAATGATTTAACAATCAATCCCTCTTCCCAGAGAACAGGGCTGGCCCTACCATTAGATGGAGTGAGGCAGCTGCCTTAGGCAAGAGACTTGAGTATCATAAAACTCCATCAACTTTAATTGTGTTTAATTTTTCACTCCCAGAAAGACACGCTTGTGGGATTTTCTGCCTTATGTGCCAAAATAAGTTGCTATTTTGCACTTTGACTTTAAGAGCAGAGTGGGAGGGGTGATATTTTTTTTCTTCCTCAGGTGGCAAAAGGGCTTGGGCAGCCATGTCACCATGGAAGTCAACTGATCGGCTACAGTGAGAAAGTGGCACCTTCTCTCCATTCAGTTGGTACCTGCTATTTTGGCAGTTTAAATGGAATTTTTTCCCATTCACCCAGGTTTTTCCTTTGTGGTACGTAGAGAGGCTGAGTTATTTTCACATGCTATTTTTATCTAGCTGTTTCTGGTTTCCAGTTCTGTTGTTCATTTAATCATTTATTTGGTGTTATTTATCTATTCACAGCGGGTGGTGCTGTGGTCTAAACCACTGAGCCTCTTGGGCTTGCTGATCGGAAGGTTGGTGGTTCAAATACGCACAACAGGTTGAGCTCCTATTGCTCTGTCCCAGCTCCTGCCAACCTAGCAGTTTGAAAGCACAGCAGTGCAAGTAGATAAATAGGTACCACTGTGGCAGGAAGGTAAACGGTGTTTCCGTGCTCTCTGGCTTCTGTCATGGTGTTCCCTTGTGACAGAAGTGGTTTAGTCATGCTGGCCACATGACCCGGAAAGATGTCTGTGGGCAAACGCCGGCTCCCTCAGCCGGAAAGCAAGATGAGCACTGCAGCCCCATAGTCGCTTTGTGACTGGACTTAACCGTCCAGGTGTCCTTTACCTTTACCTCATTTAATTAATTGTTGTTTGTTTTAAAGCAAAACATAACAAAACCACAAAAAGAAGTCATGGGATGCCTTGATACCTGTGTCTAAAAATAAATAAATAAATAAATAAAATGATGGCCATAAACTTATTTCAGCAACTGTGAATGTGATCTATAATAAGCAGATTTAAAATTCTTATTTTTTTATTTTTTTAAAGTGGCATTCATCCTAGGGTGATGCTTTGTTCTTAATCCACTTCGGGAATACTTATTTATTCAAGAAAATAGTCATAAGATGAATACGGCAGGGAGGCTGGAGCAATCTGCTAGTAAAGGTAAAGGACCTCTGGACAGTTAAGTCCAGTCAAAGGCGACTATGGGGTTGCTGTGCTCATCTCCACTTTGAGGCCAAGGGAGCCAGCATTTGTCCACAGACAGCTTTCCGGGTCATGTGGGCAGCATGACTGAACCACTTATTGGCACAACGGAACACCATGATGGAAGCCAGAGCGCACAGAAATGTATAGCATACTGGCAGTTGTGGGACTGGAACCAAAAGTGGGTGGAACGAGAGGTGGGGGGGGGGGACCATGTCAGAGCAAGCTTGTCTGCAGGCACCATCAACAGATCTTCATCCAAAAATCTAAATGATGAGGGTGGGATGTAAAGGAAGAGCAGCTTCTCAGATACCCTGGTTCAAAGTGGTTTAGGGCCTTATATACCAACAGTAAAACCTTGAGTTAAATTTGGTAGCAAATTGGTAGTCACAGCACACTTGGTAGCTCAGCTGGTAGAGCATGAAACACTTAATCTCAGGGTTCTGGGGTCGAACCCCATGGTGGGCAAAATATTTCTGAATTCTTCAAACAGACACATTGCCTTTTTATCAATGTGCAGCACAGTTTGGCACTAGCTGCAAGAAGGGCAATCCATTGTTTGGTCTGAGCAGCGGAAGTTTCAAGCCAGCATGGGAGGTCCTAACAGCCAGTGCTTGAAGATCCCACTTCTTTTAAATGGACATAGTTAAGTGTATCCCATTTCTTCCCCCCCCACTTACCCTTTTAAATCACCCCACTTCCTTTTATGTCATACTTTAGGCACTGCTTGAGAGCATTGTGTGTCCCTTTTGCAGTTGCATTCCGAATACAGTGGCCGCTCGGGTTGCGAACATGATCCATGCGGGATGCATGTTCACAACCCGCAGCATCCGCAACCCGCAGCGGTGTATCTGCGCACGCGTGGGTTGTGATTCGGCGCTTCTGCGCATGCGCGACCACCAAAACCCGGAAGTAACCCGTTCTGGTACTTCCGGGTTTTGGCAGTCCGCAATCCGAAAAAACACAACCTGAAGCGTCTGTAACCGGTGGTATGACTGTATTTTATTGATGAAAAAGCAGACAGTTTAATGTATTTCCTGCAGGTGGCACTGTGGATCTTAACACAGTGTGCATCTTTAAGTAAAAGACATTTAACTAATTTACCTCAGTCGGTGCCTGTAAACCTGAAATCTGTAATTCAGTATGATGTGGAAGAAGAAAAGTATTTGAACTATAAATTGTAGCGCTTTCAGGTAAGATTCCTCCTTATCTACTTCACTTTATACAAGGTGGTTAGGATCCCATCCACCCACATATACCTCACTAAAATAATAAATCAGCTTAGCAGAAATCAGCAAGCCATCTGCTGTCTGCTTTGGTAATGTAGCATTTCGTATGCTGGGTTGGGTGGGGGTTGGCTTCCCATGTGAGTAAGTAAAAAAGTTAACCATCTATCTGAGCGTTTTCACATTCAAGTCTTTGAGAGGGTTTCGCTCCCCCCTCCTTGTTTACCTCAACCTTAATCTTTGCTTTTCAACATCAGGTGCTCTTTTGTATTCAAATCAGGCCTGAGGACAATGATGTAGCATTTGGGAAGGAAGATGCAGCCCAGTAACCCACCACTGGAAGCCAAGATGGAGAAGATCTGCACAGCCACCATGTATTTCCCCTTGGTGCTCAAGTAAGTTGGCACAAAGGAGACCCAAACACTGCAAAACACCAGCATGCTGAAGGTGATAAACTTGGCTTCATTGAACCCCCCAGGGAGCTTCCTGGCGAGGAAAGCAACTGTAAAAGAGATGGCAGCCAGAAGGCCCATGTAGCCAAGGGCGGAGTAAAACATGGTGACAGACCCTTCATTGCACTGCAGAATTGTCTGTGTGACTTGGGAATCCATGTCCAGTTCTGGGAAGGGGGGATACATTCCGATCCAGGCAATGCAGATGCCAAACTGAAAGGCAGAACCAAAAAGGACAATACCATTTGCCAAACTCTTTCCCACCCACTTGCTAATTCTGTTCCCTGGTTTTGTGGCCATGAATGCCAAAACCACAGTTATAGTTTTTGCCAGCACAGAAGAGACGGCGACCGAGAAGATGATGCTGAAGATGGTTTGACAGAGAAGGCAGGTGACTTCTTGAGGCTGGCCAATGAACAGAAGACAAGAAAGAAAGGAAAGCAGGAGAGAAGCAAGGAGGATGTAAGTGAGGTTTCGGTTATTGGCTTTAACAAGCGGAGTGTCTTGGTATTTAATGAAGATTCCCAGAATAGTACTTGTGATTAGGCACAAGAGTAGAGCAAAGAAAACCAAGGTAACCCCCAGGGGTTCTTCATAGGAGAGGAAGACTATAGTCTTGGGGAAGCACTGATCCCTCTCATTGTTTGAGTACTGATCTTCTAGACACGCAAGGCAGTGATCTGCATCTGAAAGAAAGGAAAAATATTCCAATACTCCAAACATCAAATATTTTCCTTGTTAAAACATTCCCTTGCAAAAATGTAGCATTTTCTTTTTGTAATAGTTTTATTCAACATTCTCTCTCTCTAAGTTCCTAATGAACCTTTCTCACGGATACAGATCTAGGGAATCAGGAATCATAGGATCATAGCTGAAGTGCAGGGAAAATAGTTACTTATCAGATAATGGACTGGTGTTGAGCTGGATTCGGTCAAGACTTATACTTCAGAGTGGCTGGGAAAACCCAGCTAGATGGGTGGGGTATAAATAGTAAATGATGATGATGATGATGATGTCAGAGCTGAAACAAGGACTACTTGAACCATATGTTTTGACAGCCCGGTCCTGTGATGCACTTTGTTGTGGAAGTCAAAGTTAAATAGTACTAGATGCCAGGCCCTTATACCATTGCAATATTTTGGGTAGCAGTGCTACACCACAACTCATGAGAAAAGCATGATGGGGTTGGGACAAGAGATTTGGTTATGAGAAATGACTGAGGCATCTTTCCAAACTGATGGAAAACTGTGACCGTAAAACACGAGTACCATGCATCATGGTCAATTCATACATATACACATCATTTTATGTGTATGCTGCCTTTCCATAGTTAAAACCGTGATCAAGACAGCTTGCAACATGTAGCACATTACATAATTTCAAATGGTAAGAAAGATAGTCGTTAACAATAAAGAATACACATCAAAATGTACCCAAGCAATCTGAACAATTTCCACATTAAATCATAGTAGGATCTAAAAAGAAAGACAGAAGAAATTGATATCAATGATGGCAACAAGTGATACCTCAACCCTAGAGCCTGTTCAGCAGCCTCGGCTTTTGTAGCTGGAGTCAGTCCAAGCCCTGCTAGGCCAGGTGGGAAAAGGCCTGCAAGGCAGGGAGGAGGTCATCCAGGCCTCACAGCCAAGATGGTCTCAGGAAGTCGGATGACTAAAAGTGGTGGTTTAGCAGAGGTTCCCTGCAAGCACCTACAGTAGTAGAGGAATAAGGTTGAACTTGAGCCCATTTGGGTCTCTACTCCTAAGCAGTGCATCCGACAGATGATTGCCCTGAAACTGTTTCACCAGAACTGAAATTTTAAAGGTGACTGTTCTGTGGAAATCTGCATTTTGAAATTCTGGATCTGGATTTTGCAAAGACGACTGCTGTACTTTCTACTTGGCAAACATTTCTTTTCAGGCCTAGCATCACTACGTTCACATTGAAGCTGCTGCTCCCTCAAAGCCGTTTACCTGTGTGAGTAGAAATGGTTCCTTCCATGCATGGGACACATTTATAGCAGCAAACGGGCTTTGTTTCTGGCACCACCTTGTGGGACCCAGGCTGGCAACTTTCTGTGCAAGTAGAACAAGGCTTGGTCTGAAGGGAATCAAGAAAACAAAGAGTGTTTGAGGAGGTTCTGCTTTGTCTGTAGAGAATAAATTGTCCTATTCTGATGGGCCTGTGTCTTGTGTAACTTGAATCTTACTCTCTCCTGTGATCGAAGAACAAGGCCTGCCCAAGCCATTTTGCAGTCATGAAGAACTGGACATAAGAATACAAGAACAGCATGCAGGATCAGGTCAATGGCCCATCTGGTGCAGCATCCTTCTGTTGGGATTTTGCCTATGTGCAGCTTCCCACAGAGGCAATTAAGAGTTGGTCAAAGGCCAAGGAGACTGAGCAGAGGGAGTTATTCTGCCTAGAGATATGGGACCTTGGATACAACTCTGCTATTGGTTGAGGTCACCACTTAGGCATGATGACTCATGACCTTCCTTGGTGGATAGTTGGTTGGTCAGTGTGGTGTTCTGAGAGTCATTTGGAGTTTGTTAAGAGAGTTTACGATCCGTGTCTGTATCTTGTAAAGTCTGCTGTGGGGCGCGGGTGGCGCTGTGGGTTAAACCACAGAGCCTAGGACTTGCTGATCAGAAGGTCGGTGGTTCAAATCCCCGTGATGGTGTGAGCTCCTGTTGCTCGGTCCCAGCTCCTGCCAACCTAGCAGTTCGAAAGCATATTAAAGTGCAAGTAGATAAATAGGTACCACTCTGGCAAGAAGGCACAACTTCATTATCATGGCCAGCATCCATTGATGGAACAAACTTGCTCCACTCCATGACACATGCTGGACTGGCAGCTGAATTTTGCCTCATTGTTTGTTGTGGGACAGCATCTTCCCCCACACCTGAGGGCAGAAGAGTAGCCTAGAGCACTGTGGAACACATAGCTCTTTCCTCCATCGCCTTGACACCACCCTGTACATGTTAGCACCCAGTGAATGGTGCGACTGTCTCATTTTGCCCAATAGTAGAGCTGGCACTGTCAGAGCACTTCCCCCAGAGTGTTACAAGTTTAGGTGGACTCTAGTCTACAAAATCTTAGCTGGCAATTTATTTGCTAATGTTCAAGATGCTGTAAAGTGGTTCTTCTAATTTTACATGCAGAACTTACGACACAGTATTTTCACCCCTATATTGCAAATGAGAGACTGAGAGATAGTGATTTGAATGAGACCACTGACAGAGTTCGTTGTTAATTTTCTTATTATTGTTATTTTTTCTGATTAATTTATGAATCACCTTCTAGAGCCATGTTTCCCAACCTTGGGTCTCCAGCTGCTTTTGGACTACAACTCCCATTATCCCTGACCGCTGGTCCTGCTAGCTAGGGATGATGGGAGTTGTAGTCCAAAAACAGCTGGAGCCCCAAGGTTGGGAAACACTGTTCTAGAGAATCATCTCAAGGCGATGTGCAATTAAAGCAGCCAATGCATTTAAAACAAAGCTAAAACAATACAGACTCATGGCAAAGTCAATTTGTCATCTGGGAAAGCCTGTCAAAACCAAAATGTCTTCAGTTGCTTCCAGAAAATGCAGATCTTGACAGGAACGCCATCCAACAAGGACAGCCACATTCAAAGTCCTGCTCCAAAGCAGGTTTCTGACATCTTTGAAACTCGCAGGAGAAACATTCTCACAGATTGCAAGGATCTCATGGATCAATAAGGGATAAAAGGGTGATTGTTTGGCTTGGTTCACAGGGTCCACACTTAGCTACTACATTACACCAGCTTGCAAAATGCGAATACATTCCCCACCTTATTAAACCAGATGGGCCACACGATGGTCTCCTCATGAATAGTCAGCTTTGGGCCTGAGGAGGCTTGGGTCTCCAGCTTCCCCACTTTCACTCTTATGGCGGTTTCATTAGGAAACGTGACCAAATTCACAATACCATAGTCAGCTACCAGCTCCCTATCTTCATCAAAATACACTTCGTCCATGGTCGTACTGTTGAAGCGGGTGCTTCTCAGAAAAGGGTGAAGCTAGAGGAGCAGTAATTTCAAGATGGGTAATTAAACTGTTTTATTTTTTTCTTTTCATTTATGAATCACTTGCCATGAAGCATCCCAGTGCAATTAACTATTTGGAAGTCCAAAATCCGTAGGAAACATTGGATGAGGGGATTTTCTGAGGCATGTGTAATTCAAAACATGGGTCTTGTTCTTTCATGTGGTAGTTCATGTCCAACTACCATGACTATCTGCCTCAATGCACAGTTAGTGTGCCAAGATAAACAAAACAAATACATAGCGAGAGGTTTGAATGCTCTGACCCAAACTACTAATCTACAAAGGTAGTTTCCTACTGTCTCTTTCCCTGTTTTGTCCTTGCCTCTTTCCTGCCAGCCTCCACTGGGAGCAGGTCATTTGGCCAAATCTCCCTGTAGGTAGGGTTGCCATATTCCCAAAACTGAAAATCTGGACAAAGTTCTTGAGCGTTTTTTGAGAGCATCTCCACCCAAAATTTAAAATTATTGGGAAATGATTTATAACGAATTGAAAAAGATGTTCAATATAACTTTTGTCAAAAAGCCAGAAGCATTTTTGTTAAACATTATACGAACTGCCAAAAGAACAAAACAAGTTATTTATGTGTGCTACAACGGTGGCTAGGATTCTACTAGCCCCAAAATGGAAAGATGACAAGATACCAATAAAAGAAGAATGGCAAGTTAAATTTATGGAATATGCAGAAATGGAGAAACTTACAGGAAGACTTAGAGACAATGACAGTAAAGACTTAAAAAAAAAATGGGAACCATTCATGCTGTATTTACAGAAATATTGTAAAGAAATGGACTCACTAGCAGGGTTTGAGTAAACACTCACAATTTAGAAAACAAATGTAAAGGTTAAAAAACAATAATCTGTAAATTAATTAAATGGAAGTTCTAACTTGAAAGATGGTATGGTATAGAAATGATAAGAATATAAGAGCATTTACTTAAAAGATTACAAAAATAAGGAAAAATAAATTAAGCAGAAACAGCAAATATTTTAAAAACCAGAAGGGGAAGTTGAGGGAGGTCATGGGGTGGGGGTGGGGATTTTGATTCTTTTATTATTTTTCTTTTATATGATGAATGTGTTGAATATTAATGTGTAAAATTAATAAAATTTGTTTAAAATAACAAGATGATGCAGTAGTGATGTGGGTGACTAGGGAGGAAGTGGGTGGAACCCTTAATTGGTAGCATCGTCATTCCTAGAAGACGGGTTCTTTGTTCTCTCACTGGGATCATTAAAGTTTCTAACGGGTAAGAAGACTCCTTTCCCTTTGTTCTTCTTATCTACTGCCAAAGGGGGGAGGAAGCTGATTCCCTGAAGCCTGACACCTGCCTATTGGATTTGAACCCAATAGATCAAAGTGTCTTATGCCATAGATCAGAGTGTTTGCTCAGGTAGCTCAAGAGTGGGCAGGATGTGACCGACTTCCCGGGAGCTACATGCCAATGGTAGGCAGGTCCATAATAGAAGTGAGTGAGTGGGAAGGTAGAGTCCCGCCACACACTCTCACACCACACACAGTCAGATACTCAACATGCACATTCACACATATGGATGTATATACACAACACACATACTGAACACACCTACAATTTCTAGTCCAATATTGCTGGTTCTAAGTGGCAGTGGATCCTCAAACTCTCCTTCCCATCACATCCTTGTCTGCATCCTTTTTAAGAGGTGATGCCAAAGCTTCAGCTTGTCGCCTTCTGCATGCAAAACATGTGCCCTTCCAGTCCAATGCAGCCCCTCAGTAGTGGGACAGCGAGCAGCATCACGCTGCTTAAAGGGTTCCCAGAACCCAAGCAGAAGAAAATGGTGCATGACAACAACAAACACGGGCTATCCATTTCAGCTGTCATTTCAATGGCTCTCACTCTTTCTCACCTGCCATGCCTCTACGTTCAGAAGATCCAGTCTGTCTTCTTCTGTGGTGATCATGCGGCTAGACACAGATGTGATCAGAGCATGGAAAGCATGTGCCGCAGTGTACACAGCATTGTACACATTGTAGCTCTCAGCAGACATACCATTCCCAAGCCAAGATGTTGGAATGCTTTCCAGCTTTCCTCTCCCCAGGCATCTTTTCCAGGTTCTCCGTGACCATCTCTGGTTGGAATCAGAGCAGTCAAACGTCTCGGACCAAATACGATCCAGGAAATGCCCATCTTGAGTCAAGAAAAGGCCCTGGGATTTTGTCCGCTGGTTTGTTTGGATGACAAAAGACAAAGCTCCATGGAAGAATTTGACATCCCAGTATTGAAAAGATGTGCTTAAGGTGAAGCCCCACAGAGCGGTGGAGATCCAAACTTTCCCTATAAGAGTACTGAATTTTATTTCAGTTTTGCTTAGGACATGAGGCAACAGAAACATTGAGTCAGAATCACCATAATAAAGGATCACATTGGCTTTCCTCTGCATAATGTGTGCTCGTAAATCGTTGAGTGCTCTTCTTAGAATACGAACGTTAACAGAATATACTATTGGAAACTTGTATGTGAAGGCTACGCAGATGCCATTCTCAGTGAATGCTACCTTCATGGTTCTTGCAAAGTGATCTCCACCATCATTATCTGGAGCAAATAGACCAACCCATATCCACCTGAAATGCAGGAGCAACTGAACTATTCCCATGTATTGTGAAGTTTCCTTTGGGCTCATCCAGTAGGAAGAGGAGAACTGGGTGTTATCACTCAGAAAATGGTTGACAAAACCATAAGTGAGCTAGAAGGAAAGCAATAAATGCTAATCATTCAATATAATGTGGACATTTGTTAGCCGAAAAATGGTTTCCACTGAAGAATGCAATGTTCCAAACATCTACTCACTCTAAGTTCTGGGGAATTTGATTGGACTTACTCCCAGGTAAGTGAGCCTGGGGTGGCGGCAACCTGATTGACCTGCTTTTGAATCATTGTACATTTGGCTTCTACAATCTTATGCGTGGTTGGCACACACCAGAACTATTGCAACATTGTTTTGCAGGCCCCATGCATATCATAATTCCCTTCCTACTGCCATTAGCAGCCAAAGATGAAGGAATTTTGAGCAGAATTGCATCCTGTCCCATCTTTTCCCAACCTCGCACGATTCACATTTCCTATAGTGCTCTGAAGTGGACTGATGCATCATCAATATGGATTATCGTAGGAAATTCCAATAGCAGTCTCCACCTAAATTTCCCCAAATACCCAAGGCACAATGCAGTGTGCTGCTGAACTAGGGGATTGCAGGAAATTTAAACGCTGGCTCCAACCAACCCATTCTGGTGTTCTCAGTAGCACCACCATTGCTGCTCACCACCAGCTAAGCCCATCAGTACCACAGCTTATTGTGGAGGGGGATACTATACCAATGAATTTCTCAGCCAAGGAGCTGGCCCTGAGAAAAAGACTCCCTTTGTATCTCTATACATGTGTGGCATGGTTGGCAACCTGTCTCCATACCTGAGGGACCTTGTAAACATCTAGCATGGTTGCCATCTGGAAAAAGGTTTCAAAGTCCCCTCCTTGAATAACAGCCAGGAGTTTTCCTTGCCTCCCACACTTGAAATTAGGGACCATCCAATGTCTGGTAGAGAACAGGTCTATGGTGGCTTCATAGGCTCTTCTGACGCTGAAGCAGTTTTCATAGATACTGTAGCCAAGGGTGATATTGGGTAAGAGCTCAGGATCTTCATTGATCTCTTTAATGGCGAACAGGATGGCCAGGACGTGCTGATAGTTTGTCTCCAGTACCCTCGGATAAAAAGCAAATGGCATATCAACTGGTAAAATGGTATGTTCCAGTCCTGCTCTCCCCCCAGCCCCCCAAAATGCCAGTGACTATGAGTGACCTACTTGGAAGGAAGACCTGCAAACTTTTCTATTCCACTAGTTTAAAAATGTACGAAGCAGACCTGAGCTTTGTCTTGTAGATATCTCATAGCAAGAAGGAGAAAAACCCTGCCCTGGCTACATTAGGGTGTCTTTCTCCCCCACCCCCATTCAATCTTTATTATTTTTAACAATATACATTTATACAACATTTATACAATACTCTCTGTTTTTGTTTGTAACAAAAAAAGAAAATGGTGGCAACTGAAGCAAAGATACTTTGTATACCTCACAATACACATGACACTACAATTTATGAAAAAATAAATGAATGAATAAATAAAATGAAATAAAGAAGAAGAAAAAGTAGTTGGTGTTCTAAAAAAGACTTCCAAACATTCTCATTGTACATTATCTGTTAAGTACACTTTTACCTCACATTTACTTATTTCTTCTGTTTTTTCACTATACACCTTTAGGTGCCAGGCAAAAATGTTCCTTTTCATCATTCAACCAGTCCTGCCTGACTTGATCTGCATCCTATAGCCTTTTGAAAAATGCTGGCTCTTTTTTTGGGGGGGGGGTGTTATTGGTTGTTGGTTTTGTTTTGATTTGATGTATTTGATATTTTATGTGAACCGCCCTGATACCTTTGGGTATAGGGTGGTATAGAAATAATAATAATAATAATAATAATAATAATAATAATAATAATAACAACAACAACAACAACAATAACAACAACAACAACAACAATAATAATAATAATAATAATAATACTCAGAAAAGTGACTTTTTAAAAAGTCACTTTTTTCTCGCTCATTATATACTACAACAGTGGGGCAATGGGTTGCAGCATAAAGACAGTTAAAATTAACCAAGTCAGGGGGAAAACTGATTTAGAGTGCCAGCTAAATCTAAATTTAGGGTTTACAAATGTAGACTTAACAAAGCGTCAGATGTTAGGAAGCTGATATATACTGAATCAGAGCATTACTCCATCCAGTTCAGTGTAATCAACACTGACATAGTTGCTTTCCTAGATTTCAAGAGGGCTAGCTCCTGGAGATGCTGGGGACTGATGCTGGGGCATTCTGCATGCAACGCAGACGCTGTTCTACTGAGCACATCCCTGTTCAAGAGTTCCTGAAGGAAAAGGACACCTCCAGAAACATGGACTAGTACTTTGAAGCAGCTTCTTTTAAATCTCAGCAAACAGCAAAGAAGGGAAAGCGATTTGGCAAGAGTAGGTGTTGAAAAACTGCATCTGTGCCCAGAAAACTGGGACCATTGGGGCAGCCGCCATTCATAGCTATGAGTGAATTGGTTGCTACCCAAGGCACCTTGCAAAAAATATTATGAAATTGAGAACCTGGGAGTCCAGGGGAGACCAGAACAAGCTGAGAAAAAGCAAAAGCTCGTAACACTTACGGGAGGAAGTCATAGACAGGGTCAGATGTGAAAGCATGTGTTGGATAGATAGCTGTCCTCAACGGTATAACTCCAGTAATGAAGTAATCGCCTGGTCTGTAATAATTATTTGGAGACATTCGTAAGCTTGAGATATCTTCATCTTCACTCATCACTAACCCAAAGTGCAAATGAAACAATAACAGCATAAGCATCATTTTGGGTCCAAGCATACAGTAGACACCCCCCTTCAATTGACTTTATTATAGCAATAAATTTGTCGAGAGATCTGCCAAGAAAGAAATACAACCGCCTACAAGCCTCATCCTGTGTCTCACTTCAAAGTCTGTCATCTAGGCTGATGGGGATGCAGTCAAACATCAGACCCACAGACCACCTCTGATTATGCAAGTCCTCATCCTTATTAGCCATATATATATCTATCCAAATCTGGTGGAAGAAATGATTGATAATTTGGGGTTTGAATTATTTTTATTTAATGATAATGCTCAGAGGTGACCTCTGGTACAATGCTGTGGAATTCTGGTCACAGGGACACAAATCAATGACAATGATTTTGATAATTGCAGGGGATGTATAATCACCTCTTTGCATGTTCTCTCTGAGGCAAATGCACAGGTGCGCGGCAGGAGAAAACATGTTTGCAAAAGTTCACCCAAGTCATGTCATGCTTTCCTATGGGACAATTGGAAGGGCACTGAACTTGAATTTTTATATGTCATTTAAAACCTTAATCATTTTGGTAGTACGGCTTGTTCCCTAAGTTTTATGGCAGGCCCACAGAATTTGGCCACCCTTAGCATGATCTCTGGATCCTTGTACTCTACCAGGAGTTTTAGACATTGAAGTTCGGAACCAGGCACTGAACTTGGACCATGTTTAGCGGAGCTGTGGGCGACTATCTTTTTTTTTAAAATAATTTTTATTAACTGGCCAATCACATCAAATTAAATCACATCACATAAATTCCAAATTACAAAGCCAAATTTTTAAATTTTGTTGGGGGAACCCATACTTCAAGATCCAAAGGGGGATTCAAATCATCTTCTTATTACTGCGTTAGTATCCAAATCAGTCCCAATCAGTCCAGACAAAGTTCATAATTCTATCCAGTCTTATCTTGGTGTTTCCACATCATATCTTGTTCATATAATTTCTCTTTTTCTTTTACGATCTCTTCTGTTAGTCTCCTTAAGCCGATAAGCAAATATAATAATCCTGTGTGAATTTCCCGTTCTTCCAATCTAAGTCCAGATGGTTTCCATATATCTCCTTCGTAGATAACATCACTCTTTCCATCATAAATCAGGCATTTTTCGCTCTTAAATCCCACAGAGGAGTTTATCCACGATATGTAAACAGCACTATTTCTCTCTTTCTCCTCCCAGACCCAAGAGCTCCAACAATGCCTCCCAAGATGGCGACGGCATTTTTAACTGCGTCATTCCAAAACTCTTAACTTTCCAGCTTCGTCTTGAAACATTGCTTTGGTTCGAAAGTTTATCTCCACACAGCCTTAAATCACAGCTTAAGTCCTTAAAGTTCTGACTTATTAGGGGAGGGGATTCTTGTTAAATCACGTAAAAAGGAATGGAAGGTTTTTCCCCCCTCCCCCCTCAGTCATTTGCAATACCGTATCTTGTCGTATCTTCTCATATTTTATTCTTGCCTTGTTATCAGAGATCTCTTCTGTCAGCAGTCTTTACTCCCCCTTTTTCCTTGAAGTATGTGCAATTTATCTTGTCCAAATTGTTTCTTTTGAAGATTCTTGCAAACTAGAGGCGCGGATCAGAGACGGCATCAAGGAGTGCCGGAATCCCACAGGAGGGCTTTGTGCCTAGTGCCCCCACCCCCACAAATTCGGGGGTGGTATAGGGCACAGCAGGCAAGGGTCGTCCCCCCCATAATCCTGGGGGGGTTAAGGAGGCTAATTACCCCCATCATAGCCTCCAAATTACCTCGTGTGGGTCGGAGAGATGTTATTGTCAGCCATCTTCCGATGCGCCACCTAGTGGCCCCCCGAGCTGTGGGCGACTATCAGCTGACCATAAGTATCATCTTGTATTTTGCCTAAGGCGGAAAAATGCCTTTGGACAACCCTGGGAAGCAGTTTCCTTCGTCACCACTGGCTCCTGAAAAAGAAGGTTGTCAGTGTGCACCAAGGTGTCCCGTGCCTCCGCAATATAATCAGTTATTGTCCTTAGAGAAAGAGGAGCTGAAAAACCAAGAGAAAATATAACTACAGAACGACGTGTGAGACTGCGTTGCATCTTTACTGATTCCATTGTGCAGAAGTTATGGGAGAATTCTTAACATACAATTTACATTTTGGGGTGGAGGATAAATAAATGTGAAGAACTTCACCCCTTTTCTTTTAAACTGAAGGCTGTCAAAATTGTTACTATATTTATAAAGCACCAGTACTATAGATGAGAGTTTATAGCGTAGTATCACTGCCACAAAAATACAGGTCCCTGTAGGCAGAGATCAGCAGCCTGGCTGCTGTTGAATCTAAACCTCTTTTTTGAATGCCCCCAAAACCAGCAGTTCCAGAGAGCCAGTGTGGTGTAGTGGTTAAGAGCGGTGGACTTGTAATCTGGTGAACCGGGTTCGATTCCCTGCTCCTCCACATGCAGCTGCTGGGTGACTTTGGGCTAGTCACACTTCTCTGAAGTCTCTCAACCTCCCTCACCTCACAGGGTGTTTGTTGTGGGGGAGGAAGGGTCTTCTGCTGCTGCTTCATGGTGACATGGCATGTACTCAGAGACATTCCTTGGAAGGAAGATGGCTACTCCATGATAATAATAATAAAAGTTTTGAAAAAATCTGAAAGTCCACATACACACATACATAGTTATGAAATTTAGTTGAGTAATACATTTGACACAACAATCTTTCAGAATGTATTGGAAAAATAATATAGAAAGGTTTATTCTTTGTGTACATTTGATTGTAAGATAAAACATATGTGAAGGGACTTGACATGAAGTCAAAATTGAAGAAAAGATTTTGTAAGATAAAAGCGGGAAATACTTACTTTCTTTATTATCATTTTTTTGGGGTGTCTCTGTACATATGTGTGTTTTTCTATGGAATGTTTGGAAGGAAATAAGATGGTAAATAACAAATAACAAACTAAATATTGATGTATGTAATTTTTATTTCTCAATTATATTTAGTGGTTGTATGGTTGTAATTTTTTTGTAACATAAAATCATTCAATAATTTTATTTTTTTATAAAAAAACACAACCTTAATCTTTCCTTCTCATCATTAAGTGCGCCTTTGTATTCAAATCAGGCCTTAGGACAATGATGTAGCATTTGGGAAGGAAGATGCAGCCCAGTAACCCACCACTGGAAGCCAAGATGGAGAAGATCTGCACAGCCACCATGTACTTCCCCTTGGTGCTAAGGTAAGTTGGCACAAAGGAGACCCAGACACTGCAAAACACCAGCATGCTGAAGGTGATAAACTTGGCTTCGTTGAACCCCCCAGGAAGCTTCCTGGCTAGGAAAGCCACAGTAAAAGAGATGGCAGCCAGAAGAGCCATGTAGCCAAGGGCAGAATAAAACATAGTGACGGACCCTTCATTGCACTGGAGAATGATCTGTCTGACCTGGGAATCCATGTCCAGTTCTGGGAAGGGGGGATACCTTCCGATCCAGGCAATACAGATGCCAAACTGAAAGACAGAACCAAAGAAGACAATGCCATTTGCCAGACTCTTTCCCACCCACTTGCTAATTCTGTTCCCTGGTTTTGTGGCCATGAATGCCAAAAACACAGTTATAGTTTTTGCCAGCACAGAAGAGACGGCAACCGAGAAGATGATGCTGAAGATGGTTTGGCGGAGAAGACAGGTGACTTCTTGAGGCTGGCCAATGAATAGAAAGGAGGACAAAAAGGAAAGCAGGAGAGAAACAAGGAGGATGTAAGTCAGGTTTCGATTGTTGGCTTTAACAAGTGGAGTGTCTTGGTATTTAATGAAGATTCCCAAAATAGTACTTGTGATTAGGCACAAGAGTAGAGCAAAGAAAACCAAGGTAACCCCCAGGGGTTCTTCATAGGAGAGAAAGACTATAGTCTTGGGGATACATTGATCCCTCTCATTGTTTGAGTATTGATCTTCTGGACACTGATGACATTGATCTGCATCTGAAAGAAAACATTATTTTTGTACATCAAACCCCAGAAATTTCTGTATCATCAATATATTCCCTACCTAAATGGAGCATCTTTTTTCTTTTTAGTAATTTTATTCAATATTCTGAATTGTACTGCAGTTCATAAGCACAGTGAGTTTATGAGGTTTAAGGTTTCTTTACAGCTGGGTTTGGTTTTCTGTGTCTGTCTCATCATTTAATCTTGTGTTTGTGTGTGGGTATGTCTGCATTGTGAGTATATTCTACACCGTCCAGCAGATACCAAATTTAGCAAACTAATCCCCTCTGCAGGGGCTGCTGTGGATCAAAATTTCATGTCTCTGTTTTTTAAAAAGAAGAAATCGATGGCCATTTTGGTTTTGCAGTGCAGTCAATTGGCTTTTCAGGAGATTTGTATTTACTGGATCACAATCTGGATTTGAATTCAGTGCAGGTCAGATCAGGTTTGGAATGAATCAGGTCTGATCCAGATTTACAAGTCATGACTGCAAATCAAAGTGGGGTGAAGTCTATGCACAGCTTTTCCGCCATTGCAATTTTGTGATTTGCAGTGTAGCACCACTGAAACAACTCATGACAAGTCTTGAGATTTCTTTCCAAATGTCTCTTTTTAGATCTAGCATGATTACCGGTACATTCACAGTGAACTTGCTCTTCATCCCTCAGAGCCTGCTGTTCCTTCAAAGCTGTTTTACCTGTGTGACTAGAAATGGCTCCTTCTAGGCATGGGGCACATTTATAGCAGCAAATTTGCTGTCCTTCTGGTACCACTTTGCTGGATCCAGGCTGGCAGCTTTCTGAACATGTGGAATGGGGCCTTGTCTAAAGGGCATCAAGAAAACAAACAGTATTATAGGAGCTCTTGCATTCTCTGTAGGTACTATACCATTCTGCTCTGATGGGTCTGTGCCTTAGAAAACTGAATAATAATAATAATAATAATAATAATAATAATAATAATAATAATTTATACCCCGCCCTCCCCGGCCAGAGCCAGGCTCAGGGTGGCTAACACCAGTAAAATTACAGTAAAATCATAATAGGGAGAAAAAAACCAATTTAAAATACAGGTTAAAATGCAATTTAAAATGCAGCCTCATTTTAAAAGTAACCCATAGATCAAAACCATAAGGGGAGGGAAAAAATAAGGGTCAGACTGAGTCCAAACCACTGGATCAGGTTCCTCATTCTTGCCTTAAAAAATGATCTATATCTATATCCAGTGTTTTCTTTCTTTAAAAAAAGTTTAGGGGTACTCTCATTTTCCTACTCACATTGAAATACTGCTTCTCAATGAGATTCACAAAATGTTTAGGGGTATGTGTACCCCTGCGTACCCCCAGTAATCATACAGCATTATTATATTTAAATAACAAATGTGAGGTTGCAGCTGAGACCAGCTTTTACATTTACTTTTACTGTATTTTTCGCTGTATAGGACGCACCAGACCACAAGACGCACCTAGTTTTTGGAGGAGGAAAACAAGAAAAAAAATAATTCTGAATCTCAGAAGTCAGAACAGCAAGAGGGATCGCTGTGCAGTGAAAGCAGCGATCCCTCTTGCTGTTCTGGCTTCTGGGATAGCTGCACAGTCTGCATTTGCTCCATAAGACGCACACACATTTCCCCATGCTTTTTAGGAGGGAAAAAGTGAGTCTTATAGAGCAAAAAATACGGTAATTTGAAATGTACATCTTCCAGCTCTCAGCTTGTGCTCCCAGCTACTACAGGACAGCATAAAACACGAATACACTCCCCACCTGGTTGAACCATTTGGGCCACACAGTGGCCTCTTCGTCGATGGTCATCTCTAGACCTGAGGACTCGTGGGTCTCCAACTTCCCCACTTTCACTCTTACGGCAGTTTGGTTAGGAAATGTGACCAAATTCACAATATCGTAGTCAGCCACCAGCTCTCTATCCTCATCAAAATGCACCTCGTCCTCCGTAGTACTGTTGAAACGGACGCTTCTCAGAAAACGGGGGAGCTAGTAAGAGAGAGAAAGAGTCTCAACATCTGTAAATGAATTAGCTTCATCTCTTCTTCCATCCCAATCTTCATTTTTAAAAATTTATTTGAAAGAAACAGAGGTAGTCCTTGAATGTGGCAACAAGTGTGGAAACAAGTGAAAACAAGTTTGGATCTATGATTTTTTTGGGGGGTGGGGAATTCATGAAAACAATTGTTTTGCTCAGTTCCACAGCTACACACACTTCACTAGAAAAGTGATTCGTAGAAGAAAATTTTTAATTAAACATTAAATAGAACAATGTTCTTATGGTATGAACACCTTTTCGGTGTGAAAATGGTGGAGAACCTGTTATTTTTCTCCTGACTGTTCCCAGAAAAGTTATAATGTAACTGTGGGTTCAGTGGTAGTCTTCCAAGAGGAAAAAAACCTATAATGTTATGGCAGTTAACAGTAGACTCTTGCTTTTATATGGGACAAGAGAATTGAAATGGGTCAAATCGTGATAGGTCCTTTAGTGGTCATTCAAAATCATTAGTCCTTTGCTACAGTCCAGTGAGAATACAGATTTCCAGGCAGAACCTGAAGACTGGTCAGAGAGGGCTTTAGTAAATAGATTAGCAATTTAGTTGAATCTAGCCTAAATGGTTAGCAACGGGAGGCATACTTTATTTAAGCTGTGTAATTATAAATAATTGGTGGAGTTTGTAACCCCCAGTTTGCACAGGCTGGGTTCTTGACAAGGGGTGATTCTGTTGAATTAGCAGGAGTGAGCAGATGAATCAATCAATCAATCAATCAATCAATCAATCACAACCAATGAAGAATTGCGACAGAATGACACATGGAGGGGCAGATGCCAAAAGCAGAACAGAAAACAGGAAGGGACACAGTGAGGAATCACTTTGGTGCGTTGCATTATTCAATTACCCTTTTTCATCTGGCATACCAACAGCCATTTTATGCCCCAGATCACCAGCTCAGAATTATTGACTTAGGCAGATAGGTAAAGGTAAAGGTAAAGGTACCCCTGACCATTAGGTCCAGTCGTGACCGACTCTGGGGTTGCAGCGCTCATCTCGCTCTATGGGCCGAGAGAGCCGGCGTACAGCTTCCAGGTCATGTGGCCAGCATGACTAAGCCACTTCTGGTGAACCAGAGCAGCGCATGGAAACGCCGTTTACCTTCCCGCCGGAGTGGTACCTATTTATCTACTTGCACTTTGACATGCTTTCGAACTGCTAGGTTGGCAGGAGCTGGGACTGAGCAACAGGAGCTCACCCTGTCACAGGGATTCGAACCACCGACCTTCTGATCAGCAAGTCCTAGGCTCTGTGGTTTAACCCACAGCGCCACCTGCGTCCTTAGGCAGATACTATCATAAATTGGAGCTGGCTTAGAAACACGGGAAACAGCTTTGTACTAAGCCCGGCTACTTCTCTATCTAGACACATTTTTAAAAACCTCTGATTAGCGTTGCCTCTTTAGGAACTCGGGCAGAGGCACTTCTTCACCTGCTTATTTGAATCCTTTGAACTGGGAAGGCTAGGAATTAACCTCAGAAGTCCTGCATGCAGAGCAGACATTCTACTGCTGTGCTACAGACCCTCACTAGTGGTATAGGGAAAAATGCAAGTGGCCAGAGTTTAACGGGTCATCCAGACATGACCTTGTCCTGATTGTCCCACATTTTCTAGGTACAGGTCCAAGCAGTTTTGCACTTGTCCCACTGCTTTCCTCTGGAAAATCCACTCTTTAGTGATGAATTGGAGCAAACAATCCAGAGAAAACCCAGTTGGTGTTTTTTTCTGGGGAAAGCAGTGGGGCAAGGGAAAGTCTGAATGAATGTTATGGCTTGGTCTCTCCCACAAACGCGAGACGACTCTGGCTGTTAATTTATTGCCTTATTTATTGCTAAAACAACAAACTAGGACTGAGCTCCTCTATTCATCGTCCTCCCCAGAAGATGGAGTTGCCCGGACTGAGCTCCTCCCCCTCCCCCAGCACGGAAGCCCCCACTTTCTCTTCCAGTATCTTTCACATCTCAGCCACTTTTGAGATCCTACAAGATTTGGGAGAGAATGTTTCCTGCATTCCAACGTCTGCTTTCCACTGCTAACTGTTCTCTCCCTATACCTGCTTCTTCTCCTCCTGTCAGCATCTGAGCTTCGCTGACAATGAGCCCTAAGTGAAAGAAAACACTACATGAACACAAAACCTTACAGTCGACCCCTAATATTGATATATAAAATTTGATTAAAAAATTCACCTACAATGGCTCTCTTTCCCTCTCCCTCTTACCTGCCATGGGCTTATGCTCAGAAAATCCACTCTTCTGTCTTCTGCAGGCATCACGTGGCTAGATACAGATGTGACGAGCGCATGGAAGGCATGTGCCACAACATAGACTGCGTTATAAACATTGTAGCTCTCAGCAGACATTCTTTTCTCAAGCCAATGTATGGGGAAATCGTCAAGCTTTCTCTTCCCCACACATCTTTTCCAGGTTTTTCTTGACCATCTGTGGTTGGAATCAGAGCAATCAAATGCTTCTGACCAAAACTGATCGAGGAAATATTCATCTTGAATCAATAGGTGGTCTTGGAATTTTGACCTCTTGTTTGTTTGGATGGTAAAGGACAATGCACCGTGGAAGGATTTGACATCCCAGAATGCAAAAGATGTGCTTAAGGTGAAACCCCACAGAGCTGTGGAGACCCAAACTTTCCCTACAGGGGTCCGTTTTCCTTCTTCAATCCTGTTCAGTATGACAGGCAACAGACACATGGAGTCAGGATCCCCAAAGTAAATGATCACGTTAGCTTTTCTCTGTGTAAGGTGTGCTTCCAAATAGGAAGGTTTTCTGCGTAAAACATGAACTCCAGCAGCAATTAGTTGTTGAATCCTATCTGTGAAGGCTACACAAATGCCGTTCGCAAAGAATATTGTCTTCATGGTTCTCAAAAACGAATCTCCACCATCATGCTTTGGAGCAATGAGACCGACCCACATCCACCTGAAATGGAGGAGCATTTTCACTATTCCCATGTACTGTTGAGCTTCCTTTGGGCTCATCCAGTAGGAAGAGGGAAACTGGGATTTATCATTCAGAATATTGTTGACAAAGCCATAACTGAGCTAGTAAGAAAAGGAATCAATGTTTAGTGTGGGAAATAATGCCCAGACGTTGCCAGCCTAAAACAGCTTCTGCTTAGCTATACAACCTTATACATGTCACACTGAGTTCAGCTGAACCTTCTCCCAGCTACAGTGGTGCCTCGCAAGACGAATGCCTCGCAAGACGAAAAACGCGCAAGACGAAAAGACTCGCGGAACGAATTAATTTCATCTTGCGAGGCACCACTGTAAGTGGATACCAAATTATTGACATTTCTTTCCAATCATCCTATGCTTGACTACTTTTGCAGAGCTGTTTCTGGAGTACAGCCTTGCATCTGTGCTCTGGACAAACTTTCCCAAACCGAACTCGTTTGGCTCCATTTTTCTTGCTGACACACCGAACAATCAAGTTCTTACAGATGCAGGCCAGGTATTATGTGGCACCTGTACAAACAAAGTTCAGTTCTGCCAATCAAAGGGGTCCAGTGGGGATGCATGGGGTGCGGCAATCTTGTAGGAAAACTGGTCCCAGGTTTTTGAGGAAATAAAGTGGAGAAGCAAATAACAATAAGAATTCTGCCATTTCACTTTGTTAGATGCTACTTGGGGAGGGCATGTTGATGCTACTTGGGGAGGGCATGTTGATGTGTCACTTGCAATGCAGCCTGCCTCTGTGTTCAGGGTTCCAGCCAGTCAGACACAATCTTTTCCATGGATGCTAACACACACACACACACCCCACAGGTTTTCTAACCCCACACCCACTCTTGAACAATCAGCTGGCATTCCAAAGCCCCATAGCAGGTTCAGACCTCCTTTAGCAATTTCTGTATTTGTGTGGCCAGGCATCTCCCACCCCCCACCCCCCAAAAATATATCGTCTAGCACCATGAAAAAATGAGACATGACCACTTGCGTTTGGGTCAAATCAGACCAAAACTTTATTGATTACAGGTGGAAGAGGCATTGTAGGCATTGTTGGAAACTAAAATGGCAGCTTCCACTTAAATGCCCTGGAACATTACAAGCTTAGGGGCATTTCAGAATATATCAAGAAATGTAAATGGCAGCTCCAATCTACCCTGGGCCTCACAGCAATGCTGCTGCTGCCATCCACTGCTGCCCAGTGCCAGAACTCATGTGGTTTTGCTATGATGAGAGATCTCTCTCATGCTGACCCTAAAGAGAAGATCACCCTTCAATATCTGTGCATGCCTGTTATGTTTGGCAACCTGTCTCCATACCTGCGGGACCTTGTAAACATCTAGCATGGTTGCCACCTGGAAAAAGGTTTCAAAGCCCCCTCCTTGAATAACAGCCAGGAGCTTTCCTTGCCTCCCACACTTGAAATTAGGGACCATCCAATGTCGGGTAGAGAACAGGTCTATGGTGGCTTCATAAGTATTCCTGACACTGAAGCAGTTTTCATAGATGCTGTAGCCAAGGGTGATATTGGGTAAGAGCTCGGGGTTTTCATTGATCTCATTAATGGCAAAAAGGATAGCCAGGGCATGCTGGTAGTTCCTTTCCAACAGTCTGGAATGAAAAACAGTTGGAATGTTTCATATAATCATAAATCTCAGCTCCTGTGGTGTTTCATAATACCAGGAGAGGAAGGAGAAATATTGTTCTATAATTCTCCATGACTTAGTTAAATCTCTGATTTAACCAACCAACCAACCAACCAACAAGCAAGTAATATGCAACCATCTATATATACAAGAAAAAGACAGATCTCTTTTGCATATATATATATATATATATGTATGTATGTATGTATTGGTAGTGTGGCTATTTGGAGCTATATCAGTTTCCCCGAAACTTTAAGATACTTCCCTACTTCTTCAAATACTAAAAAAATAATATTGCTGTATTTGGAACATTTATAAAAAGAACAGTCTTTTAGAGAATGCTTCCCTCTGCCTTCCCCGCAAAACATGGCAAGCCAGGAAAGAGTTAATAAACTATTAATAAATTGATACCTACAAGCATCTATCAAGTTCAATCTATATATGATTTCACACTAAGGTGTTTAAAGGGATTTATAGATAAGATGGAAAACATGGTAATTTCTGCATTGTATGATTAATATCTAGCAATTTATGGGTGGTCTTGTGTTCATTTTATACCTGGATTTTTCTCCCAATATTTATCTCTATAAATCAGTACAACTGATTAAATCCTACTGAACACAAAGGAACTTACTTCCAAGTAAACAGTCACAGTGAGGTTTACTTCCAAGTGCAGATGGGAGAGAAATTGTATTAAACAGAGGGGGAAATGTGGAGAACCAAATTTATAAATGGAAAAAGGAGAAACCGAAATTGTCAGGTTCACTCAACCCTATTTCCAAGAACACTGTAATCAAGTAACTCTCTGTGACTTCTTTTCAAATGTGTTGCCGTGTAGAGTCCTTCTGATCAGGATTGTAGCCAGCCAGTCATGCCCCTTTCCTGGATATGCCAGTCAATCCCTCCAACAGTTTTACCAACAGCACTCTGCCTGCATTCTGTGTCCACTAAGCTTTCCTTTTTTAAAAAATAAAATAAAATGTGTTTTTCCAAATGTCGGGATTCACCCAAGCCAAATGAAACCTTCCGTTATGTCTAAATGGTGTTGTTTTCTCTATATAAGAATCTAAACTCAGAGAATGAGTTCCCTATTGCGTGGACAGGTGGAGTCCCCAGATCCCGCGCGGTCCCCCCCATCATGTGGAATAACGACTAATGACAACGTGCTATGGGATTAAATTGGCCACAACTTTATTAAATTTCAAATGCGGGTAGACCTTGGCTCAGGCATTGGGTGTTCTCCCTCCCCAGTCCCCAGCCAGGGACCTAGGGAGCATCAGGGTTATCCAGTGTGTGTGTGGGGGGAATGGGCCAGCTCTGGAGAACATATGTTCAAGCAGAGATAGTCGCCCCCGTTACGCCGCCGCCGCAGGGGAGAGCAATGACGACCTTTCGGCGTACGGTCAAAGCCTCCCTTGAGAAACCCCTTTAACGGGGAACCCTGGTATCACCGCCGCAAAGAGGAAGATGGACTAAAGGATTCCGCCCAAGGCCTGATACCGCCAAAGTTGTGACGTTTTGCCATGGGAAAGGTGAAACCTGCCAATGCAGGGAAATTCATTTCCGGCACTTTGACAGTGACCTTAACGTAGCAGCGCCCGCATACCTGTGAAGAAAAGTTAACCTGCAAAACCTGTGAAGAAAAGTTAACCTGCAAATAAGATATTAACTGAGGGTGAGTAGGGTGGGAGAAGCTCTGGAGCCAAGTGAGGATTCCCAGGTAAGATCCTCCCTCTATTGTGTGGGCAGGTAATCCCTCCCCTACCTGGCCTGGTCTCCTTGGCAACGCTTCCCCCAGGTGGGATTGGACAACTGACTGAGGTAGGCGGAGACCTCCAGGTATCCCACCTGAGGGAAGGCAAACCAAGCCTATGCTGTTGGAGCCACTCCAGATCTAGGGGCTGTGCGCGTCCACGCAAAGGGCGCCCCCCGTTTTAAGCGGGGAGCGGTCATTAGCACAGACCTCAAAGCAGCTTACAGGGACAGGCAGTTGCATGGAAGATCAGAATTGGCTGAGGGCAATCAAAAGCTAAGAGCAAACAACACTTACGGGAAGAAGTCGTGGACAGGGTTAGACCTGAAAGCATGTGTCGGGTACACAGCTGTCCTCACAGGTATAACTCCACTAATAAAGTAGTCTCCTGGTCTGTAATAATTATTTGGAGACATTCGTAGGCTCGAGAGATCTCTGGGTCTGTTCATTGCTAACCCCAAGTGCAAATGAAGCAATAGCAGTAGCAGCAGAGTCATTTTCGGCAGAAACAAGCAAGCTAGAGGCAGCCTCCAATCTGCAAAGAGAAACAGAATCGCCTTGCAAGCCTCATCCTATGCTTGACTTTGCAGAGGAAGATGCCAAGTCTGTGTTAAAGGAGTTGTAATGTAATGAAACATCAGACTGTCAGACCATGTCTATTGGTCTAAATCCCAGCCCTCATCCTTACTAGCCCACTAAATATATTCATGTTGCTCTCTTTCCAATTTTGGAGCAAGAAGTTATCAGTGATTCTTGGTTCCTTGGTGGTGGTGGTGGTGGTAGTAGTATTGACCTCCAAAGTCGCCTATGGAAAAACCCTGTTGAGTTTTGATCACAGGAACACAAAATCAATCACAATGATTTTGATAATTGCAGGGGACGTATAATCACCTTCTCTGAGGGTACACTTTCTCTGAGGGTACTTGCGCAGGTGCACAGCAGAAGAAAACATCTGCAAAAGTTCAGCCTGAGCTATGTCATGCTTTCTAACTAAACAATTGACAGGACAGAAAACTTGGACTAATGTTTATTGGAGGTGTTAGTAACTTTGACCCTCCAGACTTCTTTCATAAATATGTGAATTCCCTTTTTGATACAATATACGTAGGTCCTCTTCATTTTTCTTTATGGTCCTTCTTCACCCTTGATGTGCCAGATTCTGGAAGGTGCTCAGCTCTCGAGGTCAAAGGAGCCTTTAAAAGAGGGTGTCTGGTTTGCATGAGAATTGAAAAGTTAACCCGGTGTTTCTCAAACAATGGTCTAGGACTGAATAGTCCCAGGCCTGGTTTTGGTATAGAAACTGCCTTGATTGGCCTGTATGATGACTTATACTGGGGGAGAGAGGGAGGAGCATGTCCCAGTTAATTATTCTTGATCTCTCAATGGCTTTCAATACCAAATGTGTTCTGCTGGAGCAGCTGTCCAAGTTGCTGGTGGGCAGCACTGCTCTGTGGTGGTTCAGGTCCTACCGAGATGGTCATTTTCAGAGGATGGTGCTTGGGGCATATTTTTGGCCCTGTGTGTGGCCCTGTGGAGCCTCCAATGTGGGGTTCCACAGGGTTCAAGTTGATCCCTCCTGCTGTGCAAAATGAAAGTGAAACCACTGAATGAGGTCATCCAGGGCTGTCTTTAGCAGATGCGGTGCCGGGGTGCAAATTACCACGATTAGTAAGGGGGGTGAAGCTGCGCACTGCCAGCCATTGGGGGGTTGCGCAACTCTCCCCCATGCCACTGCAGGAGAGCAATCCCTGCGGAGGCTTGGGAGGCAAACTGCATGCCCGCCAACCATATGGTTGATGGGGGTGCAGCTGGCAGGCATGCAGGGAAAGGGGAGGCCGCTGGCAAAGCCGCGCAGCTCCCCCACTCGCTGGGGTGCCCCTGAGAAGCCGACGCCCTGGCGCAACGCACCACTAAGCTGTATGGGAAAGACGGCTCTGGGGTCATCAGAAGTTTTGGAGCACTTTGTCAGCAATGTGTTGATGACACACTACTTTACATCTGCAGGTGTGACAGAGGAAATGGTAGATCGAGGTCTTGCTTAGCATTTGACTGGATGAGAACCAATAAATTGATGCTTAATCCAGACGAGACTGACGCACTGTTAGTGGGTAGTTCCCTAGATTGGATTGATGGGATGTGGCCTGTTCTGGATGGGGTTACACTCCACCTGAAGGAGCAGCTCCATAGCTTGGAGGTACTTCTGGGTCCATTGTGGTCGCATGAGGCTGAAGGGACCTTGGTGGTGCAGAGTGCCTTCCACCAGCTTCTATTAGCTTCAGCTGGTGTCCCAGCTGCACTGCTATCTGGATGGAGATAGCTTAACTTCCATTGTCTAATCTCTAGTTTTGTTGTTGTTTAGTTGTTTAGTTGTGTCTGACTCTTCGTGACCCCCAGGACCAGAGCACGCCAGGCCCTCCTGTCTTCCACTGCCTCCCACAGTTTGGTCAAATTCATGTTCGTATTGTGAATTTGGTCACATTTCCTAACCAAACTGCCGTAAGAGTGAAAGTGGGGAAGTTGGAGACCCAGGAGTCCTCAGGTCTAGAGATGACCATCGACGAAGAGGCCAATGTGTGGCCCAAATGGTTCAACCAGGTGGGGAGTGTATTTGTGTTTTGTGCTGTCCTGTAGTAGCTGGGAACACAAGCTGAGAGCTGGAAGATGTACATTTCAAATTAAAAGTAAATGTATAAGCTGGTCTCAGCTGCAACCTCACATTTACAGATAGGTAGCCGTGTTGGTCTGCCATAGTCAAAACAAAAAAAATTTTTTCCTTCCAGTAGCACCTTAAAGACCAACTAAGTTAGTTCTTGGTATGAGCTTTCGTGTGCATGCACACTTATCTGTGTATCTGAAGAAGTGTGCATGCACACGAAAGCTCATACCAAGAACTAACTTAGTTGGTCTTTAAGGTGCTACTGGAAGGAAAAAAAATTTTTTGTTTTAACCTCACATTTGTTATTTAAATATAATAATGCTATATGATTACTGGGGGTACGCAGGGGTACACATACCCCTAAACATTTTGTGAATCTAAGTTTGGTCTCATTGAGAAGCAGTATTTCAATGTGAGTAGGAAAATGAGAGTACCCCGAAACATTTTTTTAAAAAGAAAAAAAGCATTGGATATAGCCAGTGTGGTATAGTGGTTAAGAGCGGTGGACTCGTAATCTGGTGAACCGGATTCGCTTCCCCACTCTTCCACATGCAGCTGCTGGGTGACCTTGGGCCATTCACACTTCTCTGAAGTCTCTCAGCCCCACTCACCTCACAGAATGTTTGTTGTAGGGGAGGAAGGGAAAGGAGAATGTTAGCCGCTTTGAGACTCCTTCGGGTAGTGATAAAGCAGGATATCAAATCCAAACTCCTCTTCTTCTTTTAAGGCAATAATGAGGAACCTGATCCAGTTGCTCTGGTCCATCATTTGCTTCAGGAAGCAAAGGGGGATTTCAGTTTTCTAAGACATAGACCCATCAGAGCAGAATGGTATAGTACCTGCAGAGAATGCAACAGCTCCTAAAATGCTGTTTGTTTTCTTGATGCCCTTTAGACAAGGCCCCATTCCACATGTTCAGAAAGCTGCCAGCCTGGATCCAGCAAAGTGGTGCTAGAAGGACAGCAAATTTGCTGCTATAAATGCGCCCCATGCCTAGAAGGAGCCATATCTAGTCACACAGGTAAAACAGCTTTGTTGTTTGTTTGTTTTTTTAAAAAAAAATTATTAGCCGACCAATCAAATCAAATCAAATCACATCACATATATTCCGAATTACAAAGCCGAATTTTAAATTTTTGTTGAGGGGACCCATATTTCAAGTTCCGAAGGGGGATTCCGATCATCTTCTTGCTACTGCGTTAATATCTAAATCAGTCCAAATAATGTTCATAATTCTATCCAGTCTTATCTTGCTGTTTCCACATCTCATCTTATTCGTATATTTTTTTTCTTTTTTTCTTTATGATCTCTTCTGATAATTTCCTTAAGCAGATAAACACCAATTATAATCCTGTGTGAATTTTTCCGTTCGTCCAATCCTCATATCAAGATGGTTTCCATATCATCACTTTCATACATAATATCGCTCTTTCCATCATTCTCTCAAATCTGTCGCTCTTAAGTCCCTCTGAGGAGTCTCACCCACAATATAAAAACAGCTCTGTTCCTCCTCCCAGACTTAAGTCCTCCGACAGAACTTGCCAACAT
Organism: Podarcis filfolensis; assembly: GCF_964270895.1. Lineage (NCBI taxonomy): Eukaryota > Metazoa > Chordata > Lepidosauria > Squamata > Lacertidae > Podarcis > Podarcis filfolensis. The sequence goes on from NC_139605.1 coordinate 15,441,716, forward strand.
GGCGACGGTATTTTTAACTGCGTCATTCCAAAGCTCTTATATTTTCCACGATCTTCTTGAAACATGCTTTGGTTAGAAAATAATCTCCACACAGTCATGAATCCACAGCTTAAGTCATTAAAACGGCATTTCTGACTTGTGGGGGGGGGATTCTTGGTTAATCACATAGAGGAAAGAAAGGAAAGTTTCCCCCCCCTCCCCCATCCAGTCCCTTTGCCATACCGAGCCTTGGTGATCTTCTCATGATTTATTCTTATTCCCCCGACCCGTCTTGTTTATCAGAGATCTCTTCCGTTAGCAGTCTTTACTCCCCCTCCTTCCTTGAAATATGTGCAATTCGCTTCCTCCTAATTGTTTCTTTTGAAGTTATTGCAGCTAGAGGCGTGGATCAGAGACAGCGTCCAGGAGCACCGAGATCCACAGGAGGGCTTTCTGCCTAGTGCCCCCCATCCCCACAAATTCGGGGGGGGGGGTGTAGGGCACAGCAGGCAAGGGCAGCCCCCCCAAACTTGGGGGGGTAGGGAGGCTATTTACTCCCATCACAGCCTCCTAATTACCTCGTGTGGGTTGGAGAGATGTTATTGTCAGCCATCTTCCGATGCGCCCCCTAGTGGCCCCTCAGGTAAAACAGCTTTGAAGGAACAGCAGGCTCTGAGGGATGAAGAGCAGATTCACTGTGAATGTACCGGTAATCATGCTAGGTCTAAAAAGAGACATATGGAAAGAAATCTCAAGATTTGTCATGAGTTGTTTCAGTGGTGCTACACTGCTAATCACAAAATGGCAATGGCAGAAAAGCTATGCATAGACTTCACCCCACTTTGATTTGCAGTCATGACTTGTAAATCTGGATCAGACCTGATTCATTCCAGACCTGATCTGACCTGCACTGGATTCAAATCCAGATTGTGATTCAGTAAGTACAAATCTCCAGAAAATTGACTTGCACTGCAAAACCAAAATGGCCATCAATTTCTTCTTTTTTAAAAATAGAGACATAAAATTTTGAGCCACAGCAGCCCCTGCAGAGGGGATTAGCCAACAATTGAAACCTCACCTATACCCTCCTTGTTTCTCTCCTGCTTTCCTTTTTGTCCTCCTTTCTTTTCATCGGCCAGCCTCAAAAGGTCACCTGCCTTCTACGTCAAACCATCTTCAGCGTCATCTTCTCGGTCGCTGTCTCTTCTGTGCTGGCAAAGACTGTGGTTTTGGCATTCATGGCCACAAAACCAGGGAACAGAATTAGCAAGTGGGTGGGAAAGAGTTTGGCAAACGGTATTGTCCTCTTTGGTTCTGTCTTTCAGTTTGGAATCTGCATTGCCTGGATCGGAATATCTCCCCCCTTCCCAGAACTGGACATGGATTCCCAAGTCACACAGACAATTCTGCAGTGCAATGAAGGGTCTGTCACCATGTTTTACTCTGCCCTTGGCTACATGGGCCTTCTGGCTGCCATCTCTTTTACTGTGGCTTTCCTCGCCAGGAAGCTCCCTGGTGGTTTCAACGAAGCCAAGTTTATCACCTTCAGCATGTTGGTGTTTTGCAGTGTCTGGGTCTCCTTTGTGCCAACTTACTTGAGCACCAAGGGGAAATACATGGTGGCTGTGCAGATCTTCTCCATCTTGGCTTCCAGTGGTGGGTTACTGGGCTGCATCTTCCTTCCCAAATGCTACATCATTGTCCTCAGGCCTGATTTGAATACAAAGTCACACTTAATGATGAGAAGGAAAGATTAATGTTGTGTCTTTTTTTAAAAAAATAATTTTATTGAATGATTTTGTTACAAAAAAACATTACAACCATACAACCACTAAATATAATTGAGAAATAAAAATTACATACATCAATATTTAGTTTGTTATTTGTTATTTACCATCTTATTTCCTTCCAAACAAACATATGTACAGACACCCCCCCAAAAAATTGATAATAAGGAAAGTAAATATTTCTTACAAAATCTTTTCTTCAATTTTGACTTCATGTCAAGTCCCTTCACATATGTTTTATCTTACAATTGAATGTTCACAAAACAATAAAGCTTTCTGTATAAATTTTCCAATACATTCTGAAAGATTGTTGTGTCAAATGTATTACTCAGCTAAATTTCAGAACTATGTGTGTGTATGTAGACTTTCAGACTTTTTCAAAACTTTTATTATTATTCTTATTATCATGGAGTAGCCATCTTCCTTCGAAGGAATGTCTCTGAGTACATGCCATGTCATGATGATGATGATGATGATGAAGAAGAAGGAGAAGAGGAGGAGGAGGAGTAGTTTGGATTTGATATCCTGCTTTATCACTACCCTAAGGAGTCTCATAGCGGCTCACAATCTCCTTTCCCTTCCTCCCCACAACAAACACCCTGTGAGGTGCGTGAGGCTGAGAGACTTCAGAGAAGTGTGACTAGCCCAAGGTCACTCAGCAGCTGCATGTGAAGGAGCAGGGAAGCGAACCCAGTTCACCAGATTACAAGTCCACCGCTCTTAACCACTACACCACGCTGGCTTTCTGGAACTGCTGGTTTTGGGGGCATTCAAAAATGAGGTTTAGATTCAACAGCAGCCAGGCTGCTGATCTCTGCCTACAGGGACCTGTATTTTTGTGGCAGTGATACTACACTATAACCTCTCATCTATAGTACTGGTGCTTTATAAATATAGTAACAATTTTGACAGCCTTCAGTTTAAAAGAAAAGGGGTGAAGTTCTTCACATTTATTTCTCCTGTTTTCTCCTGCCGCGCACCTGTGCATTTGCCTCAGAGAGAGCATGCAAAGAGGTGATTATACATCCCCTGCAATTATCAAAATCATTGTGATTGATTTGTGTCCCTGTGACCAGAATTCCACAGCATTTTTCCAGAGGTCACTTTTGAGCATTATCAATAAATAAAAATAATTGAAACCCAAAACTATCAATCATTTCTTCCACCAGATTTGGATAGATATATATATGGCTAATAAAGATGAGGACTTGGATAATCAGAGGTGGTCTGTGGGTCTGATGTTTGACTGCATCCCCATTAGCCTAGATAACAGACTTTGAAGTGAGAAACAGGATGAGGCTTGTAGGCGGTTGTATTTCTTTCTTGGCAGATGTCTCTACAAATTTACTGGTATAATAAAATCAATTGAAGGGGGGTATCTACTGTATGCTTGGACCCAAAATGATGCTTATGCTGTTATTGTTTCATTTGCACTTTGGGTTAGTGATGAGTGAAGATGAAGATATCTCAAGCCTACGAATGTCTCCAAATAATTATTACAGACCAGGCGATTACTTCATTACTGGAGTTATACCGTTGAGGACAGCTATCTATCCAACACATGCTTTCACATCTGACCCTGTCTATGACTTCCTCCCGTAAGTGTTGCGAGCTTTTGCTTTTTCTCAGCTAGTTCTGGTCTCCCCTGCAGGATTCTAACATGAGCTGCAGACTCCCAGGTTCTCAATTTCAAAATATTTTTTGCAAGGTGCCTTGGGTAGCAAACAACTCACTCATAACTATAAGAAGTGTGCATGCACACGAAAGCTCATACCAAGAACTAACTTAGTTGGTCTTTAAGGTGCTACTGGAAGAAAAAATTTTTTTTTGTTTTGACTATGGCAGACCAACACGGCTACCTATCTGTAACTCATAACTATGAATGGCGGCTGCCCCAATGGTCCCAGTTTTCTGGGCACAGATGCAGTTTTTCAACACCTACTCTTGCCAAATCGCTTTCCCTTCTTTGCTGTTTGCTGAGATTTAGAAGAAGCTGCTTCAAAGTACTAGTCCATGTTTCTTGAGGTGCCCTTTTCCTTCAGGAACTCTTGAACAGGGATGTGCTCAGTAGAACAGCGTCTGCCTTGCATGCAGAATGCCCCAGCTTCAGTCCCCAGCATCTCCAGGAGCTAGCCCTCTTGAAATCTAGGAAAGCAACTATGTCAGTGTTGATTACACTGAACTGGATGGAGTAATGCTCTGATTCAGTATATATCAGCTTCCTAACATTTGACGCTTTGTGAAGTCTACATTGGTGAACCCTAAATTTAGATTTAGCTGGCACTCTAAATCAGTTTTCCCCCTGACTTGGTTAATTTTAACTGTCTTTATGCTGCAACCCATTGCCCCACTTTTGTAGTATATAATGAGCGAGAAAAAAGTGACTTTTTAAAAAGTCACTTTTCTGAGTATTATTGTTGTTGTTGTTGTTGTTGTTGTTGTTGTTGTTGTTGTTGTTATTATTTCTATACCACCCTATACCCAAAGGTCTCAGGGCGGTTCACATAAAATATCAAATACATAAAATCAAAACAAAACCAACAACCCAATAACACCCCCCCCCCAAAAAAGAGCCAGCATTTGTCAAAAGGGTATAGGATGTAGATCAAGTCAGGCAGGCCTGGTTGAAAATGAACATTTTTGCCTGGCACCTAAACGTATATAGTGAAAAAACAGAAGAAATAAGTAAATGTGAGGTAAAAGTGTACTTAACAGATAATGTACAATGAGAATGTTTGGAAGTCTTTTTTAGAACCTCAACTACTTTTTCTTCTTCTTTATTTTATTTTATTTTATTCTTTCTCTCTCTTTCTTTCTTTCTTTCTTTCTTTTTCTTTTTTCATAAATTGTAGTGTCATGTGTATTGTGAGGTATACAAAGTATCTTTGCTTCAGTTGCCACCATTTTCTTTTATTGTTACAAACAAAAACAGAGAGTGTTGTATAAATGTTGTATAAATGTATATTTTTTAAAAAGAATAAAGGTTCAATTGGGGGAAGAGAAAGAAAGAAATAAACCCTAACCTAGCCAGGGCAGGGTTTTTCTCTTTCTTGCTATGAGACATCTACAAGACAAAGCTCAGGTCTGCTTCGTACATTTTTAAACTAGTGGGATAGACTTGTTTACAGGTCTTCCTTCCAAGTAGGTCACTCATAGTCACTGGCATTTGGGGGGCTGGGGGGAGAGCAGGACTGGAACATACCATTTTAGCAGTTGATATGCCATTTGCTTTTCATTCCAGGATAGTGGAGACAAACTATCAGCACGTCCTGGCCATCCTGTTCGCCATTAAAGAGATCAATGAAGATCCTGAGCTCTTACCCAATATCACCCTTGGCTACAGTATCTATGAAAACTGCTTCAGCGTCAGGAAAGCCTATGAAGCCACCATAGACCTGTTCTCTACCAGACATTGGATGGTCCCTAATTTCAAGTGTGGGAGGCAAGGAAAACTCCTGGCTGTTATTCAAGGAGGGGACTTTGAAACCTTTTTCCAGATGGCAACCATGCTAGATGTTTACAAGGTCCCTCAGGTATGGAGACAGGTTGCCAACCATGCCACACATGTATAGAGATACAAAGGGAGTCTTTTTCTCAGGGCCAGCTCCTTGGTTGAGAAATTCATTGGTATAGTATCCCCCTCCACAATAAGCTGTGGTACTGATGGGCTTAGCTGGTGGTGAGCAGCAATGGTGGTGCTACTGAGAACACCAGAATGGGTTGGTTGGAGCCAGCATTTAGATTTCCTGCAATCCCCTAGTTCAGCAGCACACTGCATTGTGCCTTGGGTATTTGGGGAAATTTAGGTGGAGACTGCTACTGGAATTTCCTACGATAATCCATATTGATAATGCATCAGTCCACTTCAGAGCACTATAGGAAATGTGAATAGTGTGAGGTTGGGAAAAGATGGGACAGGATGCAATTCTACTCAAAATTCCTCCATCTTTGGCTGCTAATGGAAATAGGAAGCGAGTTATGTTGTCCATGGGGCCTGCAAAACAAGGTTGCCATAGTGCTGGTGTGTGCAAACCATGCATAAGATTGTGGAAGTCAAATGTACAATGATTCAAAAGCAGGTCAATCAGGTTGCCGCCACCCCAGGCTCACTTACCTGGGAGTAAGTCCAATCAAATTCCCCAGAACTTAGAGTGAGTAGATGTTTGGAACATTGCATTCTTCAGTGGAAACCATTTTTCGGCTAACAAATGTCCACATTATATTGAATGCTTAGCATTTATTGCTTTCCTTCTAGCTCACTTATGGTTTTGTCAACCATTTTCTGAGTGATAACACCCAGTTCTCCTCTTCCTACTGGATGAGCCCAAAGGAAACTTCACAATACATGGGGATAGTTCAGTTGCTCCTGCATTTCAGGTGGATATGGGTTGGTCTATTTGCTCCAGATAATGATGGTGGAGATCACTTTGTGAGAACCATGAAGGTAGCATTCATTGAGAATGGCATCTGTGTAACCTTCACATACAATATTCCAATAGTATATTCTATTAACATTCGTATTCCAAGAAGAGCGTTCAACATTTTCCGAGCACACATTCTGCAAAGAAAAGCCAATGTGATCATTTATTATGGTGATTCTGACTCAATGTTTCTGTTGCCTCATGTCCTAAGCAGAACTGAAAGAAAATTCAGTGCTCCTATAGGGAAAGTTTGGATCTCCACCGCTCTGTGGGGCTTCACCTTAAGCACATCTTTTCAATACTGGGATGTCAAATTCTTCCATGGAGCTTTGTCTTTTGTCATCCAAACAAACCAGCGGACAAAATCCCAGGGCCTTTTCTTGACTCAAGATGGGCATTTCCTGGATTGTATTTGGTCCGAGACGTTTGACTGCTCTGATTCCAACCAGAGATGGTCACGGAAAGCCTGGAAAAGATGCCTGGGGAGAGGAAAGCTGGAAAGCATTCCAACATCTTGGCTTGGGAATGGTATGTCTGCTGAGAGCTACAATGTGTACAATGCTGTGTACACTGCGGCACATGCTTTCCATGCTCTGATCACATCTGTGTCTAGCCGCATGATGACCACAGAAGAAGACAGACTGGATCTTCTGAACGTAGAGGCATGGCAGGTGAGAAAGAGTGAGAGCCATTGAAATGACAGCTGAAATGGATAGCCCGTGTTTGTTGTTGTCATGCACCATTTTCTTCTGCTTGGGTTCTGGGAACCCTTTAAGCAGTGTGATGCTGCTCGCTGTCCCACTACTGAGGGGCTGCATTGGACTGGAAGGGCACATGTTTTTCATGCAGAAGGCGACAAGCTGAAGCTTTGGCATCACCTCTTAAAAAGGATCCAGACAAGGATGTGATGGGAAAGAGAGTTTGACGATCCACTGCCACTTAGATCCAGCAATACTGGACTAGAAATTGTAGGTGTGTTCAGTATGTGTGTTGTGTATATACATTCATATGTGTGAATGTGCATGTTGAGTATCTGACTGTGTGTGGTGCGAGAGTGTGTGGCGGGACTCTACCTTCCCACTCACTCACTTTTATTATGGACCTGCCTACCATTGGCATGTAGCTCCTGGGAAGTCGGTCACATTGCTGCCCACTCTTGAGCTACCTGAGCAAACACTCTGATCTATGGAATAAGACACTTTGATCTATTGGGTTCAAATCCAATAGGCAGGTGTCAGGCTTCAGAGAATCAGCTTCCTCCCCCCTTTGGCAGTAGATAAGAAGAACAAAGGGAAAGGAGTCTTCTTACCAGTTAGAAACTTTAATGATCACAGCGAGAGAAGAAACAATCCATTTCCTAGGAGTGACAGTGCTACCAATTAAGGGTTCCACCCACTTCCTCCCTAGTCACCCACATCACTACTGCATCATCTTGTTATTTTAAACAGATTTTATTAATTTTACACATTAATAAAGTTTTGAATTACACATGCTTCAGAAAATCCCCTCATCCAATGTTTCCTCCAGATTTTGGACTTCCAAATAGTTAATTGCACTGGGATGCTTCACAGCAAGTGATTCATAAATGAAAAGAAAGAAATAAAACAGTTTAATTACCCATCTTGAAATTACTGCTCCTCTAGCTTCACCCTTTTCTGAGAAGCACCCGCTTCAACAGTACGACCATGGACGAAGTGTATTTTGATGAAGATAGGGAGCTGGTAGCTGACTATGGTATTGTGAATTTGGTCACGTTTCCTAACGAAACCGCCATAAGAGTGAAAGTGGGGAAGCTGGAGACCCAAGCCTCCTCAGGCCCAAAGCTGACTATTCATGAGGAGACCATCGTGTGGCCCATCTGGTTTAATAAGGTGGGGAATGTATTCGCATTTTGCAAGCTGGTGTAATGTAGTAGCTAAGTGTGGACCCTGTGAACCAAACCGAACAATCATCCTTTTATCCCTTATTGATCCATGAGATCCTTGCAATCTGTGAGAAAGTTTCTCCTGCGAGTTTCAAAGATGTCAGAAACCTGCTCTGGAGCAGGACTTTGAATGTGGCTGTCCTTCTGGAATGGCGTTCCTGTCAAGCTGTGCATTTTCTGGAAGCAGTTGAAGACATTTTGGTTCTGACAGGCTTTCCCAGATGACAAATTGGTCTTTGCCATGAGTCTGTATTGTTTTAGCTTTGTTTTAAATGCATTGGCTGCTTTAATTGCACATCGCCTTTAGATGATTCTCTAGAACAGTGTTTCCCAACCTTCGGTCTCCAGCTGTTTTTGGACTACAACTCCCATCATGCCTAGCTAGCAGGACCAGAGGTCATGGATGATGGGAGTTGTAGTCCAAAAGAAGCTGGAGACCCAAGGTTGGGAAACATGGCTCTAGAAGGTGATTAATAAATTAATCAGAAAAATTAACAATAATAAGAAAATTAAAAACAAACTCTGTCAGTGGTCTCATTCAAATCACTGTCTCTCAGCCTCTCATTTTGCAATATAGGGGTGAAAATACTGTGTCATAAGTTCTGCATATAAGATTAGAAGAACCACTTTACAGCATCTTGAACATTAGCAAATAAATTGCCAGCTAAGATTTTGTAGACTAGAGTCCACCTAAACTTGTAACACTCTGAGGGAAGTGCTCTGGCAGTGCCAGCTCTACTATTGGGCAAAATGAGACAGTTGATCCATTCACTGGGTGCTAACAAGTACAGGGTGGTGTCGAGGCGATGGAGGAAAGAGCTATGTGTTCTACAGTGCTCTAGGCTACTCTTCTGCCCTCGGGTGTGGGGGAAGATGCTGTCCCACAACAAACAATGAGGCAAAATTCAGCTGCCAGTCCAGCATGTGTCATGGCGTGGAGCAAGTTTGTTCCATCAATGGATGCTGGCCATGATAATGATGTTGTGCCTCCATGGTTGGAAGAGGCAACAATGCTTCTGGGTATCTGTTGCTGGAAGCTACAGGAGGGAAAGATGCTCTTGTGCTTAGGTCCTGCTTGCTGGTTTCTCACAGGCATCTGGTTGGCCTCTTTGGGAAGAAGGATGCTGCACCAGATGGACCATTGACCTGATCCAGCCTGCTGTTCTTGTATTCTTATGTCCAGTTCTTCATGACAGCAAAATGGCTTGGATAGGCCTTGTTCTTCAATCACAGGAGAGAGTAAGATTCAACTCAGACAAGACACAGGACCAACAGAATAGGATGATTTATTCTCTCTCTTTTTGGTGTCTTTTGGTTTTGGTTACTTTACAATATAGATGTACTGGTACAATATAGGTGTACAACATAGATGTACTGGTACAATATAGATGTACCAAAGCCAACACCATTTCCTCCCCATCCCCCCATACATTAACATTTCTATTTTCTCAATCCATCATATTATTCTTTTCTCCTTCCTCCCACTTCCCTCCGCCCCCACGCAATTTCCTCCACATTATACAATTTACAATAATCTTTGCATTCTACAACCTTCTCAAATCATCTATATATTCTTATTATCTTTCCTTACTAATTTTTCTTCCATCCAGTAATACACATTTTAATCTAGGCATATTAGCGTATCTTTTTGGGGGCAATATTTTGCCATATATTCATCAAAACATTTCCACTCCTTTTTTAATTTTTGATTCGACTGATTTCTTATTACAGCAGTTAATTTTGCCAAAATTAAATATTCATTTAATTTACAAATCCATTCCTCCTTTGTAGGTATAGTTTGTGACTTCCACCTAGCAGCAATCACTATTCTAGCAACTGGACTTGCATATAGAAAAAAATCTCTCCCCGCCCCCCCCCCCCCGGTGGGATCTCTTCATCTATCAATCCAAGGAGATATGTCTCTTGGTTTTTTTGTTATTTATATTTTCAACATCTTCTTTAGTTCTTCACTAGAACTGAGAAATGGCTATAGTAAAGGTAAAGGGACCCCTGACCATTAGGTCCAGTCGTGGACGACTCTGGGGTTGCAGCGCTCATCTCGTTTTATTGGCCGAGGGAGCCGGCAGACAGCTTCTGGGTCATGGGGCCAGCATGACTAAGCCACTTCTGGTGAACCAGAGCAGCGCACGGAAACACCGTTTACCTTCCCACTGGAGCAGTACCTATTTATCTAGTTGCACTTTGACGTGCTTTCGAACTGCTAGGTTGGCAGGAGCAGGGACAGAGCGACGGGAGCTCACCCCGTCACGGGGATTCGAACCGCCGACCTTCTGATCGGCAAGTCCTAGGCTCTGTGGTTTAACCCACAGCTCCACCCGTGTCCGTTCTTCATGTACTACTATCCAAAATTTCTTAATTTCCTCAGACAAAGCAGAACCTCCTCAAACACTCTTTGTTTTCTTGATTCCCTTCAGACCAAGCCTTGTTCTACTTGTACAGAAAGTTGCCAGCCTGGGTCCCACAAGGTGGTGCCAGAAACAAAGCCCGTTTGCTGCTATAAATGTGTCCCATGCATGGAAGGAACCATTTCTACTCACACAGGTAAACGGCTTTGAGGGAGCAGCAGCTTCAGTGTGAACGTAGTAATGCTAGGCCTGAAAAGAAATGTTTGCCAAGGAGAATCATAGAATTGTACAGCAGTCGTCTTTGCAAAATCCAGATCCAGAATTTCAAGATGCAGATTTCCACAGAAAAGTTACCTTGTAAGTTTCAGTACTGGTGAAACAGTTTCAGGGCAATCATCTGTCGGATGCACTGCTTAGGAGTAGAGACCCAAATGGGCTCAAGTTCAACCTTATTCCTCTACTACTGTAGGTGCTTGCAGGGAACCTCTGCTAAACCACCACTTTTAGTCATCCGACTTCCTGAGACCATCTTGGCTGTGAGGCCTGGATGACCTTCTCCCTGCCTTGCAGGCCTTTTCCCACCTGGCTTGGAGGGCTTGGACTGACTCCAGCTACAAAAGCCGAGGCTGCTGAACAGGCTCTAGGGTTGAGGTATCACTTGTTGCCATCATTGATATCAATTTCTTGTGTCTTTATTTTTAGATCTTACTATGATTTAATGTGGAAATTGTTCAGATTGCTTGGGTACATTTTGATGCGTTTTCTTTATTGTTAACGACTATCATTCTTACTGTTTGAAATTATGTAATGTGCTACATGTTGCCAGCTGTCTTGATCACGGTTTTAACTATGGAAAGGCAGCATACGTATAAAATGATGTGTGAATTGACCATGATGCATGGTACTCGTGTTTTACGGTCACAGTCATTTCTCATAACCAAATCTCTTGTCCCAACCCCATCATGCTTTTCTCATGAGTTGTGGTGCAGCACTGCTACCCACAATATTGCAATGGTATAAGGGCCTGGCTTCTAGTACTATTTAACTTTGACTTCCACAACAAAGTGCATCATAGGACCGGGCTGTCAAAACTTATGGTTCAAGTAGTCCTTGTTTCAGCTCTGACATCATCATCATCATCATCATCATCATCATCATAATTTACTATTTATACCCCACCCATCTAGCTGGGTTTCCCCAGCCACTCTGAAGCATAAGTCTTGACCGTATCCAGCTCAACACCAGTCCATTATCTGATAAGTAACTATTTTCCCTGCACTTCAGCTATGATCCTATGATTCCTGATTCCCTAGATCTGTACCCGTGAGAAAGGTTCATTAGGAACTGCAACAAGAGAGAGAATATTGAATAAAACTATTACAAAAAGAAAATGCTACATTTTTGCAAGGAATATTTTAACAAGGAAAATATTTGATGTTTGGGTATTGAAATATTTTTTCTTTCTTTCAGATGCAGATCACTGCCTTGCGTGTCTAGAAGATCAGTACTCAAACAATGAGAGGGATCAGTGCTTCCCCAAGACTATAGTCTTCCTCTCCTATGAAGAACCCCTGGGGGTTACCTTGGCTTTCTTTGCCCTACTCTTGTGTTTAGCCACAGGTTTCATTTTGGGCATCTTCATTAAGTACCAAAGCACTGCACTAGTTAAAGCCAACAACCGAAACCTCACTTACATCCTCCTTGCTTCTCTCCTGCTTTCCTTTCTTTCTTGCCTTCTGTTCATCGGCCAGCCTCAAGAAGTCACCTGTCTTCTCCGCCAAACCATCTTCAGCATCATCTTCTCGGTCGCCGTCTCTTCTGTGCTGGCAAAAACAACTACTGTGTTGTTGGCATTCATGGCCACAAAACCAGGGAACAGAATTAGCAAGTGGGTGGGAAAGAGTTTGGCAAATGGTATTGTCCTTTTGGGTACCTTCATTCAGTTGGGCATCTGCATTGCCTGGATTGGAATGTATCCCCCCTTCCCAGAACTGGACATGGATTCCCAAGTCACACAGACAATTCTGCAGTGCAATGAAGGGTCTGTCACTATGTTTTATTCTGCCCTTGGCTACATGGGCCTTCTGGCTGCCATCTCTTTTACAGTTGCTTTCCTCGCCAGGAAGCTCCCTGGGGGGTTCAACGAAGCCAAGTTTATCACCTTCAGCATGCTGGTGTTTTGCAGTGTCTGGGTCTCCTTTGTGCCAACTTACCTTAGCACCAAGGGGAAATACATGGTGGCTGTGCAGATCTTCTCCATCTTGGCTTCCAGTGGTGGGCTCCTGGGCTGCATCTTCCTTCCCAAATGCTACATCCTTGTCCTAAGGCCTGATTTGAATACAAAAGAGCACCTGATGTTGAAAAGCAAAGATTAAGGTTGAGGTAAACAAGGAGGGGGGAGCGAAACCCTCTCAAAGACTTGAATGTGAAAACGCTCAGATAGATGGTTAACTTTTTTACTTACTCACATGGGAAGCCAACCCCCACCCAACCCAGCATACGAAATGCTACATTACCAAAGCAGACAGCAGATGGCTTACTGATTTCTGCTAAGCTGATTTATTATTTTAGTGAGGTATATGTGGGTGGGTGGGATCCTAACCACCTTGTATAAAGTGAAGTAGATAAGGAACAATCTTACCTGAAAGCGCTACAATTTATAGTTCAAATACTTTTCTTCTTCCACATCATATTGAATTACAGATTTCAGGTTACAGGCACCAACTGGGGTAAATTAGTTAAATTTATTTTACTTAAAGGTGCACACTGTGTTAAGATCGACACTGCCATCTGCAGGAAATACATTAAACTGTCTGCTTTTTCATCAATAAAATACAGTCATACCACGGGTTACAGACGCTTCAGGTTGTGTTTTTTCTGGTTGCGAACTGCTGAAACCCGGAAGTACTGGAACAGGTTACTTCCGGTTTTCGGAGGTTGCGCATGCGCAGAAGTGCTAAATCGCAACCCACATGTGCGCAGACACACCGCTGCGGGTTGCAGATGCTTCGTGTTGCAAATGTGCATCTCGCATGGATCATGTTCGCAACCCGAGCGTCCACTGTATTCAGAATGCAACTACAAAAGAGACACACAATAGTCTCAAGCAGTTCCTAAAGTATAACATAAAAGGAAGTGGGGTGATTTCAAAGAGTAAGTGGGGGGAAGAAATGCGATACACTTTGTTGTTGTTTAGTCGTTTAATCGTGCCCGACTCTTCGTAACCCCATGGACCAGAGCACGCCAGGCACTCCTGCCTTCCACTGCCTCCCACAGTTTGATCAAACTCATGCTGGTAGCTTCGAGAACACTGTCCAACCATCTCGTCCTCTGTCATCCGCTTCTCCTTGTGCCCTCCATCTTTCCCAACATCAGTATCTTTTCAAGGGAGTCTTCTCTTCTCATGAGGTGGCCAAAGTATTGGAGCCTCAGCTTCACGATCTGTCCTTCCGGTGAGCACTCAGGGCTGATTTCCTTCAGAATGGATAGGTTTGATCTTCTTGCAGTCCATGGGACTCTCAAGAGTCTCCTCCAGCACCATAATTCAAAAGCATCAATTCTTCAGTGATCAGCCTTCTTTATGGTCCAGCTCTCACTTCCATACATCAGTACTGCAATTTGCTATATGTGAGGCTGCCTTTGAAGATGTTTTAGAAATGGATGCTGGTGCAAAATTCAATTGCCAGATGTCAGGAGTCCAGGTCCTGGCTTGATAACAAAGTAAGCGTAGGTAATTAAAAAGGAGGATTTATTGCAAAAACAGATAGCTCTCGATGGCTCTAACAAAGCTGTCGACATTATCACTCAACATGACCCTTCTGAAGACTCCTTCCAGTTCCTACAGAAGATATTGAACCTTCGCCCTTATGTCTCTTGTTTTGCTTCCTGTCCAACAGCCCTCCCATTCACCAGCTCTTCGGACTTATTGGATCAGGTCCAATCTCTTCCTGTTCTGCAAGATTGTCTCTGTGTCTGTATGTACCTGGTTGAGTTTCCTGAAAGCTTTGGCTGTGTTCCAGCCCGCTCTCAGTTGTTCCCTTGGCAACCAGCCATCCAAGGTTGGAGGGAGTCGATGCTGGCAGCTCTGGCCTATGCTCAGCTTGTGTCAAATCTAAACCTCTCTGTTCTTGCCCATATTCTGCAGCTGGCTGTAAAGTTCCACTTGGAGCTAGCTCATTCCTGACACCAAGTTGTTGACTTGGGTAGGGCAGTCTGAACACTGCACTAGCTATCAGTTAGTTTCCAGGTTCAATTCAAATGCCTGTTTTGACCTATTTAAAGCCTTATGTAGCTCAGGACCCCACTTCCTCAAGTATCACCTTTGCTTGCATGAACCAATCCAGACCCTGCAAACACAATCAGGGCCCAGCATGTGCCCCTCCATAGGATGTTTGGAGGGTGGCAACCCCAAAACCAGTGGTGGCCTCCTGCTTGTGAAATGCTCTCCTTGTGGATGGTCTGGCACCATCCTAGACATCATACAGTAATGTTTCTCTTTACTCAGACTTTTGGCCCTTAATTTGAAGGGTTGCATTGTGGCCTCTTTGAGTAAGGGAAGCTCTGTAAGTCCTGCCATTGTCTCTACAGTTGTGTTTTTAGCTTTTTATTTTGCTTTTAATGGGTCACTCTGTGAGGAAAGCTACTAACAACAACAACAACAACAACAATTTATTAAATTTATTGATCACTTTTTTTGCCACAGGAACTCGAAGCAACATACAATATTGTGAGCAAAAATAAAATACAATCTCCCTTGATTTCAAATGGGCTCACAGTCCCTTAAGAGGCTCTCTAGTCAGTCAGAGAAGAAGGAAAAGAAAACCGGAGTTTTGCAACCAAGCATATCTGAAAGCCTTGATCATTTGTTGATCTGCTGCAAAAGAGATTTCTCACCTCAAAAAAGAAGAACCCCAATCACATGTGTGTCAAAGATTTTGAACGCTTGGTCGGTGTCCCAAGGTCCACCCATATAATTGTCTCAGAAATGTCACTGAAATGGGTTGTACAGGTAAATCATGACATGCGCAGAAAAATATGATTCAGGAATATTTACAAGGCTGTCAGTTGCAAAGGTTGGCAATGTAAGCTGAATTGTCTTTTCTGAGTCGCCCAAACACTCTTTTGACATGTTGGGCAATCCCAGTACCCAAATCTATCTACCAAGACTCAAGTCATTCATACAAATATATGTTCCTTTTGACAAATCTATTTGGGTAGTTATCGGTGCTTAACAGCTAAGTCACAGCCTTCAGTCTTCAGGAGATGTTTCCCATGATGTGCCTGGAAAAGGTTTCAGAGGTCAACTAGAGACTAATATGGCCTTGGTCTTGTAATAAAGTCACATTTTAATGAGAAACATATGTTTTCCATTGAAATAATGAAAGTAAATGAAAGTATCCCTGCTGCATGTTTGACATTATACATAGAATACCCCTAGAAAGAACAGTAGACCATTCTCAGGGGAAATTGCTCTCAGGAAAAATGGCTGTGTCATACTAAGTTTTTTTATGTGTTTAAAACACCCCCACACCCCAAATATCTGAATTCATTGGCTCCTCATGTGCACCTCTGAAATGGGACTGGGGCCTACATTTTAGACAACCCTAATTTTTCCTTTTCATCATTAGGTGCTCCTTTGTATTCAGATTAGGCCGAAGAACAATGATGTGGCATTTGGGAAGGAAGATACAAACCAGTAACCCAGCACTGGAAACCAAGATGGAGAAGATCTGCACAGCCACCATGTATTTCCCCTTGGTGCTCAAGTAGGTTGGCACAAAGGAGACCCAAACACTGCAAAATACTAGCATACTGAAAGTGATAAACTTGGCTTCGTTGAAACCCCCAGGAAGCTTCCTGGCTAAGAATGCTACAGTAAAAGAGATTGCAGCCAGAAGGCCCATGTAGCCAAGGGCACAATAAAACATAGCGATGGACCCTTCATTGCATTGCAGTATTATCTGTCTGACCTGCGAATCCATGTCCAGTTCTGGGAATGGAGGAGAGATTCCGATCCAAGCAATGCAGATGCCAAACTGAATGCTGCAACGGAAGAGGACAATGGAGTTTGCCAAATTTTTTCCCACCCACTTCCGGATGCTGTTCCCTGGCTTCGTGGCCATGAATGCCAAAACCACAGTTATAGTTTTTGCCAGCACAGACGAGACGGCAACTGAGAAGATGATGCTGAAGGCAGTTTGGCGGAGAAGGCAGGTGACTTTTTGAGGCTGGCCGATGAATAGAAAGGAGGACAAAAAGGAAAACAGGAGAGAAACAAGGAGGATGTAAGTGAGAGTTTGGTTGTTGGCTTTAACTAGTGGAGTGCCTTGGTTTTTAATGAAGATTCCCAAAACAGAACCTGTGGTTAGGCACAAAATTAGGGCAAAGAAAACCAAGGTAAACCCCAGAGGTTCTTCATAGGAGAGGAAGACTGTAGTCTTGAGGATACATTGATGTTTGTCATCGTTTGAGTATTGATCTTCTGGACACTGATGACAATGGTCTTCATCTGAAAGGAATTAATAATTTAAGTACATCGAATGTCAACAATTTTCCTTATTAACAAAAATCTCCCTACATAAATGAGGCCGCTTGATTTGCTTTTGTGTAGTTTTACTCAACATTCTGCCTTTTACTTCACATCCTGTGCAACATCTCAAACAAATCTAGAATGGCGGTAGGCTACTGGAGCCTGTCAGATCTATAGAATGAGGAGCATAGCTGAACACCAGGAGAAATAGTTATTCATCAGGTAATGAGTTGATGTTGAGCTACATAAGGCCACAATTAGTGCTTTGAATGAATTGGTTCAGCTGAACTAGTTCAAAAATATCTGAATAATACAGTTGCCATAGTTGTGGGTGAATTAATGACACATTAAATTCATTCCAGGCTAGAACTTTGAACAATTTATAGTTCATCCTCGTGTTCAACCCCCTGCTGCCCCCATACTCTTAGCTTTCATTACACTTAGCTTTCATTAAAAGAAAGAAATGAAATGGAAATCCGTTTAACAGTTTCCTGGCTGGTACAAATTAAACAGGGTAAGCCATCTTGGTTGTAAGTCCTGGAGGACCTGCTCCCCACCTTGCAGACCTTTTCCCTGAGAGGTCTGAGAGGATAGGGCCCTAACTGACTCCAGTTACAAAAGTTGAGGCTGCTGAAGAGGCCAGAGGCAATCTTGGCTGTGAGTCATGGAAGACCTGCTTTTTGTGAGCTAAACAAGTTCTCTTGACTGAACGTGAAGTGAACCAGCTCGTTTTTTTTTGGGGGGGGGAGGATTAACTTGAACTGAAACCAGTTCCTTTTTAAAATGAACTTCCAAAGCACTGGTCAAGAAATGTGGTGCAGCGATGTCTAAATCGGAGCAGGAACAACTGGGGGGAATAAAAAGAATTCTTCAGACAATGGTCTGGAACGCCCAGCACACTGATGTGTTTTACTGAAATAATGAAAAATGGAATAGTACTAGAAGTCAGCATTTTAATACCATTGTAACAACTCGGAACGAAGCATGATTGGACAGAAAAAGAACTGTGGCTGTGGCAAAATGGCCAAGATGTATTTTTGTGCCATTGAAAGACTGCAGCCATAAAATCTGAAAACTGTTCTAAAACTATGCACTGGATTCAACTGAAGTCCTGATTCAGGACATGGCAATGGGGGGCTTGAGATAAATTGGGTTGAGACAGCCACTGATATGGCCCATCCATAGCAACCCAGGGCCTGAGTGTTAAAGGAGTTGTAGGGATGGACAACCCTATTATGGTCAATAGCCTTCACAGACCACATGCTGTTTAGTGGCTTGAATGGGTGAATGTGGTGCAGCAGAGGCTTTCTGAGAGTACCTAGCAGGGGAACAAGCTATAACTTCAGTCTCTTTGGGGCTACACTGCATTAGGCAAATTATTGCCCTGGAACTGATTCTCAAGAACTGAAGATTAAAAATGTAAAGGTGTTGTGAAAAATCAGCACCTTGGTGTTCTGGATCTCCGTTTTGCAAATCGTCCCAATTGTGCCAGAATTCTTTTCTGGCCTAGCTTGACTACTTTCATTTTGAACCTCCTCCTCAGTCTCCCAGGGTCTGCTGTTCCTACAAAATCATTTACCTGCCTCGGTAGAAATGGTTCCTTCCACACAAGGGTCACAATTATAGCAGCAAATTGGTTGTCCTTCGGGCACCACCTTGCTGGATCCGGGTTGGCAGCTTTCTGTACAGGCAGAACGAGGCCTTGTCTGAAGGGCACCAAGAAAACAAATAGGGTTTGAGGAGTTTCTGCTTTATCTGTGACTACTAAACCCTTCTATCGTGATGGAAACCCAAACAAAATATATTATAACATAAGAGCATGTGACACAATTCATTCTGAGTTTTTAAGGTGCTGCAAAGTACTTGTTAAAAATGATCAGCATAGCATCTTATTCCAAGATTATTATGTCCAAATAACAAATGAGAGGTTAAGGCTGATGTCAGGAGTCCAGGTTCCGGGCTTGATAACACAGTAAGCGTAGGTAATTAAAAAGGAGGATTTATTGCAAAAGCAAACAGATAGCTCCAGATGGTTCTAACAAAGCTGCCAACATTATCACTCAAGATGACCCTTCTGAAGACTCCTTCCAGTTCCTACAGAAGATATTGAACTTTTGCACCTTACTTGTTTTGCTTCCTGTCTAGCAGCCCTCCCATTCACTGACTCTTCAGACATTGGATCAGCTCCAACTGCTTCCAGTTCCGCAATACTGTCTCTGTGTCTGTTCACGCCTGTTTGAGTTTCCTGAGAGCTTTGGCTGTGTTCCAGCCCACTCTCAGTTGTTCCCTTGGCAACCGGCATTCCAATGTCCAGGGGATTCGGCACAGGCCACTGTTCCTCCTGGGTCAAATCTAAACCTCTCTGTTCTGCAGCCGGCTGTAAAGTTCCACTAGGAACTGGCTCATTCCTGACAGCTGAGATGAGCTAATTTGTTCATTGTTCATTTGAACTGGAGATCTCCAGGATCACTGCTCACTTCCTTAACTACAATTATATCAGTTTGGGGGTGCTTTTTGTTTTGTTTTGGTTTACAAAGGATATATTCCCCACCTGATTAAACCAGTTGGGCCACACTATGGCCTCCTCATGAATAATCAACTGTACACCTGAGGAAGCTTGGGTCTCCAGCTTGCCAACTTTCACCCGTGAAACAGTATTGTTAGGAAACACAACCACATTCACAATATCATAGCTGGCTACCAGCTCATCTTCATCAAAATATATTTCATCCATGGTAGTGCTGTTAAAGCGGACAGTTCTCAGGAAGCGGTGAAGCTGAAATGAGAGGCAGGGAGAGAAGGCCAACATTTGCGAAATGGGTAAAACAATTAAGATCCCATTCCTCTTTTCATTTCCAGTCTCCAACTGTTCTATTCCCCCATCCGCTGCCCTAGAATTGATGTGATATGGCTGTAGCCTCCACTTGAACGTTGAAGTCACCCAGAATTATCAGCCAGGATTCCTTCAGAACCATGTTGAAAACCGTGTCAGAGATCAAATATCGCAACTGGAGAGAGACCTGTTGGAATGTAATGTAAAAGTGCTGTCTAAAATGTATAAAATATTATTGGAATGGGAGACAAAAGATGAGCAAGCAAAATCCTCAATGATGCACTGGGCAATAGATATCGGTCATAATATAGATATGGAAGCATATCATGGAATGATTGTGGAATATGGAGATAAAATTTACAGCATGTTATGGTTGAAGAGAAAATTATATGAAAATGATATGTCATTGGTATCTAACACCGAGTAAACTGGTAAAAATGTATAAATCTAAATCAAACAAGTGTTGGAAATGTAGAGAGAAAGAAGGTTCTTTTTATCATATGTGGTGGTCTTGTAGTAAGGTTAAAGCTTACTGGGAAATGATATACAATGAATTGAAAAGGATGTTCAAAATAACTTTGGTAAAAAAACCCCAGAAGCTTTTCTTTTGGGAATTATAGGGACAGTGCTACCTAAATTGTATAGAAATTTATTTATGTATGCTACTACAGCAGCAAGAATGTTACTTGCCCCAGACTGGAAAGAAGCAGAAGTCCTAGCAAAGGAAGAATGGATGCAAAAACTTATGGAATATGCAGAAATAGTGAAACTTCCTGGAAGAATAAGAAATTAAGATAACTTTTTATAAAAGAATGGAAATGGTTTATTGAATATTTACAGATAAATTGCAAACAGATAAAAACATTAGCAGGATTATTGTAATAACCTGCAGTTTCTTAAGAGTATATATTTAAAGTAGATAATTAAATGAGCAAATTAAATGAATTTGGATATGCAGAAGTTGTTAAAAAATAAATTTAAGGCACTACAGGAAGAGGGCGAAGGAAGTCAAACTTTGAAATGTTAAAGTGATTGTAAAACTAATGAAATGCATAAACTTGAAGAGTATAAATAAAAACTTGGAGGAAAAAGGAAAAGCAAAGAAAAAGAAAACCGTGTCAGAGAAGCTTTTGGGCAGATGAGTGCGTGGTACACCAACAGCGGCCCTGACCTGTCTCTCAGACCCAGCAGTAGATGCAGGCCCTCTACTTCTGCTCCAAGGCAAAGAGAGGTTTCTTGGTGAGGGAGAACAAACTCCTGTGAACCATGGCAAGCTTTCTTCTCCACCCAGGTGGTCATGCAGTTTCACCAATCCAAGTCTCAGTAATGCACCCCAGCTTGGTGCCCTCACCCATAACTGAATAATGAATGAGCACAAATGAGTACGTTTCTGAGCACAATTCAAAGTGCTGACCTTTAAAGACCTAAACGGCCTCGGCCCAGTATACCTGAAGGAGTGTCTCCACCCTCATCGTTCAGCCCGGACACTGATGTCCAGTGCCGAGGGCCTTCTGGCGAGAAGCAAGGTTACAGGGAACCAGACAGAGGACCTTCTCAGTAGTGGCGCCTGCCCTGTGGAACGCCCACCCATCAGATGTCAAAGAGATAAACAACTACCAGACGTTTAGAAGACATCTGAAGGCAGCCCTGTTTAGGGAAGCTTTTAATGTTTAACAGACTATTATATTTTAATATTTTGTTGGAAGCTGCCCAGAGTGGCTGGGGAAACCCAGCCAGATGGGTGGGGTATAAATAAATTATTATTATTATTATTATGAGCAACTTGGCATTCAGCAACAACAACACCATGCTGTTGGACACAGGCGATGAGCGCACAACAGCACCATGGGGTCACAGGGAGTCAGATTTGGCACACTGTTTCCCCCTTCCTGCTTTTACCTTCACAGCAGCCCTATGGAGTAGGTTAGGCTGAGCATTGGTGGCTCAGCGACTAACTGCAGTTAACTGCACGCAGTTAGGGCAGTGCTTTTCTTCTAGCCAAAAAGGTGCCGGTACTGCATACCCTTGAGTACCCCCAAGGGAAAAAGCACTGAATTAGGGTATTTTCAGCTTGTTTTTATATATATATATATATATATATATATATATATATATATATATGGTAGAAAATGTTTGTTTTTTGTTATTTTACTGTAAAATATGAGGAGACAATGGGCTGGGATGCTTAAAGCAAGGGGAAAGCTGCTTTCATGTGTTTGTACATGTTTATTTATCTCTACACAATAATAATAATAATAATAATAATAATAATAATAATAATACCTTTATTGTCATTTTACAACCTGTCTACAATGAAATTAAACTAGCCTCCCCCCCCAAAAAAACCACTCATGTTTATTTTTCTCTACACAACCTGTGAATACTACATTCTAGAGATGTATATTGCTTTTCTGTCCAGGAGCTCAGGGATGTGCCCATTGCCTTCCCCCGCTTTTTCTTTCTTTCTCCACAACAACTTTGTGAGGTAGATGGAACTAAGTTATTATATGTACATAAGCAGGAGTTTTTGCCTGCCTTTCAACACTTTAAACAGCCGTGTCTTCTCCCAAAGAATCCCATGAATTGTGGTTTGTGAAGGAGAGTTGTTAGAAGACCTCTATTTCTCTCACAGAGCTACAATTCCCAGACTGTTTTAACAATCTATCCCTCTGCCGAGGGAATTCTGCAAATTGTAGCCTTGTGAGGCGAATAGGGGTCTTCTAACAAACCTCAGCACCCCTAAAATAACTACAGTTCCCATGATTCATTGAGGGAAGCCATGACTGTTAAAGTGGTACAGGAGTGTGTACCACACACACAAATGGCCCAAGTGAAAGAAAATGGCGTGTGACAACAACAGACATGTTCTTCCTATTTCAGTTGTGATTTCAATGAATCTCTCCCACTCTTACCTGCCATGGCTCTACACTCAGAAGGCCCGGTATACCTTCTTTTGCAGCCATCATGTGGTGAGATACAGGTGTGATCAGAGCATGTAAGGCATGTGCCACGACATAGACAGCATTATAAATATTGTAGCTCTCAGCAGACATAACCATCCCACCATTGGGGAGGTTTCCCCTTCGCATGCACCTTTCCCAAGTTTTCCTTGACCATCTGTGGTGGGTATGAGAGCAATCAAATATGTCTGGCCAAACACTATCAAGGAAAGCCCAATCTTCTGTCAAGAAAAGTTTCTGGGATTTTATCCTTTTGTCCGTTTGAAAGACAAATGACAAAGCGCCATGGAAGAAAGTCATGTCCCAGTATGAGAAAGATGTGGTTAAGGTGAAGCCCCACAGTGCTGTGGAAATCCAGACTTTCCCTACAGTGGCATTGCTTTGTCTTTCAACTTCCTTCAGCCCGTGTGGCATCAGAAACATTGATTCGGAATCGCCGTAATAAATGATCACGTTGGCTTTCCTCTGAGTCAGATGTGCTACGCAACTTAAAAGCATGTCTTTTGGAACATTCATTTCAACAGAAAATATCCGTGGGATTGCATATGTGAAGGCTACACAAATAGCACTCCCAGAAACCTCAGCCTTCATGGTTTTCACAAACTGATGTCCGCCATCATTGTCTGGAGCAATGAGACCAATCCACGTCCACCTGAAATGCAGCAGCAATTTCACTATCCCCTTGAACTGTGGAGCTTCCTTGGGGTTCATCCAGTAGGAAGAGGGAAAATGAATTTCATCACTCAGAATATTATTGACAAAACCGTAAATCAGCTAGTAAGGAAAGGAAAGAATGTTTAGTGTTGGAAATAACATTGCTAGTCAACAATGCCTTCTACTTAACAACACAACCTCACATATGTCTGTCTACTCAGATGTAAAGTCCCACTGATTTCAATCGGACTGATTCCCAGGAAAGTGGGTATAGGATTGTTGATATTTCTTTCCCATCAATATGCATTTGGTTCCCTTACAGAACTGCCTCTAGAGACAGTTTAGAGTACAACTGTTTGAACTTTTCCAAACCAACCAAAGTTTGCTGCATTTTCCACGTGAATATTGTTTTCATTTTCCACAATTGGCCTTCATTTTACAATGGTGATAGAAATCACCAATTTTCTAAACTTTTATTGGATTTGGACATTTTATCATCCTGACACAATTTTTATGCACAAGATAATATTCCAGGGAATGTTTAAATGATTTAAAATACAAGATTTAAAATGGTTTAAAACAAGTCCAAAACATTGTCAGATAACACAATATCTTTCCAGCCATCTGAAATACAAGCTCCAGATTTTAGTTAGAAATGCAACCCACTTTGCAAAGAAATAAACCACAGAGCCTTGGGCTTGCCGATCAGAAGGTCGGCGGTTTGAATCCACACGATGGGGTGAGCTCCCGTTGCTCGGTCCCTGCTCCTGCCAACCTAGCAGTTCGAAAGCACGCAGTGCAAATAGATAAATAAACCCCACTTTCAATCACAAGAGTTAAGGCGTTTGGTCTGGGATTTGTTCTGCCCAGCCCACGTTGTTCTCCCTACCTGAGGGACCTCGTAAATGTTTAGCATGGTTGCCATCTGAAAAAAGGTTTCAAAGTCCCCTCCTTGAATAACAGCCAGGAGCTTCCCTTGCCTTCCGCACCTGAAATTAGGGACCATCCAATGTTTAGTCGACAACAGGTCTATGGTGGCTTCAGAGGCTGTCCTGGCACTGAAACAGTTTTCATAGATCCTGTAGCCAAGTGTGATGTTAGGAAAGAGCTTGGGATTCTCATTAATCTCATTAATGGCAAACAAGATGGCCAGGATGTGTTCATAATTCCTTTCCAGTATCCTGGAATGAAAAGGAAATTTAGCATCTACCATCTACCTGTTGCATCTGGCTGACGTTTCGTTTCCTAAATTTTATTTTTTGCAAACTTTGGAGTTCCCCCAAGTCTGATGCTACCTCCCTTTTTGTGGGAATGGTGACATTTCAACTACATAAGAATTAACACTCAGAGAATGAGTTCCTTATGATGTAAAATTGCATATTACAGTACAAATAAGATGGATCTGCTCCCCACTCAGAATTGGAACTTTTATATAACTTATGGAGAAGGACATACTGAGTTACTCGCACCAACAATTGTGTGAAACAGCATCTCTTATATCTCACCAAAGCGGGGACAGTATTTTGCCAAGAATAAGTTTGGAAAACCCAGGTTTGTGTCCGGATATTGTGAGGAGACTCTTGAGAGTCCCATGGACTGCAAGAAGATCAAACCTATCCATTCTTAAGGAAATCAGCCCTGAGTGCTCACTGGAAGGACAGATTGTGAAGCTGAGGCTCCAATACTTTGCCCACCTCATGAGAAGAGAAGACTCCCTGGAAAAGACCCTGATGCTGGGAAAGATTGAGGGCACAAGGAGAAGGGGACGACAGAGGACGAGATGGTTGGACAGTGTTCTCGAAGCTACTAAGATGAGTTTGACCAAACTGTGGGAGGCAGTGGAAGACAGGAGTGTCTGGCACGCTCTGGTCCATGCGGTCACAAAGAGTCGGACACGACTAAACGACTAAACAACAACAACATTGCGAGCACTGGAGCGTATTTCCTTCATCTCTCCATATGAATCCTCCACTTCTCCATTCACCTTTCGTATCACTTTTCAAAACCAATTTGCTTAAGAATCTGCTGCTGATTCTGAATACAAACTGTAGCAGGGAAGATTGGAATTGACTGGAAACAATTTAAAGCTAACAGCAAGTAACACTTACGGGATGAAGTCATGGACAGGGTCAGACTTGAAGTCATGGGTTGGATACAGAGCTGTTCTCATAGGTATAACTCCAGCAATGAAGTAATCTCCTGGACTCTGATAATTATTTGGAGGTGTTCGTAGGAATGAGAGGTCTACATTTTCAGACTTTACTACCCCAAAAAACCAGTGAAGCGATATTAGCAGCAGGATCATTTTAGGCACAAACAAACAAGGGACACCCTCCTTCACTTGGCATTATTGTATATCCAGAAAGTGCACTGCCAGAGAGATCTGTCGGGGGGAAATACAACAGCCTTGCAAGCCGCATTCTGTGTCTGACTTCATAGAGGAGGAACTTGGCCTCTATGATTGCCTCTAAAGAAGAGGAAACCAAACATCCAACAGGCAGACCAGCTCTGATGGTCAGAACCCCAACCCTCATCCTTATTAGCTCAGTATATTTGTATTGATGTTCCTCTCTTTCCATGTTTCATGCAAAAAAATGATCAGTGATTTTGAGTTCCAATATTATCATTACTATTATTACTGATTTCAAAAGGGGCCTCTAAAAAATAAAACCCTATGGGATGTTCGTCCCAGGAACACAAATCAATCACCATGATATTAATAATTGCAGGGAGCATAAGAACACCTCTTTGTTGCATATGCACAGGAGAATACATGTGTGCTAACGTTTATGCCACACTTACCCCTGGGACAACTGAAAGGACAGTGAACTTGGATTAAAGTTTAGCAGAAGTGCAGGAAATTTGTGACCCTACAGATGTTGCTGGCCTGCAACTCCCATCATCCTTGACTGTTGGGGGCTGATGGCCATTGGGAGTATAACAATATATGGAAGGCCAGTTTCACCACCACTAGCTTAGTGGGGGAGACTCCCCAGAGAGTTGGGAACATGGTTTTTATGTATGTTTCTCCATTGCCTGGAGAGACCAAAAGGAACTTGGCTGGAGAGTTAGCTCATCGACTCTTCTGCTCCTGCCAACTGGGTGATCCCCTCTCTTCTACACCCTTCTCCAGCACTTAACACAACTGTTGCTGTTTGCCCTGCATTTGGTTGTGACTGTAGAGCAATGCTTAATTGTCCTCAAGATGTTTCCAAGGGAGTGGGATTGGAAGAAAATGTGAGCAACTTGCTCCTGCCATCTTGGCTACCAAACTGAAGGAGCATCTCCACCCCCCAACATTCAGACTGAGGTCCAGCTCCGAGGGACTTCTGGAGATTCCCTCACTGTGGGAAGTGAGGTTACAGGGAACCAGGCAGAGGGCCTTTTTGGTAGTCGCACCCACCTTGTGGAACACCCTCCCATCAGATGTCAAGGAAATAAACAACTATCTGATGTTTAGAAGACATCTGAAAAGAGCCCTGTTTAGGGAAGTTTTTAATGTTTGATCTTTTATCGTGTTTCTAATATTCTTTTGGGAGCCGCCTAGAGTGGCAGGGGAAACCCAGCCAGATGGGTGGGGTATAAATAATAATAATAATAATATGATGATGATGATGATGATGATGATAATAATAATAATACTGCTCCACCGTGTCCAGGGCTCACACTAGAACCTTCTGTGTAAAACCTAATCTGACCATAACTGTAAGCCTCATTTGCAGCCCCATTGATGTTAATATGTCTGCCCTAAGCTCTTGTATCCCTGCCAACCTAGCAGTTCGAAAGCACGTCAAAGTGCAAGTAGATAAATAGGTACCGCTCCGGCGGGAAGGTAAACGGCGTTTCTGTGCTCTGCTCTGGTTCGCCAGAAGCGGCTTAGTCATGCTGGCCACATGACCCGGAAGCTGTATGCCACCTCCCTCGGCGAATAAAGCGAGATAAGTGCCGCAACCCCAGAGTCGGTCACGACTGGACCTAATGGTCAGGGGTCCCTTTACCTTTACCTTTAAGCTCTTGTAAGCAGGTTAGCCCCATCAGGCCAAGGTAAGGTTGCCTATTCAATCCACTCACAAATACTAATATTAATCACAGTCCGCATGGTGTGTGCTCTCACTGTTCCTTCTTTCTGTCATTCAATAAAATGTTTAAATAGTCTGGGAGTCGCCTTTTTTGGAACTGCTTAGCCCATATTTCTCAACTTTCAATCCTGCTTTGAGCTTTGTCAACTCACAAATTTAAAAGAAATGCTACTGTTTGGTAAGGAGCCAGCAATATATGCTGGCAATTCTGGAGCTGATACAATTTCATAACAGCTCTGCAGAACAAAGACCCTGACCTGGATGTATTACTGGCCTAGCCACATAATTTAGAAAAGTATCAATTGTCCCAGAAAGCAGCTTCTTAAAGGTGTTTGCCTTCCATTCTATTATTTATTTGAGATCCAGAATCGATTTAAACAGGTTTGAATTCAATCAAGCTGCATAGCTTTCATCTAAACCCCTGAGGAATTGATCAATCACAGGAGGTGTGCCTTCGTCTATCATTTCTGATTAACCAGCCACTAAGGTTGGTAATGCGGGTGGCGCTGTGGTCTAAACCACTAAGCCTAGGGATTGCCGATCGGAAGGTCAGCAGTTCGAATCCCCAAGACAGGGTGAGCTCCCGTTGCTCAGGCCCAGCTCCTGCCAACCTAGCATTTCAAAAGCACGTCAAAGTGCAAGTAGATAAATAGGTACCATTCCGGCAGGAAGGTAAACGGCGTTTCAGTGCACTACTATGGTTTCACCAGAAGTGGCTTAGTCATGTTGGCCACATGACCTGGAAAAACTGTTTGTGAACAAACGTCGGCTCCCTCGGCCAGTAAAGCGAGTTGAGTGCAGCAACCCCAGAGTCGTTCATGACTGGACTTAACTGTCAGGGGTCCTTTACCTTCTTTAAGGTTGGTAACTGGAAAAGTCTGTACTTTCTGGCTAAATGTAACACCTTGAAGTGTTACAAATCAGAGGTTCTTTTGATCTGTTTGTAGCTGGTTCTTTAGGAGAAAGGAACACAAATAGACCCAGAGAGTTGCAACTCAGCAAAACATTTTTATTGTATACATTAAAATGGCAGTCCCTAACACACACACACATTCTCAATCATACTCACCAACACCGCTTCACCAAGGAGCGGATGGTGCTGTGGTCTAACCCACGGAGCCTCTTGGGCTTGCTGATTGGAAGGTCGGCGGTTCGAATCCCCACAACGGGGTGAGCTCCCGTTGCTCTATCCCAGCTCCTGCCGATGTAGCAGTCCTAAAGCACGCCAGCGCAAGTAGATAAATAGGTACCACTGTGGCGGGAAAGTAAACGGCGTTTCCATGTGCTCTGGTTTCCGTCACGGTGTCCTGTTGCACCAGAAGCAGTTTAGTCATGCTGGCCACATGACCTGGAAAGCTGTATATGGACTAACACTGGCTCCCTCAGCCTGAAAGCGAGATAAGCGTCACACCCCATAGTTGCCTTAGTCTGGACTTAACCATCAAAATGATGATGGTTCCCTCCCCTTACACTTATAAAACAAAATAGGTGTGCAGAGATCAAAAGCCTGGTTGCTGTGCACTTTGAAAATATAACCAGAATTCTCCTGGGAATGATGGTATATATTGAAAGGGCACTCCTGGGGGGGGAGATGGTCATCCCATGGTAACATGTTGAGTAAAATTTGAATTCATTTCTGAATTTTGGCTGAGCTATACATTTGACCAAACTCTAATCTTTTCTTTTCATCATTAGGTGCACCTTAGAATTCAAATCAGGCCTCAAGACAATGATGTAGCATTTGGGAAAGAAAATACAACCCAGTAACCCAGCACTGGAAGCCAAGATGGAGAAGATCTGCACAGCCACCATGTATTTCCCCTTGGTGCTCAAGTAGGTTGGCACGAAGGAGACCCAAACACTGCAAAACACCAGCATGCTGAAGGTGATAAACTTGGCTTCATTGAAACCCCCAGGGAGCTTCCTGGCGAGGAAAGCAACCATAAAAGAGATGGCAGCCAGAAGGCCCATGTAGCCAAGGGCAGAGTAAAACATGGTGGTGGACCCTTCATTACACTGCAGAATTGTCTGTGTGACTTGGGAATCCATGTCCAGTTCTGGGAAGGGGGGATACATTCCGATCCAGGCAATGCAGATGCCAAACTGAATGCTGCAACAGAAGAGGACAATGGAGTTTGCCAAACTTTTCCCCACCCATTTCCTGATGCTGTTCCCAGGTTTTGTGGCCAAGAATGCCAAAACCACAGTAGTTGTTTTTGCCAGCACAGAAGAGACGCCAATTGAGAAGATGATGCTGAAGGAAGTTTGACGGAGAAGGCAGGTGACCTTTTGAGGCTGGCCAATGAATAGAAAGGAGGACAAAAAGGAAAGCAGGAGAGAAACGAGGAGGATGTAAGTCAGGTTTTGGTTGTTGGCTTTAACTAGTGGAGTGCTCTGGTACTTAATGAAGATTCCCAAAATAGTACTTGTGGTTAGGCACAAAAATAGGGCAAAGAAAGCCAAGGTGACCCCCAGGGGTTCTTCATAGGAGAGGAAGACTATGGTCTTGGGGATACATTGATGCCTCTCGTTGTTTGAGTATTGATCTTCTGGACACTGATGACAATGATCTGCATCTGATAGAAAAAATTGTTTCAGTACATCATATTCCAAGGTGTTCCAGAAATTTCATACCACAATGTGATTTTCTCTCTCCCCCCCCCCCCCCGCTTTATTATATTTTTACTCAGCATTCTCCCTTTTAATGCAGTTCTTAGGCAACATCTCAAACAAGCATGCAATAAGCCTGTTGGAGTCTGCCAAATCTTGGGAATCAGATGCAAAGCTGAAGACCTGGAGAAATAGTTATTCATCAGATAATGGGTTGATTTTGAGATTCATATGGCCATGATTAGTGCTTGGAATTAACTAGTTCAGTTGAACAAAGCTCAAGAATCTCTAAACGACACCTGAAAGTAGTTCCCATAATTGCCATGGACCAAGGTGAATAAAGTCCATTTGAAGGTAAAACTTTGAATGCTTTCTAGTTCATACTCAGATTCATCCCTCCATCCCACCAAAAGCCTCAAAGTATTAAGCCTTTCTTTTTTTAAAAAAGTAAGTCAATTGATCATGGGGGGGAAAAGTTGGAAAGCAAAAATTGGAGGCAATGTTCTATGGCTTATTAGGCAGATAAGGAGGTGTGCTGCTTATTAGTCATTTAATCACTGCAGTGGAAGAGGTTATAGTTTGGGCCTGCTTGGAGCTGTGTGTTGGCCTAATTGTTTCACTGAAATAGATTCACAAGAACCAAATAATAATAATTGTAAAATGTTGGGGGAAATCTGCATCTTAATTTTGGAAAGCGCCACACACTTCCTTTGCAAAATTTCATTTCAAACCTAGCATGCCTACTTTCATCCTGACCCTCTTTCTCAGTTTCCTAGGGCCTGTTGTTTCTTCCATACCATTTACCTGTGTTGGTGGAAATGGTTCCTTCCACGCAGGGGTCACAACTATAGCAGCAAATTGGCTGTCCCTCTGGCACCACCTTGTTGTATCCAGGTTGGCAACTTTCTGTACAGCTAGAGTGAGGTCTTGTCTAAAAAGACATCAAGGAAAACAAACAGTGTTCGGTGAGTTTCTGTTTTGTCTGTAGGTACCAAACCATTCTATGGTGATGTGTCCATGCTTTGCAGAATGGTATATATGACTATGGGACACGGGTGGCGCTGTGGGTTAAACCACAGAGCCAAGGACTTGCCGATCAGAAGGTCGGCGATTCGAATCCCCGCGATGTAGTGAGCTCCCGTTGCTCGTTCCATGCCCCTGCCAACCTAGCAGTTCGAAAGCACGTCAAAGTGCAAGTAGATAAATAGGTACCGCTCTGGCGGGAAGGTAAACGGCGTTTCCATGTGCTGCTCTGGTTCACCAGAAGCGGCTTAGCCATGCTAGCCACATGACCCGGAAGCTGTACACCGGCTCCCTCGGCCAATAAAGCGAGATGAGTGCCGCAACCCCAGAGTCGGTCACGACTGGACCTAATGGTCAGGGGTCCCTTTACTTTTACCTTTATATATGGCTATACTAAGTATCTCAGCCTTGTTATCTCCAAATGAGAGGTTCAGGCTAAGGCCAACTTTTTGTTCATCATTTATACATTATCTAAGTAGGATCTTGCAGGAATCCAGCATTATAATCTCCCAAAAACCAAGGAGATGTTGATTTTGAGGCAAATATTAGCTATTTTGTCCAGAATTTGTTTGAACTGGAGACCTCCAGACTCACAGTTCACATTCCTAGCAACTGCTGCATTGATATGAGTATATCCTTCACCTGATTAAACCAACTGGGCCACACTGTGGATTCCTCATGAATGGTAAGTTTTAGACCAAATGATGCTTGGGTTTCCAGTTTACCAACTTTCACTCTTGCAGCTGATTCGTTAGGAAATGTGACCAAATTCACAACATCATAGTCGGCCACTAATTCCCCGTCCTCATCAAAATGCACCTCATCCATGGTAGTACTGTTGAAGTGGAGACTTCTCAGAAGAGGGTGGAGCTGGATGTGGGAGAGAGAGAATGTCAACATTTGAAAGATGGGCCAATTAGATTCATCCTTTCTTCCATCTGAGTCTTCATCCCCCAACCCTCTTTTCTTTGGCGGAAACTGATGTAGTGTTGGATAAATTTAAAAGCGGGTTCCTAGATTGGAGGTATCTCTCCCAGAAACCCAAAAGAAAACGATGTAAGCTCCAAGTAGAAAAAAAATAGGCCTTTATTTATATGCTTATTTTCACTACATGATCTGTGCATGATTATCATCTTCCAAAGCAGCTACTCTAGTCCGAACATAAAAATGGAAAGTGTAATGCTGGTGGTCAACAAAAGAGGCTGAAAGACTCCCTCAAGGCAAATCTTTAAAAATGTAGTATAAACACCAACAACGGGGAAACACTGGCCTGTGAGTGCTCCAGTTGGAGAACAGCCTTTACCAAAGGTGTCATGGGCTTTGAAGACACACAAATTCAGGACGCAAGGGAGAAACACGCTAAGAGGAAGGCACATTTGGCAAACCCTCACCTTGATCAACTCCCACCCGGAAACCAATGTCCCCACTGTGGAAGGACGTGCAGATCCAGAATTGGCCTCCACAGTCACTTATGGACTCATTGTTAAAACTGTGTTTATGGGAGACATAACTCAGCTATGAGTGATCGCCAAAGAAGAAAGAAGAAGACATTCTATACTTATATTTTGTTTTTCTACCCAGGAGCCCAGGGCTGTATACATTCCCCTATCCCCCCTTTTAAATCTTTGCAGCAACCCCATGATATAGATTAAACTGAGATAATATATGTGCATAAGCAGGATTTCTGGCCGAAAGACTGTGCAGGAGTGTGGGAAGGCGGGCAGAATGTCCACCCATTGCAATTGTAATTTCAATCGATTTCACTCGCCCTCACCTGCCATGCTTCTATGTTCAGAAAGTCCAGCCTGTCTTTTTCTGTAGTTCTCATGCGGCTGGACACAGATGTGATCAGAGCATGGAAGGCATATGCTACAACATAGACAGCACTATAAACATTGCAACTCTCCGCAGACATGTCTTTCCCAAGCCAATCTTCAGGGAGACCTTCCAATTTCTCCCTCCCCATGCATCTTCTCCAGGTTTTCCTTGACCATCTGTGGTTGGGATGAGAGCAATCAAAAGGTTTCGACCAAATCTGATTGAAGGAATCTTCATTTTGAGTCAAAAAAAGGTCCTGTGATTTAGACCTTCTGTTTGTTTGGGTGCTGAGGAACAATGCCCCATGGAAGAATACGATGTCCCAGTACTCAAAAGATGCGCTTAAGGTGAAGCCCCACAGAGCTGTGGCAATCCAAACTTTCCCTACCGGGGCATTGGTTTTTAGTTCAATTCTGTACAGTGCATGTGGCAACAGAAGCATTGAATCAGGATCCCCATAATAAAGGATCACGTTGGCTCTCCTCTGAATAAGATGTCCTAAAAACCTTAAAAGTATTTGTTTGGAAACATAGAGGTCAATAGAAAATTGTGGGATTGCATATGTGAAGGCTAAACAAATGTCACTCCCAAAGACCATCGCCTTCATGGCTCTCATGAAAAGATCTCCGCCATCATTGTCTGGAGCAATGAGACCGACCCACGTCCACCTGAAATGCAGCAGCAACTGAACGATGCCCATGTACTGTGGAGCTGCCTTGGGACTCATCCAGTAGGAAGAGGGGAACTGAGTTTTATCACTCATAGTATGGATTACAAAGCCGTAAGTGAGCTGGTATGGAGGAAAGGAATCAATGCTTAGTTTGGAAATAATGATCAGGCCTTGCTTGTCTGAAATGTTTTCCACTTAACAGAGCTGTCTCACACATGTCTATTCAGAGGCAAGTCCCACTGAGTTAGATTGGAATTATACCCAGGCTATAGATCCGTTGACAGGGAGATGGAGAAACTCCCTAATGGGGAAAGGTTGCAGAACTGGGGACTTTTCACTTTAGAGAAAAGGTGAACAAGAGATGGCATGGTTGGATCTAGACACATCAAAGAAGCGTTTCAGTTAAGCACGTTGCAAAGTTTGTTGTAAGAAATCACATTGGGGAAAACGGAACTCCACAGCGCCATCTGGTGCCATGGTGTTATAATGCATATACAACGCATACGAAGGGACGCAGGTGGCGCTGTGGGTTAAACCACAGAGCCTAGGACTTGCCAATCAGAAGGTTGGCGGTTCGAATCCCCACAACGGGGTGAGCTCCCATTGCTCAGTCCCTGCTCCTGCCAACCTAGCAGTTCGAAAGCACATCAAAGTGCAAGTAGATAAATAGGTACCGCTCCGGCGGGAAGGTAAACAGCGTTTCTGTGCGCTGCTCTGCTTTGCCAGAAGCTGGCCACATGACCCGGATACTGTACACCGACTCCCTCGGCCAATAAAGCGAGATGAGCGCCGCAACCCCAGAGTCGGCCACGACTGGACCTAATGGTCAGGTGTCCCTTTACCTTTTACAATGCATACAAAATGCTTTTTCTTTCCCAATCTAGTTGAGTCCTACAACTCCTGCTCTGAAAAAGACAGCGCTGCATTTTGGAAGGTTCACCCTCCAGTACATCCCTGTTCCTTACACTTCTCCTCCAAACCTTAGTGGGGCTCAGAAAACAGCAACAACAATGAGAAGCTTTTTCTGATGGGATTTTAAAAATTTATTCAATACAGGTGTCACCTTCCTGCTTGTGGTGCAGAGTTGCAGAAGGCAAGCAGTGTGAGGTCACAAGTTTATCCCAACTTTCCTGAGGCAGACATCAGCCCTAAACTCCTTAGCTGAGGAAAGGGTTCCACATTATTCAATCCCCATGACCCCACTTTCAATCACAAGAGTTTAGGAGTTTGGTCTGGGA
This sequence comes from Podarcis filfolensis, assembly GCF_964270895.1. Lineage (NCBI taxonomy): Eukaryota > Metazoa > Chordata > Lepidosauria > Squamata > Lacertidae > Podarcis > Podarcis filfolensis. Next base: position 15,476,607 of record NC_139605.1, read on the forward strand.
TTTGTTCTGCCCAGTCCATGTTGTTCTCCCTACCTGAGGGACCTCATAAATGTTTAGCATGGTTGCCATCTGAAAAAAGGTTTCAAAGTCCCCTCCTTGAATAACAGCCAGGAGCTTCCCTTGCCTTCCACACTTGAAATTGGGGACCATCCAATGTCTAGTAGACAACAGGTCTATGGTAGCTTCAGAGGCTGTCCTGGCACTGAAACAATTTTCATAGATCCTGTAGCCGAGTGTGATGTTAGGTAAGAGCTTGGGATTCTCATTAATCTCATTAATGGCAAACAAGATGGCTAGGATGTGTTGATAATTCCTTCCCAGTATCCTGGAATGAAAAGGAAATTGAACATCTACCACCTGAAATACTATGTTCAAATCCTGCTTTTTCCACTCAAGGTGTCAGTGACATTTAGATCTGAGTGGTTTGTCTACTTGGGGGAGAGGAGATCTCCACCTCCATCATTCTGCCCGAACACTGAGGTCCAGCTCCGAGGGCCTTCTGGCAGTTCCTTTACTGTGAGAAGTGAGGTTACAGGGAACCAGGCAGAGGGCCTGCTCAGTAGTGGTGTCTGTCTTTTAAGAACATAAGAAGGGTAGTGCTGAATAAGAGCAAAGGTCCATCATGTAGATGTCTAATAGGAAGAAGGCATAAAAGCCCTGGCTTGGCTAGGACTTAGTGGCCTTTGGCTCATCCCAGCATAGAACAGTCTCCTTCAGTGGCCACAGAACCATAATTTACTTATTTTCCCCTTTCCCACCCTGTCCCCCTTTTCCTTTGATAATGTGTTATTTTAAATACAGTAACTGTAAACAACCTTGGATGTGTTGGGAAGAAAAGTGGCCTGTAAGGGTAGCAATCAAAAATGGAATTATATACTATAGAGAATGAATTTGCATTTTCTGCAAGATTGCTGAGAAATCTACCCATAATACATTCAAAACAAAACAATAGTTTCCTTGTGTAGCAATAGCTTGTTCCAGTAGTTCACTTACAGTATCAATTCAGTTAATAGTCCGGCAACAATTCATATACATTTAATTTAAATATTTCAGAACTTTGCATTTTTCTTCTCCATTCCCTTGAAGGTACTACAACAAAAGTTGTAAGAAGTTTTTTTTAAAAAAAAAAAGATTCTAGGAGTCAATGTTCATTTTAATTTATCCAAACTTTTTCAGCTTTCAAATATTTAAAATGTCAGTGGATTTGCTACTTTTGGGGAGAGAGCACAGACCTACAGACATGCACATTCCTCTCTTTGAAGAGCGAAAGAATTGCTCTGCTGAAGCAGACCAAAGATCCTTTTTTCTCCAAGCAAAAGCCAAGAAGTTAATGAATATTATGGGAGTCAAAGTGCATTTGAATTTTTCCTGGAGATTCAGGTTGCTATTAGTAAAACTTTTCACGTGAAATTCTAGGAATTGGATCCTGCTACCTTTTATAACACCATGTAAAATGATCCTGAGAGACATCAGAGACATCACCTTGCCAACAAAGGTCCGTATAGTTAAAGCCATGGTTTTCCCCGTAGTGATGTATGGAAGTGAGAGCTGGACCATAAAGAAGGCTGATCGCCGAAGAATTGATGCTTTTGAGGTATGGTGCTGGAGGAGACTCTTGAGACTCCCATGGACTGCAAGAAGAACAAACCTCTCCATTCTTAAGGAAATCAGCCCTGAGTGCTCACTGGAAGGACAGATCCTGAAGTCTGTGTTCTTGAAGCTACGAACATGAGTTTGACCAAACTGCGGGAAGCAGTGGAAGACAGGAGTGGCTGGCGTGCTCTGGTCCATGGGGTCATGAAGAGTCAGGCACGACTAAACAACTAAACAACAACAAAAATGACCCTGGAGGATAAGGAGAACATCTTTTTCTATAATTTAATGGGTCGTCCTACTTCTCACTTTTTTCCAGGGATGACGAGGAACCATTAAGGAGTACTCTTTGGGTTTCAGTCAATCAACCAGCTTCAAATCCACCTAACAGTTACCTCGTTCAACCCACATTTTACCAGCTTCCTTGCAAGAGGATCATAACTTGAGGGACTTTGTCCAAAGCGTTACTGAAATCAAATAAGGAGCTAAAGATTCTGCTGCTCATTCAGAGCATAGGCTGCAGCAGGGAAGATCAGAATTGTCTGAGGACAACCAATACTTAATAGCAAATAGTACTTACGGTTGGAAGTCATGAGCAGGGTCAGACTTGAAAGTGTGTGTTGGATACACTGCCGTTCTCACAGGTATAACTCCGGCGATGAGGTAATCTCCTGGACTGTAATAATTATTTGGAGGTGTCTGTAGGTCTGAGAGATCTATCTCTATATTCATCACTACCCCAAAGAGCAAATGAAGCAATATGAGCAGTAGGGTCATTTTAGGCACAATGAACCAAGTGGCACCTTTATTCAATTGGTTTTAGAATATACCCAGTCAGTGGACGGACAGAGATATGTGACAGGAAAGAAATACAACCGCCTTGACTGAGTTCACAGATTAAGAGCTTGGCTTCAGTGCTAATGGAGATACATTCAAGCATTTAACTGACAGACCAGCTCTGATTGTCTAACTCTCAAGTATTGTTCATATTAGCTCTCTTCAAATTTGGTGCAAGAAATTGCTGGGTTCTGATTATTATTACTATTATTATTACTGGTCTCAAAAGTGACATCCAGGGGTGGCGGGAGTCTTATGGGACTTTGGCCACAGGAACACTTATCAATCACATTGATTTTGATAATTGCAGGGGACATAAAACCATCTCTTTGTTCATTCTCTTTGCAGCACATGCACAGATGGAGAGCAGGAGAAAACATGTTCACAGCTGAAGGCTGAAATAAACACACAGAGACATATCTCAATGTTGAATCAGGGTCACTTCTATTAATGTAAAACCCAAATTTATAGGTGTGGGAATTAATAATAATAATAATAATAATAATAATAATAATAATAATAATAATAAATATACTACCCTTCATCAAGACATCCCAGGGCAGTTCATAGAATAAAACACAAGATAAAACACAAGTAAATAATTAATCCAAAACAACAACAAAATACTGCCGCCTTCCCACAGATACATTTAAAAGGCTGTACAATATTAATCAGCCAAAGGCCTGGTTGTAGAGGAATGGCTTATATTAATGGGAATCCTGAAGATATAAGGGTGATCAGACCCCCTGCTGGGTCAGAAGCAAGGTAAATAGGGAGACTTATCACTGTCCATTGTTGTTGTTTAGTTGTTTAGTCGTGTCCGACTCTTCGTGACCCCATGGACCAGAGCACGCCAGGCACTCCTGTCTTCCACTGCCTCCCGCAGTTTGGTCAAACTCACGTTCGTAGCTTCAAGAACACTGTCCAACCATCTCGTCCTCTGCCGTCCCCTTCTCCTTGTGCCCTCCATCTTTCCCAACATCAGGGTCTTTTCCAGGGAGTCCTCTCTTCTCATGAGGTGGCCAAAGTATTGGAGCCTCAGCTTCACGATCTGTCCTTCCAGTGAGAACTCAGGGCTGATTTCCTTCAGAATGGATAGGTTTGATCTTCTTGCAGTCCATGGGACTCTCAAGAGTAACCCAGCCTCTTGGATAATGGCGTTGTCCCGAGTGAATCTCCACCTTCTCCCCATGTCTCCCACTTCCTCATTTGTCATCCCTATGGGTGCTGACAAGCGCCCTCTGCCTTTGAGCTCTTTGCTCTCCTACTTTCAAGGCTCTCCGGGTTCTGGGATCTGGAGGATTTGGAATGCTTTCAAAAAACACTGTATCCGTCAGCTGTCACCCCCCTGGTGCCTCCTCCTCCTCTCCCATTATTTCCCAAGATTTCCCCTCATCTGCCTCTGAGATCTGACCTCCCTCAAACCCCTGTTGTAATTATGAACTGTCTTCAACATTCCTCCTCTGTCCAGTTCCTGACAGAGGTCCTTCTTCAAGTCCCCCCCCCCAAGAGGTGCAGAGGATGGCAACGTGAGAATGGGCCTTTTCTGCAGTGGCTCTCCATTTTTGCAATGCTCTCCTCAGGGAGAAGACCAGGATGGAGAGAGGAGAAGGGGAGGAGTGGAGCTGGAGGAGAGTTAGAATGATCTCACCCCACCCAACACTTGCCTGGTGTTGTAATCTAAACTGCAGCATTCCACAGACACTGGCTTTCTGGGGGACTATTCTGTGATACAGATCTGCAGAAACACCTGCAAATCCATTCAGGACAACCTGATCAATCCTGTAGTGATTTGTAGCTGCTTCAGTCTGATATATGGACGCGGGTGGCGCTGTGGGTTAAACCACAGAGCCTAGGACTTGCTGATCAGAAGGTCAGCGGTTCGAATCCCCACAACGGGGTGAGCTCCTGTTGCTCGGTCCCAGCTCCTGCCAACCTAGCAGTTTGAAAGCACGTCAAAGTGCAAGTAGATAAATAGGTACCGCTCCAGCGGGAAGGTAAACGGCGTTTTCATGCACTGCTCTGGTTCGCCAGAAGTGGCTTAGTCATGCTGGCCACAAGACCCGGAAGCTGTACGCCAGCTCTCTCGGCCAATAAAGCAAGATGAGCGCCGCAACCCCAGAGTCGATCACGACTGGACCTAATGGTCAGGGGTCCCTTTACCTTTTACCAGTCTGTTATGGGCAGAGTAGAAATTGGCTCAAAACAGCCTAGTTTGCTTTGGCCTTTGTCCAAATCCAGTTCACAGCCCAGGTACACACAACCTATATTGTGAGAACAATATAGACCTTTCTGTTCTGTTTCAGTTATTTAATTGGACCAGCTTCTCCATACTGTTTTACAATAAATGCCATCCAGCCCAACCTCCTGCTATGCTGGGATGTTCTTTAGTTTACGCTGTTATGTCAGTTTGATCATTTTGTATGGTTTTACACAATGTGGCCAGAGTGTGTGTGTGTGTGTTTCTAATGGATTATAGTGTTTCTTGAGCTGTTATACTTATTTCTTATCTGATAATGCATGAGCCACTTTTCCTTGTGAAGGCGTGGCATTTACAAACACAGATGGTGATGCAGGCTGCTTCCCTCAACCCACCCTTTTACATATAAACAGGTGCTGGCACATGGAATCATAGAACTGTGGGGTTGGAAGAGACCCCAATGGTCATCTAGTTCACCCCATGACACAAGGAGGTGTTGGCCCTGAATCCCTCTTGTCAGCTGCATTCTCTATGAAGGAAGAATAGAGAACCTCTGTAAAATCCAGGGTGCATGAAAATTGCAGCACTTTTCAGGTGGGGCCAGTTTATTTTTGGCTGACATTTACATAGGGTTGCCATATTTCAAAAAGTGAAAATCTGGACAGAAAAGTTGTTGACATCAAACCCCCCCCCCAAAAAAAATCTCAAACAAAGTTTAAGTTTTTAAGATGTTTTTAAAGGAAAACACCAAAACAACGAACTTGAATTCAATTTGAACTTGAACTTATCTTACGGCGTTAATGAACTTGACTAAAAATGGAGGTTAAGTCTGAGAATGATTACAATGTTGGGGGGGCCACCAGGTGGCGCATTGGAAGATGGCCGACAATAACATCTCTCTGACCCATACGAGGTAATTAAGAGGCTGCTATGTGAAGTATGCAGTCTTTCTACCACCCCCAAGGAGATGGGGGGCTGCCTTGCCAGCGGTGTCCACAATGCACCCCTGGATCCGAGAGATGGGGGTGCCGGTCACTTGGCACGAGCCCTCGATGAGGTCAGCTCTTCCTGATGCCGATTCCAATCAGCGCGTGCTGGTTAGCTTCAGCTCGGAATTATAATTGGAAACATACGATTGGAATGAAGCTGAAGCACATACATCAAGTAACGCTCGAGAGATAAGACTGCTGATTAATGGATCTCTGTGACCGGGAGTGACGGGCGGATAAGTAAATCTTCTGATGAATCACCATTAAGAGACTGTATGTTTGGAATGAAGGGGGGGGTGGAGGAAAAAACCTTTTTTCTTTGCACTATGTGATATTAATAACCCTCCACCCCAGAAAGAAACAAGATCGTTGAGTTTTTACTAACCACAAGCAGGAATTTAAGTACTGTGTGGGATGGATTATAGCTAAAGAGAGGATTCGTAAACAATGAGAATGGAGGAAAATTTTATGACGCAGTTAAAAAATGGTGTCTCGCCAAGACAGACTTGCCGGAGAAAGAAGGACAGGAGGAGGAGAATCAGGACCATTGGAATGAGAAGGATTGCTGCAATGTAATTTTGACCTGACAGAGCCTCCTGATATACTTGGCAAGTCTGAGAAAAGTAAAGGACAGACCGAAGATTAATTTTTTTATGGAAGCGTTGAACAGCGGCTGTCCCTGAGCGATATGATCTTTGGAGAGTACAAAACCCACACAGAGGATGCCTGTTTCCAAACTGCTTGTGAAAATTATCAGAGATCGCAAAGAAAGGAATATACGATAACAACAAGAAGATGAAGAAAGTAATAAAGGACTATCTGGATTGAACTGGATAGAACTGTTTAATTAAAGCAGCAATATAAGTGATGTTTGGACTCGTTCGGAGCTTGATGTATGGGTACCCCCAACAAAATTTAAAATTTGGCTGTATAATTTGGAACTAATGTGATTTGGATAATGTGATGTGATGGCCTGTTAATAAAAATTATTTTTTTAAAAAAGAGAATGATTACAATGTTATTTAATGGAATATAATTTTCTTCTCTGAAAGAAAGACAGGATTGACTCTCTGAATAATCTCTATACTTTTGGGAAAGAGTTTTTGGACTTTTCAGAGTGTCGAAGATACCAAACCTAATGGAGTTACAACTGTGGACTTATTTTATTAAAAAGGCATCAGCTGGTTAAAAATCAAGATTGAAAGAAAAGGACTATAATATCCATAGCTAAAATTGGACTAAATCGGATTTAAAATGAAAATCAATATCATAGTTTTATTTATATTGGCTACTAAAATTTTTGGTGTGAATGGATGTTAAGAATTGAATATATAATGGTTAAAATTTGTGAGCAATATGGGAGGAGGGGAGGGAAGAAGTTGGAAGTACTGGTGCTCCCTACTGAGTCTACCAAAATGACCTTGACAATGTACTGATAAAGTTAAAAATAACACTTTCCTTGGTGGGAAAGGTCTCTTTCTTTTGAAATTTAACTCTGTAGAGGAAGCTGGGAAACAGGGAGAGAATTGGCCCCCCTCATACCAGATTAGAAATGACAGAAGGAAAAATGTCAACGTTAGAACAAACCTGCAAGGCCATAACACAAGACATCATAAGATCTGGACTACAGTGGTACCTCGGGTTAAGTACTTAATTCGTTCTGGAGGTCCGTTCTTAACCTGAAACTGTACTTCACCTGAAGCACCACTTTAGCTAATGGGGACTCCTGCTGCCGCCGGGCTCACGGAGCACCATTTCTGTTCTCATCCTGAAGCAAAGTTATTAACCCGAGCTAATATTTCTGGATTAGTGGAGTCTGCAACCTGAAGCATATGTAACCCGAGGTAGCACTGTATATGATTTGCTTTTAGAATTTAAAAGAGAACTTTTTCAGGTAAAGGAAAATGTTGTTAACACAGTTTCTCAAATTTGGAAAAACACCAATTTATGTTCAGAGGCTGTGGGACAATTTAAAGAATTTAAAGAAGGGAATGTAGAAACTTCTAATGTGGGAATAGTAGAGGAGTGAGGTTTGAGGAAAATGCAAGGGAAAGTAAGGGTGGTCCCAGATAAAAATGGCACCCTGTGTGAATTAATTTGAGAGGCTTTGACTGTGATGAAGATGAAACAGGAAAGGAGGGCAAATTGTATAAAGGCTACTATGTGGTGGCAATGTAAAGTTATCAAAAAGGCATAGGAAATGACATACAAAGACTTGAAGACAATGTTGAAAGTGATGTTTGTTTCTAAAAAAACAAAAACGGAAGCTATGATATTGGTAGGAACAGGACCTAATGGACTTATAGAGCGAAATACTTTGTCCCTGTACCTGAGTCTGGACGCCAGGCCAAGATCAGCCCATCCCTACAGAAGGAAGAAGCCCCTGCCAAAGAAGATAAAGAAGATTGGTGATACAAACTAGTGAACATATTAGATAATTTGAAACCCAAGAAAGAAAGGGCAGCGTTGTTTTTTCTCAAAAAAGGGAAATGTTTAATGCATAATTTTTGAGGGTTGTGTATAGACTTTTACATTAGTAGAACTTTTAAAAGTCACTTGTATTAAGATGAATAAGGTTTTAAAATTGGATTATTAAGATTATAAGACTTTATAGACATTAGCATGCTCAAAGCATAAAACAATGGAACCAAGAAAAGGAGTGGAGGGAAGTCAACTGAGTTAAGATTTATGATTTGAATTTTTGTTTGTGATGTTTTTGTTTGTTTTTTCTTCTTATTATAAAATTAATACAGTGGTACCTCAGGTTAAGTACTTAATTCGTTCCGAAGGTCCGTTCTTAACCTGAAACTGTTCTTAACCTGAAGCACCACTTTAGCTAATGGGGCCTCCCGCTGCCGCGGCACCGCCAGAGCACAATTTCTGTTCTCATCCTGAAGCAAAGTTCTTAACCTGAAGCACTATTTCTGGGTTAGTGGAGTCTGTAACCTTAAGCGTATGTAACCCGAGGGACCGCTGAACTATACATCCTACACAAGCCTCCTTTTTTTCTTCCTTTTCATCATTAGGTGCTCCTTTGTATTCAGATCAGGCCTCAGTACAATGATGTAGCATTTGGGAAGGAACATGAAACCCAGTAACCCACCACAGGAAGTCAAGATGGAAAGGACCTGCAAAAATGTCATGTTGTTTCCTTTGCTGCCTACATACACTAGAAAAGTACAGACCCAAATGCTGCCAAACGTTACCGTGCCAAAAGTGATAAACTTGGTTTCTTGGAAACCCCAAGGTAGTTTCATGGTTAAAAAAGCAATACAAAAAGAAGCAGTAGCCAGAAGGCCTACGTAGGTAAAGGTATAATGAAATACAGGGGCAGAACCTTCATTGCATTGCAATACTATCTGATCAGCTGTGGATCCCTTGCCAAATTCTGGGAAGGGGGGAGATATTCCAGTGAAGACCAGGAGGATGACAAATGGAACGACGGAACAGAAAAGGAAGATCGCATTTGGCAAATTCTTTTCCACCCATTTGCTGACGGTGTTCCCTGGCTTTGTGGCCATGAATGCCAACAGCACAGTGGTCATTTTTGCCAGAACAGAAGAGAGGGTGACTGAGATGAATGTGCCGAAAGCTATTTGACGGAGAATGCAGTTGAGCTTTTTAGGCTGGCCAAGGAATACAAAGGGGGACAAAAAGGAAAGCAGGAGAGAAACGAGGAGGATGTAAGTCAGGTTTCGATTGTTGGCTTTAACAAATGGAGTGTCTCTGTATTGAATGAAGATTTTCAAAATACAACCTGTGGCGAAGCACAATAACAGGGCAAAGAAAACCAAGGTAATCCCTAGGGGTTCTTCATAGGAGAGGAAGACTATGATCTTGGGAAAACATTGATCTCTCTCATTGTTTGGGTATTTATCTTCCGGGCACTGGTGGCAATGATCTGCATCTGAAAGAAATAAACCCAAACGATTTCAATCAATCAATCAAATTTATTATTTATACCCCGCCCATCTGGTTGGGTTTCCCCAGCTACTCTGGGCAACAGAATTAAATTTTAAAAAATGATAAAACATCAAACATTAAAAACTTCCCTAAACAGGACTGCCTTCAGATGTCTTCTAAAAGTCAGATAGTTGTCTATTTCCTTGACATTTGATGAGAGGGCGTTCCACAGGGCGGGCACCACTACCGAGAAGGCCCTCTGCCTGCTTTCCTGTAATCTCACTTATCACAGTGAAGGAACTGCCAGAAGGCCCTCGGAGCCAGACCTCAGTGTCCGCACTGAGCGATGGGGATGGAGCCACCATGTATTTCCCCTTGGTGCTCAAGTAAGTTGGCACAAAGCAGACCCAAACACTGCAAAACACCAGCATGCTGAAGGTGATAAACTTGGCTTCGTTGAAACCGCCAGGGAGCTTCCTGGCAAGGAAAGCAACTGTAAAAGAGATGGCAGCCAGAAGGCCCATGTAGCCAAGGGCAGAATAAAACATAGTGACGGACCCTTCATTGCACTGCAGAATTGTCTGTGTGACTTGGGAATCCATGTCCAGTTCTGGGAAGGGGGGATACCTTCCGATCCAGGCAATGCAGATGCCAAACTGAAAGACAGAACCAAAGAGGACAATACCATTCGCCAGACTCTTTCCCACCCACTTGCTAATGCTGTTCCCTGGTTTTGTGGCCATGAATGCCAAAACCACAGTTATAGTTTTTGCCAGCACAGAAGAGACGGCGACAGAGAAGATGATGCTGAAGGCAGTTTGACGGAGAAGGCAGGTGACCTTTTGAGGCTGGCCGATGGAAAGAAGGGAGGACAAAAAGGAAAGCAGGAGAGAAAGGAGCCTTGTACAATATGACTATTGTAAACCGCTCTGATACTTTTTAAGGATATGTATATATAAAATGACTGCTGAAATGTGAACTATACATCCGACACAACCCCCTTTTCCCCCTTCCTTTTCATCATTAGGTGCTCCTTTGTATTCAGATCAGGCCTCAGTACAATGATGTAGCATTTGGGAAGGAAGATGTAACCCAATAACGCACCACTGGAAGCCAAGATGGAATAGACTTGCAAAGCTGCCATGTTTTTTCCTTTGGTGCCTGCAAAGATTGGCAAAGTGGGGACCCAAACCCAGCCAAACATTAGCATGATCAAAGTGATATACTTGGTTTCTTGGAAACCCCATGGTAGTTTCATGGTTAAGAAAGCAACACCAAAAGAGGCAATACCCAGAAGGGCTATGTAGAGAGAGATAGAATAAACTATAATGGCAGAACCTTCATTGCATTGCAATACTATCTGTCCAGCTGTGGATCCCTTGCCAAATTCTGGGGAGGGGGGAGAAATTCCAGTCAAGACCATGCAGATTACAAACTGAACGAGGGAACAGAAAAGGACGATGGCATTTGGCAAACTCCTTCCCACCCATTTGCTGACGCTGTTTCCTGGCTTTGTGGCCATGAATGCCAACAGCACAGTTGTCATTTTTGCCAGATGAGAAGAGAGGGTGACTGAGATGCAAGTGCTGAAAGCTATTACACGAAGAATGCAGTTGAGCTTTTGAGGCTGGCCAAGGAATAGAAAGGAAGATAACAAACCAAACAGAAGAGAAACAAGGAGGATGTAAGTGAGGTTTTGATTGTTGGCTTTAACTATTGGAGTGCCTTTGTATTTAATAAAGATTCCGAGAACAGAAGCTGTGATGAAACACAAGAACAGGGCAAAGAAAGCCAAGATAATGCCCAGAGGTTCTTCATAGGAGAGGAAGACTATGGTTTTGGGAAAACATTGATCCCTCTCATTGTTTGGGTATTTATCTTCTGGGCACTGGTGGCAATGATCTGCATCTGAAAGAAATAAACCCTAAGATTTCAGTATAATAATAATAATAATAATAATAATAATAATAATAATAATAATGCATTTCTGGGTTATTTGTGGGGCCTGCCTAGTGTTTTTGCATGAGTAGAATGTTTGCTTTTATTTAAAATGCGTCACTGGATTATTTGTGGGGCATAAGAATTTGTTCATTTCCCCCCCAACAAGGTCTGAGGGACAGTGGAGTGGCCCCTGCTGAAAAAGTTTGCTGACCCCTGGTCCAGATGAAGGGAAGTAATAGTACTACTCCATTCTGCCTTGGTCAGACCAAACCTGGAATACTGTGTCCAGTTCTGGGGTCACAATTTAAGAAGGATGTTGACAAGCTGGAATGTGTGCAGAGGAGGGCGACCAAGATGATCAAGGGTCTGGAAACCAAGCCTTGTGGGGAATGGTTGAGGAAGGTGTGTGTGTTTAGATTATGACTTTTGAGATCTTTGAGATCTAGGGAATCACCAGCATAGTTAAAGTCCTGGAGAAATAGTTACTCATTAGATAATGGTGTTAATGTTGAGGTGCCTAGCACCATGCACTTGACTGAAATAATTTAAAAATGTTTAGGAAACAGTAGAAGGTTGCTCCCATAATTGCTGGCGAATAAAGGTAAATTAAATACATTTCAGGTAGAATTTTGAATGATTTTTAGTTCATACTCATGTACACTCCTGCATCCCACAGAAGGCTCAAAGTCTTAGCTTTCAATTTTAGAAAAGTAAATTGTACATCTATAAAGTTGGTAAGCAAAATATGGAGGCAGCGTTCTGTGGCTTATTAGGCAGATATTGAGGTACTGCTGTTGCATGCTATATTTAATGGTTTGATAATTTTCTTTGTTTCTGCGTTCCTGTTGCTAAGGATTTTTAGTCATTTTAGATGAACAAGCTGTAATCTGAGCCCACTTAGAGCAGCACTCGCAAGCAATGCACTTGGAAGATTGCTTGCCTGGAATTGATTCACCAGAACTCCAAATTAATATTGAAATGTGCCTCTTGAAATTCTGGATCAGAATTTAGCAAAGATGAACTTACTTTATTAACAAAATTTCAGTTCAGACCAAACATGACAATTTTCATACTGAACCTGCTCCTTAACATACCACCCTCCAGGGTCTTCTGTTCCTTCAAACCCATTTACCAGTATGAGTAGAAATGGTTCCTTGTCTGCATGGGGCACAATCATAGCAGCAAATTGGCTGTCCTTCTGGCACGATCTTGCTGTATCCAGATTGGCAGCTTTCTGTACAAGTAGAATGGGGCCGTGTCTGAAGGGAATCAAGAAAGGAAAAACCTGTCTGAGGGATTTCCATAGGTACTATACCATTCTGTTTTCATGTGTCCATTCCTTGCAGAACAACTGGATCATGTTCCCATCCCTGATCTCTAAACAACCAATATATATATATATATATATATAAAATAAAAAATAATTGTCCAGTAGCACCTTAGAGACCAACTAAGTTTGTTCTGGGTATAACCTTTCGTGTGCATACCCAAAACAAACATAGCTGGTCTCTTTTTTATATATATTTCGACTGCGTCGGACCAACACAGCTACCAACCTGACTCTGAACAACCAAGGAGAGATTGAGGCTGAGACCAGCTGTATTGTTATTTGCTAATTTCAACAAGAGACTTCCAGGCTCAAAGCTCACTACTACATCACGCCAGCTTGTAAATTATGAATAGGTTGGATGGCCATCTGTCATGGATGCTTTAGCTGAGATTCCTGCATTGCAGGGGGTTGGACAAGACAACCCTCAGGTCCCTTCCAACTCTAGGTTTCTATGATTCCATGAATAGATTCCTCACCTGATTGAACCAGCTGGGCCACACAATGACTTCCTCATGTATAGTTAGCTCTAGATCGGAAGATGCTTGCCTCTCCAGCTTCCCAACTTTCACTCTTATGGCAGATTGGTTAGGAAATGCGATCAAATTCGCAATATCATAGTCAGCCACCAGCTCCCTGTCCTCATCAAAATACCTCTCATCTATGGTAGCACTGTTGAAGTGGAGCCTTCTCAGAAAAGGGTGAAGCTAGAAAAAGAGAGAGATAAAATGTCAACATGTGCACTATGGGTCAATGAATCACATTCCTTCCTTCTTCCATCCTAATCTTAATTACCCACCCCACCTCCATTTCTTTAATGGAAACTGATGCACCACCTGATTGCCTTAATATATTTAACTGGAAATTCCAGGATTTCGAAGTTGGGGTGCTCTGTTACTGAGCTACAGTCTCTCCTTATTGGGACAGTTTGCTGCGGCAAGCGGCTTTAGGTGGCCCAAGGCTCATTTTATGTTGCATTTCTAGGCACAGGTCTGAGCGTTCCCCATGCCCTCCAGTGCTTTTCTTGCAACCTCCTGCCTTCTACCACTGAATCGGAGCAAATGGCAGAAAACCCAAGTTGCCACTTGTTCCAATTCAGGGCAAAAAAAAGGACTCTGACCTCTGCAAAGAAAGTGCTGGGTGAAAAGGTAAATGTGGATGAACCCTAAGTGAACGAAAGTAGTGTGTGACAACAAGAAATCCTCCTCTCCCTCTCTCCCTGTCTCCCTGTCTCCCTCTCTCCCTCTCTCCCTCTCTCCCTCTCCCCGCCCCGTGTGTCTCTCTTACCTGCCATGGCTCTACATTCAGAACGTCCTGTCTGCCTTTTTTGGTACTCAACGTGTGGCTTGATGCAGATGTCATCAGATCATGCAAGGCGTGCGCTGTGACATAGACAGCGATGTAAACATTGTAGCTCTCAGCAGACATGCCTTTCCCATGCCAATCTGAGGGAAGACCTTCCAGTTTTCCCCTCCTCGTGCATCTTTTCCAAGTTTTCCTCGACCATTTGTGGTTGGGATGAGAGCAGTCAAATGTTTCTGACCAAGCATGATCCAATGAATCTTCATCGTGAATCAAGAAGAGGTCCTGAGATTCCAACCCCTTATTTGCTTGGATGATGGACAGTGCACCGTGGAAGAATTTGATATTCCGATATCCAAAAGACGAGCTTAAGGTAAAGCCCCACAGAGCTGTGGAGATCCAAACTTTCCCTACAGAAGCATTGCTTTTTGTTTCAATTTCATTTAGTGTGTGTGCCAACAGAAACATTGAGTTGGAGTCCCCATAATAAATAATCACATTGGCTTTCTTCTGTGTAAGGTTGACTTGAAAATATATCGAGTGTTGTTTTGCACCATGAATTTTATCAGAAGACAATTGTGGGATTCCATAAGTGAAGGCAACACAAATATCACTCTCAACGAATGTTGCCATCATGGTTTGCAGGAAGTGATCCCCATCATTATTTTTTGGAGCAAGGAGTCCGACCCACGTCCACCTAAAATGCAGGAGCAACTTCACTATCCCCATGTATTGCAGAGTTTCCTTTGGACTCATCCAGTAGGAAGAGGGGAACAGAGTTTTAGCATTCAGAATATGGTTAGCAAAACCGTAAGTGAGCTAGAAAGAAAGAAATGAACGCTTAGTGTTGCAAATAATCTGCAGACATTGCGAAATGCAAATATAGAATGTAGCATTTGCAGATCTTATGAAGAAAATAAGGATGCACAAAACTATAAAAGCTCCCTATCCACTTTAACTTCAACGTTCCAAAGTCATGATATTATTACTTCTGATAATCACAACAACAACAACGTGTGTTAACCCCGATAAATAAAACAGTTTTTGTGCAGTTTTGCAACTCTCAGCTTGGATTTTTTTGTCTTGACAGCTTAACAACAATGACTAAATAACAAGGAATCCTTTAGCAACATGGTTCCTGTTTAAGGCCTTGCAATGTTGCCCTCACATTTTGCTTTCTAACTTTCTTTATAAATTTCTGAGTCACTGACTTCTTATTTAAATTAACTGAGAATTTAAAGTTTCTTTTATATAGGTGTCATCTTCCTAAGTGTACTACAGAGCTGCAAAAGGCAAATAGTGTGAGTTCACGTGTTTATCCCAACTTCCTTGAGACAGACATTAACAGAAAACTCCCAAAGCGAGAAAAGGGTTATATACTTTTCTACCCCCATCGCCTCTGTTTCAGTTACAAGAGTTAAGCAGTTAGATCTGAGATTTACTCAGTCAGGCCTCCCCTTGTTCTCCATACCTGCGGGACCTTGTAAGCATTTAGCATGGCTGCCATCTGAAAAAAGGTTTCAAAGTCCCCTCCTTGAATAACAGCCAGGATCTTTCCATGCCTTCCACACCTGAAATTAGGGACCATCCAATGCCTGGTAGAGAGCAGGTCTACCGTGGCTTCAGAGGCTGTCCTGGCACTGAAATGATTTTCATAGATACCGTAGCCAAGGGTGATGTTAGGTAAGAGCTTGGGATTTTCATTGATCTCATGAATGGCAAACAAGATGGTCAGAATGTATTGGTGGTTCCTCTCCAGTATCCTGGAATCAAAAGCAAATGTCATATCTATTGGTGCAATAAAAAAATAGGTATAAAACAGGAATTCCTGGATGCCAAGATCTAAATTTGGGGCAAGTTCTCTTTGAGAGAATCCCAGCAGAGATTTAGAATCACAAAACATGCAGGAAAGCATGGAAATATAGTTTGTTAGTCCTACAATACATGCCCTTCTAAGATCCTTCCAAAGTTTCCCACTTCCCCTAGCATTGAAAAAGATCACATGTTTGGTAAGTTAAAAATGGTTTACTTACAGAGTCTTCAAATGTCAGGTTTATGTTATTTTCTTTATATATATAATTTTTTAAATTAAAATTTCTGTTTTACAATTTAGAGTATTCATTTAAACAGCCTTAAAATATCAACGACTTCCCTTCTTCTCTTTCCATGGTTCATTTTGCATAGCACAAATCCCTGCATATTTTATATAAACTAAATCATTCATTATTCCATTATTACTTCCATCAAAACCTATTTACACTGTTGAATTTATCTTAATGCTGTCAACATTTTCAACTGTACACATTTTCCCACCCCATATAGTCAATAAACATTTTTCCAATCGTCTTTAAACGTATGTTCTTCTTGTTCTCTTATTCTATATGTTAGGTTCGCAAGCTGTGCATATTCCATCAGTTTAAGTTGCCATTCTTCTTTGGTTGGGACTTAGCTCATTTTCCAGTTTTGGGCTAACAAAATATCGGCTGCCATAGTGGAATACATAAATAACTTTTTTTTGACATCTTGGAATTTCCATCTGAATTATCCCTAACAAAAAGGACTCTGTGTTTTGCTTTTGTTTTTTTGGAAATGTGCTTTAAAACATTTTTTTCCCAATTCATTATACATTATTTCCCAATACTCTTTTACCCTTTTTCAGGTCCACCACATATAATAGATGTAAAGATATAAAAACTTGGCTTCATTACAAAGTGGTGAAAATTCCTTAATTATTGGTAGAGGAGTTGCTAAAGCTGGAGCAAAGCAGCTTAGCCTCCTCACACATTAAGATAATCAGGGAGGCTAGAGGGTAACAAAGGTGAGCTAACATAGCAAGAGAGCTTTCCCTATGGTCTTAACCTCATCGTGCATTAATTAGACTTGAGCATATAAGTTATATGAGGCTGCTTATCACACAATATTTGTCAAGTATATTATTATTATTAGTAGTAGTAGTATATTTGTATACCCTATTCCAGTTGGTGTCAAGGCAGTTCACAACACAAAATTACAATATACACAGCACAAAATACATAACCAAATACAGAATAATCAAAGCAATAAACAATAGTAATGTATACACACTTATAAGAAATACAAAAGTCCCTGAACTATACTCCAACCTACAAATATAACCATCCAAATTAACATACAAATAACATTTTAAAATGATTTTAAACAACCCCACCCTCCAAATAAAACAGCACCCAGCCAAGTTAACCCCCCACCCTTGTTAGACACTAATTTTAACACAAGGAGGGGTGAAGGCGCATGTCAATGTTCTACCACCTGCTAAAGAGCATGTTTTCCAGGGGAAAGCAGTGGGACAAAGGCAAGACTACTCAACCCCATGCTTTTTAGGAACAGGACAAGTGTGGACAAGCCCCATGTTCATCTGCCATTCCCCTTAATTGGCAACTCCATTCCATTCCATTCCACACACACACACACACACACACACACACACACACACACAAACCTTTTCTGTTCCTCCTCCCCAGCAGCCAGCCAGCATTCTTTACCCACTGAGCATATTTAGTCCTTGTTGGGCTGTTTTCGAATCACTGTCCCCTTTCCGAGTTCTCCACCATTTTTTTGTACTGCTGCAAACTTTTGGTGTCCCCCCAAGTCACCTAATGCCTCTTTCTTGCATGGGGATGAAGTCATTTTGCCTTCAAAGTGGCTGGCACTCAGAGAATGAGTTCCCCATTAATGCAGGTATTTTACACTAGAGCTGAGGTAGATTTATTCCCCTCTCACAAATGACACTTTCAAATATCTGAGAGAAAAGAGCATATCAAGCAACTCACAGAAACGATGGTGTGAAACAGCATCTCCTGTTTTGTCACCCAAGCAGGGACATTGTTTGACCAAGAACAGATGTTTGTTCCTTGGGAAATGGAGACTGTGGTGAGCAGCTTCCATTAATACAGCCAAACGAATCTTCCATTTTCATAGTCACCTTTCAAGTCGTATTTCAAAACTAAGGAGCTTAAGAAACTGATGCTCACCCCACATATAAACTGCTACAGAGAATAACAGAATTGTCTGAGGACAGTTAAAGGCTAACATGAAGGGACACTTACGGTTGGAAGTCATGGGTGGGGTCAGACATGAAAGCACATGATGGATAGACAGCTGTTCCCACTGGTATAACCCCAGTTATCAGGTAATCTCCAGGACTGTAATAATTATTTGGAGGTGTCCGTAGGTTTGAGAGGTTTGCATTTTCGTTCATCACTACCCCAAAGGGCAAATGGAGCAATATTAGCAGCAGGATCATTTTAGACACAAGGAAGCGACACCTTCCTTCAATTAACTCTGCAATATACCCAGTCCATGCACTGGCAGAGAAATTTGCCAGGAAAAAGCCACGACAGTCTTGCAAGCCTCATCCTGTGTCTGGCTTCTCAGAGGAAGAGCCCAAGCCTGGCTTCCGTGGAAAAGAAGATACAAACATCAGACCGACAGGCTAAATCTCAGCCCTCACCCTCATTACTTCAGTATATTTATATATTTATGCTGCTCTCTTTCCAGATTTGGGGAATAAATGATCAATGATTCTGGGTTATTATTATTATTCATCCCAAAGTGACCTCTGGGTAAAAATAACTTAGGGACCTTGGTCGCAGGAACACACATCAATAACGGTGATTTCGATAATTGCAGGGGACATATGGCCTTCTCTTTGCATACTCTCTGCAGCACATTCACAGGTGCTGGGAAGGAGTAAACCTGTTTGCAAAACTTTATGCCATGCTTTCCCTTGGGACAATTGAAGGAATGATGAAATTGAACTAAAGTTAAGTGGAGATGTGGGCAGCTCTTTATTCTCCAGTTCTTGCTGAACTACATCTCTGACTATTGGCCAGGCTGTCTTGGCTGATGGGCATTGTCGTCTAAAGTCAAGGGCACTCCCTAGCCATGTGGCAGATAGTTAACCCTTTATAGTCCAGGCTGACACTTAACAGTAGTTTCCATGGCTCTGAATACCCATGAACACTAGCCTTGCATCTAAGCAGTAATTCTCAGGTCTGTCCTCTTTGCAGAAGTTGCAACAACATGGGGGGGGGGGGCGGATGTCCACACCAAGTATTGACAATATGTATTTGTTGGGATGCAGCCCAAGGATCGGGGGCAATTGGCAGGCCCACAGCTGGCCCCAGCCCACCGGTCGGTGTGCCAGACAGTCTCCAGTTCTTGGATCAGCATAAACTACGACCCTAGCTTCAGAAGCTGAGCACGCACGCGCAGCAGAGTAAATAACACTGCACAACAGAAGTGGCAGGGAGAGGCTGTGTTGAGCATATTTACAAGCAGTTTATTCAGCATACATCAGGACAAAAGGAAAACATGTCTTCTCTCCTTCTTGTCCAAAGCAAGCAGGAAGCAAAAGCTATACACAAACGGAAGTTCCCAGCAAGCTGTGCTGGAGTGTAAACAGACATGTGACATAAAACAATCATGCCTCTTCTTAAGGTGGAACAGAATATCCCAACAGTATTGTCTCCCGATGGGCTGCGCACACACAACCGGGGGTTGTGCCTACAGGGAAGCTGCCTCTGCTCTTCTTGTTTCAAGTCTCCTGAACATTTCCATACAGTCCCGTAGCAGCCGTCCTGTACGACATTTGTGACATACATCCAATGGAGCTGTATTCACACGTTAGCACAGTTCAGCAGAAAGCCAGACTGTTTAGAAATGTGGAATCGTGAAGTTCTTTAACATGGCTAGTCTGAACAGCATCTCTCACACACGTCCTCTCTTCGGAGAGAAGAAGAAAAAAGAGCGGAAGTATATCAGACAGACTTCCGTTCCCACACATACAACAATAAGGAACGTAAACAGAGGATCACATGATCCAGCAATGGGAGAATGAAATACTAACATCCTCCTCCTTTTCATGGCATCCTTGCTGCGGACTTAGCACATTTGCAGCTTATTTACAAACACATTCAGTTGTTCTTTATTAACAACTTTTGACAACAAATCAGCAGGAATTTCTTTTCCTGGCATATAGGACACATTTATGAGTCCTCTCAGGATACAGTCCCTTGCATAACATAACTTGATCTTCAAGTATTTGGTTCTTTGCTTACACCCTTCAGAATTAAGCAAAGCCAAGCACGATTTGCTGTCTGGATAAACCTTTATAGGACACGACACAATCACCCTCATGTCCTTACACAATTGCAATAACCATTCAACATCTTTGCGTTAATATTTCAGAGCATTAAGTTCAGCTTCACAGGAACGTAAGCTCACAGTAGTTTGATTCTTGCATGACCAGTCAAACAAACAGTTGTTATAAATATAACATACACCAGAAGTGCTTTTACCATATGTGGGGTCACTTCCAAAACTTGGACAGGGTATAAATAATAAATTATTATTATTATCATTGTAAATTATTATTATCAGCATATATTTCAACCTCTCCAGACATCTGATTAGTAAGTTGCATTAGTTATGCATAGTGCCTTTCAGGTAGTGAGCAATGCATTTTAACGTTTTCCAATCCTTAACAGTGGGCTTGGTAGCATGTCTGCTTAACAGATTCAAGCTAACTGCAATGTCTGGTCTTGTGCATCTAGCAATGAAACTGAGTTTGTTTTGATATTTGTGGACACGGAGAAAGCCTTTGACAATATTTCTTGGAGTTTTATGAAGAAGAATCTCCAGGGGATGGGGGTAGGCCAAGGATTTGAAAATGGTATAGGTGCAATATACTCAGAGCAGAAAGCAAAGTTAATTGTAAACAATATGGTTACGGAAGAGTTTAAGATAGAAAAAGGGACACGTCAGGGGTGCCCAATCTCTCCATTACTTTTTATATCAGTCCTGGAAGTCTTGCTGAATATGATCAGAAAGGACCAGCTGGTTAAAGGGGTACAGGTCGGAGCTAAACAATACAAATTGAGAGCATTTGCAGATGACTTGGTACTTACGTTACAAGAGCCAGAATCTAGTACTAAAAGGGTATTAGAACTAATTCAAGATTTTGGCCAGGTTGCAGGATTTAAATTGAATAAATCCAAAACTAAGGTATTGGGGAAAAATTTAACACCTATGGAAAGGGAGAGGTTTCAGAATGAGACAGGTTTAACTGTGGTTAAGAAAGTGAAATACTTGGGGATCAATATGACAACTAAAAATGTGAATTTGTTTCAAGATAATTATGAAAAATGCTGGACAGAGATAAAAAAAGATTTAGAAATTTGGTCAAAATTGAAGCTTTCCTTGTTGGGTCGAATTGCAGCTATAAAGATGAATGTATTGCCTAGAATGTTATTTTTGTTTCAAACATTGCAAATTGTTGACAAGATGGACTGCTTCAAGAAGTGGCAGAAAGATATTTCAAAATTTGGCTGGCAGGGCAAAAAGCCCAGGATAAAATTTAAGATATTAACTGAGGCAAAAGAAAGGGGGGGATTTGCCCTGCCAGATTTTAAACTTTATTATGAATCAGCGGCTTTTTGCTGGTTGAAAGACTGGCTACTTCCTGAGAATACAGATATCTTGGATTTAGAAGGGTTCAATAATACTTTTGGGTGGCATGCATATTTGTGGTACGACAAGGTTAAAGCTCATAAAGCTTTTAAAAACCATATTGTCAGGAAAGCACTGTATAATGTCTGGATTAGGTATAAAGACTTGCTGGAGAACAAAACTCCCAGGTGGTTGTCCCCAATGGAGGCAAAGGCTGTGAAAAAACTTAATATGGAGTCTAAATGGCTGAAATATTGGGAAATTTTGGAACAAGAAGGGGATGTAATGAAATTGCAGAGTTATGAGAAATTGAAAGATAAAGTGAGAGATTGGCTCCATTACTATCAAATAATGGAGGTTTTTAAGTCAGACAGGAAAATTGGCTTCCAGGTGGAAAAATCGAAACTGGAGACAGAATTACTAGAATCCAAAACTAAGAACTTGTCAAAAATGTATAACTTGCTGTTGGAATGGAATACACAGGATGAAATAGTTAAATCAGCTATGATCAAGTGGGCACAAGATATTGGTCATAATATTATGTTTGAGGACTGGGAACGGTTGTGGACTACCGGTATGAAATTTACGGCATGTAATGCCTTGAAAGAAAATATTATGAAAATGATTTATAGGTGGTACATGACTCCAGTCAAGCTCGCAAAAATTTACCACTTGCCTGATAATAAGTGTTGGAAATGTAAAGAGTCTGAAGGTACATTCTTTCACCTTTGGTGGACATGCCCAAGGATTAAGGCTTTCTGGGAAATGATTTATAATGAAATGAAAAAGGTATTTAAATATACCTTTCTGAAGAAACCAGAGGCCTTTCTCCTGGGTATGGTCGGCCAATTGGTGCCAAAGAAGGACAGAACATTTTTTATGTATGCTACAACAGCAGCAAGAATACTCATCGCAAAGTATTGGAAGACACAAGATCTACCCACCGTGGAAGAATGGCAGATGAAAGTGATAGACTATATGGGACTGGCAGAAATGACCGGCAGAATTCAAGACCAGGGGAAAGAGACGGCGGAAGAAGATTGGAAGAAATTTAAGGACTATCTTAAGAAACATTGCAAAATTATTGAAGGCTAGAACGATGTTGATTCAGAAATTAAGGAGTTAAAAGTTGTAATGATTATGTGATTAAGAAAAGAAAGGTTAAAAAGTATATAGAAATTAGGGAAAGGATTTGCTGAATTGACTTAATTAGAGAATGGAATACAGAAAGGGGAGGTATGAGGAAGTCGGGAAAGTAAGTTTTATGAATATAAGGGATGGAAACTATACCTGTTTTGTATGTGTGTTCTTTCTTTTTTGGATTGTATGTATTTTTATTGTTTTTGTTTTTATTGTTCTGTTTATTATGTTTTATATAAATTCCTAAACTTTAATAAATATATTATTAAAAACAACAACAACACTGTGGAATAAACTAGCATCAGTTAAGCCCCTTGCAGTTAAGACCAAAAAAATGATCTCATACATTTTAAGAATAGCAGCATGTTATATATATGTTATATATATGACTGAGCCATGATAATATAGTAAGTGAAATATATACAGACTGCTGAAATGTGGCTGACCTATATATTTGACAGAACCTTATTATTTTCTTTTCACCATTAGGTGCTCCTTTGTATTGAGATCAGGCCTCAGTACAAGGATGTAGCATTTGGGAAGGAAGATGCAGCCCAGTAACCCAGCACTGGAAGCCAAGATGGAGAAGATCTGCACAGCCACCATGTACTTCCCCTTGGTGCTCAAGTAAGTTGGCACAAAGGAGACCCAGACACTGCAAAACACCAGCATGCTGAAGGTGATAAACTTGGCTTCATTGAACCCCCCAGGGAGCTTCCTGGCGAGGAAAGCAACTGTAAAAGAGATGGCAGCCAGAAGGCCCATGTAGCCAAGGGCAGAATAAAACATAGTGACAGACCCTTCATTGCACTGCAGAATTGTCTGTGTGACTTGGGAATCCATGTCCAGTTCTGGAAAGGGGGGAGATATTCCGATCCAGGCAATGCAGATGCCAAACTGAAAGACAGAACCAAAGAGGACAATACCATTCGCCAGACTCTTTCCCACCCACTTGCTAATTCTGTTCCCTGGTTTTGTGGCCATGAATGCGAAAACCACAGTTATAGTTTTTGCCAGCACAGAAGAGACGGCGACCGAGAAGATGATGCTGAAGATGGTTTGGCGGAGAAGGCAGGTGACCTTTTGAGGCTGGCCAATGAATAGAAAGGAGGACAAAAAGGAAAGCAGGAGAGAAACAAGGAGGATGTAAGTCAGGTTTCGATTGTTGGCTTTAACAAGTGGAGTGTCTTGGTATTTAATGAAGATTCCCAAAATAGTGCTTGTGATTAGGCACAAGAATAGGGCAAAGAAAACCAAGGTGACCCCCAGGGGTTCTTCATAGGAGAGAAAGACTATAGTCTTGGGGATACATTGATCCCTCTCGTTGTTTGAGTATTGATCTTTTGGACACTCAAGGCAATAACCTGCATCTGAAAGAAAGAAAAACTTATTTCAGTACATCGAATATCAATGTTTTTCCTTTTTATAAATGGAGAATCCAAAAACACATTAATCTCATGTTTTCAGGATTGTATAGATTTTGGTGGAATCTCTGGAATTGAAATGTTGTGTTTCAATTTTGCAAAGATCACTGTATTCCTTTGCTTAAATGTCTTTTCAGGCTGAACATGGATGCTTTCATCCTGAAGCTGCTTCTCAGAGCCCCCGTTTCCCAGGACTTGCTGTTCCTTCAAAACCATTTACCTGTCTGAGTAGAAATGGTCCCTTCGAGGCACAGGGCACAATAATAGCAGCATATCTTCTTTCCTTCTGGCACCACCTTGCGAGCTCCAGGTTCGCAGCTTTCTGTGCAGGTAGAATGGGGCGTTGTCTGGACATCAAGGAATGAATGAGTGTTTGATGAATTACTGCTTTGTATACAGAAACAGAGTTTGAAGTCATGGCTCAGGACCGCAATATCTCAAGGACCGCCTCTTTCCATATGAACCTGCCCGGATCCTGAGATCATCTTCTGAGGCCCTTCTTTGTGCACCTCTTCCCCGAGAGGTCCAGAGGGTGGCAACGCAAGAACAGGGCCTTCTCTGCAGTGGCTCCCCATTTGTGGAATGCCCTCCCCAGGGATGTCCACCTGGCGCCTTCATTATACACCTTTAGGCACCAGGCAAAAACATTCCTTTTCAACCAGGCCTTTGATTGACATCCTATGCTCTTTTAAAATGTGGCTCTTTGTGGGGGGGTATTATTGGGTTATTGCTTTTATTTTTATTTTATATACTGCAATCATTTTATGTGAACTGCCGAGACCTCTGGGTATAGGGCTGTAAATAAATTCAATAAATAATAAAAATAAAAATAAAAATTACTAAACCATTCTGTTCTGGTGGGTATATGCCTTGCAGAAGAAATGATATCTCTCCGTGTCTCATGTTCAAAGCACTTCTCCTAGAATATTAACTGTGTTAATAGTTTTTCTACTACACTCAAACAAGGAATCCTTTATCACCTTAAAGTGGGGGTGGGAAACCTCTGGCCCTCCAGAAATTCATGGAAACTTAGCTCTTGGCCATGTTCACAGGGGTTGATGGGAGTTGGACTCCACCAGCATCTGGAGGCCACATCTTCCCCACCCCTCCCTCATTGGAAGACTAAATAAAATAGGATGGCATAAGATTGCTTTGTTTTCCTTTTTTATTTTATTGAAAAAAAAGATGCTACCGAAAGCTTCTTATACATCAGGCATGGCCAAACTTGGCCCTCCAGCTGTTTTGGTACTACAACTCCCATCATCCCTAGCTAACAGGACCAGTAGTCAGGGATGATGAGAACTGTAGTCCCAAAACAGCTGGAGGGCCAAGTTGGCCATGCCTGTTATACATGATCATTAGTTTGTTCATCAATAGATCTTCAGGCTCACAGTTAGCATTGCTGTGTTACTTTTATTGTTGTTAGCCACTCTGAGCCCGGCTTCAGCTGGGGAGGGCAGGATATAAATAAAAAAATATTATTATTATTATTATTATCCAATACACTTGCTACATTTATGGATGGCGGAGAGATTTCAGCATTGAAAGGTGAGCCTACCTAGTCTACACTCTCTAAAACAATATGAGAATAGAAATACAGTCCTCTTTTGAAATCTGCACTTCTCCAAAATCTGCAATGCAGTTCTCCAGCTAAGGAATGTGGGTGGGTGGGTTGGTTGGTGGGTGTACGTACATGCATACACACACACACATATATATGTGTAAATAAATATTAAGAATGTATGACATTGAATATGTTAGTAGCAAGTGGCTGGGGCAGGGTATAATAACAAAATCTTTACTCTTATTCTTATTCTATTTTAGTGAGATATACTGTATTTACGCAAATGTAATGTGCCATCAAATCTAATGCACACCTCCATTTTCAAAACCTTGAAACCAAAAAAAGTAGTTTGCTGGTGAATATAAATGCGCCATCAAATCTAATGTGCAACCCAATTTTCACGATGTAATTTGTTCAAAAAAGGTGTGCATTACATTCAAGTAAATATGGTATTTAGAGGAAACTGCATTGCAAAAAAAATGTGAACATTTGGCAAAATTGCATGAAGACATGTGTATATTGGGATAAATTTGTATCCAAATGCTGATAGATTTTCATGAGGATTAAAAAAATAATAATATTGTAATTATGCCAGAATTTGGAGAACTGAATTTAAGATTGGAATAATCTTGGAGAACCAAAACTGACAGGTTCACCCATTGCTAGCTACACTTCGCCAACTTGTAAGATAAGAACCCACCCCCTACCTGGTTAAACCAGCCGGGCCATACGGTGTCCTTCTCATGAATGGTCAGTTCTACACCCAAGGAGGTTTGGGTCTGCAGCTTTCCAACTTTCACCCGTGCAGCAGTTTGGTTAGGAAATGTGACAAAATTCACAACATCATAGTCAGACGCTAGCTCCCTATCTCCATCAAAATACACCTCGCCCATGTCAGTACTGTTGAAGCGGATGCTTCTCACAAAGGGGTGGAGCTAAAAAGACAATATTTGCAAGATGGATAAACAATTACGCATTTCACTTCTTCCTCCAAAACCTTCAGTATTTGTAGACCTTTGGCCGCAACCAATACAATTCTGGAACGTGGGAACAAGTTTCTAATCTCTGACAGAGGTCTGGGCAGCTACATAATGAAATCCTGGGGCAGTGATTCATGCATATGGTGGGTTCAGCTGGAAGTCTGCCAAGAAGCAGCAAGACTGTGACGGATTTGCCGTATGTGTCTTGATGAACCACAGAATCTACCTTTTATATGGGTCGGGATAATTGAAAAGGATTAAATTGTGATAGATCCTTGAGTGGGTATTATATTCAAAGTAATGGGCCCTCCAGTGAGAATACAAATTATAGGCACAGTGTTATTTAGGGGGCAGTCAGGCAGTATGTTGATTGAGTTGTCATTGCATCAGTGAAGTGTCTGAAGATAAAGCTAAGAATCAATGAAGGCAGAAGCTGAGAGGAGCCAGCCGGGGTAGGGAACCTCCACTAGAGAGCGGAAATAGGTCAAACCTATAGCCATTTCTAGAGGGATGCGGGTGGCACTGTGGGTTTAACCACAGAGCCTAGGGCTTGCCGATCAGAAGGTCGGCGGTTCGAATCCCCATGATGGGGTGAGCTCCCGTTGCTCAGTCCCTCCTCCTGCCAACCTAGCAGTTCTAAAGCACCTCAAAGTGCAAGTAGATAAATAGGTACCACCCCGGCGGGAAGGTAAACGGCGTTTCCGTGTGCTGCTCTGGTTCGCCAGAAGCGGCTTAGTCATGCTGGCCACATGACCTGGAAGCTGTACGCCGGCTCCCTCGGCCAATAAAGCGAGATGAGCGCCGCAACCCCAGAGTCAGCCACGACTGGACCTAGTGGTCAGGGGTCTCTTTACCTTTACTATAGCCATTTCTCTTGAAGTAATATTAGTTTAAAAACAACATGTTCCACCATAACAGTAGAATGTTTAAATTGACTGTAAACTATTTAATAGAACTGTGCACACCAGCACCTTCCCCTCCCAATCCAAGATGGCGCCCAATCTGGTACTTCAGATCAGCCCCTATCCAACCCTGAGCCAATCTCCAAACTTATTTGAAAGCCAGCCCCAAGTGTTTTAAACTCTAATTGAATATGTGCTGGGGAGGGAAGAAAGGGAAGCAGGAGATCCTTTGCCTCCTCCCCCAACCCACATGCACAACAGGGTTGCAAAAACTAATCCAGTGGTTCTCAATTTTATTTTATTTTTTTGTGGTAGTAAGAACCTTCACTTTAAACCAGTGGTGGCCAAAGTTGGCCCTCCAGCTGTTTGGGGACTACAACTCCCATCACCCCTAGCTAACAGGACCAGTGGTCAGGGATGATGGGAATTGTAGTCCCAAAACAGCTGGAGGGCCAACTTTGGCCACCACTGCTTTAAACAAAACTTCCATGGAGTCCTCCATGGAAGGGCATGGAGCTATAATCTCTCTCTCTCTCTGCTGCATAAAATGGAAATTAAAAATAACTGGTGGAACGCTAAACCCTGGTTATAAGTCCTGCTCAGCTAACCTTCCTAAATATTCACAAGGGATAAGGTAAAGGGACCCCTGACCATTAGGTCCAGTCGTGACCGACTCTGGGGTTGTGGCTCTCATCTTGCTTTATTGGCCAAGGGAGCCGGCATACAGCTTCCGGGTCATGTGGCCAGCATGACTAAACCGCTTCTGGCGAACCAGAGCAGTGCACGGAAACACCATTTACCTTCCCACCAGAGCGGTACCAATTTATCTACTTGCACTTTGACGTGCTTTCAAACTGCTAGGTTGGCAGGAGCTGGAACCGAGCAACGGGAGCTCACCCTGTCGCGGGGATTCGAACTGCCTAGCAGGAGTGAACCAAAGGATCACGTCCAATGACAAGATGTAGCAGAGTGACATTCCCCATCCTACCAAGCAGTGACTGATTTGGAAATAATATGCAAGGATACAACAGATAATATGCACAAGCACAGTGAGGAACCACCTCTATAGGTGGCTAGTTTTCTTTGTCTCCCTCCCTCTCTCACCCGCCATGGCTCTATGTTCAGAAGGTCCAATCTGCCTTGTTCTGTAGCCTTCACACGACTAGATGCAGATGTCATCAGAGCATGGAAGGCATGTGCCATGACATAGACAGCACTATAAACAACATAGATCTCTGCAGACATGCCTTTCCCAAGCCAAACTGCTTCCATTTTCCCCTTCCCCATGCACCTTTTCCAGGTTTCTCTTGACCATCTGTGTTTGGAATGAGAGCAATCAAATATTTCTGACCAAATCTGATCGAAGGAATCTTCATCTTGAGTCAGGAAAATGCCCTGGGATTTTGAACCCTTCTTTGTTTGGATGCTGAAGAACAATGCACCATGGAAGAATATGACGTCCCAGTACTCAAATGATGTACTTAAGGTGAAGCCCCACAGAGATGTAGAGATCCAAACTTTCCCTACCAGGGCATTGATTTCTAGTTCAACTCTGTACAGCACATGTGGCAACAGAAACATTGTGTCAGAATCTCCATAATAAATAATCACATTGGCCTTCCTCTGTGAAAGAAGTGCTAGGCATCTTAAAAGTGTCTTCTTTGAAACATGAAGGTCAGAAAATATTTGTGGGATCCCAAAGGTGAAGGCTACGCATATGCCATCCCTAAAGAGCATCGCCTTCATCGTTCTCACAAAGAGATTTCCACCTTCGTTGTCTGGAGCAAGCAGACCAACCCATGTCCACCTAAAATGCAGCAGCAGCATAGCTATCCCCCTGTACTGTGGAGCTTCCTTTGGGCTCATCCAGTAGGAAGAGGGGAAGTGAGCTTTGTCACTCAGAATATGGTTGACAAAACCGTAAGTGAGCTGGAAGGGAAAGGAAACAATGTTTAGCTTTGGAAATAATGTCCAGAGATTGTGGGAGATTTGCAGCCAAAAATCTAAGAATGTATATTCTTGTTAATTAGTAAGCCTAGAGACATCACCTTGCCAACAAAGGTCCATATAGTAAAAGCTATGGTTTTCCCAGTAGTGATGTATGGAAGTGAGAGCTGGACGATAAAGAAGGCTGATCGCCGAAGAATTGATGCTTTTGAATTATGGTGCTGGAGAAGACTCTTGAGAGTCCCATGGACTGCAAGAAGATCAAACCTATCCATTCTTAAGGAAATCAGCCCTGAGTGCTTACTGGAAGGACAGATCCTGAAGCTGAGACTCCAATACTTTGGCCACCTCATGATAAGAGAAGACTCCCTGGAAAAGACCCTGATGTTGGGAAAGATGGAGGGCACAAGGAGAAGGGGACGACAGAGAATGAGATGGTTGGACAGTATTCTCGAAGCTACCAGAATGAGTTTGGCCAAACTGCAGGAGGCAGTGGAAGACAGAAGTGCCTGGCGTGCTCTGGTCCATGGGGTCACGAAGAGTCGGACACGACTAAACGACTAAACAACAACAGAGGCTAACAATCACAGAGCTGTAAATTTCTAGGTAGGCAGACTCAAACCATAGGAATGCAACTGGTAGAGAGAGAGCTCTGTGTGGTTTCAGGGTGAAAGAAAAGAAAGATCGAAACCTTTCTCCTTCCTGTTGCTCACTTGCTCTTTTTCCTTTCATACCATGTCTTCAATGGAGATGGATGGATGTTTATGCTCTTCCTCAGCTTAGACTCCATTTTAGAATTCAGCTATGTACAGTGGTACCTCAAGTTACAGACACTTCAGGTTACAGACTCCGCTAACCCAGAAATAGTACCTCAGGTTAAGAACTTTGCTTCAGGATGAGAACAGAAATCGTGCTCCGGCGGCGGGAGGCCCCATTAGCTAAAGTGGTAGCTCAGGTTAAGAGCAGTTTCAGGTTAAGAACAGACCTCCAGAACGAATTAAGTTCTTAACCCGAGGTACCACTGTATTTTGTAACCTGGAAGTATTTTTACCGGCATTATTTTTGCTCCTGCTATTTGTTGAAAATGAGTGCAAGAAATTAAATAAGTAAACACTATCTTTCATTTATGTTACAGTCTGTGTTTTGGTTCTGTGTTGTGGTTAAGCAGGGTGAGAAGGGGAAAACCAATACATAGTTGGTTAGCTGGACTTGCTCAAAACAAGGTTGTATAGCCTAGTTCTCTTGCTTTTAATTTTGCTGCCAAGGATGGGATTTCAAAACTCTCTTCAACCCCACTGCTGCCAGGAGAGATAACTTGTAATTAATATATCCTCCTCTACCTACTCAATCCATCCCACAAGAGAGATTGCCATCTTAAAATAGCTTCCACTCAAACTCAGATCTAAGTCCCACTGAATTTTTTTGGACTTACTGCCAGGTAAGTGGGTTTAGGATCATCGGCATTTATTTTCATTCACTGTACGTTTGGCTCCATTGGCAATTTTGTGTGTGTGTGTGTGTGCATGCAAAAAACCTTCCATCTGTGTGGTGCAACAAGTTGGTATCAGCTGCACTGTGTATAAACATTTTCAAACGTAACTACTTTTACTCTATTTTTAACAATTTATATTATTTTTCTGTATCACACAGAATGTGAAGTGTGTGAGTACATGTGCTTATCACAACTTTTTAAAATTGAGTAGTGATTTTCATTATTGTTCTGTTCTACTTTTGAATATTATATTGCTTTTATACCACCCTGACATTTTATGAGAAAGCTTTCAAGTTTAAAAAGTTGGATCTGACATTTGCTCTGACAGGTCATCGTCCCCCCGTCCCATGTCCCCCGTCCCCCGTTCTCCATACCTGGGGGATCTTGAAGAGGTCTAGCATGGTTGACATCTGAAAAAAAGTTTCGAAGTCCCCTCCTTGAATAACAGCCAGGTTCTTTCCATGTTGTCCACAGCTGAAATTAGGGACCATCCAATGCCGAGTTGAGAGGAGGTCCATTGTGGCTTCATAGGTTATCCTGACACTGAAACAGTTCTCAAAGATATTGTAGCCTAAGGTGATATTAGGTAGGAGCTTGGGGTTTTCATTGATCTCATTAATGGCAAGCAAAATGGCCAAAACATGCTGATAGTTCATCTGTAATACTCTGGATGGAAAACAAATGGAATGTTGACCAGTTTAAACAGTGTATTAAAATGGATATACAGTATGCAGAAGATGTGACAAGAAACCACTCAGGCTGATGGAGTAAAGCAGTGCTAGGGTAGAGACCCTACAACTCTGGGGCAAATTTCCTTCATATCTGCAGGTGAGCCTCCTACTGTCCCGGTCACATTTCAAACCATTCTGCCAAACTATGGAGCTTAAGAATCTGCTGCTCACTCTGTATATAGACTGTATACAGGAAAGATAAGAATTGGCTGGGAAAAATCAAAAGCTATGAGCAAATAGCACTTACGGGAGGAAGTCACCGACAGGGTCAGACCTGAAAGAGTGTTTTGGATACAGAGCGGTCCTCACAGGTATAACTCCAGCAATGATGTAATCCCCTGGACTGTAATAATTATTTGAAGATGTCCGTAGGTCTGACAGATCTAGATCTTCCATCATTGCTACCTCAACTGGCAAATGAAGCAAGACTAACAGAAGGATCATTTTAGGCACAAAAAAGTGAGAACTTCCTTCAACTGATTTTATGATATTCAGAGCAAGAACAGAAGCATTCGCGAGGAAGGATACACCAAATCTTCATCCTGTACCTGACTTCTCAGAGGAGGAGCTCAGGGCTGGCTTTGGTGCTAACAGAGAAACAAATTTCAGACTACCCTACCACCTCTGATGGTCTAAATCCCAGCCCTTGTTCTTAATAGTTCAGTATATATATTTATGTTGCTCTGTTTCCGTATTTGGCAAAAATAATGATCAATGATTCTGGATTCTGATTATTACTATTACTGATCTCAAAAGTGACCTCTGGAAAACCCTATGAGAACACAAATCAATCACAATGTTTTTGATAATTGCAGGGGAGATATAATCACCTCCTCAAAGTTTCACGCTCTCTTTGCGCCTGCTTGCGCAGGTGTACGGCAGGAGAAAACATGTTTGCAAAAGTTTGCATCATGCTTTCCTATGGGGCAACTGAGAGGACAATGAACTTGGAGGGCGACGTGTGATTCTCTAGACCCTTTGTTGGTGACCCTTGACTTTAAACCGATGAGAGGGTAGGACTGGGCTGTAGCGCAGACTTTCAGCCCAGCTGCCTGAGCATTCAAATCCCTTGCGTCAGTTTCCTTCCAAGACTTCAAAGGAGGGCAAGTCACTTCTCGCCCTCTCTCTAGCTTTCTTTCTCTCTTTCTCCCCCTGCTACTTTTTGACAGCCAATAGTGAGGCCCGGAAACAGATGGAGAAACAGCACACAAGCACTCTGCTGGCTACCCCCTGATCACTTTCCACATGCTTGGTCTCCCTAGGCCAGCGGTTCTCAACCTGTGGGTCCCCAGATGTGGTTGGACTACAACTCCCATCATCCCTGAGCTCTGGCCTTGCTAGCTAGGGGTGATGGGAGTTGTAGTTCAACAACATCTGGGGACCCACAGGTTGAGAAAGGCTGCCCTAGGAGGTTATGGACTCTCCTTCCTTGGAGGTTTTTAAGCAGAGGTTGGGTGGCCATCTGTCATGGATGCTTTAGTTGAGATTCCCGCATTGCAGTGGGTTGGACTAGATGACCCTCAGGAACCCTTCCAATTCTGCAATTCTATGAGAAAACTGTCCATTTCATCCTACCCTCTGTTTCCTGTTATTTAACTAGTTACTGATCCACAAGAGGACCTTTCCTCTTACCCCATGACTGCTAAGCTTATTCAGTAATCTTGGGTGAGTTACTTTGTCAAAAGCTTTTTAAAAGTCCAAGCACACAATATCAACTGAACCACCTCTGTCTATATGCTTGTTGACGCTCTCAAAGAACCACCTCACTAGGCAGTCACCAGATACTAATGTATTTAAATCTTTCGTTGCTGTTAGTCTTCAGGTTTTTAGGAATGTGCTCCACAAATAATTTATTTGCATCTCTTATTGTCCTCTTGCATATTTTTAGGCAAAATTTGTGTTCCTTTTTGTTCTCCTCATTTGGACAAGACTTTCATTTTCTAAAGTAAGCCTTTGTGTCTCTAATACCCCCCCACACTTTGCTTATGAACCACATAAGGCTAACTCCTGGCCCTGCAGTATACATTATAGCTGAGCTTTTATACAGCTTCCAAACATTTTGGAAAGATTTGACCCTAACTACATACCTGTTAGGCAGTGTACATCTGATTTCACATATGTGTTCACCACAGGCATGAACTCAATGCACAGCTCTGGGACGGTGGAAACTTTTATGTGGAGTCAGGCTGTGCATCTGCTAAAAACGTGTGTATACCTTTAGCTCGTATACCCAATGAAGAACTTGTCACACCAGGTAGAAGAAAAAGGTTGATTTATTGAACATACATGAAGAAAGGCAGCATATATAGGTGCTGCTTCAGACAGCAAGGTTAAAAATATGCAGGCAGCAAATAATCATTAAGCATTTACAGACACACCTTAATTCTAAAGAATCCCTGACTACCGAAAAGCCTAGAGAATAAGCAGAGCAATTTCCCATAGCCTTAAACTGAAAAGAAAGAAGGGAAGGGAAGGGAAGGGAAGGGAAGGGAAGGGAAGGGAAGGGAAGGGAAGGGAAGGGAAGGGAAGGGTAGGGTATACCTGATCTTGGAGCAAGCAGGATTTGAGAACTATAGCATGGCTGTCAACATTTCCCTTTTCTTGTGAAGGATCCTATTCAGAATAAGGGAATTTCCCTTAAATAAAGGGAAACATTGACAGCTATGAACTACAGTCATATCTCGGGTTGAAGTAGCTTCAGGATGAATATTTTCGGATTGCACTCTGCAGTGACCTGGAAGTAACGGAGCGCGTTACTTCCAGGGTTTGCCGCTTGCGCATGGGCAGACACTCAAAATGATGTCACGCGCAAGCGCCGAATCGTGGCACGCGCACGCGCAGACGCGCAGTTGCAGGTTACGCTCTACTCAGGATGTGAACGGGGCTCCGGAACAGATCCCATTCGCATCCAGAGGTACCATTGTATGCCTCTGGTGAGAATTAAGCTCCCTCCTTCAGAATTCCATGCAGGCAAGGCAACAAAGTCTCTCACCCATTATTTGGTCTAGAAAATTGGATTCACCAGGAAGGTGGAGTCATGGGAGCTGGGAATTGACAAACCATTGAAAATTCCTTGCCCAACTATACTTTGAACCGAAATAACCTCTATGGAGAGGTCAGAGGGCTTCCTTAGTGAGTGAATAACATTACACCTCTTTTGAAATCTAAAGTGGCTGTGTTGGGTTTTCTTGGCAATTGTCTATTTACATATATATTGAATTTGAAAGCCCTGAGACCACTAGTCCTAACTGGTTCGACAACACATCTCACACCAGGCCTTGGGTACCACTTAAGATTAAGTCCATGGTTACCACCCCTCTGGCTGTTCCATGGCCAATTCTTCCTGGGCACAGTCTGACCTTTAGAGTGCCTAGAAGTTGCACTTCTTCGTTGTGACTTGAGCCTACATGAATATTGCCTATCTTGCTGTAATGCAACTCCCTTCATACCTGACCATTGGCCAAGCTGACTGGGGCAGCTAGGAGTTGGAGTCTAAGAGCTGAAGTCCAGACACTGGTTCTCTCTCTGCTGCCTGAACTTAAGGGCTTCATGGTGCCAGGTGAAGTCATATTCATATGCCTGTTTCAATTCAAGATATACGGTTACTTCCAGATCATGATACTTGAGTGGCTGAGAACTGCAGCCCTGCAATGGGGGTAGACAAGGTAGACAGCAGTTCCCAATTTTTGATAGGTGTCCTGTTGCTCTCCTTGATTCATGAAATGAGCAGATGGATCATTCATGACGTATCAGCTCCAGTCAATAGTGGATTTCCCAGGATGGCCCACAGTCTTCCTTCCCTGAGTATTGCTTCCATCCACTGTGCAAAAATGCTAGGATAAAAAGAGTGGAGTTTGGCCCTCAAGCTGTGGAGGATTCAGTAAAGATCCCTGTTCCCATAATGATTATTTTGCAGCAACAGTTTGCTAGCACAACATAGAAATCAGGTTCCCCCTTGCCACTTGGCTTGGAACAGGTGAGGAACCTCTGGTGTATGGGTAGAACATGGCACTCCAGAATTCTCTTTCTTGACCTCTAGAACTTCCACAGGCCACGTCTCTCTCTGGCTCTTGCCCTGTGCCCTCCTTGGGTGCTTTAGCTTGGCTGGAATGTGACACCAACCAGCTTTTGTTTTGGGGTTTTCTTTTATAAAAAAAAATATGGGTGTAATTCATTTAAGCCTTTTTCTATTCTGAGGAGAGGGACACGGGTGGCGCTTTGGGTTAAACCACAGAGCCTAGGACTTGCTGATCAGAAGGTCGGCGGTTCGAATCCCTGCGATGGGGTGAGCTCCCGTTGCTCGGTCCCAGCTCCTGCCAACCTAGCAGTTCGAAAGCATGTCAAAGTGCAAGTAGATAAATAGGTACGGCTCTGGTGGGAAGGTAAACAGCATTTCCGTGCGCTGCTCTGGTTCGCCAGAAGTGGCTTAGTCATGCTGGCCACATGACCCGGAAGCTGTATGCTGGCTCCCTCGGCCAATAAAGTGAGATGAGCACCACAACCCCAGAGTCGGTCACGACTGGACCTAAGGGTCAGGGGTCCCTTTACCTTTGCTATT
Source organism: Podarcis filfolensis (assembly GCF_964270895.1). Classification (NCBI taxonomy): domain Eukaryota; kingdom Metazoa; phylum Chordata; class Lepidosauria; order Squamata; family Lacertidae; genus Podarcis; species Podarcis filfolensis. The sequence goes on from NC_139605.1 coordinate 15,512,925, forward strand.
CTGAGGAAGACACCCAACATTTCCCTTTGCTCTTTTTTCCAAGCATTTTTTTTAAAAGAAATGCAGCACTTACATCTACTACCAAGAGCCCAAGGAAGCACAGGAGGAGGCCACCCCAAATCATCCGAACCATATTCTCAGTGCTGAGTTTTTCCTGGGTTAATGATCCTGCTCCTACAGTAGATATGGAAGTGGGGGGGAAAGGGATATTGAATCAGAAAAGGTGAAAAACAAGAAACATATCACGTCTTCCTTAAAATATCTTGGGTGCTTTAGCTTGGCTGGAATGTGACTCCAACCAGCTTTTGTTTTTGTTTTTTTAAAAATATGGGTGTTATTCAGTTAAGCCTTCTTTAGGGGGTCTGTTCTGAGTAAGACTGAGCTGAATGCCATCCTTTAATTTTAAATAAAGATTAATTTTACAATAAAGATTATCGTATCATTATAGGTGAGTCAGAAGGATTATACAGTGGAACCTCGGCTTTCGAACATATTCCTTTCCGGAAGACCATTCGACTTCCGAAACGTTTGGAAACCGAGGATCAATGGGTGGTCAGCAAAATCCATTGAAAAAATGGAGAAACGCGCCCTTGGAATCTGTTTGACTTCTGAGGTGAGTTTAAAAATGGAAGCAATTACTTTGGGGTTTTCGGCGTTCAGGTTCCGAATTGTTCATCAATGGAGACATCAATGGAGAACCGAGGTTCCCCTGTACAGTGTCAGGATATCAATGAGGGTTCACAAGTATACCTTTACGTTTGCATCTGAGTTTTTCCTGGGTTAATGACTCTGCTCCTACGGCAGATGTGGAGGTGAAAGAAAAGGGATATTGAATCAGAAAAGGTGAAAAACAAAAAACATATCACGTCCTCCTTAAAAACAAGCCAACATCAAGACATGGTGTGTGAAGCTGGCTTGTTTTACTCAACTGTAGTTGGGATGATCTGCCATTTTTCTGGCTTCGGACCAGAGGTACTGCTAAATATTTACAGGGTTCAGGGCAGAAGCCCATGTCAGGTACTAGGCAGAGGAGGAATGGTGGAGACCATCTCCCCAGCCTGACCCTTCCAGAGAAGAAGAAGACAGTTCAGAATTACAACAGGGGTTTGAGGGAGGTGGCAGATGAGCTGGGAAATAATGGGAGAGGAGGAAGAGGCAGAGCTGGAGCAACTGGCTGACACGTTATCACTAGAAAGCATTCCAGACCCACCATCTCCCAGAACCCAGTGGGCCTTAAAAGTAGGAGAGCAAAGGGCTCAGAAGCAAAGGGCGCTCAGCGCCACCCATAGAAGAGATGACAAATGAAAAGGGGGAGGGGAGATTTACTTGGGGCAATGCCATTATTCCAAGAGGCTGTGTTCCCAACCCTCTCTCTGTATATATTGAATAAATAGCAGGTGGTTAGGACTTTTCCTTATCTTATCCATTCCTGGCAACCTGGCATGGGGGTTGGTTCCTCTCCTGCCTGATAGCCTGTGATGACATCCCCCTTGGGGTCCCTTGTAACTCTACAGTTCTACGACTTGACCAATAACATTTTCTATATGTTAAGTTTCATATAAATATAAGCTTCTGGGAAATTAAGATGGTTGAATGGGGTCTTGCCAGCCCTGTGTTTTACAGTGCAGCCAGCTGCCCTACGTTTTGTTTTTAAGGAGAAAGTGATATGGTGACCAGTACAACAACCTGGGGCTCAGAGATGAAAAGAAGACAGAGTCCCTACCAGAGAAGAATGGCAGATTAAGTTGATGGACTATGCCGAATTGGCAAAAGTGACCAGAAGAATAAGAAATCAGGAAGATGAAATTTTTAACAAAGAATGGGGGAAATATATAATTTGCCTTAGAAACCATTGTAAACAATAAAAATTATTAGTAGGATTGGAATAACAACTGTAGTTTAATGTTGAATTTGGGGTATAATGGAGATTTAAAAGATTTGGATTAATACATAAGATGCAGAAAGAAAAGTTAATATAAGGACCCACAAAGGGGCGGAGGAAAGTTCAGAAGATTCTTCAGGATTCTCTTTCTGTGCTAGTTGTTTGATAATTGTTTGTAAATTTTTAAAATCTGAAAAACTAAATAAAAAGGAGAAAGGGGAAAAAATGTGTGGCGAGGGTGTTGTGGGGTTTGTAGCTTTCTTGCAAAGAGAATGACATAAGAACAATAAGTGGGGGCTAGTGGGTTGTTGTTTTATTTTTATTAGGTATTTTGTGGTTTTCTATCCTGATTTTATTCTGTGAACCGCCCTTAGACACCCCCCCCCTGGGTATAAGGCAGTATATAAATTCAATAAAGGAGGAGGAGGAGGAGGAGGAGGAGGAGGAGGAGGAGGAGGAGGAGGGGGAGGAGGAGGAGGAGGAGGAGGAAGAAGAAGAAGAAGAAGAAGAAGAAGAAGAAGAAGAAGAAGAAGAAGAAGAAGAAGAAGAAAACTGCTAGATTACTCCCCCACGCCCTAGATCAGGGTGTCTCAGCATCTAGAAACTGGCCGTGCCAGATGCTGGACCTCACGTTATAATTGCTGGACAACTACCAAAATATATTTTGTGAAGGGAGACTTGTTTCAGTTCTTTGCAAATAGAACTGAAAATGGCATTCTCAGTCATACCTTATGCCTCACTGAATTTACTGGAGTTAAAATGCATAGGATTGAAGCCCTGGAGATTACACCAGGACAGCAGGCAATCATTCCAAGCATGAAGCAACCTAAATATTTATTTATGCTCATTGCTGTCCATTACCTTCAGTCACGGTGAGATTCACTGTCGCATGCAGTCTTAAATCCATGGATTTAATTGTCGCGCGGTACATTCCTGCATCGTGAAGCCCCACGTGATGAAGCACTAGTGTGCCATTCTTGAGAACGTCTGCCCGCTGCTGATACATCTCATCCACCAGTTTGTTAGTATTACATTCTTTCCCCCACCATTTGAGGGCTGTTCCACTGCAATTGTCTACAATGTATGCAAGGATAAGGACATTTCTGTTGCCGGCAATAAAAGTCCATGTGATGTGGAGGAATTCCCAGGAAGGATTGGGGGGCTGAAGGGAGAAGGGTAACTGAACAGTCTGGTTGATGGTAGCGTTGACCCAACTGTGAGCTGAGGAGATGGGCACTGCTGATGCCATGCCTGGAAGAAACAGAGAAGGAAAATGCATGTGCTGTCTGCTATACATAAATGGTAAGGTAAAGGTAAAGGGACCCCTGACCATTAGGTCCAGTTGTGGCCGACTCTGGAGTTGCGGCGCTCATCTCGCTTTACTGGCTGAGGGAGCCGGCGTACAGCTTCCAGGTCATGTGGCCAGCATGACTAAGCCACTTCTGGCGAACCAGAGCAGCGCACAGAAATGCCATTTACCTTCCCACCGGAGCAGTACCTATTTATCTACTTGCACTTTGACGTGCTTTCGTACTGCTAGGTTGGCAGGAGCTGGGACCGAGCAACGGGAGCTCACCCCATCGCAGGGATTCGAACCACCGACCTTCTGATCCGCAAGCCCTAGGCTCTGGGGTTTAACCCACAGCGCCACCTGCGTCCCATTCATAAATGGTATTTGTGGCTAATACCCATTGAAAGCCTTATCCTCGACGTATTTATCTAATCCCTTTCAAAAGTCACCCCTGTTGGTGGCCATCATCATGTTTTTCTTGGAACATCTGTACAGAAAAAGCCTGTCAGAGAAGGGGGTCCTGCCCAGTAGCTGATAAGATAATCTAGTGCTTTTGTGAAGAAATAGCATTTTGGAGAAAGGCAGAGAGTCTGAGACTGAGTGAGAAAGAGAGGAAGACATATGGGAGGGTATGCAAAAAATCCTATGGCGCTGGCTGTGCCACTGAGACAGCATCCACATCAGTGCTAAATAATGTATTATTTATACCCTGCCCATCTGGCTGGGTTTCCCCAGCCACTCTGGACGGCTCCCAACAGAGTATTAAAAACACGATGAAACATCCAACATTAAAAAACGTCTCTAAACAGGGCTGCCTTCAGATGTCTTCTAGAAGTCAGATAGTTGTTTATTTCCTTGACATTTGATGGGAAGGTGCTCCACAGTGAAGGCGCCACTACCCAGAAGGCCCTATGTAATCGCATAGAAAGCCACCCACAGGGAAAGTGTTCATCCCTGGCATTTCTCACCATGTGAGGGGCATTTAAAAAATAGCAGGTGTCAGAGCCTATATACATGTCTTTATGCACGGCTGCCCAATATTGAGAGTGCCATGGACTGCAAGAAGATCCAACCTATCCATTCTGAAGGAAATTAGCCCTGAGTGCTCACTGGAAGGACAGATCCTGAAGCTGAGGCTCCAATACTTTGGCCACCTCATGAGAAGAGAAGACTCCCTAGAAAAGACCCTGATGTTGGGAAAGATGGAGGGAACAAGGAGAAGGGGACGACAGAAGACAAGATGGTTGGACAGTGTTCTCAAAGCTACCAGCATGAGTCTGACCAAACTGCGGGAGGCAGTGGAAGACAGGAGTGCCTGGCGTGCTCTGGTCCATGGGGTCACGAAGAGTCGGACATGACTAAACGACTAAAGAACAACAACCCAATATAAACATTTTTGCACACTAATATATGCATTTTGCAGTCTTTTTTTGGTGGCACGCCAACTCGAAATTGAGAAAAGTATAAAACTTGAAGAGTAGGTGTATTTTGGTCCATGTGTTGATTCAGCGGGAGGGGTTCATCTAATGAAGCTTGTCATCAGAAGCCCTGCAAAAGGGCTTCAACCCATGCAAGAGAGATTTCTCCCTTCCTCCCCTTGTGCATCCCACAAATTTGGCCTAGGGTGGGTCAAGAGAACTCCCAGAACCAGAGACATAACTAGGCCCCCTTGCTTCTTTGGCATGGAGATATATAGGTGCCTCCAAAGCTGAGAGAGACCATGGACCAGAAACTCAAAGAGTTTCCTTTTCGTTGCCTTTCACGCTCCACCAATGACTTCCTAAACTGAGGGCAATTTTTGTGCCCTTCCTGGGCCTGTGCCCTTGGCAGCCACCAACCTATCTAACTCCTAGGTACGCCCCTGCTCAGAACAGCACACAGGGGGAAAGGGGTCGTTCTGTTTGGCAAGCTGAATTGCTTGTGCAGATGGAAGATTCGACATAACGCGATGTTGAATTCCGCCCAGGGTGTGGGGTGATCTGCTTTGGGTTTTCTAAAGGAGAACAAAGTGTCTAAACTCACTGCCATTCATTTGGTTCTCCTGCCCTTCAGAAGCTCACCCCAGCAGCCTCACTATCCCATTTGTAGAACACTTATAGCAATAACCGCCCATCTTGCAGACTCTTCTGCCCAGCGTTGTCCCCAAGGAACCGACTTCCAAAGCACAATCTGCTTTTGCTTTTACTCACTTGAGAACGCCCAGAAGAATGCCACACTGATCAACATCCTGGAGGGTCGTACAATTAGATACCGCACCAATTCTGAAATCATACCCGTCTCAAACCTCCGACAATTGAACCGCTTCCTTAATTGAATGTTTCAAAACTGTGTCTCTCATTTTTGTTCTGCGTGGTAAGTGAAAGATCTGGTCTCTGGAAAATGAGAGAAGCAAGCAGCTCTGGTGTGATGAGACCACTCGAGATAACACGATCAGCAAAGGATGTGGTCTAGCAGGGTCAGGTACCTGCTGCACAATACATTTAGGCTGGGCAGCTAGGAAGAGAATAGAAACTTAACTTGCACTATTTCAGAGAATTATGGCCTTGAAGCAGAAACCGAGGGGAAGGGCGACAGCTCGGCAAAGTGGTAAGCAGAAGGCAGATGAGGAATAGAAACGTCTCGTAGAAACCGCAGTCTTTATAATGTATTAAATTAGGGTTGGTTGCTTGGTGAATGGGACGTATACAGCTGTGTGTGTGCAATAAGTGGAATGCCCAGAGGAAACTCAGCGTTCTATTTGCCTGCTTCTTCAAATGGCAAGATGTTCTAGGGGTGCAGCCTTTAACCAGGGTTGTTTTCCTCTCCGAAAAGGTCACTGGAGGCTTGTGACAAGACTCCCTTTGACACTGGACAAGAACCTTTGCCTACTGGCTTCCAGGTCCTGAGGAATATTGCAGGTGGAGGATGGATAGGGATGGGAAATCACATGGGGACAGGAGATTTAGCAGTTTGAGTCCATAATCATTCATAGCATCCCAGAGGGAATGGGGGTTAAGGCTGGGAGATGCACATCAAGACTTTAAAACAAAATGAAAACAATCCCTATCCTCGCTACACTATATGGGAAGGTTTCAGGAGGGAGAGCAGTGAGAGGGAATTATACATTTTGTCTTCCCTGCTTTCCAGAAAGCTGCCCGTCCTACTATACAGTCATACCTTGGGTTACAGATGCTTCAGGTTGCGAGTTTTTGGGTTACGGATGCGCCGAAAGCCAGAAGAACTGGAATGGGTTACCTCCAGGTTTCGGCACTCGCACATGCGCAGAAGCGCTAAATCGCGCTTTGTGCATGCGCAGAAGCACAGAACCATGACCCACACGTGCGCAGACGCGGTGTTGCAGGTTGTGAATGTGCCTCCCACACGGATCACGTTAGCAACCCGAGCATCCGCTGTTCAGCAATTAGTCAGGTATGTTTGGGGTTGATAGACAGCCAGTGGGGAAATGTTCCTTCATCATCATCATCATCATCATCATTTTTTATTTGTATGCCGCCTTTCCACAGTTAAAAAACAATGCTCATAGCATAACAAGATTTACATAATTACAAAAGTCATAAACAATAAATAAACCACATCAAAAAAATACACAACCATATGGGAAACAATTTCCACATACAGTGGTACCTCTGGTTACATACTTAATTCGTTCTGGAGGTCTGTTCTTAACCTGAAACTGTTCTTAACCTGAGGTACCACTTTAGCTAATGGGGCCTCCTGCTGCCGCTGCACCACCGGAGCACGATTTCTGTTCTCATCCTGAAGCAAAGTTCTTAACTCAAGGTACTATTTCTGGGTTAGCGGAGTCTGTAACCTGAAGTGTATGTAACCTGAAGCGTATGTAACCCGAGGTACCACTCTAAATCAAAATCTAAAACTAAGAATACAGCATTAATGTCACAGTTTAAAATGACATAGGTAAAAAATAACAGCAATTTAAACAAACAAAAACAAAACAAAATGAAGCCCTCTCTGCCCAGCAGCAGCAGCAGTCCTTTATAGAGCCCATCAGGCCCCGCCCTGGGCCAGGTTTTGAGTGGCAGGACTTCCTAATATGTAGACAGCCAGTTTTAACCCCAGTCTTCCACAAGGCACCTTGGAGGCCTGAGCCTATTTCTAACTGTTTATCTATACATGATCATGTATCATGCATTGTGATCATATATCTCACAGCCTGCAAGACAAGGTGGCAAGATAGGGTAGCACAGTTGTCACAACACCAGGGTGGCAGGATAGCTCTGGGCAAGCACATTGCTCTAACAAGCTAGGAAGTCAATGCTGGCTTTCCAGCCTCTGCCTCTCTGAGGCTCCAACTGGCCCCTGGGTGAACTAGTCTCTTAAAGGCTCAACCCACCAGGCTGAAGACAGATACATCTCGTCTCCTATCTGGTGTGTTGCCTGCACCATTGGGCTGGTGAGCTAGTGAAACCCTTTGGTTTCCCTGCGATGGATCTGGGTCTGGTTCTATAGGCCCTGGTACTCTGGGAACTGGTTCAGTGGATTCTTGCCTACCAGGCTGAGATTCAGGGCTCCCTTTATTACCAGCATCAGATTCAGGATCAAGAATCTAATCTGCCTCTCCAGCTGTGGCCTCTGACTGCAGCTATCCTGGCTGCTGCTGGACTTCAGGTTTGTGATATCATGCTACTCCATTCCTAATGTAGATCTTCGCTCACCCTTTTCCCCCTAGCAGGAAGGGCACCATTTTGTGGTTCAGCTCAGGTGTCAAAATGTCTTGGGCTGGACCTGCTCTCAGCTCATTTTGTGGAGACATATGAGTGACCATGGTATCTTGAGGTCACAACTAATCACAAGTTTGTTTCTTTTTGCAACAGAAGTAAGCCTTTTGTTATTACTTGAAACAGAAGAAGTTTTGTTTCCCCCAGTTCCTCAATTTGCTTCTGGTCTTAAATTTAGTTTTCACCATTTCTGCATCAGTTTGCAATTTTGTATATATGTATATCTAAATCTGCACGAGGAAGTCATATATGTGTCTGCACATTTTCACTAACATATGCATGTTCATATATAGTTTTGCCACTTTCCCTATGCTTCTTTTCCATGCTTCTTTCCCTGGTATACTTTCTGCATGCATTGCTGTTGCTGTTTTAGAAAACTGAGTTGCAAAGTGCAAGTTTCTGGATGTATTGATAAAATGATTATTGTCATTTGCTGGATTGAGCAAGACAACAAAAATATCAAAACATTGGCTGCGCTGGAGGCATCTAATGGGAGTTGGAGCCCAGCAACATCTGACAGATACCACATTTACTACTTACCTGTGAAACCATGTACTGTTTCCATTTATCTGAATAACATGCATCTCAGCCATTATCTGTATCTGGTGCTGCAGTCAGTACCTTGGCAGCCACAGCTGGGTTAACACAGGGCTACCAGCTCATCCCTCTGGGTCTCAATAAGCAGTAAGAAGACTATAAAAATGACCCACATCTGGGAGGCTATTTTAAGAACCCTTGGTGATTATTAGCCCTTGAGCCCACTTGTTGAAATGGAAACTTGTTTTTATAATTAACACACACAAAAACGTCACCTAGACAAAATCCTGCCATGACAACATTGTATTTCCTGCACAATCAACAAAATATCACAAATGTTCAAGCCACAATAAAAATGGAGGAAATCACATAGGTTGTCTGCTGAGAGGCACAATTATTCACAGGCTTTTCTGCACCAGCAAAGACACCTAAATTCTTGCGGGCACAAGCACAACTTGCACTGAATGTTTTCTTCTGCAGACACACAAAGTTTATTAATAGCCACATACCAACATCCTGTTTCTTTGTCATGGCCAGAGAGGAACCAAGAGAAAGACAAGAAAGACTTGGCTTTTGCTCTTTGGTAGCATAAGAGCAGATGTAGGGGACATTTTCCAGCCCTAGGACCACATCTGCTCATGGGTAAGTTTTGAGGGCCACATTCCAGTGGTGGGTCTGGCAAAGGTGGGTTTGGCCACCCACCCCACACCATAACCCAGGCATAGGCAAACTCGGCCCTCCAGATGTTTTGGGACTACAATTCCCATCATCCCTGACCACTGGTCCTGTTAGCTAGGGATGATGGGAGTTGTAGTCCCAAAGCATCTGGGGGGGGGCGAGTTTGCCTATGCCTGCCATAACCCATCCTCTGTCCAGGCAAGCAAGAAGTACTCTGATAGTTCAAGGACACATCCCAGCAAGGTAAAACCACCAGAGGAGAGTGCAGAGCAGGACCCTTGAGAGTTGTGCCCCGGGAAAGGTGCATGAGCTAAGCCCTTTGAAGATCCAGATAGAGGTTCCTCATCCCTTGTTTTAGAGATACATGGCCCTATTTGTACCCAAGAATATCCTTGCTTGGGGAAGGAGCACATGCTTGTGTCAAATGCAGAAAGTCTCAGGATCAACCTCCAGTTTTAAAAATGGCAAACACTACCCAGGGTGTCATGCATCAGAGGATCCAACCCCCCATGGTAGGTTGCCAGGAACGGATAAGACAAGGAAAGTTCTTACCAATGCTATTTATTCAATATTCACTCAGAGAGGCTTAGAAATGCAACCTCTTGAAGTAATGGCGTTGTTCCGAGTGAAACTCCACTCCCTCCATCCCTCCCACTTTCTCATGAGTCATCACTACATGTGCTGGAAAGGGCCTTTTGCCTTTCAGCTCTTTGCTCCCCTACTTGCAAGGCCCACTGTGTTCTGGGAGGCAGGGTCTGGAATGCTTTCTAAAGACACTGTGTCTGTCAGCTCTCCCCGCTCTTCTTCTTCTTCTTCTTCTTCCTCTTCTCCCGTTATTTCCTAGCTTTCCCTTTCATCTGCCTCTGAGCTGTGACCTTCCTCAAACCCCTGTTGTAATTCTGAACTGTCTCCTTCTTCTCTGGAAGGGTCAGGCCGGGGAAATGGTTGTGGTGATCACACAGGGTCCCCGGACATTTCACCGTCTATTGATCCCTGTGCCACCACTTTATTTCTCACTGCCACCACCCAGGCCCTGCCTGGTACAATACTGAGTCCAGTCAGGGTTAAATTGGAACATAAACTTCTGTTTATTTATTACAGTTTAACAAGTGTGTGGTTTCATAAACGGTATCGGTCAATTACAATGATGGGGTGCCTATCCAGACCTATAACTTCCGCTACCTGCTCTCACTCACTAAACCACCTCTCAGCTATTTACTTGTCTTCCTACCCCCTAACTATTCCTGACTCAGCTTATTTCTCTACCCTAACTCAACCTACCCCCAAACTCTATCCCAATTCACTCCCACTCCACCCAACCACGCAACGAACTCCTCCCTTTGCCCCTGCCAGAGCTGGTTTCATAGTCCCACTGACTCCACCCCCCTGGGTCCTGATTGGTTAACCTGTTTAACTATTTCACCTCTAGCACTCTCCTATGTTAACATCAAAACAGTCTCCACCATTCCTCCTCTGTCCAGTCCCTGACACAGGGTGGGGTTCAGCAAGAAATTGGGGTGGGGTCTCAATCTATACTGGGAGCAAGTTCAGAGGCCCACATGCAGTGGCGTAGCGTGGGGGGTGCAGGGGGAGCCGGCCGCACCGGGCGCAACATCTGGGGTTAGGGCAAATCCATGGGTTAGGGGGCGCAAATCCACGGGTTAGGAGGCGCAAATTACTTGCCTTGCCCCGGGTGCTGACAACCCACGCTACGCCACTGCCCACATGCTTATGTTTCCTTTTAAATAAAAAAGTTTGCTTATGCACACTTCTGCATACCCTCCAACCGTCCCTGTTTTAATGGGGCATTCCTGGAATTACAGAAGCCATCCCAGCTTATGAATTCATTCTGGACTGACAGTGGGATGAACTGGTGCTTTTAGCTGGCACTGGCACTTGCAGTGGTGCTATGCTCCTGCCATAGGAGCTGTCAGGTTTCAGGGAATCAGCTTCCTCCCCCCTTTGGCAGTAGATAAGCAGAACAAAGGAAAAGGAGTCTTCTTACCAGTTAGAAACTTTAATGATCACAGATTCAGGTAGGTAGCCATGTTGGTCTGACGCAGTCGAGATAAATTAAAAAATTGTCCAGCAGCACCTTAGAGACCAACTAAGTATGTTCTGGGTATAAGCTTTCTTGTGCATGCACATTTCTTCAGATACACTTCTTCAGATTCTTCTGTGTATCTAAAAAAGTGTGCATGCACACGAAAGCTTATACCCAGAACATACAGTGGTACCTCAGGTTACATACGCTTCAGGTTACATATGCTTCAGGTTACAGACTCCACTAACCCAGAAATAGTGCTTCAGGTTAAGAACTTGACCTCAGGATGAGAACAGAAATCGTGCTCCGGCGGCGTGGCAGCAGCGGGAGGCCCCATTAGCTAAAGTGGTGCTTCAGGTTAAGAACAGTTTCAGGTTAAGAACAGACCTCCAGAACGAATTACGTTCTTAACCTAAGGTACCACTGTACTTAGTTGGTCTCTAAGGTGCTACTGGACAATTTTTTTATTTAGTTATTTTATTTATTATTTAATGATCACAGTGAGAGAACCAATAATCCATTCCTAGGAATGAAGGTGCTCCCAATTAAGGGTCCCACCCACTTCCTCCCTAGTCACCCACATCACTACCGCATCTTGTAACTACTGTGCTTTCTGTTCTGCCACCTTATCAGCTCTTCTTGACCTTGGGCTGAGCAGATGAATGCTTTCCAAAGACAGTGAATTTGTTAACACTCCCCCAGTGCTTCTTCTCCTAACTCATGGGTTGGCAGACTAAGGCCCAGGGGCCGGATCTGGCCCAATCGCCTTCTAAATCCGGCCCATGGACAGTCCGGGAATCAGTGTGTTTTTACATGGGTAGAATGTGTCCTTTTATTTAAAATGCATCTCTAGGTTATTTGTGGGGCATAGGAATTTGTTCATTCCCCCCCTCCCCAAGAAAAAACATAGTCCGGCCCCCCACAAGGTCTGAGGGACAGTGGACTGGCCCCCTGCTGAAAAAGTTTGCCGACCCCTGCTAACTGTTCCCCATCCAGTATTTTCCCAGCTTCTGCCTTCTGAACTATGTTCCTCTGCAAACCACTGGTCCAAATCTATACTGTCCACCTGCTTCTGGGAAGCTAAGATTCGAGATCCTGATCAGGAGGAGGGGGAGGGGAGGCTCCCTCCTCAGAGCAGCCCTCCTCAGCATGGTACCTGACAGGAGCCACCTCCTAGGGACCGAGGGGGTCTCTGGTCCCCCAATCAAATATTTAAGGGGGCTGGGGCCTCCCAGTGTTGAAGGGCATTGCCATTCAAATGGTCTGTGTGTGCCATGTCATTGATTATGCAGGACATGGCTTACCTGCCCCCCCCCATATTTTATTCAAGTTGGCACCTCTGCCTCTCGCACTTGCAGCTGACTCACACAGCACCCCTCTTTTGGTGCCTCACTCTGTTGTTGTTGCTGTTTAGTCGTTTAGTCGTGTCCGACTCTTCGTGACCCCATGGACCAGAGCACACCAGGCACTCCTGTCTTCCACGGCCTCCCGCAGTTTGGTCAAACTCATGCTGGTAGCTTCGAGAACACTGTCCCACCATCTCGTCCTCTGTCATCCCCTTCTCCTTGTGCCCTCAATCTTTCCCAACTTCAGGGTCTTTTCCAGGGAGTCTTCTCTTCTCATGAGGTGGCCAAAGTATTGGAGCCTCATCTTCACGATCTGTCCTTCCAGTGAGCACTCAGGGCTGATTTCCTTCAGAATGGAGAGATTTGAGCTTCTTGCAGTCCATGGGACTCTCAAGAGTCTCCTCCAGCACCATAATTCAAAAGCATCAATTCTTCGGCCTTCTTTATGGTCCAGCTCTCACTTCCATACATCACTATTGGGAAAACCATGGCTTTAACTATACGGACCTTTGTTGGCAAGGTGATGTCTCTGCTTTTTAAGATGCTGTCTAGGTTTGTCATTGCTTTTCTCCCAAGAAGCAGGCGTCTTTTAATTTCGTGGCTGCTGTCACCATCTGCAGTGATCATGGAGCCCAAGAAGGTAAAATCTCTCACTGCCTCCATTTCTTTCCCTTCTATTTGCCAGGAGGTGATGGGCCCAGTGGCCATGATCTTCGGTTTTTTGATGATGAGCTTCAGACCATATTTTGTGCTCTCTTTCTTTTCCCTATTTTCATCAGCGGAATGTTGGAGGATATGCTTCTGCAAAAAAAAAAAAGTGTTGAATGTAGCTTTGGCTCTTAGATCCTGGATAGGATCCAGTCATTGTCTCAGTAGCTATGATGTCACTGAAATATTTACAAACTTTCAAACTGTTCAGCAATTAAACAAACAGCTTCAGATGAAAGCTGATAGTGAGCACTGAGGACAGAAAAGTTTCACAGAGGAAAGGACAGGGGTCAGAGATAGTAAACAGTGGGACAGAGAATTATCATCAGGAAAAGGAAAAAGTAAACTGTTTGCTAAGTAGTAGTGTTGTGAGAGAATGGCGAGTATAGTAGGAATAAAGGAAATGGCTCTGCTCCAATCTGAAAAGTTCTCCCTTCCTCCCCATGACTCCTCTTTAGGCCCATGTGCTCATCCCTAGATCTCAGCTATGTTTCCACCTTATCTCCACGTTTCTAGCAGGAAGGAAGGAAACAAAAACCAAGTCAAGTTATGGACTTGAAGAGCTGTTTGAAATTCAGCAGGGATGATCATGAGGCGCCCTCTACTGGCTCTCTTAGGTACATTCACTGCAAGAGGAGTAACACCAGTGCTGTCCATCAGATCTCAGGTTTATGTACACTATCTAAAATTGCCTTCCGGGCTGCCTGTTCCTGCATTTTGAGGGGAATGAACCACATGACTTTTCAACTGTCAGTTTTCCTGGAACAAAAACCTACTTTTTTTCCAAATGGGCAGTAATGTGAAAAGGTTTGCTAAAATTATTACATGCCACTGTGTGATGTAACTTGTGTTTGCCATATTGCCGTTTTGGGGTTATGCCATTTCCCCCTGTCTCTTCCACATGATGGAAGAGTATTCAAGCAGTACACACTTTGAACCAATTTTTTATTTGGCAAATGACAGGAGGGTGCTAAATACAGTGGTACCTCGGGTTACATATGCTTCAGGTTACATACGCTTCAGGTTACAGTCTCCTCTAACCCAGAAATAGTGCTTCAGGTTAAGAACTTTGCTTCAGGATAAGAACAGAAATCAGGCTCCGGCGGCACGGCAGCAGCTGGAGGCCCCATTAGCTAAAGTGGTGCTTCAGGATAAGAACAGTTTCAGGTTAAGTACGGACCTCCGGAACGAATTAAGTACTTAACCCGAGGTACCACTGTACTGCAAAGAAATTGTTGAGGTATTACAAATGGGTCATTGACAACGGGTTGTGGGATTTTAAAACTTATTGGATTTTGTCTTGAAATGGCAAACCCAGTTTAAGTGGGGAGATACCAGCTGACCAGCCATCTTTCAGTCTTTCCTTTAACTTGTTCACTGCAACACTTCCTGGGAACCTGTGGCCTTCTGGATAATGTTGGACTACAACGCCCATCATCCCTTTTCAATAGTATTGATGGGTGGAATTGAAGTGGAGGGCCAGAGGTCTGGCTTTTGCTTGGATTTCATTTATGTAAGAATAGTGCATCCTTCCTACCTGCAGTGCTAATTAGAACACAATTACCTCTTCATAGAGCTTTCATCCCGATTTGTTTGTGAGGAGATACATGACATCACTTTAAGCAATTGTTTTCCCATCACTTTCCTTACAGCAAAAAGTCAGATTTTCTGAAAGTGGGTTTCTTGTGCAAGAGAGCAAAATCCCCTTTGATTGTGCAACCTGAGTTTGCTAGTCTGCAACTGAATCCTACCTGCAAAATAGTGATCGACTGGCTTGCAGAGTAGATTTTAGCCCTTCCTGGACCCAGGACCCCAGGAGTTACAAGGGACTCGGGCATCATGCAAACTAACCCCCCAAACTCACAATAGTATTATAGGAATTGTAGTTTAGTGGGGCCTCGATAATTCTATTGGTCACTAGCCTCACCCCCACCCTGAAGAACTACAGTTCCTAGAGTTCCCTGGGAAGAAAGAATGCCTGTTGTGGTTGAAATATCAGGGAGAATTTGAGACAATGCAAATTCTCCCCAGGTCTGAAAGACCCACATAGATTTTCAAGAGTCCTCCATCGGTCAGGGAATTAAAGAGAGCCTGAGACCAAGTCAGGTGGATCAGTAAGCCTGATCTTTATTGTGGTACTGTTGCAACAGGGTCTCCCTTCTAAGTAGCCAAAGAGCCAGAGAATCCCAAGCAATGGCAGGTTACAATTTTTATACCTTTTGGTTACAGTGTCATCTTTCTGATACCCACCTTCCCTTAGTCCCAGAACTACATCATGTACACATCAGAAGAGTTTGGATTGGGGTTGGACTAGATGACCCTTGGGGTCCCTTCCAAAGCCATGGTTTTATGATTCTATGACTTATTGGAATGTGTGTTGTAATGGGTGGGGGAGATTGAGAATTGCTTTACATTGACATATTTAGAGGGATTTCCATTATAAACTGTGCTTGTACTGGGCCTTGGCCCAGTATACCTGAAGGAGCATCTCCACCTCCATCACTCAGCCTGGACACTGAAGTCCTCCTCCAAGGGCCTTCTGCTGGTTCCCTCACTGCAAGAAGCAAAGTTACAGGGAACCAGGCAGAGGGCAAGGAAATAAAGAACTATACAACTTTTAGAAGACATTTTAGAAGACATTTCCTGTATCGGGAAGTTTTTAATGTTTGGTGCTTTATTATGTTTTATATATTCTGTAAGCCTCCCAGTGTGGCTGGGGAAACCCAGCCAGATGGGTAGGGTATTAATAATAATAATAATAATAATAATAATAATAATAATAATAATAATACAGTGGTACCTCAGGTTACATACTTCAGGTTAAGAACTTTGCTTCAGGATGAGAACAGAAATCGTGTTCCGGCAGCGCGTCGGCACCAGGAGTCCCCATAAGCTAAAGTGGTGCTTCAGGTTAAGAACAGTTTCAGGTTAAGAACAGACCTCCGGAACGAATTAAGTACTTAACCCGAGGTACCACTGTAATAATAATAATAACAACTATTATTTCCTCCAGGTGCTGGGAAAGGAAGATACAGTAACAACGATATTATCCGTGAAACAATATGTTGATTTCAAGATACAGACAGGATACATTCAAGCGTATTGATACATCCAAGTCTATTGATACATTGATACAGTGTTATTCGTCTTCCTTGGGGACATTTGTGCAGAGAGGTGGAAATAAAACTTTTATTTTGATGAAAGCAGAAGCTGGAGTGCTGTTTTCCTTTATTTGAGAACTTTAACAAGAGGTTTGCGCTGGTAATTGGAGTCCCGCTGTTTTACGGGGCACCCTGCTGCTTGATTGACAGGGCTCTCTGTCTCTTCGTTTCAACGTTCCATTGCCAGCACCCAGCGGGCTCCGTATGTGGAAATAGGCGTATTTTGCAGACTCAGCTTCTCCGACCTTTATCATAAAGAATATCGTTTACCCTTTCGTGGGGCGTTGGGGCCGGGCTACTTTATTTAAGTTAAACCCTAGTGTGAGGCAGAGGTGTGGTTTGTAATTTCTTATGACGTGGCGATATACCTTTAAGAGATTCGCCGCATTTTGAAGGGAAATCCTCTGGGAGGTGTATAGAGGCGGGCGGAGAAGAAGACTGCAGGTGGGGAGGTGCGCGCCTTTCAGAATAAATGCACCCTTATTTTATTTGAACTGATATGTTCTTTGGGTAATGAACCACGCCGCTGAAGTGTGCCCATCCGGTCAAAGAGCGCCAAGGAGAGTTGCATTTGAGAAATGAGCATAGCTGTCAACTTTTCCCTTTTCTTGCGAGGAATCCTATTCGGAATAAGGGGGGGAAAGGGGAAACGTTGACAGCTATGGAAATGAACCAGTCTCTGTGTCGCTTTGCTCACTGCCTGGCAGCAGGAAATCAGTTCCTTCCCTAACCGCTGGCTAACCCTTCCTAGCCCCTCCTGGAAAGGGGTGGACAAAAGCAGGAAATGTATCAGAGAAAGGAAAGTAAAACCGGAGTCCTTGAACTATCGCAGTCGTATATCTGCAAGAGAACTGGCTCGGGGTTTCAGCAAGTATCTCCCTTGCTCTACCTGCCAGCTTGACCTGTTAGGCTGTGGGTGGGAAGACTGCCTCCTGGGGGGACTGCATCACACCTTTCTGGGACAGCAGCGGTCAAGAGAGAGCTTGACCGCTGGGGCCTCTTGTCCTGACAGACAATCCAGGCCAGCTTGGCGACTGAGGAACTTGTCCAACAAAACTGGAGAGGCTCAAAAGAAGAGAGAAAGCCCAGAGTGATCCAGAAGACCCAGCCAGAGGGAGAAAAGCGAAGATGGGCACCAGACGCCACGCTGTGAAGTTCATGGGGATGATTCTGAGCAATGCTGTGCCACCAGGAAGACACACACACCCCTACCATTTCCTATCGCTGCATCCACTTGTCTGTCCAGGCTGGACCCAGCTTCAGCTCCTTGGTGGACAGGACTTGAGAGCTGCAAGGTGAGCGGGCATCAAAGACTCTCCGGAAAAGGATAAACAAGGCAGGCTCCCTGACCTCCCCCATCTCGCAGATTCTCCTCCCTTCTCTAGGAGAAACTGGACAATACACTGTGGCAACCAGAACAGCGCAACGGATGCCAAGAAGGGGGACTTTGCTATTTGGAGGTAAGAGGGAGTTGATTGTGGGCTTGGCTCTTGAGCGCTTTTCTCAGGGTCCGTCGTCCTTCTCAAAATGCCAGCCCGTACCTTTTCTTTCTCTCATCTGCATTTCCGACAACTGCAGAAATAAGGGACAGTTGTGCATTGTAGAATAGAATAGAATCATAGAGTTGGAATAGACCACAAGGGCCATCGAGTCCAACCCCCTGCCAAGCAGGAAACACCTGCAGCCACCGTGGAAGCCCTTTTAGGAAGATAGGGAGCCTCCTTATGACTATCCCAGACAGTTGGTTCCTCCAGCTCAGGACTAAGTACAGTGGTACCTCGGGTTAAGAACTTAATTCGTTCTGGGGGTCTGTTCTTAAACCGAAACTGTTCTTAACCTGAAGCACCACTTTAGCTAATGGGGCCTCCTGCTGCCGCTGCACTGTGGGACCACGTTTTCTGTTCTCATCCTGAAGCAAAGTTCTTAACCCGAGGTACTATTTCTGGGTTAGTGGAGTCTGTAACCTGAAGCGTATGTAACCTGAAGCGTCTGCAACCTGAGGTACCACTGTACTGACAGGCAGTGACTCTTCAGGAATTCAAGTAGGGTTCGCACCCAGCCCTTGCTAGAGATGACATGTCGATGGGTGACCTCTGTTGCCATATATTCTGCTGCTGGGCGCTCCTCACCAGGAGCAGATTTGTTCAAAGACCTGTAATTAAGCAAATAAACATTTGGGGCGCTTAATGCTCTGAGAGAGAGTGTATGTGTATGAATAATCTTCCCATGAATTAATTCCTAGCCTTCTCCAACTGATGTTCAGCTTCAGCTTACAGCACCCAGGACTCGTGTTGTTGAGAAGGGGAGGGGGGAACCAAATCAGTGCTGAGTTTATTGTTGCTGTTCTTTCTAACTTCTCCAAGAGCTTCCTGCAGCAGGAAGTAGCCCTGCTTCCTGGAGTTGGCTGAGAGATTTTTTGGTTATTGTTTTCTGCGGGTGGGGGAGAACAGCAGCAGGAGGAGGGGTTTTCCCTTGCTGCAGGGCCACATGCAGGATCAGAGTTCGTTGCAGAACAGGAACTGTAGAAAATAAACCAGTGAAGTCGGGTTGGTTTGCTTTTACTTGAACAAACATACAGTGGTACCTCGGGTTAAGTACTTCATTCATTCCGGAGGTCCGTACTTAACCTGAAACTGTTCTTAACCTGAAGCACCACTTTAGCTAATGGGGCCTCCTGCTGCTGTAGCACCGCTGGAGCACAATTTCTGTTCTCATCCTGAAGCAAAGTTCTTAACCTGAAGCACTATTTCTGGGTTAGCGGAGTCTGTAACCTGAAGCGTATGTAACCTGAAGCGTATGTAACCCAACGTAGCCCTGTACAACCTCTATATTACGTTTTTTATAATGACAAAGAAAACAATTATTAATTATCTGTTATTAATATTATTATTAGCCACCCTCAGGGCTGGATTTAGGTTTGATGAGGCCCTAAGCTATTGAAGGTAATGGGGCCCTTTATATCTCCAGCTGTCCTTTGTCAACAACAAATTGTCGCTGTTTTTGTTGTTGAATATATGCTGTATGGTAATTTATGGAGCCGATAGGTATCTAAAGCCATTTGCACATAACAAAATATGGACATCATAGGAGCCTACACAACACAAAACACTGTTGCTGTATGTAGGTTTTATTTTATTTGTTTTTTATCTTATATTTTGGAAATGTACATCCAGGGGTTTTTTTTCCCTTTAATTTTTTTGGGCCCCCTAAGGGAGTGGAGCCCTAAGCTAGAGCTTCTTTTGCTTAAACAGTGGTACCTCGGGTTAAGAACTTAATTCATTCTGGAGGTCTGTTCTTAACCTGAAACTGTTCTTAACCTGAATCACCACTTTAGCTAATGGGGGCTCCCGCTGCCGCCACACCGCTGCTACGCGATTTCTGTTCTCATCCTTAGCAAAGTTCTTAACGCGAGGTACTATTTCTAGGTTAGTGGAGTCTGTAACCTGAAGCGTATGTAACCTGAAGGGTATGTAACCCAAGGTACCACTGTACGTAAATCTGGCACTGGTCACCCTTCACCAATAGATCCCAGGGCAGCTTACCACAAGTTAAAATTCTGTATTAAAAACAATTGAAACAAATTATGCAAAAAATGTTGTTAAAACGGAAAGGAGTTAAACTAACACAAGAGCTGTCAAATTCTGGGAGGCTGGAGAGTTATAATGGAATGCTCTCAGTGGTGGGGTGCACATTTTTATGATTATTTATGTATGGTTACTTATTGATTTAATAAAATAATAATAATAATAATAATAATAATAATAATAATAATAATAATAATAAATTTTATTTATACCCCGCCCTTCCCGGTTCAAAAACCGGGCTCAGGGTGGCTAACAACAAATTTAAAACACTTTAAAACACTTAATTATAAAAGCAGCATAAAATACAGTATAAAAACATGAACAACAATGAAATTCAAAAATCAAATATCAATCAGATAATCCCCAGGGCTAGCTGTCTGAATTGGTCCTACTTGGGCCAGTGTGGAGGCCAGGGGAGAATTAGCTGTGGGGTCTCAGAGCGGGTAATCTTCATAAAAGGGGTGTGGGGGGGGAGGCAAGAGAAGGGAAATAAAATATCAGGCTGAATTCAAATTAGAGGCCAGGTGGAATAGCTCTGTCTTACAGGCCTGATGGAAGGAGGTTATATCCTGCAAGGCCCTAGTCTCATGGGACAGAGCATTCCAACAGGTCGGAGCCATCACTGAAAAGGCCCTGGCCCTGGTGGAGGATAGTCTGACTTCCTTAGGGCCTGGGACCTCTAAACTATGGTTATTCATGGACCTTAAGGTCCTCTGCAGGGCATACCAGGAGAGGCGGACCCCGTAGATACGAGGGCCCTAATAATAATGATGATGATGATGATGATGATGATGATGATGATAATGAAACTCAAAAAAGGAGGGGAGGGAAGTCGAGGGGGAAGTACAGTAGATTTGTAAAGACCTTGTTTTTCTGGCTAAAATGTTTGTAAAAGTTAGGGGGGAGAGACATTTTGGTGCATGTCCAGCCTCTGTTAGAGGAATTTGCTCACTTGGAGCTTCCTATGTTGTTGGCCTGCTTCACTGGCTCTTGCTGGATTAAAACATGACCGAGAGGTGAGGGACCATGCAGTTGTTTGGACACAAGAGCCACCTTGAACTCTAAAAATCCTCAGTTTAGAAGCCTGCTGGACCATCTCAAAACATCTATTGCAAAGGAAACGTCTGTCATTTTATTAATGTTAAATGCATTACTATTTCTTCTCAGCTTTTCCAATCCAAATAAAAATTCCAGGTCTCAACCTGGAGATAAAAAGGGGGGGGGTGCAAACATTGTGCAAAGCGAAGGGAATGTTATTTTCAGACTAATAATAATTTTATTATTTATACCCTGCCCATCTGGCTGGGTTTCCCTAGCCACTCTGGGTGCCTTACAACATATCTAAAAACATAATAAAAACATCAATCCTTAAAAACTTCCCTAAACAGGGCTGCCTTCAGATGTCTTCTAAAATAAGATAGTTGTTTATTTCCTTGACATCTGATGGGAGGGCGTTCCACAGCATGGGCGCCACTACTGAGAAGGCCCTCTGCCTGTTTCTCTGCAACTTCACTTCTTGCAGTGAGGGAACCGCCAGAAGGCCCTCGGAGCTGGACCTCAGTGTCCGGGCAGAATGCTGGGGGTGGAGATGCTCCTTCAGGTATACTGGACCGAGGCCATTTAGGGCTTTAAAAGTCAGAGCCAACACGTTGATTTGATTTGTGCTCGGAAATGTAATGGGAGCCAGTGAAGATCCTTTAGGACCGGTGCTATATGGTCCCAGCGGCCGCTCCCAGCCACCAGTCTAGCTGCTGCATTCTGAATTACTTGCAGTTTCCGGGTCACCTTCAAAGGGAGCCTCCTGTAGAGCACATTGCAGTAGTCCAAGCAGGAGATAACCGGAGCATGCACCACTCTGGCGAGACAGTCTGCGGGCAGGTAGGGTCTCAGCCTGCATACCAGATGGAGCTGATAGACAGATGCCCTGGACACAGAATTGACCTGCGCCTCCATGGACAGCTGTGAGTTCAGAATGACTCCCAGGTTGCACACCTGGTCCTTCAGGTCCTTTCTGTTGGGATGCATCTGGGGTTGTTGTTGTTGTTTAGTCGTTTAGTCGTGTCCAACTCTTCGTGACCCCATGGACCAGAGCATGCCAGGCACTTCTGAGTTCCACTGCCTCCCGCAGTTTGGTCAAACTCATGCTGGTAGCTTCGAAGACACTATCGAACCATCTCGTCCATCACATCTGGGGAGACGGGGGCAATTGGCAGACCCCCAGCTGGCTCCAGCCCACTGGCCAGGAGCCGGGTGAACTCCAGTTCTTGGAACTGCATCAAAACTGTGACTCAGGCCTCAGGACTCAGACTGAGCACGCAAGCCAGCAGAGATAAGAACTCTTTGCAACGAAAGGGTGGACAGAGGCATATGTAAGCATATTTACAAGCATTTAATTCAGCATCAGGACAAAGGAAAAACATGTCCACTTCCCTTCGTGTCCAAGCAAAAGCTATATACAACAGAAGCTCCCAGCAGGCTGTGCTGGAAGTCAACAGACATGTGACATACAACAACTCCACATGCCTGTTCTAAAGGTGGAGCGGAACAATAGCCTAACACTTTCTGTTTGAGTCAGTGTCTCATAGGAGCAGGCTCTGCCAGAGTTGGCACCAGGGTCTCCTCCAACGGGAGAGCGTGAGGCTTCCTTGCTTGGGGGAACTGAACTCAAATGCTGGGCTTTCAACAGAGCTGATGCCCTCGAACTGCTTCCCATCGTTTTGTGCAATTCACAAGAAAATAGACTTCAAGGCCACTTGATTTTTTTAAAAAATGGTACAGGCAGGAGGGCGTGTGAAGGTTTCATGGGGGGGGGGTATCAGAGGATGTGCATTGCACATGGCCATCATCTTAAAAAGCATATGGCTAGAAAAATGAAAGGAGCAGTCCTTCAAGGCAGAAAGGCATTTGTTTCAGGGTTGCATTCATGAGGAAAAGAGTTCCCATTTTCTCTCCTGGGTGGGTCTGCGCTGCTTTCTTGCACCTCTGGTGACCCAGGAGGCAGAGTTCCATTTGCCAAGCCACCAGCAAGTTGAGCAATGTCGTTGTCTCTCCTTTTCCATTTCCAACATATATACACTGTGAAACAGAGCACCAAAAAGATGGCAAGCCCTACTGCGGCGTAAGCACAATCATGTCTGCGTCCTGAAACTGGAAAATAGAAAAAGTCAGTGGTCATACTTCTGACACCCTTTAAGTTCAGCTGTACCATGGAAATAGCTATGTGTGGCATTATTCCACCCCACCAAGAAGGCTAGATAGAACCAGACCTATGTGCCTTAAAATTATAGAACTGTAGAGTTGGAAGGGACCACAGGGGTCATCTAGTCCAACCTCGTGCAATGTAGGAGTCTTTTGCCCAACTTTAACCCATGACCCTGAGATCAAGAGTCTCATACTCTACCAGCTGAGCTTTCAGCCATTATGGCAGGAGGCACAACAAATCTGTTTTAATGTCTACTGGTATGAGTCTATTATTTATTTTGTGATGCCTTTAGAGCATGCCTCTCCTTCAAAGGTTAGTGTCAGGTTTTGTGGTGGTTGCTCGAGAGCAAACAGGCAAGACTCTGACCTGTCTTTTCCAGCTTTATTATTAGTGCAAACTATTTACAGTGAAGAGCGTCGCAAGTTCATGTCTGGCTCAGTCGCTAGCAGAATCTGGGAGTGGGCGGTCCTTGTACATCATCCAGCATAACAGTTGCGTGACCCCCAACCTTCTCCTCCCTTCCCTAAACCTACTGTGCAGAGTGGGAGCTGGCAAAGGGGTACTTCCCTCCCCTCCGGTTTGCTCAGGCTCGGTGTTGAGGCTCTCCCTAGCATACCCTGGCCCCTTCACCTGTTCTCCACTAGAGGAGGGGCTTTCCTTCTTGCCGGAGGAGGAACTGCTTCGCAAGATTTTCAGAGGTTCCCTATAACACCACTGCCCTTCCACCTCTTGCCTCTGAGCTGACGGCAGTTCCCTGACAGTTAGGTTTAGGTTTAGGTTTATATATCGCTTCCCATGACAACAAGCCCCCAAAGGATTTACAGCTAAAGTAAAAATACAATAAAAATACACAAACATATTACAAATAGGGCTGACTTCCCACCTTACCCTCTGAAGTAAGACAGATGCTGGTGCCAGGAGCAGGGCCGGATTTAGGTTTGAAGAGGCCCTAAGCTACTGAAGGTAATGGGGCCCTTTATATGTCCAGCTGTCCTTTGTCAACAACAAATTGTTGCTGTTTTTTTGTGTTGAATATATGCTATATGGTAATTTATGGACCTAATAGGTCCACACAACAAAAAAACACTCTTGCTATATGTAGGTTTTATTTTATTGGTTTTTTATCTTATATGTTGGAAATGTACATCCAGGTTCTTTTTCCTTTAAGTTTTTTTGGAGGCCCCCAAGTGAGTGGGGGGCATAAATCCGGCACTGGCCAGGAGTCTCAGTGGAATGCTAAGCTCCTTCCCACCAGTGTCTCCTGCATACAGGGCAACCCAGGCCATCTCAGGGCCAGAAATGGGCCTGAGTACAAAATTAATCTCACCCAAGTAGTCTGGAGTTCAGGAACTGCCTGCGCAGATATGGGGAGTTTGTAGCAGGGAATGGTTTGATATATTAGAAATGATCATCCTGGAGGATCCTTCTAGTATGGAGAAGTTTTCAGAAGGACAAATGATGGAAAGTGCAGATAGATGGCAACTTATTAATGGTATTCATTTGAAACTATGAATAGGATAAAGTGGATCACATCTTAAGAGATGCATGATTTCATTGCACAGTGAAGGGCACCTTTGCCCAGAAACAAAAACTCTAGGAGCATCCTCAGGCAACACCTTGAATCTAGGATACCTCTAAAGTTCCTTAACAGTACAAATATATAACAAACAGGAATGAATAAAAGGAACCAGTGTCTCCTCCCTCAGTGGCTGTGAATCTCTAGATGTCAATTACATCAGAAACTTACCAGGTATACTAAGGAAGAACTGAAGCTCACAGGATCCATTTTGCTGATGAACAAGCTTGTATTCTCCAGTGAGTCCTTTATAAGCATTCTTGATAGAAAGACCGCTGTCAGATATATAGAAGTGCTCTTTATACATGTCGACACTGTGATTCAGGTGCCCCTTGTCTGTGCTCAAGATGTATTGCCAAGAAGATGAGGAGTGGTTCTTCTTGTATAAAGCAAGACTATTGGAATGGTTTGATATATATCCAGAGGAACCTTCTGGTATGGAAAGATTAGCTGAAGGGCAGTGCCCAGGGTCTAGAAATAAAAAAAAAAGATGCATTTATTTAAAATAGGGCAAGAGTAGCTATCAAAATAGTAGGGAAGCATGATATGATAATACAATGCAAGACATGTATTTTTGTTTTGTTGTAAACTACCCTGAGATCTGTACTCTTACCTTACCATACATCAGTATACAGGTGTGTGTATTCCTACTATCTTGTTCCTTCTTCTTTTTTCCAACTCTCTTTCTTTCTTTCTCACTCTGTCTTTTAATAAATGAAATTCTTATAATAGAATATTGTTGTTTTTAAAAAAACACCTGCCCTGAGATTTTATGGAGAAGTGTGGGTAGTAAATTCTATTATTAATAATAATAACTGATAGGAACAAATGCAAACCAAAAAGAAATTCATGCAAGCAGCCGGCCTCACCCCGACCTCTTCCCCCACCCCCAACCCCACCCCCAGTGGTGAATCCATATGACAGTAACTTCAGAACCTCACCAGGTACGCGAAGGAAGACTCGATAGAAACAAATGTTTCCCAAGAAATCTTCAACTTGGTATTCTCCAGCAAGCTGTTTGTTGGTGTTATTGATGAAGAGGTCATTTCCCCATAGATAGAAGTATTTCTTGAATGAGCTTTTGTAGTATTTCGGTTTTCCTCCAGTTATGGCTAAAATGTCATTATCAGGATCAGATGAACTGCTCTTATGAATTAAAAGTATGTTGGGATAACTGGAAACATTAGGAAAGATCATCCCCGATGAACCTTCTGCTATGGAGACGTTAGCACAAGGGCAGTGTGTGGAACCTGGAAGAAAATGAGGGCAACTCATTAATGGAATTCTACCACCAACCAGACAGATTAGATCTCACATCTTAAGAGAGGCAGGATGTCATTACACCATACAAAAAATGGCACCTTTGCAATTGCACGTTTGGTAAAGGTCATATTACACTTGTTGAAGGCCGTTTGGAAGCTTAGAGGATCCCGTCATCTTTGGGGGGCAGACTATCCTCATTGGCATGGCAGGTTTGGTTCACGCTCTGTGCCCCAGGTGCTGGCAAATGCCACATCGCTCCTGCTACTGGGTTGAATACAACATTTTACAAACTTGTCTTAAGAGTCCTTACACTTTGAGGCATATACTTGCAACACTGAACTAGCAAATCTAGTTCCACACTTTTCCTGGTTTCTTTACTTTTCTACTGAATCGCATATTCCAAAATTTGTAATATTCAAATTTCTTCCTCTGTTCATTTCTGTTAGCTGCTATTCTGCAGGATTTACTCAAGACCTGCTAGGTTATTTACTTGTTTATAAAAGTAAAGGTAAAGGTACCCCTGACCATTAGGTCCAGTTGTGACCGACTCTGGGGTTGCGGCGCTCATCTCACTTTATTGGCCGAGGGAGCCAGTGTACAGCTTCCAGGTCATGTGGCCAGCATGACTAAGCCGCTTCTGGCGAACCAGAGCAGCGCACGGAAACGCCGTTTACCTTCCCACCAGAGCGGTACCTATTTATCTACTTGCACTTGATGTGCTTTCGAACTGCTAGGTTGGCAGGAGCAGGGACCGAGCGATGGGAGCTCACCCCGTCGCGGGGATTCGAACCAGCGACCTTCTGATCGCCAAGCCCTAGGCTCTGTGGTTTCACCCACAGCACCACCCAAGTCCCTTACTTGTTTATACTGCTTCTTAAAATCTTCAATAAACATTTTCCAGTGCTCCTTATTTTCATTGTCATCTTTTTCTCTTACCCTGTTTGTTATGCCTGCCAATTCAGAATATTCAAGCGTTTTAAACAGCCACTTTTCCTTAGTGGGCACCATACCCACAGCGGCAGAGCAAGCCGATCGGGCGCCTGGGGCAGCACCCGGGGCAGGGCCAGCCACCCGTATGGGCAGGACCAGACCCCCATGGGGTGGGGTGAGCCGGGGCAGGAGGCTCCATGGGGCCTCCAAGGAGTCTGCCTGCCTCCTCACATTCAGCCACCCTACAACTGAGGGCAAGGCAGCGGGCAGGCTGTTTGGGGCAGCGCAGAGCCTGTGGGCGCCCAAGCCACCGCATCTCTCCTGGATGCACTGGAGGTCCCGCTGTGAGTGCCGCCAGGCATTTCGTCACCCCCCCTTAGTGGTGACAGCCAGGGCAACCTGCCGCCACTGCACCCCCCTTCCTCCGCCCCTTCATACTCATTCTCCACCTTGTGTCAGTAAGACTCTAGCCACAGTGGTGGCATATAATAATAAATTCTTTTGCTTTTTAGGGACTTCAGTTGTTACCATTCCCAAGAAGAATGCCTCAGCCTTTTTTGAGGAAGGTTTTCTTTTTTAATATCTTTTTTAATTTAGCGTGGCAACATCAACACGTTGGAAGTTCCTGCCTATAGATATAGATATAGATATAGATATAGATATAGATATAGATATAGATATAGATATATACACACACAACTTGATTGTTAAAAACAAACAATCCCGCAAAGCGGTTCACAAAAGATTAAACTGGTAAAAGCAAGAATTACTTGAAAACATACAAAAGTCAAAATACTCAAGCAGATCAAAATTACCTCAGCTTTCTAAGCATTTGGGTAGGCTTGTCTAATCAAGAATGTTTTTAGCTGGCGCTGAAAAGTGTACAGTGAAGGCATGTGCTTCATCTCAACAGGCAGGGAGTTCCAAAGTCTAAATAAGTCCTGCCACACTAAATGATTGAGTTATTACAGATGCAGAATGGATATTATGCCACACTAGTGCAGGGGTCGTTTAACTAGCCCATGAACTGTCCCCAAACTGAGCCGCCCACTCGGCGAGTCCCCGCGCGCTGTGCTAAGCCAGTGTAGCACGGTGTGGGGACTCACTTCTGCGTCACAGGAAATTGCATCTGTGCATGTGCATATGCCGGAAATTGCATCGGCACAAAACATAGATGCCAAAAATTATGGACATGCGCACTTATGTGTGCACACAATCTGGCCCACAGAGGGATCTCCACTGGAGTGAACCGGCCCAGGCAAGGTAAACTTTGCCCACCCCCGCACTAGTGATATCAGGCAGGCAGCTTCCCTGTATTCTTTTCAGCACCTTCTGAAGATATTCATACTTAGACATATTTAGGCAAGTGTACTTGGTTGTTTGAGGGACGCAGGTGGCGCTGTGAGTTAAACCACAGGGCCTAGGGCTTGCCGATGGCGGTTTGAATCCCTGAGACGGGGTGAGCTCCCATTGCTCAGTCCCTGCTCCTGACAACCCTGACAACCAGAGCTGGCCACATGACCCAGAAGCTGTACGCCAGCTCCCTCGGCCAGTAAAGCGAAATGAGCGCCGCAACCCCAGAGTCAGTCACGACTGGACCTAATGGTCAGGGGTCCCTTTACCTTTACCTTTACTTAGTTGTTTAGGATGTTTTATGAGTTTTAATTTGATCCAGTCTCATCTTATTGCACTTTTAAATGGTTGTAACTTTTTAGTGATAATATTATTGTTCTATCTTTTTTATAAGGTTTTAGGAAGCTTAGAATCATAGAGTTGGAAGAGACCACAAGGGCCATCGAGTCCAACCCCCTGCCAAGCTTTTTTTTCTACAATCCAGTAGTATATGAATTTTACGAAGTAAATAAATAAATTCAGCGCAACACACCCGCGAGTAAACTGTAACTGTTTTTCTTCTTCCTGCTATTTCTTAATCCCTAAAAACCTTCCACCTGAAAGTGTTTTTTGCCCAGGGCAGCCACACAACTGTGAGTTAGCTGGAGTGTGAATTTGGCTTTCTCTGGGCTGCATGCCATGCTCAGCTGTGGAAGTGGAAAAGTATTTAAGAGAACTGTCATGTACTGTAATGTGATCTGAACATCTTAATAGCCCTACAGCTCTGCTGTTTACTCACTAGCATGAGTGAGGAGGGATAATATCAAAACAATATACTCTCTCCTACCTTCCTTAACATTCTCACATGTTCAGGATGCTGAGAATTGTTAGCAGAGCCCTCCTATCACCCTCACAAGAACTACCATTTCCAGAATTCTCTGGGAAGAAGAATTGATCATCAAGCCCCTTTAATACTGTGGTATGGGTACCCTGCATTACCCACCTTCTAACACCAGCCTCTTCTTCTGTCCTACACTGGTTTAGACACTAAAATACATTGACAACTTGCCAAGGAAGACATAGCAAAACCTGTGAGTGATTGAGGATTGTGGAAACTCAGAGTTCCATATCTTGCTGAACAGCTTTCTCTTGCCAAAAGGCTTGTTTCTTGCAAAATAAACGCTTATTGGGATAGGCGAGTTGGCTTCCACAGGAAAGACAGCGGCGTTCCCAGTTTATCATACAAGTGATTCACAGATAGTTCTTGAATATCCCGTAGTTCTTTCCCATAAGGTCTTAATAGCTCTGTTGCTTAGAATGTGGTGCTGATAACACCAAAGCAGCCTGCAGGTTCAATCCTCGTAGCGGACAGCTGGACGTAGGTGATCCTCTGGGTCCCTTCCAACCCTACATACAAGTCTATGATTATATGAACATTTGCACACCTCTCCTGATGAAATCAGCTGCCAACGGTTCTCCCTCTCCCCACATGCACCCCATCAGAGTTTTGCTCTTGCTTATCCATTTGTTGTCTCTGGGCAAGGTGGGGAGAATACACCCAACCACACAGCTGATGTCTAAGCACCTGACCTCGGCTTAATGTGGACCCTAAGCCCCTCCTTTGGGACGCGGGTGGCACTGTGGGTTAAATCACAGAGCCTTGGGCTTGCCGATCAGAAGGTCGGCGGTTCAAATCCCCACAACAGGGTGAGCTCCCGTTGCTCGGTCCCTGCTCCTGCCAACCTAGCAGTTCAAAAGCAAGTCAAAGTGCAAGTAGATAAATAGGTACCGCTCCGGCGGGAAGGTAAACAGTGTTTCTGTGCGCTGCTCTGGTTCGCCAGAAGCGGCTTAGTTATGCTGGCCACATGACCCGGAAGCTGTACGCCGGCTCCCTCAGCCAGTAAAGCGAGATGAGTGCCGCAACCCCAGTCGGCCACGACTGGACCTTTACCTTTAAGCCCCTCTTTCCTCCTTTAACTCCCCTCTGCACATGAGGTGTTCCTCCATCAACTTCTGCTCTCCCTCATCTCCTCCTCCCTAAATCCAGTCAGATATCCCCTATGAGGCTGATGTAGCTCCCTAAGTCAGATTTTTCAAAGCACAGCACTGGAGGAGAATGCTTCAAGGACAGGGGGCATTAAGACAGGAGCTTGCCGGTGCCATGGTTCAAAGATCCCTCTGCCCCCCCCTTTCCCAGAGTTGACAACCTTTTTTAAGGGGGGGACCCCAAAGTTGTTGACCTTTTTAGTAAAGGTTCACCAGAGTTGCTGACCTTTTTTTAAGGGAGTTGGCACCATGCTTACACATTATCTCTAACAAGCCCCTAGAACAAAATAAAATGAAAAAGCAGAAGAAAATCTAATGAAGTCCTCAATTCCAATGCGAAACACATTCAAGACTGAGCAGTTCTTCCAATTCATCCTCATGATTCAAATCACGACATATCAAAAAGTTAAAGCAATCACCAGTTTGTTGTTCTTTAAATAAATTAATAAAGTCACAGACAATGAAGTTCCCGGCCAATTTGTGTTTAAGTACAAAGCTGACGTTTTCAAATATTGGGGGGGGGGTGTAAAGCAGTGACACCCTGAACCTAAAAAGGACCCAAAACTTGGGTCACAAAGGCTGCAGCCCTAACTGCACTTACCTGAGAGTAAGCCCTGCTGAATCAAATAGGACCTTACTTCTGAGTAGACTGTAGGACTGCAGCAAGAAACACAGTTGGGAATTAGGGCCTTCTGTTTTAAGTCTCATCCAGAGGAAAATGTAATATTGGAGATTAGGGAGAAAGGAATATGAATAGATTGGAGGGAGGGGGCTGAAGAGAGACCAGAAACCACAGGTAGCAAGACAAGGCACACTTTCTGGGGAGCATGTCTCACACACAGTTGCTTGGGGCAAGGACTGCAGAGGGACCATAGTTGGGTTGTGCGTGTGTGTTTTTCAGAAAAATGTAGAATTGGAAGGTTCCCTGCGGGTCATCTAGCCCAACCCCCTGCAACGCTTTTTAGCTTGCATTGATCTCAAAAACCTTCAGTGCCTTTTTTTTTAGTTGGATAGGCAGTTAACAGGTTTGTTTCACAAATAAGGGAGAAGGAGGGTTGCTGGCTTGGTTTGGTTTGCCTTTGTTCTAGTTTTTAGCATGTGCTTAGTACCATAGTTTCAGGCTGTGAGCCGCCCTGATATCTATGGGTGGAGGGCAGTAGTAGTAGTAGTAGTAGTAATGGTGATGGTGATGATGATGATATTTTTCGCAGGGCTTAGAGTGAGCACGTGATGGCCAGCTGCTGGAATGAATGGGGTCTGTGCTAAATGGTCTGGCTTGCTTTACAACCCCTAGGGACCTTGTTGGGGGGGGGAGGAGGAGGAGGAGGAGGAGGAGGAGGAGGAGGAGGAGGAGGAGGAGGAGGAGGAGGAGGAGGAGGAAGAAGAAGAAGAAGAAGAAGAAGAAGAAGAAGAAGAAGAAGAAGAAGAAGAAGAAGAAGAAGATGATTCCAGGGAGAGAAACCAGGGTAGCTGCTGCTGCTACTACTCATGGCTTGGGCTAGATGTAGCTGAACAGGACAGGGCTGCAGGTGCCTGCAGGCTAAAAGGGAAAAAAACCAAGGCAACTCTCCGCAGGAGCGGCTCCTATGAGCAAGACGTCCCTGCCTCTGTCTCGAGAGAGAATGAAGTGTGCCTCTAGGGGAGAAGTCAAACAGCTGCACTAGCAACTTTCTGTGAAAAGCAAACGCCAACACTCCACCCTAACCTGCCAAGGGAGACAAGGCAAACCCTTGATAAGTTCGAGGAGGGGGGCTGGGTTGGACCCAAGACTACCAATCTTGCCCAGTTACAGCGCCATAAAAAATGGCCACATGGTGATGGTGGGGGCAGTATATTTCTAGGTAGTCGAGTTGTGTCCCGCATATTGAGATCTCTGAAAGCAGGGGTGGCAACTTGAATAAATTTTTTTTGGGGGGGGGAATCGATCGCATGACCAGGTGCACAGACAACATTTGAATGGCAATGCCGATCAACTTTGGGAGTGCCGGCCCCTCAAATATTTTATTGGGGGCGGGGGCAAAGGGACCTAGGCCCCTAGAAGTTTGTTCTATGGCTTAAAGTAACGGCATATCTTGATGACAGGAGTTCAGCAGTGGAGGGGTAAGGGGGGGGAGTGTTTTGCAGCGCGGGTGAGTCATCCTCGCCCTCTAACTCCCACAGGAGGGACACATCCAATCAGGAGTACGAAGGGAGTACGAAAGGAGCTTTAAAGATTCCCCCCCCCCATGACCACGCTACCGTCCCAACCGTCCAGTTCCCAGCCTGACCCTGGGGCCCCTCACATCTCACTCGGCCGTCGGCAATTGCCTACGAACCCGAAACGTCCGCCAGCCTCGACGGGCAGGATAGCAGCAGCAGCAGCAGCAGCAGCAGCAGCAGGGCTCGGGAGAAGGCTCCTCCTCGCCGTGCGCCCCCGTTGCCTTCGCCCGCGGCTCCTTCTCGCACCAGCACTGCCGCCATCGCCCGCTCCTTCCGACACACTCTTCACCACTGATACCACGAACTACCGTAACTTTCGACGAGGCCCGAGGAAAGGAAAAGGGAGGGCAGAAGTTGCCGGAAAAGGGGCGGGAGCGGGAGACCGTCAAGCCGTGGACGCCTGGGGGAGGCCTCTGGGCTATGCGCAGAAGCGGTGCCTGCTCTGTTGGCGAGAGTCGCGAAGCGATTTCATGCTCTTTATTCAGCTCATAGTGGTGAGGAGGAATGAATGAATGTCCCCTCAAAGTATCTGCTTTATATACATTATTTACACAATGGGCTGCACATGATTGGCTAATTCCGGAATTCTACTGTAAGCCAATCAGGTTGTGGATTCACTTCTATCTGGAGCATGATTGGGTAGTTCCTGCCAACCAATCATACTGCTGCATTGTTCTAGGACCAATCAGACTGCTGCATTCTGAATCCTATTGTTCTAGGACCAATCAGACTGCTGCCTTTTGGATCCTATTGTTCTAGGACCAATCAGACTGCTGCAGTTTGGATCCTATTCAACTCAGTACATAACACCCCTCCCCTCTAAGTTCCAGTCCTGCCCGGGAGGTCGCATTCATAGTCCTCGAGGTACGCTGGCGGCCTACGTGTGTGTTGCGGCCTGGGGTGTTCCCTGGTCCGGGGTTCAGGTTCTGGCTCGTGTTCCAAGGATGCTGGCTGTGATGGGGCTATTTGGTCTGGCGCAACCGGCTCGCTCAGTCGTGGTTCTGGTTCCGGTGTCCTTTCGGCCTCGCAGGTCCTCTCTGTATTTACTGATTCTACCTCTCCTGCTGGCCCCTCGTGCTCTATGGGCCTCACTGCCCCTCTGTTCCCTTGGGACTCCTCTGACCTTTCCTCCTCCTGGTTTTCTCCCGGGAATCGTCGCCGTATCTGGTCGCAGTGGCGGCGCCAGCATTGCCCCCCATCTGTTAGCACCTCGTACGACACGGGGCCAGTGACCCTGGTGACTGTGGCGGGTACCCATGCTGGGCCTGCCCCAAAATTCTTTGCGTACACTGGGTCCTGGGCCTCGAAGGTCCGGGGGTTCCTGCCTTCCCCCACCACTACCTCATCCTGAGCTCTATCGGGGTGAAGGCGGTCCAATCTGATTGCAAAGCGCCGACCCATTAGTAGTTCAGCGGGGCTCCGGCCAGTTGTTGAGCTGGGGGTGCTGTGCTGTGCTAGAAGGAATGTGGCAAGGCGGTACTCCCAATCCCCTTGCGTCATGCGGCGAAGGGTGTCCTTGGTGGTCCGCACCATGCGTTCTGCTTGGCCATTGGTGGCAGGATGGAATGGCGCCGAACGGATGTGGCGGATGGCGTTCTGCGCTGTGAAGGTTTGGAATTCTCCTGACGTAAATGCAGTCCCGTTGTCTGAGACGAGAGTGTCAGGGAGCCCGTGGGTTGCAAACAGCCTGCGTAGTACCCGGATGGCTGCGGACGTAGAAGTGGACGGTACCAGTGCGACTTCCAGCCATTTGGTGTAGGAGTCCACCACTATGAAGAATGATTTCCCCTGAAAGGGGCCAGCAAAGTCCACATGCAGGCGTGACCATGGTGCTCGGGCGGACTCCCAGGACTGGAATGGGGCCCTTGGGGGATCTGGGCGGGATTCTTGGCAGGCCTGGCAGTGTTTGACCCAGGCCTCTATCTCTCCGTCGATCCCCGGCCACCACACATAACTCCTGGCAAGGGCCTTCATTCTTACTACCCCTGGGTGTGTCTCGTGTAGGGCTGTGAGGACCCTTTTGCGGAGGGGCTGGGGAACAACGACCCTGCTTCCCCATAACAGGCACCCCTTGTGGGCCGACAGTTCATGTTTGCGGGTTGTGTAGCCGGCGAATTCTGGCCCGGGGCTGCTGCTGGGCCATCCCCTCCACACCCAGTCCAGGACCCGGGAGATGACCCTATCTTTCTTGGAATGGTGTGCAACTTCTTGTGCCTGAATGGGGCGGTCGGGAAGCAGCTCCAGGCTCATAACCTCTTGTGCAGGTGCTGGGTCGGGGCCTGTTTCCGGTAGTGGTAGCCTGCTGAGGGCATCCGCATGGCCCATCGCCTTCCCCGGACGGTGAATCAGTGCATACTGGTAGCTGGCAAGGAAAATTGACCACCTGAGGACGCGAGGAGACAGCACTTGGGGGGTCTGCTTTTCAGGGGCAAATAAGCCAAGCAACGGCTTGTGGTCAGTCACCACGGTGAAGGGCCGCCCGTACAAGAAATCATGGAATTTTTTTACTCCCTTCACGATTGCCAGACCCTCCTTGTCGATTTGCGAGTAGTTCCGCTCGGTTGCGTTGAGTGTCTGGGAAAAGTATGCCACCGGTACCTCTCTTCCATCCGGGAGTTGGTGTCCCAGGACAGCGCCAATTCCATAGGGCGAGGCATCGCATGCTAGCACCACCGGCAGCCTCTCGTCGAAGTGTGCCAAGACCGAGTTTGAGACAAGCAAGTCCTTGACTGCCTGGAATGCGGCCTCCTGGCGCTGGCCCCACACCCAAGGGGCCCGCTTGTCCAGGAGTCTGTGTAGGGGCTCTGCTACCGCCGCCTTGTGGGGAAGGAAGGAATGGTAAAAGTTCAATAGTCCCAAGAAGGCCTGAAGTTCAGTCTTGTTCTTGGGCGCTGGGGCATCACAAATGGCCCGTACCTTGTCCCCAGTCGGGTGGACCCCTTCTGCGTCCACCATAAATCCCAGAAAGTCCACCTGAGGCACTCCTAGTAGACATTTTTCCCGCTTCACCTTGAGACCCGCCGTCTGGAAACGGTGCAGAACGGTGCGGAGGCGGTCCTCAAACTCCTCTGGTGTGGGCCCGGCAATCAACACATCATCGAAGAAGGGGGTGACGCCAGGAATCCCTTTAAGTAGAGAGTCCATTAGATTCTGGAATATGCCTGGTGCCACGCTGACACCGAATTGCAGCCGCTTTACCCTGAATGCTCCTCTCTGCGTCACAATCGTCTGTGCCTCTGCTGTGGCCTCATCTACTGGCAGCTGTTGATATGCTTGGGCCAAGTCCAGCTTGCCAAAAATTTTCAACCCAGCCAGGGTGGCAAGAACATGGCTGACCACTGGCACTGGGTATGCATGGGCCGTGAGGGCCTTGTTTATGGTACATTTGTAGTCTGCGCAGATGCGGACTGAACCATTAGGCTTGACGGGCGTGACGATTGGGGTTTCCCAGGGGGCATTAGGCACCGGCTCCAGCACTCCTTGCTCCACGAGCCGGTCCAATTCCTCGTCTATACGGGGTTTCAGGGCGAACGGGACCCGGCGGGCCTTGAGCCTGACCAGTCGTACTGCGGGGTCAAGCTGTAGAGCAATGGGGGGGCCCGTATACTGTCCCAATTTCCCATCGAAAACCCCCGGAAATTCCTTGCATACGGCGTCCACGTCCACTTGTAAGCTAGTGTGGTTCACCGCGGTGACGGCTAGCCCCAGTGGTCCAAACCATGCCAATCCCAGTAAGCTAATGTAGGGGCCCTTGACCACAAGCAAGTCCAGTTGCCGCGTCCGCCCTCGGTATTGCACCCTGAAGGTCCCCACCCCCATTGTGGGGACCTTACGTTTTTGGAAGTCCCGGAGGGTGAATGGGGCCGGCCTGAGTTTGGGACCCCCAGTAGGACACAGTTTCCTTAAGGTCCTTGCCGAGATTATGGATAGAGTTGAACCCATGTCAAGCTCCATGCGGCATGGGGCCCCCTCTATCTGTACGTCAACATAAATTTTCTCTACGTTGGGGTGGGGCAACTGGTATACCTGGAAGTCCGTGAGCTCTGTCGAGTTGCCTTGGTGCGTTGGGCCCCGGAACCTGGGGCTCTTGGATTGGTCATCTGATGCCTGGCGTCGGGTGGGCCGAGCCCGACACACCCGGGCGATGTGTCCCAATTTTCTGCACTGCCTGCACTCTGCGTTGCGGAAACGGCAGGTCCTCCTCTCGTGACTTTCTCC
Organism: Podarcis filfolensis; assembly: GCF_964270895.1. Classification (NCBI taxonomy): domain Eukaryota; kingdom Metazoa; phylum Chordata; class Lepidosauria; order Squamata; family Lacertidae; genus Podarcis; species Podarcis filfolensis. Next base: position 15,549,658 of record NC_139605.1, read on the forward strand.
ACAGCTTGCGCAGTTCCCTCCTTCTCGTCGAGGCAGCTGTGGTATGTGGGCTGCTTGAGTGCGCTGCTGTACTCGGTGCACCTCCTCCCTGTCAGATCCTGAGTCGTCGGTGAGGTCTTCGTGGTGGACCCTCGGTTGGGACAGCTGGCTCGGCCGTGCCTCTTGCGTCGACCTCTCGGCAGCTTCCGTTGCCAGGGCCTCCTCCAGAGCGACCTGGAACGTTAGGTCCTTCTTAGCGTAGAGGCGTCGTTGCAGCTTCTCATCCTTCAGGCCACCGACGAGGCGGTCACGAAGCATGTTCTCCAGCTCTGAGAAGTTGCAGAACCGGGCGGCTTGGCGGAGAGAGGTCACAAACCCAGTTATGGTTTCCCCAGGGGCTTGCCGCTTTGCATAGAAGGCATTTCGACGAGCCACCACTGAGGGCTGCGGCGAAAAGTGCCCCTTCAGCTGTTCCATTATTGTTTTGTATGGAACAGTAGCGACGTCTTCAGGCGCAAGGAGAGCCCGGGTGATTTCAAACGTCTCCTCTCCGCAGACGCTGAAGAATATCGCCCTCTTCTTGGCGTCTTCTTCGTCGGTGACCCCTTTGGCTTCTAGGAGGAAGGTGAAACGGGAGGCGTACGCTTCCCAGTCTCCAGATGCTGGGTTGAATGGCGAGAAGCTGTTGTCGGTTGCCATTCTGAGTTCCTTGTGTCCCGGAGCTGAAGCCTGGATACACGGTGCGAGGCAGCGGTGCGGCAGGTGGCGGTGCTGCGGTGCTGTGTGTGGCAGTCAGCTCAGCGGGATCCCACCCTCGTTGCCAGTGAAATATACTCAGAGTCGCGAAGTGATTTCATGCTCTTTATTCAGCTCATAGTGGTGAGGAGGAATGAATGAATGTCCCCTCAAAGTATCTGCTTTATATACATTATTTACACAATGGGCTGCACATGATTGGCTAATTCCGGAATTCTACTGTAAGCCAATCAGATTGTGGATTCACTTCTATCTGGAGCATGATTGGGTAGTTCCTGCCAACCAATCATACTGCTGCATTGTTCTAGGACCAATCAGACTGCTGCATTCTGAATCCTATTGTTCTAGGACCAATCAGACTGCTGCCTTTTGGATCCTATTGTTCTAGGACCAATCAGACTGCTGCAGTTTGGATCCTATTCAACTCAGTACATAACAGTTGGCGGCATATGTGCCAACTCCCTGGGGGACATGGGTCCCCAAGCACCCGCAAAACTCCCCATGAAGGAGCTGGGCACCCACAAATTTCGGTGCACGCTCCATGGCATCCACAACCCCCGGCACCTACGGTAGCCTAGGGAACAGCGTCCCAAGTTGCGCTTGAAGAAGTTGCGCCCAATCGAAAACAGCAACTGATCTTAAATACAAGAAACGAATTTTTCGTTTATTATATTTTAGAATAGAATAGAACCTACCTAAGTGACGCTGACATAAAACCCCCCACAAATGCACTAAGTATTACCCTCCCTCTCCACCCCACTTCTTCTTCCACAACCTTATTCAGAATATAACACTATTGTCTCACTTCAGATGTAAAAAAAAAAAAGTCTCTACAACCTGAAAAGAGATAGAATGCATGTACTTTCTTTAACCAAGAAAATCTTTCATAAAATTATTTAATAAAGGAGTCCCTGGGAATGTGTCATCAATGGGTCATCAATGGCTACCACATGAAGTTCACATCCCAGCTAACTTTGCTGCGCTGGCATAAAGTGTGATGAGTGGAGAAAGGGGGGGTTAGAATTAGATTTGGATTAAAGATGGGAGGTAGGTTCCAGAAAGTAGCCTATATGTAGTCCTATAGGTGTTTACTTGGGGCGTTTTGGACCATCTGGCTTAAGCACCTTTGTGGCGCTTGTGTTGGGTATAAATGTTGTCAGTGTTGTTCACAACATTCTGGATTTGGTGGGGTGTTGGGGTAGAGATATGGGTACTGGCACGTTCTGGCGCCAACATTGTGCTGGTTGTGCGTCAAAGTCTAGCCTGCTGAGTTGGCCATGCATGCCAACAACAACAACAGAGTTATTTATACCCTGCCCACCTGGCTGGGTTTCCCCAGCCACTCTGAGCAGCTCCCAACAGAAGGAAAAAGTGATAAAATATCAAACAATACAAACTTCCCTAAACAGTTACCAACTTTGGGACTTCAAAGCGCCAAATCACCTAGAGTTGGCTGCACCAGCCTATCAGGTAGGGATGCTAGGCCAATCCTGATAAGAATCTGGCCTTTGGAGCCAAAAAGGTTTTCTAGTCCACATTTAGAGAAAGCAGCTTTTCTGTCTCTGCTTGTTTTATTCAGCGTCTTACAGACTATCTGTAGTACAGTGGTACCTCAGGTCACCGCTTCAGATTACATAGGCTTCAGGTTACAGACTCCGCTAACCCAGAAATAGTACCGGTACCTCGGGTTAAGAACTTTGCTTCAGGATGAGAACAGAAATCGTGCGGTGGCGGCGCGGCAGCAGCGGGAGGCGCCATTAGGTAAAGTGGTGCTTCAGGTTAAGAACAGTTTCAGGTTAAGAACGGACTTCCGGAATGAATTAAGTACAGTACTTAACCCGAGGTACCACTGTATTGACTAAATGATTAAGATCTATAGCAGGAATGGTGAAATTCTGTTAATATCAGTATGTAAATCCCTTAACAACCTTAAAAAAAAATTAATTGCATTTTTAATACAGAAAACAAAAAAACACGCATCCCACACGCCCTTCCCTCCACCCCCCACCCCCGAGTTGTATAACTTTCATACCAATCACGACATGCAACTAAATACAGTATCTGGAGACTCCCCTTCCACAAGGGAAACCCTCGAGAAATTCGAGATGGTTACAGCACCATAAAAAATAGTGAACTGGGGGGGGGGAGGAGGCAGAAAGGGCAAAGTATATTTTTAGGTGGTCGAGTTGTGTCCCGCATGTTGAGATCTCTGAAAGCAGGGGTGGCAACTTGAATAAAATATTGGGGGGGGGTCGATCACATGACCAGGGGCACAGACACCATTTGAATGGCAATGCTGATCAACTTTGAGACTGTCGGCCCCTCAAATATTTTATTGGGGGAGGGGGCAAAGGGACCTCGGGCTCCTAGGAGTTTGTTCTATGGCTTAAAGAAACAGCATATCTTCATTGACAGGAGTCCAGCCGTGGAGGGGGAGGGGCAAGCGGCGGAGAGTTTTTTGCGCGGCGGGGGAGGCATCCTCGCCCTCTAACGCCGACAGGAGGGAAGCTTCCGATCAGGACTGCCCCCCCCCCCCCCGAAGGCGGGCAGGGTTTTTAAGAGCCCACGCCACAGGTTAAGAACGGACCTCTTTACTTTCTTAAACCAAGAAAATATTTAATAAAATTACTTTATAAAGGAGCCCCTGGCCTGGGAACGGATCATCGATTGCTTTGAAGAGGATGCACACACTTGTTTGGAACTTTCCAAGGGAGGTATCCTGAGGGAGCTATTTCCTTTTGATAGGTTTCCCAACCCCTTCACGTTTAGTGTACAATATCTTTTAAGCTAGCCTTTCCGCGTGTCTGCTTCATAGGATGATTCCCTGCCAACCCGTCTCTCCCCTTAGATTGTCTATCAAACCTACAGTATTTTGTTGCCTGGAATAAAGTGTGATGAGTGGGCAAAGAGAGGGGTTAGAATTAGATTTGGGTTCAAGAGTAGGGGTAGATTATGGAAAGTAGCCTATATAGGTGTTTGTATGGGGTAATTTGGAGCATCTAATTTGGCCAGTTAGTCCTGGGTCTCAGCTGGCATGGGAGATCTTGTTTAAGAACAGGCCATTCGCTCTGTCGTTTGTGATAGGCAATGGTCAGTGAGACGTGTTAAGCACCACTGTGATGCTAGTATTGGGCATAAGGTTTATAAGCAATGTTGTCAGTGTTGTTAACAACGTTATTGGTTTGTTGGGGTAGGGATATGGGTTTTGGCACACTCTGGCACCACCATTGTGCTGGTGGTGTGTGAGATTCTAGCCTGTTTGTGAATTGTTTTATTGAGATGGGGGGGGGTATTCTTTTAGTAGGTATGGGTTCCCCCCCTTTGTTTTCCTTTTCTTTTACCCACTGATTTTATTTGTTGCTTTTGTGTGGTGAAGAAAGAGACGGTGTGTTTGTCTATTTTTGTTTGTGCGGTGGTTCTTTTTGAAACACTTTATTGTCACTTGTGCAACTTGTATACAGTGAGATTACACGAGCACCCCCCACTCCGCTCTCTTAGTCTTAATTCCCCTCCTTTACTGACGCACACCCACCAAACCCAAAAGTCAGTTGCCCTGTTGTGATCTTTTCATTCAGCAGCCTAACAGCCCACGGATAGAAGCTGTTCTTTACCCTGTTGGTGGGACTAATCCTGCTTCTATGTCTTCTGCCTGAGGGCAGGAGATCAAGAAAGTGCCGGCCAGGGTGTGAACCATCCCTGAGAATTTTCCTCACTCTCCTGAGGCAACGTGCTATGGGTAGAGTCCTTGGGAGGGGGGCTGAGAGTGGAGGTTTTGGGGTGATTGGGGAGTGGAGAGGGTGAATTGTTGTCATCTGGGTTGGGATTGGGGTGGGACAGTCATCTTGAACAGTCATGTGGGCTCCTTTGCAACCAGCAATGGGGTCTGGGTAACCGCGGTTCTCTTCTTCAGTGGGGTTGCTCCATGACTGATCATCACACTTTTACAACATCTGTGCTGCTGAGTCTCAAACTTTGGGATTATTGAAATATACACAACAACAAAAACGATCAATTTGAGTTGTGCTATTCAAATTGGGTCTACTAGACCCATTTTTTAAAAAAGCAATGTGGACTTAAGTCACTTCTGTGGCCCCGAAGCTTATGCTTCATTAGTTTCATAGTAGAGCCATCCCTGTGCACACCTACATTGGAAGACACGCAGGAGAGTAACGCAGGAGTTTCTGCTTCCTTCTGAGAGAAGCACGGCAGCTTCAGGAACTGATTCCAGAGCCTTCCTTGTACACAGATCGCTTCTGTGTAATATATACCCAGATACATGCATCTATTAATTTTCACATTATCTTTTCATGTATCTTCGTGAGTGTGGGTCTTCATAACACATTTGGCTTAAAATGAAAAACAGCTCTCATCCTGTAAATACTTAAGCAAGATAGGAAGGTGACAGCGGGGAGGAAGAATCAATTGTGAGGCTCTTTGTTTCACTGCCTACCTTGAGAGCACAAAACCACCCCATGGAGGAGGTAAAGTGTCCAGGCTGGACCTCAGGGTTGGGTTTGGGATTTGGGTTTGGGATTGGGGGGGTCTCTATGGAGGGGCAGAGTAGGGGGGATAGTGGTAATGCTGGCAATATTAATGTCATGGGGGGACAGGTGAAAGGGAAGGGGGTCACCAGTCCATCCATTCAAGGTGATTTCCGGATACTTCATTCAGCTGATCACATGCCAGTTGTGTTGTTTTCCATACCGTATCAGAAAAGCGGCAGTGTGGCTAGGAAACAAAGAAATTTTCAACTGTAACATTTTAAACAGTTCTTAGCTTTCCCTTCGCAAACGTGGTCTCAAATGGCAGGTACAACGGCAGAGTGAACCTCCCCTCCCCCACCCCACAATAAAAAGGATCTGAAGTCAGAATGGCTCCCCCCCCCCTTTATTGAACGCTCAAAAAATACATAATTATATGTGCACTAAACATGGCCAGACGTAAATAAAAGAGAGAGAAACAGAACCCGTGTAGAAGGGAAAATAAAATAAATATAAACTGTATATTTTGCAAGGTTGTTATTGTCCTTCACCAGATCATAACCTGTTGCAATATTTGTAAGAATGGCTTTATGACTAACAACAATGGGGAGTGAAGTGTGGCGAGGTGACTAATCCTGGAAGCTTTGCTGATCTCTTTTAAGAAAAGGTTGGTTTGGGGTTTAATTCGTTTTGATTTGTTGGAAGCAGCTTAGAGAGGATGAGGGTCCCTGATTTTGCATGCCAAACCCCTGCACTGACTGTTGCCGGTCGTAATTCTACGACTGAGCTGGGACGTGAACCCAGATTTCCAGGCTAACATAGACTCTCACATGCGGATCTGTTATTTTTGGATAACAGATTGGCAAATTAAATTACAGGAAGTTGTGGAGATGGCTCAATTGACTAGCAAACTCAGAGGAAACTCAAAGCAAAAATTTGCGGGAAAATGGGATGGTTATAAAAGATATGTTCAAATATACAATAATAGTTTTGACTCCGTGCTAGCGTTTGAGTGACCAAGGAAGTAAAAGCAGGTGGATAACAATTAAGGATTTATTATGTTTTCTGAATGTATTGGAAAATTTATATAGAAAGGTTTATTCATGATAACGAATGGGCGTAGGGAAGGGAGAAAGGCACTTTTATTTATGGGGCTTGGGGTTAAGTGTGGTGCTTGTGCAACGGTGTGGGGGCTGAGGGGTCCATGTAGGGCCGGGTGCCCTTGAGGTCATCGCCTCAGACCCTCTGGTGACCGGCGGAAGGGGTGAAGAAGACATGCCCCCCCTTCCGTATCAGAAGCATTGTAAAAATGGATAAGGGGGGGGGGATGATTTGTTAAGAGATGTAAAAGCAATATAAAGTTAAGAAATGCATAAGAAGTGGTTAAAACGGTGGGTCATCAGAGGTGCTGATGGAAGTCCAAAAAGATCGTATAAGTGATAAGTTTTGTGGTACATTTTATAATTTATATGTTAAAATTAATAAAAAATATTATAAAAAAGGTGAACAACTTTGGTCGGCCCTTTGGTCGGCCCCCACGGCCCTTCATTTCATCCATCCTTTCCTCCCCATCTTATACTCACGACAACTCTATACACAGCAAGGTCGTCTGACACCTAAGGACTGGCCCAAGGTCACTCAGTGGCAGAGCAGGGATTTGAACCCTGTTTCCCTGGTCCTTATTTTGAAGGGGGGGGCTTCCTTGAGTTGTGTGTGAGAGAGAGAAGGAGAGCGTTAGGGAGACACTAAGAGAAATATATTGGAATTTAAATTTTGTTAAATAAGTCCCACCCAAGGGAAACAAGTTCTACTGAATCCACTGGAACTTTTTTCTATGTTGCCGTTGTCGGCATCCGTCTGTCTCGAGAGACAATGAAGTGACTTCCCCTCCGCCCCCCAAAAGTACCTGAAAGCAGAATGGCTTTTTTTCTCTCTATTGAAAGTTCAAAAAGTTCATAATGATATGTATGCTATACATGGTGTTATGTAAATAAAAGGGTGAAAAAGAAAAAGAGGAAATAGAACCTGCATAGACAGGGAAATAAATTGGGGGCGCCCCCAAAACTGTATACAGTAGTACCTCTGGTTACGTAACCCTCTGGTTACGTAAACTTTGGGATGTGAAAGGGCAAACCTGGAAGTATCTGACCAGGCTTCACCACGCACGCATGCGCAGAAGGTTGCGGAAACCTCAGGATCCGACCGGACCTCCGGAACGGATCCTGTCCACAACCAAAGGTACCACTGTATTTTGCAAGGTTGTTATTCTACTTTGTCAGATATTAACCTGTTACAATATTTGTAAGAATGTCTTTATGACTAACAACAATAGGAAGTGAAGTGTGGTGAGGTGACTAATCCTGGAAGCTCTTTTAAGAAAAGGTTGGTTTGGGTCTCAATTTGTTTTAATTTGTTGGAAGCATCTCGGTGTGGCTGGGGTAACTCAGTCAGATATGTGACTCTAATTTTGCATGCCAAACTCCTGCTCTGGCTGTTGCCAGTAGTAATTCTATGGCTTAGATTTCCAGACTGTGGGATGTAATCCACTCGGAGCAGTCAAGTACAGCATTCCTTGTAATGCTAGAGAAGACATGCGAGGGAAGGTTTGGTCCAGCCAGTCGAAACTTGTTCCTCCTGGCTGGAGCAGCCTTCCTTTTGCATGTGATAGGAGGTGGGCATGACTTCACCTGTCCAGGTAACAAAAGGACAAGTCATGCAGCACACTCTCTCTTTTTCACTTCCTTCTACGTTTGGCTAGCTTTGAGCTAGGATTGCCCTGCTAGCTTCTCAGCTAGCAGAGGCACTGGTATCATTCCTCCCTATGGGGTCGATCCACATGTACATATTTGTAACTAAGTCTGCCTTCAGGGATCACACTGTGCTCTGCCTGATGTAAGTAAATTTCTTTTATTGACTTTGAATAGAATTGTGGTGTCTTTATTCTTTTAAGAGGGAATCAAGGGAACTTATCAGGAGCATACAAATCAGTCTGACATTCTGACATTCAGTCTGACATTCAGTCAGACATGCTGAATTGTAAAAGAGTGAGAGGCTTACACAAGCCTGCAACCAGCTATCTGTTGTGCATGTAAAAAAGAGGGGACTGTAAACTCTGCTAAGTAAAGGAACTTGCTAGCACAAGTTAGGAAGGATATTAATAAACAATATATCCTCTCCTGCCACCCTGAACATTTGCACAGTGTGTGTGTGTGAGAGAAAGAGATTGTGATAGGGAGACACTAAGAAAAGGATATCAGAATTTAAATTTTGTTAAATAAGTCCCACCCAAGGGAAACAAGTTCTACTGAATCCACTGGAACTTTTTTCTATGTTGTTGTTGTTGTTCTCATCCATCTGTCTTGTGAGACAACGGCATGACCTCCCCTCAACCCCCCTAAAAAAACATAAATGAAGGCATAGTTGCTTTCTTTTTTCTTTATTGAAAGTTCAAAAAGTACATAATTATATGTGCACTAAACATGATGAGACATAAATATATATTTGGAATGATCGTCCCACAGGAACCTTCTGGTATGGAAAGATTAGCTGAAGGGCTGTGCCTAGGGTCTAGAAATAAAAAAAAAGATGTGTTAATTTAAAATAGGGGAAGAGTAGCTATCAAAAAATTTGGGAAGCATGATATAATAATACGATGCAAGAAATAATGTATTTTTGTTTTGTTGTAAACTACCCTAAGATCTGTACTCTTACATTACCATACATTAATATACAGGTGTGTATATTCTTACTATCTTATTACTTTTTTCTTTTTCATTTCAACTCTCTTTCTTTCTCACTCTATCTTTTAATAAATGAAATTCTTATAATAGAATATTATTATTTTTAATTTTTAAAAAAACCTATCCTGAGATTTTATGGAGACGTGTGGGTAGTAAATTCTATTATTATTAATAATGATAACTAAAAGGAACAAATGCAAAACAAAAAGAAATTAAAGCAAGCAGCCCTCTTCATCCTAACCTCTACCCCACCCCCACCCCACCCCCAGGGGTGAATCCATATGACAGTAACTTCAGAACCTTACCAGGTACGCTAAGGAAGACTTGATGCACACAAATCCTTTTCATATAAGTAGCAAATTGGTATTCTCCAGCAAGCTGTTTGCTGGTGTTCTTGATAATGAGGGCATTTTCCTGTACAGAGAAGTGTCCATCGTATGTGCTAGATAAGATATTCAGTTTTCCTTTAGTTATGGCTAATATGTCACCATTAGGTTCAGACAAGCTGCTGTTATGAAACAAAAGAATATTTGTATTTCTGGAAACATTGGCAAAGATAATCCCAGATGAACCTTCTGATATGGAGAAGTTACCAGAAGGGCAGTGTGTGGAACCTGGAAGAAAATGAGGGCAATCCATTAATAGAATTCTACCACCAACCAGACAGATTAGATCTCACATCTTGAGAGAGGCAGGATATAATTACACCATACAAAAAATGGCACCTTTGCAATTGCACATTTGGTAAAGGTCATATTGCACATTATTGTTGTTGTTGTTGTTGTTGTTGTTGTTGTTGTTGTTGCACTTGTTGACCAAAGTCCCTGAAGGCAGTTTGGAAACTTACTGGATCCCATCATCCTTTGGCCACAGACCATCCTCATGTGGACTCAACCTTACAGAATCCCAAAGATGCCAGGATTCCAAAACTCATTGGGACAGGACAGGAGTCACCAAGGCAGTGAACGTGGATACATGGAAGCCCTGAAGGGTTCCAGTGAGCAGGTTCCCTAGATTCTGGACCTTTTAAAAAAAAAGAAAAACCCTCTATCCCTCCTAGAAAGATGGTTATGCTGCTGGTAATGTCTAAGAGATTTCTGAGAAGCAAGAGTGGCTTCCTCGTGCATTTTTTCTGGTATTGAGTTATGCTTCATGTTGCTATTCGACAGTAACAACATCGGTGTGTGTGAGGGAGAGATGGCTATTATTGGGACGAGCAGGGCATAGTTAACGTCCCACGGTATGCATCCGTTTTTGGTGGGGTGGGGTTCTCTCTCTTTAATTTGGTGTTATGCCACACTTTTCACGGCAGCCACTTTTGTGTTAAGCCGTTGCCTGTGCATGACAGCCGCTCCAGAAGAGTCTAGCAGTGGAGGGGGCGGGCAAGTGGGGGAGAGTTTTCTGCGGCGCGGGGGAAGACATCCTCGCTCTCGTAGGAGGGAAGCTTCCGATCAGGACTACGAAGGGCGGGAGGGCTTTAAAGACGCCCCCCTCTGCCCACGCCACGGTCCCAACCGGACACTTCACAACCTGACCCCCACCCTGGGGCCCCTCACATCTCAATCGGCTACGAACCCGAACCGTCCGCCAGCGTCGACGGGCAGGACAGCAGCTGGGAAAGGAAGATACAGTAACAACGATATTATCGGTGAAACAATATGTTGATTTTAAGATACAGACAGGATACATTCAAGCGTATTGATACATCCAAGTCCATCGATACATTGATAGAGTGTTATTCGTCTTCCTTGGGGACATTTGTGCAGAGAGGTGGAAATAAAACTTTTATTTTGATGAAATCAGAAGCTGGAGTGCTGTTTTCCTTTATTTGAGAACTTTAATAAGAGGCTTGCGCTGGTAATTGGAGTCCCGCTGTTTCACGGGGCACCCTGCTGCTTGATTGACAGGGCTCTCTGTCTCTTCGTTTCAACGTTCCATTGCTAGCACCGTATGTGGAAATAAGCGTGTTTTGCAGACTCAGCTTCTCCGACCTTTATCATAAAGAATATCGTTTACTCTTTCGTGGGGTGTTGCGCACGTGTTGAGGCCGGGCTGCTCTATTTAAGTGAAACCCTAGTGTGAGGCAGAGGTGTGGTTTGTAATTTCTTATGACATGGCGATATACCTTTATGGGATTCGCTACATTTTGAAGGGAAATCCTCTGGGAGGTGTATAGAGGCGGGCGAAGAAGAAGACTGCAGGTGGGGAGTTGCGTTTGACGCAGGGAATATCTCCTAGCGCGCCTTTCAGAATAAATGCTCCTTTATTTTCATTGAACTGATACGTTCTTTGGGTAATGAACTACGCCTGCGCCCATCCAGTCAAAAAGCGCCAGGGAGAGTTGCATTTGAGAAATGAGCATAGCTGTCAACTTTTCCCTTTTCTTGCGAGGAATCCTATTCGGAATAAGGGAAAAAAGGGGAAACGTTGACAGCTATGGAAATGAACCAGTCTCTATGTTGTGCTTTGCTCACTGCCTGGCAGCAGGAAATCAGTTCCTTCCCTAACCGCTGGCTAACCCTTCCTAGCCCCTCCTGGGAAGGGGTGGACAAAAGCAGGAAATGTATCAGAGAAAGGAAAGTAAAACTGGAGTCCTTGAACTGTCGCAGTCGGATATTTGCAAGCAGAACTGGCTCTGGATTTCAGCAAGTATCTCCCTTGGTCTACCTGCCAGCTTGACCTGTTCGTGGTGCTGTTAAGCTGTGGGTGGGAAGACTGCCTCCTGGGGGGATTGCATCACACCTTTCTGGGACAGCAGCGGTCAAGAGAGAGCTTGATCGCTGGGGCCTCTTGTCCTGACAGACAATCCAGGCCAGTTTGGCGAATGAGGAACTTGTCCAACAAAACTGGAGAGGCTCAAAAGAAGAGAGAAAGCCCAGAGTGATCCAGAAGAGGCAGCCAGAGGGAGAAAGTGAAGAAGGGCACCAGACGCCACCCGGTGAAGTTCATGGGGATGATTCTGAGCAATGCTGTGCCACCAGGAAGACACACACACCCCTACCATTTCCTATCGCTGCATCCACTTGTCTGTCCAGGCTGGACCCAGCTTCAGCTCCTTGGTGGACAGGACTTGAGAGCTGCAAGGTGAGCAGGCATCAAAGACTCTCCGGAAAAGGATAAGCGAGGCAGGCTCCCTGACCTCCCCCATCTCGCAGATTCTCCTCCCTTCTCTAGGAGAAACTGGACAATACACTGTGGCAACCAGAACAGCGCAACGGATGCCAAGAAGGGGGACTCTGCTATTTGGAGGTAAGAGGGAGTTGATTGTGGGCTTGGCTCTTGAGCGCTTTTCTCAGGGTCCGTCGTCCTTCTCAAAATGCCAGCCCGTACCTTTTCTTTCTCTCATCTGCATTTCCGACAACTGCAGAAATAAGGGACAGTTGTGCATTGTAGAATAGAATAGAATCATAGAGTTGGAATAGACCACAAGGGCCATCGAGTCCAACCCCCTGCCAAACAGGAAACACCTGCAGCCACCGTGGAAGCCCTTTTAGGAAGATAGGGAGCCTCCTTATGACTATCCCAGACAGTTGGTTCCTCCAGCTCAGGACTAAGTACAGTGGTACCTCGGGTTAAGAACTTAATTCGTTCTGGGGGTCTGTTCTTAAACCGAAACTGTTCTTAACCTGAAGCACCACTTTAGCTAATGGGGCCTCCTGCTGCTGTAGCACCGCTGGAGCACAATTTCTGTTCTCATCCTGAAGCAAAGTTCTTAACCTGAAGCACTATTTCTGGGTTAGCGGAGTCTGTAACCTGAAGCGTATGTAACCTGAAGCGTATGTAACCCAACGTAGCCCTGTACAACCTCTATATTACGTTTTTTATAATGACAAAGAAAACAATTATTAATTATCTGTTATTAATATTATTATTAGCCACCCTCAGGGCTGGATTTAGGTTTGATGAGGTCCTAAGCTATTGAAGGTAATGGGGCCCTTTATATCTCCAGCTGTCCTTTGTCAACAACAAATTGTCGCTGTTTTTGTTGTTGAATATATGCTGTATGGTAATTTATGGAGCCGATAGGTATCTAAAGCCATTTGCACATAACAAAATATGGACATCATAGGAGCCTACACAACACAAAACACTGTTGCTGTATGTAGGTTTTATTTTATTTGTTTTTTATCTTATATTTTGGAAATGTACATCCAGGGGTTTTTTTTCCCTTTAATTTTTTTGGGCCCCCTAAGGGAGTGGAGCCCTAAGCTAGAGCTTCTTTTGCTTAAACAGTGGTACCTCGGGTTAAGAACTTAATTCATTCTGGAGGTCTGTTCTTAACCTGAAACTGTTCTTAACCTGAATCACCACTTTAGCTAATGGGGGCTCCCGCTGCCGCCACACCGCTGCTACGCGATTTCTGTTCTCATCCTTAGCAAAGTTCTTAACGCGAGGTACTATTTCTAGGTTAGTGGAGTCTGTAACCTGAAGCGTATGTAACCTGAAGGGTATGTAACCCAAGGTACCACTGTACGTAAATCTGGCACTGGTCACCCTTCACCAATAGATCCCAGGGCAGCTTACCACAAGTTAAAATTCTGTATTAAAAACAATTGAAACAAATTATGCAAAAAATGTTGTTAAAACGGAAAGGAGTTAAACTAACACAAGAGCTGTCAAAATTCTGGGAGGCTGGAGAGTTATAATGGAATGCTCTCAGTGGTGGGGTGCACATTTTTATGATTATTTATGTATGGTTACTTATTGATTTAATAAAATAATAATAATAATAATAATAAATTTTATTTATACCCCGCCCTTCCCGGTTCAAAAACCGGGCTCAGGGTGGCTAACAACAAATTTAAAACACTTTAAAACACTTAATTATAAAAGCAGCATAAAATACAGTATAAAAACATGAACAACAATGAAATTCAAAAATCAAATATCAATCAGATAATCCCCAGGGCTAGCTGGCTGAATTGGTCCTACTTGGGCCAGTGTGGAGGCCAGGGGAGAATTAGCTGTGGGGTCTCAGAGCGGGTAATCTTCATAAAAGGGGTGTGGGGGGGGAGGCAAGAGAAGGGAAATAAAATATCAGGCTGAATTCAAATTAGAGGCCAGGTGGAATAGCTCTGTCTTACAGGCCTGATGGAAGGAGGTTATATCCTGCAAGGCCCTAGTCTCATGGGACAGAGCATTCCACCAGGTCGGAGCCATCACTGAAAAGGCCCTGGCCCTGGTGGAGGATAGTCTGACTTCCTTAGGGCCTGGGACCTCTAAACTATGGTTATTCATGGACCTTAAGGTCCTCTGCAGGGCATACCAGGAGAGGCGGACCCCGTAGATACGAGGGCCCTAATAATAATGATGATGATGATGATGATGATGATGATGATAATGAAACTCAAAAAAGGAGGGGAGGGAAGTTGAGGGGGAAGTACAGTAGATTTGTAAAGACCTTGTTTTTCTGGCTAAAATGTTTGTAAAAGTTAGGGGGGAGAGACATTTTGGTGCATGTCCAGCCTCTGTTAGAGGAATTTGCTCACTTGGAGCTTCCTATGTTGTTGGCCTGCTTCACTGGCTCTTGCTGGATTAAAACATGACAGAGAGGTGAGGGACCATGCAGTTGTTTGGACACAAGAGCCACCTTGAACTCTAAAAATCCTCAGTTTAGAAGCTTGCTGGACCATCTCAAAACATCTATTGCAAAGGAAATGTCTGTCATTTTATTAATGTTAAATGCATTACTATTTCTTGTCAGCTTTTCCAATCCAAATAAAAATTCCAGGTCTCAACCTGGAGATAAAAAGGGGGGGGGGGATGCAAACATTGTGCAAAGCGAAGGGAATGTTATTTTCAGACTAATAATAATTTTATTATTTATACCCTGCCCATCAGGCTGGGTTTCCCTAGCCACTCTGGGTGGCTTACAACATATCTAAAAACATAATAAAAGCATCAATCCTTAAAAACTTCCCTAAACAGGGCTGCCTTCAGATGTCTTCTAAAATAGGATAGTTGTTTATTTCCTTGACATCTAATGCGAGGGCGTTCCACAGGGTGGATGCCACTACCGAGAAGGCCCTCTGCCTGGTTCCCTGCAACCTCACTTCTTGCAGTGAGGGAACCGCCAGAAGGCCCTCGGAGCTGGACCTCAGTGTCCGGGCAGAACAATGGGGGTGGAGATGCTCCTTCAGGTATACTGGACCAAGGCCGTTTAGGGCTTTAAAAGTCAGAGCCAACACTTTGATTTGTTCTCAGAAATGTACTGGGAGCCAGTGAAGATCCTTTAGGACCGGTGCTATAAGGTCCCAGCGGCCGCTCCCAGCCACCAGTCTAGCTGCTGCATTCTGAATTAGTTGCAGTTTCCGGGTCACCTTCAAAGGGAGCCTCCTGTAGAGCACATTGCAGTAGTCCAAGCAGGAGATAACCGGAGCATGCACCACTCTGGCGAGACAGTCTGCGGGCAGGTAGGGTCTCAGCCTGCATACCAGATGGAGCTGGTAGACAGATGCCCTGGACACAGAATTGACCTGTGCCTCCATGGAGAGCTGTGAGTTCAGAATGACTCCCAAGCTGCGCACCTGGTCCTTCAGGTCCTTTCTGTTGGGATGCATCTGGGGTTGTTGTTGTTTAGTCGTTTAGTCGTATCCGACTCTTCATGACCCCATGGACCAGAGCATGCCAGGCACTTCTGAGTTCCACTGCCTCCCGCAGTTTGGTCAAACTCATGCTGGTAGCTTCGAAGACACTATCCAACCATCTCGTCCATCACATCTGGGGAGACGGGGGCAATTGGCAGACCCCCAGCTGGCTCCAGCCCACTGGCCAGGAGCCGGGTGAACTCCAGTTCTTGGAACTGCATCAAAACTGCGACTCAGGCCTCAGGACTCAGACTGAGCACGCAAGCCAGCAGAGATAAGAACTCTTTGCAACGAAAGGGTGGACAGAGGCATATGTAAGCATATTTACAAGCATTTAATTCAGCATCAGGACAAAGGAAAAACATGTCCACTTCCCTTCATGTCCAAGCAAAAGCTATATACAACAGAAGTTCCCAGCAGGCTGTGCTGGAAGTCAACAGACATGTGACATACAACAACTCCACATGCCTGTTCTAAAGGTGGAGCGGAACAATAGCCTAACACTTTCTGTTTGAGTCAGTGTCTCATAGGAGCAGACTCTGCCAGAGTTGGCACAGGGTCTCCTCCAACGGGAGAGCGTGAGGCTTCCTTGCTTGGGGGAACTGAACTCAAATGCTGGGCTTTCAACAGAGCTGATGCCCTCGAACTGCTTCCCATCGTTTTGTGCAATTCACAAGAAAATAGACTTCAAGGCCACTTGGTTTTTTTAAAAATGGTACAGGCAGGAGGGCGTGTGAAGGTTTCTTGGGGGGAGGGTATCAGAGGATGTGCATTGCACATGGCCATCATCTTAAAAAGCATATGGCTAGAAAAATGAAAGGAGCAGTCCTTCAAGGCAGAAAGGCATTTGTTTCTGGGTTGCATTCATGAGGAAAAGAGTTCCCATTTTCTCTCCTGGGTGGGTCTGCGCTGCTTTCTTGCACCTCTGGTGACCCAGGAGGCAGAGTTCCATTTGCCAAGCCACCAGCAAGTTGAGCAATGTCGTTGTCTCTCCTTTTCCATTTCCAACATATATACACTGTGAAACAGAGCACCAAAAAGATGGCAAGCCCTACTGCGGCGTAAGCACAATCATGTCTGCGTCCTGAAACTGGAAAATAGAAAAAGTCAGTGGTCATACTTCTGACACCCTTTAAGTTCAGCTGTACCATGGAAATAGCTATGTGTGGCATTATTCCACCCCACCAAGAAGGCTAGATAGAACCAGACCTATGTGCCTTAAAATCATAGAACTGTAGAGTTGGAAGGGACCACGGGGGTCATCTAGTCCAACCTCGTGCAATGTAGGAGTCTTTTGCCCAACTTTAACCCATGACCCTGAGATCAAGAGTCTCATGCTCTACCAGCTGAGCTTTCAGCCATTATGGCAGGAGGCATAATAAATCTGTTTTAATGTCTACTGGTATGAGTCTATTATTTATTTTGTGTTGCCTGTATAGCATGCCTCTCCTTCAAAGGTTAGGTTTAGGTTTATATATCGCTTCCCATGACAACAGGCCCCCAAAGGATTTACAGCTAAAGCAAAAATACAATAAAAATACACAAACATATTACAAATAGGGCTGACTTCCCACCTTACCCTCTGAAGTAAGACAGATGCTGGTGCCAGGAGCAGGGCCAGATTTAGGTTTGAAGAGGCCCTAAGCTACTGAAGGTAATGGGGCCCTTTATATGTCCAGCTGTCCTTTGTCAACAACAAATTGTTGCTGTTTTTTTGTGTTGAATATATGCTATATGGTAATTTATGGACCTAATAGGTCCACACAACAAAAAAACACTCTTGCTATATGTAGGTTTTATTTTATTGGTTTTTTATCTTATATGTTGGAAATGTACATCCAGGTTCTTTTTCCTTTAAGTTTTTTTGGAGGCCCCCAAGTGAGTGGGGGGCATAAATCCGGCACTGGCCAGGAGTCTCAGTGGAATGCTAAGCTCCTTCCCACCAGTGTCTCCTGCATACAGGGCAACCAAGGCCATCTCAGGGCCAGAAATGGGCCTGAGTACAAAATTAATCTCACCCAAGTAGTCTGGAGTTCAGGAAGTGCCTGCGCAGATATGGGGAGTTTGTAGCAGGGAATGGTTTGATATATTAGAAATGATCATCCTGGAGGATCCTTCTAGTATGGAGAAGTTTTCAGAAGGACAAATGATGGAAAGTGCAGATAGATGGCAACTTATTAATGGTATTCATTTGAAACTATGAATAGGATAAAGTGGATCACATCTTAAGAGATGCATGATTTCATTGCACAGTGAAGGGCACCTTTGCCCAGAAACAAAAACTCTAGGAGCATCCTCAGGCAACACCTTGAATCTAGGATACCTCTAAAGTTCCTTAACAGTACAAATATATAACAAACAGGAATGAATAAAAGGAACCAGTGTCTCCTCCCTCAGTGGCTGTGAATCTCTAGATGTCAATTACATCAGAAACTTACCAGGTATACTAAGGAAGAACTGAAGCTCACAGGATCCATTTTGCTGATGAACAAGCTTGTATTCTCCAGTGAGTCCTTTATAAGCATTCTTGATAGAAAGACCGCTGTCAGATATATAGAAGTGCTCTTTATACATGTCGACACTGTGATTCAGGTGCCCCTTGTCTGTGCTCAAGATGTATTGCCAAGAAGATGAGGAGTGGTTCTTCTTGTATAAAGCAAGACTATTGGAATGGTTTGATATATATCCAGAGGAACCTTCTGGTATGGAAAGATTAGCTGAAGGGCAGTGCCCAGGGTCTAGAAATAAAAAAAAAAGATGCATTTATTTAAAATAGGGCAAGAGTAGCTATCAAAATAGTAGGGAAGCATGATATGATAATATGATGCAAGACATGTATTTTTGTTTTGTTGTAAACTACCCTGAGATCTGTACTCTTACCTTACCATACATCAGTATACAGGTGTGTGTATTCCTACTATCTTGTTCCTTCTTCTTTTTTCCAACTCTCTTTCTTTCTTTCTCACTCTGTCTTTTAATAAATGAAATTCTTATAATAGAATATTGTTGTTTTTAAAAAAACACCTGCCCTGAGATTTTATGGAGAAGTGTGGGTAGTAAATTCTATTATTAATAATAATAACTGATAGGAACAAATGCAAACCAAAAAGAAATTCATGCAAGCAGCCGGCCTCACCCCGACCTCTTCCCCCACCCCCAACCCCACCCCCAGTGGTGAATCCATATGACAGTAACTTCAGAACCTCACCAGGTACGCGAAGGAAGACTCGATAGAAACAAATGTTTCCCAAGAAATCTTCAACTTGGTATTCTCCAGCAAGCTGTTTGTTGGTGTTATTGATGAAGAGGTCATTTCCCCATAGATAGAAGTATTTCTTGAATGAGCTTTTGTAGTATTTCGGTTTTCCTCCAGTTATGGCTAAAATGTCATTATCAGGATCAGATGAACTGCTCTTATGAATTAAAAGTATGTTGGGATAACTGGAAACATTAGGAAAGATCATCCCCGATGAACCTTCTGCTATGGAGACGTTAGCACAAGGGCAGTGTGTGGAACCTGGAAGAAAATGAGGGCAACTCATTAATGGAATTCTACCACCAACCAGACAGATTAGATCTCACATCTTAAGAGAGGCAGGATGTCATTACACCATACAAAAAATGGCACCTTTGCAATTGCACGTTTGGTAAAGGTCATATTACACTTGTTGAAGGCCGTTTGGAAGCTTAGAGGATCCCGTCATCTTTGGGGGGCAGACTATCCTCATTGGCATGGCAGGTTTGGTTCACGCTCTGTGCCCCAGGTGCTGGCAAATGCCACATCGCTCCTGCTACTGGGTTGAATACAACATTTTACAAACTTGTCTTAAGAGTCCTTACACTTTGAGGCATATACTTGCAACACTGAACTAGCAAATCTAGTTCCACACTTTTCCTGGTTTCTTTACTTTTCTACTGAATCGCATATTCCAAAATTTGTAATATTCAAATTTCTTCCTCTGTTCATTTCTGTTAGCTGCTATTCTGCAGGATTTACTCAAGACCTGCTAGGTTATTTACTTGTTTATAAAAGTAAAGGTAAAGGTACCCCTGACCATTAGGTCCAGTTGTGACCGACTCTGGGGTTGCGGCGCTCATCTCACTTTATTGGCCGAGGGAGCCAGTGTACAGCTTCCAGGTCATGTGGCCAGCATGACTAAGCCGCTTCTGGCGAACCAGAGCAGCGCACGGAAACGCCGTTTACCTTCCCACCAGAGCGGTACCTATTTATCTACTTGCACTTGATGTGCTTTCGAACTGCTAGGTTGGCAGGAGCAGGGACCGAGCGATGGGAGCTCACCCCGTCGCGGGGATTCGAACCAGCGACCTTCTGATCGCCAAGCCCTAGGCTCTGTGGTTTCACCCACAGCACCACCCAAGTCCCTTACTTGTTTATACTGCTTCTTAAAATCTTCAATAAACATTTTCCAGTGCTCCTTATTTTCATTGTCATCTTTTTCTCTTACCCTGTTTGTTATGCCTGCCAATTCAGAATATTCAAGCGTTTTAAACAGCCACTTTTCCTTAGTGGGCACCATACCCACAGCGGCAGAGCAAGCCGATCGGGCGCCTGGGGCAGCACCCAGGGGCAGGGCCAGCCACCCGTATGGGCAGGACCAGACCCCCATGGGGTGGGGTGAGCCGGGGCAGGAGGCTCCATGGGGCCTCCAAGGAGTCTGCCTGCCTCCTCACATTCAGCCACCCTACAACTGAGGGCAAGGCAGCGGGCAGGCTGTTTGGGGCAGCGCAGAGCCTGTGGGCGCCCAAGCCACCGCATCTCTCCTGGATGCACTGGAGGTCCCGCTGTGAGTGCCGCCAGGCATTTCGTCACCCCCCCTTAGTGGTGACAGCCAGGGCAACCTGCCGCCACTGCACCCCCCTTCCTCCGCCCCTTCATACTCATTCTCCACCTTGTGTCAGTAAGACTCTAGCCACAGTGGTGGCATATAATAATAAATTCTTTTGCTTTTTAGGGACTTCAGTTGTTACCATTCCCAAGAAGAATGCCTCAGCCTTTTTTGAGGAAGGTTTTCTTTTTTAATATCTTTTTTAATTTAGCGTGGCAACATCAACACGTTGGAAGTTCCTGCCTATAGATATAGATATAGATATAGATATAGATATAGATATAGATATAGATATAGATATAGATATATACACACACAACTTGATTGTTAAAAACAAACAATCCCGCAAAGCGGTTCACAAAAGATTAAACTGGTAAAAGCAAGAATTACTTGAAAACATACAAAAGTCAAAATACTCAAGCAGATCAAAATTACCTCAGCTTTCTAAGCATTTGGGTAGGCTTGTCTAATCAAGAATGTTTTTAGCTGGCGCTGAAAAGTGTACAGTGAAGGCATGTGCTTCATCTCAACAGGCAGGGAGTTCCAAAGTCTAAATAAGTCCTGCCACACTAAATGATTGAGTTATTACAGATGCAGAATGGATATTATGCCACACTAGTGCAGGGGTCGTTTAACTAGCCCATGAACTGTCCCCAAACTGAGCCGCCCACTCGGCGAGTCCCCGCGCGCTGTGCTAAGCCAGTGTAGCACGGTGTGGGGACTCACTTCTGCGGCACAGGAAATTGCATCTGTGCATGTGCATATGCCGGAAATTGCATCGGCACAAAACATAGATGCCAAAAATTATGGACATGCGCACTTATGTGTGCACACAATCTGGCCCACAGAGGGATCTCCACTGGAGTGAACCGGCCCAGGCAAGGTAAACTTTGCCCACCCCCGCACTAGTGATATCAGGCAGGCAGCTTCCCTGTATTCTTTTCAGCACCTTCTGAAGATATTCATACTTAGACATATTTAGGCAAGTGTACTTGGTTGTTTGAGGGACGCAGGTGGCGCTGTGAGTTAAACCACAGGGCCTAGGGCTTGCCGATGGCGGTTTGAATCCCTGAGACGGGGTGAGCTCCCGTTGCTCAGTCCCTGCTCCTGACAACCCTGACAACCAGAGCTGGCCACATGACCCAGAAGCTGTACGCCAGCTCCCTCGGCCAGTAAAGCGAAATGAGCGCCGCAACCCCAGAGTCAGTCACGACTGGACCTAATGGTCAGGGGTCCCTTTACCTTTACCTTTACTTAGTTGTTTAGGATGTTTTATGAGTTTTAATTTGATCCAGTCTCATCTTATTGCACTTTTAAATGGTTGTAACTTTTTAGTGATAATATTATTGTTCTATCTTTTTTATAAGGTTTTAGGAAGCTTAGAATCATAGAGTTGGAAGAGACCACAAGGGCCATCGAGTCCAACCCCCTGCCAAGCTTTTTTTTCTACAATCCAGTAGTATATGAATTTTACGAAGTAAATAAATAAATTCAGCGCAACACACCCGCGAGTAAACTGTAACTGTTTTTCTTCTTCCTGCTATTTCTTAATCCCTAAAAACCTTCCACCTGAAAGTGTTTTTTGCCCAGGGCAGCCACACAACTGTGAGTTAGCTGGAGTGTGAATTTGGCTTTCTCTGGGCTGCATGCCATGCTCAGCTGTGGAAGTGGAAAAGTATTTAAGAGAACTGTCATGTACTGTAATGTGATCTGAGCATCTTAATAGCCCTACAGCTCTGCTGTTTACTCACTAGCATGAGTGAGGAGGGATAATATCAAAACAATATACTCTCTCCTACCTTCCTTAACATTCTCACATGTTCAGGATGCTGAGAATTGTTAGCAGAGCCCTCCTATCACCCTCACAAGAACTACCATTTCCAGAATTCTCTGGGAAGAAGAATTGATCATCAAGCCCCTTTAATACTGTGGTATGGGTACCCTGCATTACCCACCTTCTAACACCAGCCTCTTCTTCTGTCCTACACTGGTTTAGACACTAAAATACATTGACAACTTGCCAAGGAAGACATAGCAAAACCTGTGAGTGATTGAGGATTGTGGAAACTCAGAGTTCCATATCTTGCTGAACAGCTTTCTCTTGCCAAAAGGCTTGTTTCTTGCAAAATAAACGCTTATTGGGATAGGCGAGTTGGCTTCCACAGGAAAGACAGCGGCGTTCCCAGTTTATCATACAAGTGATTCACAGATAGTTCTTGAATATCCCGTAGTTCTTTCCCATAAGGTCTTAATAGCTCTGTTGCTTAGAATGTGGTGCTGATAACACCAAAGCAGCCTGCAGGTTCAATCCTCGTAGCGGACAGCTGGACGTAGGTGATCCTCTGGGTCCCTTCCAACCCTACATACAAGTCTATGATTATATGAACATTTGCACACCTCTCCTGATGAAATCAGCTGCCAACGGTTCTCCCTCTCCCCACATGCACCCCATCAGAGTTTTGCTCTTGCTTATCCATTTGTTGTCTCTGGGCAAGGTGGGGAGAATACACCCAACCACACAGCTGATGTCTAAGCACCTGACCTCGGCTTAATGTGGACCCTAAGCCCCTCCTTTGGGACGCGGGTGGCACTGTGGGTTAAATCACAGAGCCTTGGGCTTGCCGATCAGAAGGTCGGCGGTTCAAATCCCCACAACAGGGTGAGCTCCCGTTGCTCGGTCCCTGCTCCTGCCAACCTAGCAGTTCAAAAGCAAGTCAAAGTGCAAGTAGATAAATAGGTACCGCTCCGGCGGGAAGGTAAACAGTGTTTCTGTGCGCTGCTCTGGTTCGCCAGAAGCGGCTTAGTTATGCTGGCCACATGACCCGGAAGCTGTACGCCGGCTCCCTCAGCCAGTAAAGCGAGATGAGTGCCGCAACCCCAGTCGGCCACGACTGGACCTTTACCTTTAAGCCCCTCTTTCCTCCTTTAACTCCCCTCTGCACATGAGGTGTTCCTCCATCAACTTCTGCTCTCCCTCATCTCCTCCTCCCTAAATCCAGTCAGATATCCCCTATGAGGTTGATGTAGCTCCCTAAGTCAGATTTTTCAAAGCACAGCACTGGAGGAGAATGCTTCAAGGACAGGGGGCATTAAGACAGGAGCTTGCCGGTGCCATGGTTCAAAGATCCCTCTGCCCCCCCCTTTCCCAGAGTTGACGACCTTTTTTAAGGGGGGGACCCCAAAGTTGTTGACCTTTTTAGTAAAGGTTCACCAGAGTTGCTGACCTTTTTTTAAGGGAGTTGGCACCATGCTTACACATTATCTCTAACAAGCCCCTAGAACAAAATAAAATGAAAAAGCAGAAGAAAATCTAATGAAGTCCTCAATTCCAATGCGAAACACATTCAAGACTGAGCAGTTCTTCCAATTCATCCTCATGATTCAAATCACGACATATCAAAAAGTTAAAGCAATCACCAGTTTGTTGTTCTTTAAATAAATTAATAAAGTCACAGACAATGAAGTTCCCGGCCAATTTGTGTTTAAGTACAAAGCTGACGTTTTCAAATATTGGGGGGGGGGTGTAAAGCAGTGACACCCTGAACCTAAAAAGGACCCAAAACTTGGGTCACAAAGGCTGCAGCCCTAACTGCACTTACCTGAGAGTAAGCCCTGCTGAATCAAATAGGACCTTACTTCTGAGTAGACTGTAGGACTGCAGCAAGAAACACAGTTGGGAATTAGGGCCTTCTGTTTTAAGTCTCATCCAGAGGAAAATGTAATATTGGAGATTAGGGAGAAAGGAATATGAATAGATTGGAGGGAGGGGGCTGAAGAGAGACCAGAAACCACAGGTAGCAAGACAAGGCACACTTTCTGGGGAGCATGTCTCACACACAGTTGCTTGGGGCAAGGACTGCAGAGGGACCATAGTTGGGTTGTGCGTGTGTGTTTTTCAGAAAAATGTAGAATTGGAAGGTTCCCTGCGGGTCATCTAGCCCAACCCCCTGCAACGCTTTTTAGCTTGCATTGATCTCAAAAACCTTCAGTGCCTTTTTTTTTAGTTGGATAGGCAGTTAACAGGTTTGTTTCACAAATAAGGGAGAAGGAGGGTTGCTGGCTTGGTTTGGTTTGCCTTTGTTCTAGTTTTTAGCATGTGCTTAGTACCATAGTTTCAGGCTGTGAGCCGCCCTGATATCTATGGGTGGAGGGCAGTAGTAGTAGTAGTAGTAGTAATGGTGATGGTGATGATGATGATATTTTTCGCAGGGCTTAGAGTGAGCACGTGATGGCCAGCTGCTGGAATGAATGGGGTCTGTGCTAAATGGTCTGGCTTGCTTTACAACCCCTAGGGACCTTGTTGGGGGGGGGAGAAGGAGGAGGAGGAGGAGGAGGAGGAGGAGGAGGAGGAAGAGGAAGAGGAAGAGGAAGAGGAAGAGGAAGAGGAAGAGGAAGAAGAAGAAGAAGAAGAAGAAGAAGAAGATTCCAGGGAGAGAAACCAGGGTAGCTGCTGCTGCTACTACTCATGGCTTGGGCTAGATGTAGCTGAACAGGACAGGGCTGCAGGTGCCTGCAGGCTAAAAGGGAAAAAAACCAAGGCAACTCTCCGCAGGAGCGGCTCCTATGAGCAAGACGTCCCTGCCTCTGTCTCGAGAGAGAATGAAGTGTGCCTCTAGGGGAGAAGTCAAACAGCTGCACTAGCAACTTTCTGTGAAAAGCAAACGCCAACACTCCACCCTAACCTGCCAAGGGAGACAAGGCAAACCCTTGATAAGTTCGAGGAGGGGGGCTGGGTTGGACCCAAGACTACCAATCTTGCCCAGTTACAGCGCCATAAAAAATGGCCACATGGTGATGGTGGGGGCAGTATATTTCTAGGTAGTCGAGTTGTGTCCCGCATATTGAGATCTCTGAAAGCAGGGGTGGCAACTTGAATAAAATTTTTTTTGGGGGGGGGGGAATCGATCGCATGACCAGGTGCACAGACAACATTTGAATGGCAATGCCGATCAACTTTGGGAGTGCCGGCCCCTCAAATATTTTATTGGGGGCGGGGGCAAAGGGACCTAGGCCCCTAGGAGTTTGTTCTATGGCTTAAAGTAACGGCATATCTTGATGACAGGAGTTCAGCAGTGGAGGGGTAAGGGGGGGGAGTGTTTTGCAGCGCGGGTGAGTCATCCTCGCCCTCTAACTCCCACAGGAGGGACACATCCGATCAGGAGTACGAAGGGAGTACGAAAGGAGCTTTAAAGATTCCCCCCCCCCCATGACCACGCTACCGTCCCAACCGTCCAGTTCCCAGCCTGACCCTGGGGCCCCTCACATCTCACTCGGCCGTCGGCAATTGCCTACGAACCCGAAACGTCCGCCAGCCTCGACGGGCAGGATAGCAGCAGCAGCAGGGCTCGGGAGAAGGCTCCTCCTCGCCGTGCGCCCCCGTTGCCTTCGCCCGCGGCTCCTTCTCGCACCAGCACTGCCGCCATCGCCCGCTCCTTCCGACACACTCTTCACCACTGATACCACGAACTACCGTAACTT
Source organism: Podarcis filfolensis (assembly GCF_964270895.1). Classification (NCBI taxonomy): domain Eukaryota; kingdom Metazoa; phylum Chordata; class Lepidosauria; order Squamata; family Lacertidae; genus Podarcis; species Podarcis filfolensis. The sequence continues at coordinate 15,575,526 of NC_139605.1, forward strand.
TCGACGAAAGGAAAAGGGAGGGCAGAAGTTGCCGGAAAAGGGGCGGGAGCGGGAGACCGTCAAGCCGTGGACGCCTGGGGGAGGCCTCTGGGCTATGCGCAGAAGCGGTGCCTGCTCTGTTGGCGAGAGTCGCGAAGCGATTTCATGCTCTTTATTCAGCTCATAGTGGTGAGGAGGAATGAATGAATGTCCCCTCAAAGTATCTGCTTTATATACATTATTTACACAATGGGCTGCACATGATTGGCTAATTCCGGAATTCTACTGTAAGCCAATCAGGTTGTGGATTCACTTCTATCTGGAGCATGATTGGGTAGTTCCTGCCAACCAATCATACTGCTGCATTGTTCTAGGACCAATCAGACTGCTGCATTCTGAATCCTATTGTTCTAGGACCAATCAGACTGCTGCCTTTTGGATCCTATTGTTCTAGGACCAATCAGACTGCTGCAGTTTGGATCCTATTCAACTCAGTACATAACACCCCTCCCCTCTAAGTTCCAGTCCTGCCCGGGAGGTCGCATTCATAGTCCTCGAGGTACGCTGGCGGCCTACGTGTGTGTTGCGGCCTGGGGTATTCCCTGGTCCGGGGTTCAGGTTCTGGCTCGTGTTCCAAGGATGCTGGCTGTGATGGGGCTATTTGGTCTGGCGCAACCGGCTCGCTCAGTCGTGGTTCTGGTTCCGGTGTCCTTTCGGCCTCGCAGGTCCTCTCTGTATTTACTGATTCTACCTCTCCTGCTGGCCCCTCGTGCTCTATGGGCCTCACTGCCCCTCTGTTCCCTTGGGACTCCTCTGACCTTTCCTCCTCCTGGTTTTCTCCCGGGAATCGTCGCCGTATCTGGTCGCAGTGGCGGCGCCAGCGTTGTCCCCCATCTGTTAGCACCTCGTACGACACGGGGCCAGTGACCCTGGTGACTGTGGCGGGTACCCATGCTGGGCCTGCCCCAAAATTCTTTGCGTACACTGGGTCCTGGGCCTCGAAGGTCCGGGGGTTCCTGCCTTCCCCCACCACTACCTCATCCTGAGCTCTATCGGGGTGAAGGCGGTCCAATCTGATTGCAAAGCGCCGACCCATTAGTAGTTCAGCGGGGCTCCGGCCAGTTGTTGAGCTGGGGGTGCTGTGCTGTGCTAGAAGGAATGTGGCAAGGCGGTACTCCCAATCCCCTTGCGTCATGCGGCGAAGGGTGTCCTTGGTGGTCCGCACCATGCGTTCTGCTTGGCCATTGGTGGCAGGATGGAATGGCGCCGAACGGATGTGGCGGATGGCGTTCTGCGCTGTGAAGGTTTGGAATTCTCCTGACGTAAATGCAGTCCCGTTGTCTGAGACGAGAGTGTCAGGGAGCCCGTGGGTTGCAAACAGCCTGCGTAGTACCCGGATGGCTGCGGGCGTAGAAGTGGACGGTACCAGTGCGACTTCCAGCCATTTGGTGTAGGAGTCCACCACTATGAAGAATGATTTCCCCTGAAAGGGGCCAGCAAAGTCCACATGCAGGCGTGACCATGGTGCTCGGGCGGACTCCCAGGACTGGAATGGGGCCCTTGGGGGATCTGGGCGGGATTCTTGGCAGGCCTGGCAGTGTTTGACCCAGGCCTCTATCTCTCCGTCGATCCCCGGCCACCACACATAACTCCTGGCAAGGGCCTTCATTCTTACTACCCCTGGGTGTGTCTCGTGTAGGGCTGTGAGGACCCTTTTGCGGAGGGGCTGGGGAACAATGACCCTGCTTCCCCATAACAGGCACCCCTTGTGGGCCGACAGTTCATGTTTGCGGGTTGTGTAGCCGGCGAATTCTGGCCCGGGGCTGCTGCTGGGCCATCCCCTCCACACCCAGTCCAGGACCCGGGAGATGACCCTATCTTTCTTGGAATGGTGTGCAACTTCTTGTGCCTGAATGGGGCGGTCGGGAAGCAGCTCCAGGCTCATAACCTCTTGTGCAGGTGCTGGGTCGGGGCCTGTTTCCGGTAGTGGTAGCCTGCTGAGGGCATCCGCATGGCCCATCGCCTTCCCCGGACGGTGAATCAGTGCATACTGGTAGCTGGCAAGGAAAATTGACCACCTGAGGACGCGAGGAGACAGCACTTGGGGGGTCTGCTTTTCAGGGGCAAATAAGCCAAGCAACGGCTTGTGGTCAGTCACCACGGTGAAGGGCCGCCCGTACAAGAAATCGTGGAATTTTTTTACTCCCTTCACGATTGCCAGACCCTCCTTGTCGATTTGCGAGTAGTTCCGCTCGGTTGCGTTGAGTGTCTGGGAAAAGTATGCCACCGGTACCTCTCTTCCATCCGGGAGTTGGTGTCCCAGGACAGCGCCAATTCCATAGGGCGAGGCATCGCATGCTAGCACCACCGGCAGCCTCTCGTCGAAGTGTGCCAAGACCGAGTTTGAGACAAGCAAGTCCTTGACTGCCTGGAATGCGGCCTCCTGGCGCTGGCCCCACACCCAAGGGGCCCGCTTGTCCAGGAGTCTGTGTAGGGGCTCTGCTACCGCCGCCTTGTGGGGAAGGAAGGAATGGTAAAAGTTCAATAGTCCCAAGAAGGCCTGAAGTTCAGTCTTGTTCTTGGGCGCTGGGGCATCACAAATGGCCCGTACCTTGTCCCCAGTCGGGTGGACCCCTTCTGCGGTCACCATAAATCCCAGAAAGTCCACCTGAGGCACTCCTAGTAGACATTTTTCCCGCTTCACCTTGAGACCCGCCGTCTGGAAACGGTGCAGAACGGTGCGGAGGCGGTCCTCAAACTCCTCTGGTGTGGGCCCGGCAATCAACACATCATCGAAGAAGGGGGTGACGCCAGGAATCCCTTTAAGTAGAGAGTCCATTAGATTCTGGAATATGCCTGGTGCCACGCTGACACCGAATTGCAGCCGCTTTACCCTGAATGCTCCTCTCTGCGTCACAATCGTCTGTGCCTCTGCTGTGGCCTCATCTACTGGCAGCTGTTGATATGCTTGGGCCAAGTCCAGCTTGCCAAAAATTTTCAACCCAGCCAGGGTGGCAAGAACATGGCTGACCACTGGCACTGGGTATGCATGGGCCGTGAGGGCCTTGTTTATGGTACATTTGTAGTCTGCGCAGATGCGGACTGAACCATTAGGCTTGACGGGCGTGACGATTGGGGTTTCCCAGGGGGCATTAGGCACCGGCTCCAGCACTCCTTGCTCCACGAGCCGGTCCAATTCCTCGTCTATACGGGGTTTCAGGGCGAACGGGACCCGGCGGGCCTTGAGCCTGACCAGTCGTACTGCGGGGTCAAGCTGTAGAGCAATGGGGGGGGCCCGTATACTGTCCCAATTTCCCATCGAAAACCCCCGGAAATTCCTTGCATACGGCGTCCACGTCCACTTGTAAGCTAGTGTGGTTCACCGCGGTGACGGCTAGCCCCAGTGGTCCAAACCATGCCAATCCCAGTAAGCTAATGTAGGGGCCCTTGACCACAAGCAAGTCCAGTTGCCGCGTCCGCCCTCGGTATTGCACCCTGAAGGTCCCCACCCCCATTGTGGGGACCTTACGTTTTTGGAAGTCCCGGAGGGTGAATGGGGCCGGCCTGAGTTTGGGACCCCCAGTAGGACACAGTTTCCTTAAGGTCCTTGCCGAGATTATGGATAGAGTTGAACCCATGTCAAGCTCCATGCGGCATGGGGCCCCCTCTATCTGTACGTCAACATAAATTTTCTCTACGTTGGGGTGGGGCAACTGGTATACCTGGAAGTCCGTGAGCTCTGTCGAGTTGCCTTGGTGCGTTGGGCCCCGGAACCTGGGGCTCTTGGATTGGTCATCTGATGCCTGGCGTCGGGTGGGCCGAGCCCGACACACCCGGGCGATGTGTCCCAATTTTCTGCACTGCCTGCACTCTGCGTTGCGAAACGGCAGGTCCTCCTCTCGTGACTTTCTCCACAGCTTGCGCAGTTCCCTCCTTCTCGTCGAGGCAGCTGTGGTATGTGGGCTGCTTGAGTGCGCTGCTGTACTCGGTGCACCTCCTCCCTGTCAGATCCTGAGTCGTCGGTGAGGTCTTCGTGGTGGACCCTCGGTTGGGACAGCTGGCTCGGCCGTGCCTCTTGCGTCGACCTCTCGGCAGCTTCCGTTGCCAGGGCCTCCTCCAGAGCGACCTGGAACGTTAGGTCCTTCTTAGCGTAGAGGCGTCGTTGCAGCTTCTCATCCTTCAGGCCACCGACGAGGCGGTCACGAAGCATGTTCTCCAGCTCTGAGAAGTTGCAGAACCGGGCGGCTTGGCGGAGAGAGGTCACAAACCCAGTTATGGTTTCCCCAGGGGCTTGCCGCTTTGCATAGAAGGCATTTCGACGAGCCACCACTGAGGGCTGCGGCGAAAAGTGCCCCTTCAGCTGTTCCATTATTGTTTTGTATGGAACAGTAGCGACGTCTTCAGGCGCAAGGAGAGCCCGGGCGATTTCAAACGTCTCCTCTCCGCAGACGCTGAAGAATATCGCCCTCTTCTTGGCGTCTTCTTCGTCGGTGACCCCTTTGGCTTCTAGGAGGAAGGTGAAACGGGAGGCGTACGCTTCCCAGTCTCCAGATGCTGGGTTGAATGGCGAGAAGCTGTTGTCGGTTGCCATTCTGAGTTCCTTGTGTCCCGGAGCTGAAGCCTGGATACACGGTGCGAGGCAGCGGTGCGGCAGGTGGCGGTGCTGCGGTGCTGTGTGTGGCAGTCAGCTCAGCGGGATCCCACCCTCGTTGCCAGTGAAATATACTCAGAGTCGCGAAGTGATTTCATGCTCTTTATTCAGCTCATAGTGGTGAGGAGGAATGAATGAATGTCCCCTCAAAGTATCTGCTTTATATACATTATTTACACAATGGGCTGCACATGATTGGCTAATTCCGGAATTCTACTGTAAGCCAATCAGATTGTGGATTCACTTCTATCTGGAGCATGATTGGGTAGTTCCTGCCAACCAATCATACTGCTGCATTGTTCTAGGACCAATCAGACTGCTGCATTCTGAATCCTATTGTTCTAGGACCAATCAGACTGCTGCCTTTTGGATCCTATTGTTCTAGGACCAATCAGACTGCTGCAGTTTGGATCCTATTCAACTCAGTACATAACAGTTGGCGGCATATGTGCCAACTCCCTGGGGGACATGGGTCCCCAAGCACCCACAAAACTCCCCATGAAGGAGCTGGGCACCCACAAATTTCGGTGCACGCTCCATGGCATCCACAACCCCCGGCACCTACGGTAGCCTAGGGAACAGCGTCCCAAGTTGCGCTTGAAGAAGTTGCGCCCAATCGAAAACAGCAACTGATCTTAAATACAAGAAACGAATTTTTCGTTTATTATATTTTAGAATAGAATAGAACCTACCTAAGTGACGCTGACATAAAACCCCCCACAAATGCACTAAGTATTACCCTCCCTCTCCACCCCACTTCTTCTTCCACAACCTTATTCAGAATATAACACTATTGTCTCACTTCAGATGTAAAAAAAAAAAAAGACTCTACAACCTGAAAAGAGATAGAATGCATGTACTTTCTTTAACCAAGAAAATCTTTCATAAAATTATTTAATAAAGGAGTCCCTGGGAATGTGTCATCAATGGGTCATCAATGGCTACCACATGAAGTTCACATCCCAGCTAACTTTGCTGCGCTGGCATAAAGTGTGATGAGTGGAGAAAGGGGGGGTTAGAATTAGATTTGGATTAAAGATGGGAGGTAGGTTCCAGAAAGTAGCCTATATGTAGTCCTATAGGTGTTTACTTGGGGCGTTTTGGACCATCTGGCTTAAGCACCTTTGTGGCGCTTGTGTTGGGTATAAATGTTGTCAGTGTTGTTCACAACATTCTGGATTTGGTGGGGTGTTGGGGTAGAGATATGGGTACTGGCACGTTCTGGCGCCAACATTGTGCTGGTTGTGCGTCAAAGTCTAGCCTGCTGAGTTGGCCATGCATGCCAACAACAACAACAGAGTTATTTATACCCTGCCCACCTGGCTGGGTTTCCCCAGCCACTCTGAGCAGCTCCCAACAGAAGGAAAAAGTGATAAAATATCAAACAATACAAACTTCCCTAAACAGTTACCAACTTTGGGACTTCAAAGCGCCAAATCACCTAGAGTTGGCTGCACCAGCCTATCAGGTAGGGATGCTAGGCCAATCCTGATAAGAATCTGGCCTTTGGAGCCAAAAAGGTTTTCTAGTCCACATTTAGAGAAAGCAGCTTTTCTGTCTCTGCTTGTTTTATTCAGCGTCTTACAGACTATCTGTAGTACAGTGGTACCTCAGGTCACCGCTTCAGATTACATAGGCTTCAGGTTACAGACTCCGCTAACCCAGAAATAGTACCGGTACCTCGGGTTAAGAACTTTGCTTCAGGATGAGAACAGAAATCGTGCGGTGGCGGCGCGGCAGCAGCGGGAGGCGCCATTAGGTAAAGTGGTGCTTCAGGTTAAGAACAGTTTCAGGTTAAGAACGGACTTCCGGAATGAATTAAGTACAGTACTTAACCCGAGGTACCACTGTATTGACTAAATGATTAAGATCTATAGCAGGAATGGTGAAATTCTGTTAATATCAGTATGTAAATCCCTTAACAACCTTAAAAAAAAATTAATTGCATTTTTAATACAGAAAACAAAAAAACACGCATCCCACACGCCCTTCCCTCCACCCCCCACCCCCGAGTTGTATAACTTTCATACCAATCACGACATGCAACTAAATACAGTATCTGGAGACTCCCCTTCCACAAGGGAAACCCTCGAGAAATTCGAGATGGTTACAGCACCATAAAAAATAGTGAACTGGGGGGGGGGGGGAGGAGGCAGAAAGGGCAAAGTATATTTTTAGGTGGTCGAGTTGTGTCCCGCATGTTGAGATCTCTGAAAGCAGGGGTGGCAACTTGAATAAAATATTGGGGGGGGGGTCGATCACATGACCAGGGGCACAGACACCATTTGAATGGCAATGCTGATCAACTTTGAGACTGTCGGCCCCTCAAATATTTTATTGGGGGAGGGGGCAAAGGGACCTCGGGCTCCTAGGAGTTTGTTCTATGGCTTAAAGAAACAGCATATCTTCATTGACAGGAGTCCAGCCGTGGAGGGGGAGGGGCAAGCGGCGGAGAGTTTTTTGCGCGGCGGGGGAGGCATCCTCGCCCTCTAACGCCGACAGGAGGGAAGCTTCCGATCAGGACTGCCCCCCCCCCGAAGGCGGGCAGGGTTTTTAAGAGCCCCCCCCTCTGCCCACGCCACAGTCCCAACCGGCCAGTTCCTATCCTGGGACACACACCCCACACACACACACACATCTCACTCGGCCGTCGGCAATCGGCTACGAACCCGAAATGTCCGCCAGCCTCGACGGGCAGGACAGCAGCAGCCGCAGCAGCAGCAGGGCTCGGGAGAAGCCTCCACCTCGCCGTGCGCCCCCGTTGCCTTCGGCCCCGGCTCCTTCTCGGACAGGCACTGCTGCCATCCCCTCGCCTCCCGACACGCTCGTCACCAATGAAGCCGCGTCAAAGGGAAGGAAGAAGTTGCTGGAAAGGAGCGGGAGCCGGTGAAGCCCGCTGGGCTCTGCCAAGAGAGGCGGTGCCTACTCTGTTACAACATAGACGGCGGCGAAGGTCCCTGGGGCCGCACCTGGACATCGGAATGCAGTGCAGGTGCGTTTTGGAGAATGGAAACTCGCCGGGACGGACGGCACCGCCGCGCGCCTCTGTGCCTATCCTTAGTCATAGCCCAGGGAACAGCATCCCAAGTTGCGCTTAAAGAAGTCCATCTACCCAAACGAAAACAGCAATTGATCTTCGTTCGTTTGTGAATTGTTCGTTTATTGTATTAAAGAACAGAATAGAAAAGAGAGACAATGCATGTGCAGTGGTGCCTCAGGTTACAAACGCTTCAGGTTACAGACTCCGCTAATCCAGAAATAGTACCTCGGGTTAAGAACTTTGCTTCAGGATGAGAACAGAAATCGTGCTCCGGTGGCACGGCGGCAGCGGGAGGCACCATTAGCTAAAGTGGTGCTTCAGGTTAAGAACAGTTTCAGGTTAAGAACGGACCTCTTTACTTTCTTAAACCAAGAAAATATTTAATAAAATTACTTTATAAAGGAGCCCCTGGCCTGGGAACGGATCATCGATTGCTTTGAAGAGGATGCACACACTTGTTTGGAACTTTCCAAGGGAGGTATCCTGAGGGAGCTATTTCCTTTTGATAGGGTTTCCCAACCCCTTCACGTTTAGTGTACAATATCTTTTAAGCTAGCCTTTCTGCGTGTCTGCTTTATAGGATGATTCCCTGCCAACCCGTCTCTCCCCTTAGATTGTCTATCAAACCTACAGTATTTTGTTGCCTGGAACAAAGTGTGATGGGTGGGCAAAGAGAGGGGTTAGAATTAGATTTGGGTTCAAGAGTATGGGTAGATTATGGAAAGTAGCCTATATAGGTGTTTGTCTGGGGTAATTTGGAGCATCTAATTTGGCCAGTTAGTCCTGGGTCTCAACTGGCATGGGAGATCTTGTTTAAGAACAGGCCATTCGCTCTGTCGTTTGTGATAGGCAATGGTCAGTGAGACGTGTTAAGCACCACTGTGATGCTAGTATTGGGCATAAGGTTTATAAGCAATGTTGTCAGTGTTGTTAACAACGTTATTGGTTTGTTGGGGTAGGGATATGGGTTTTGGCACACTCTGGCACCACCATTGTGCTGGTTGTGTGTCAGATTCTAGCCTGTTTGTGAATTGTTTTATTGAGATGGGGGGTATTCTTTTAGTAGGTATGGGTTCCCCCCCTTTGTTTTCCTTTTCTTTTACCCACTGATTTTATTTGTTGCTTTTGTGTGGTGAAGAAAGAGACGGTGAGGTTGGCGGGTGTGTTTGTCTATTTTTGTTTGTGCGGTGGTTCTTTTTGAAACACTTTATTGTCACTTGTGCAACTTGTATACAGTGAGATAACACGAGCACCCCCCCACTCCGCTCTCTTAGTCTTAATTCCCCTCCTTTACTGACGCACACCCACCAAACCCAAAAGTCAGTTGCCCTGTTGTGATCTTCTCATTCAGCAGCCTAACAGCCCACGGATAGAAGCTGTTCTTTACCCTGTTGGTGTGACTAATCACGCTTCTATGTCTTCTGCCTGAGGGTAGGAGATCAAGAAAGTGCCGGCCAGGGTGTGAACCATCCCTGAGAATTTTCCTCACTCTCCTGAGGCAACGTGCTATGGGTAGAGTCCTTGGGAGGGGGGCTGAGAGTGGAGGTTTTGGGGTGATTGGGGAGTGGAGAGGGTGAATTGTTGTCATCTGGGTTGGGATTGGGGTGGGACAGTCATCTTGAACAGTCATGTGGGCTCCTTTGCAACCAGCAATGGGGTCTGGGTAACCGCGGTTCTCTTCTTCAGTGGGGTTGCTCCATGACTGATCATCACACTTTTACAACATCTGTGCTGCTGAGTCTCAAACTTTGGGATTATTGAAATATACAAAACAACAAAAACGATCAATTTGAGTTGTGCTATTCAAATTGGGTCTACTAGACCCATTTTTTAAAAAAGCAATGTGGACTTAAGTCACTTCTGTGGCCCCGAAGCTTATGCTTCATTAGTTTCATAGTAGAGCCATCCCTGTGCACACCTACATTGGAAGACACGCAGGAGAGTAACGCAGGAGTTTCCGCTTCCTTCTGAGAGAAGTACGGCAGCTTCAGGAACTGATTCCAGAGCCTTCCTTGTACACAGATCGCTTCTGTGTAATATATACCCAGATACATGCATCTATTAATTTTCACATTATCTTTTCATGTATCTTCGTGAGTGTGGGTCTTCATAACACATTTGGCTTAAAATGAAAAACAGCTCTCATCCTGTAAATACTTAAGCAAGATAGGAAGGTGACAGCGGGGAGGAAGAATCAATTGTGAGGCTGTTTGCTTCACTGCCTACCTTGAGAGCACAAAACCACCCCATGGAGGAGGTAAAGTGTCCAGGCTGTACCTCAGGGTTGGGTTTGGGATTGGGGGGGTCTCTATGGAGGGGCAGAGTAGGGGGGATAGTGGTAATGCTGGCAATATTAATGTCATGGGGGGACAGGTGAAAGGGAAGGGGGTCACCAGTCCATCCATTCGAGGTGATTTCCGGATACTTCATTCAGCTGATCACATGCCAGTTGGGTTGTTTTCCATACCGTATCAGAAAAGCGGCAGTGTGGCTAGGAAACAAAGAAATTTTCAGCTGTAACATTTTAAACAGTTCTTAGCTTTCCCTTCGCAAACGTGGTCTCAAACGGCAGATACAACGGCAGAGTGAACCTCCCCCCCCCACAATAAAAAGGATCTGAAGTCAGAATGGCTCCCCCCCTTTATTGAACGCTCAAAAAATACATAATTATATGTGCACTAAACATGGCCAGACGTAAATAAAAGAGAGAGAAACAAAACCCGTGTAGAAGGGAAAATAAAATAAATATAAACTGTATATTTTGCAAGGTTGTTATTGTCCTTCACCAGATCATAACCTGTTGCAATATTTGTAAGAATGGCTTTATGACTAACAACAATGGGAAATGAAGTGTGGCGAGGTGACTAATCCTGGAAGCTTTGCTGATCTCTTTTAAGAAAAGGTTGGTTTGGGGTTTAATTCGTTTTGATTTGTTGGAAGCGGCTCAGAGAGGATGAGGGTCCCTGATTTTGCATGCCAAACCCCTGCTCTGACTGTTGCCGGTCGTAATTCTACGACTGAGCTGGGACGTGAACCCAGATTTCCAGGCTAACATAGACTCTCACATGCGGATCTGTTATTTTTGGATAACAGATTGGCAAATTAAATTACAAGAATTTGTGGAGATGGCTCAATTGACTAGCAAACTCAGAGGAAACTCAAAGCAAAAATTTGCGGGAAAATGGGATGGTTATAAAAGATATGTTCAAATATACAATAATAGTTTTGACTCCGTGCTAGCGTTTGAGTGACCAAGGAAGTAAAAGCAGGTGGATAACAATTAAGGATTTATTATGTTTTCTGAATGTATTGGAAAATTTATATAGAAAGGTTTATTCACGATAACGAATGGGCGTAGGGAAGGGAGAAAGGCACTTTTATTTATGGGGCTTGGGGTTAAGTGTGGTGCTTGTGCAACGGTGTGGGGGCTGAGGGGTCCATGTAGGGCCGGGTGCCCTTGAGGTCATCGCCTCAGACCCTCTGGTGACCGGCGGAAGGGGTGAAGAAGACATGCCCCCCCTTCCGTATCAGAAGCATTGTAAAAATGGATAAGGGGGAGGATGATTTGTTAAGAGATGTAAAAGCAATATAAAGTTAAGAAATGCATAAGAAGTGGTTAAAACGGTGGGTCATCAGAGGTGCTGATGGAAGTCCAAAAAGATCGTATAAGTGATAAGTTTTGTGGTACATTTTATAATTTATATGTTAAAATTAATAAAAAATATTATAAAAAAGGTGAACAACTTTGGTCGGCCCGTTGGTCTGCCCCCACGGCCCTTCATTTCATCCATCCTTTCCTCCCCATCTTATACTCACGACAACTCTATACACAGCAAGGTCGTCTGACACCTAAGGACTGGCCCAAGGTCACTCAGTGGCAGAGTAGAGATTTGAACCCTGTTTCCCTGGTCCTTATTTTGAAGGGGGGGGCTTCCTTGAGTTGTGTGTGAGAGAGAGAAGGAGAGCGATAGGGAGACACTAAGAGAAATATATTGGAATTTAAATTTTGTTAAATAAGTCCCACCGAAGGGAAACAAGTTCTACTGAATCCACTGGAACTTTTTTCTATGTTGCCGTTGTCGGCATCCGTCTGTCTCGAGAGACAATGAAGTGACTTCCCCTCCGCCCCCCAAAAGTACCTGAAAGCAGAATGGCTTTTTTTTTCTCTATTGAAAGTTCAAAAAGTTCATAATGATATGTGTGCTATACATGGTGTTATGTAAATAAAAGGGTGAAAAAGAAAAAGAGGAAATAGAACCTGCGTAGACAGGGAAATAAATTGGGGGGCCCTCCAAAACTGTATACAGTAGTACCTCCGGTTACGTAACCCTCTGGTTACGTAAACTTTGGGATGTGAAAGGGCAAACCTGGAAGTATCTGACCAGGCTTCACCACGCACACATGCGCAGAAGGGTTGCGGAAACCTCAGGATCCGACCGGACCTCCGGAACGGATCCTGTCCACAACCAAAGGTACCACTGTATTTTGCAAGGTTGTTATTCTACTTTGTCAGATCTTAACCTGTTACAATATTTGTAAGAATGTCTTTATGACTAACAACAATAGGAAGTGAAGTGTGGTGAGGTGACTAATCCTGGAAGCTCTTTTAAGAAAAGGTTGGTTTGGGTCTCAATTGGTTTTAATTTGTTGGAAGCAGCTTGGTGTGGCTGGGGTAACTCAGTCAGATATGTGACTCTAATTTTGCATGCCAAACTCCTGCTCTGGCTGTTGCCAGTAGTAATTCTATGGCTTAGATTTCCAGACTGTGGGATGTAATCCACTCGGAGCAGTCAAGTACAACATTCCTTGTAATGCTAGAGAAGACATGCGAGGGAAGGTTTGGCCCAGCCAGTCGAAACTTGTTCCTCCTGGCTGGAGCAGCCTTCCTTTTGCATGTGATAGGAGGTGGGCATGACTTAACCTGTCCAGGTAACAAAAGGACAAGTCATGCAGCACACGCTCTCTTTTTCACTTCCTTCTACGTTTGGCTAGCTTTGAGCTAGGATTGCCCTGCTAGCTTCTCAGCTAGCAGAGGCACTGGTATCATTCCTCCCTATGGGGTCGATCCACATGTACATATTTGTAACTAAGTCTGCCTTCAGGGATCACACTGTGCTCTGCCTGATGTAAGTAAATTTCTTTTATTGACTTTGAATAGAATTGTGGTGTCTTTATTCTTTTAAGAGGGAATCAAGGGAACTTATCAGGAGCATACAAATCAGTCTGACATTCTGACATTCAGTCTGACATTCAGTCAGACATGCTGAATTGTAAAAGAGTGAGAGGCTTACACAAGCCTGCAACCAGCTATCTGTTGTGCATGTAAAAAAGAGGGGACTGTAAACTCTGCTAAGTAAAGGAACTTGCTAGCACAAGTTAGGAAGGATATTAATAAACAATATATCCTCTCCTGCCACCCTGAACATTTGCACAGTGTGTGTGAGAGAGAGAAAGAGATTGTGATAGGGAGACACTAAGAAAAGGATATCAGAATTTAAATTTTGTTAAATAAGTCCCACCCAAGGGAAACAAGTTCTACTGAATCCACTGGAACTTTTTTCGTTGTTGTTGTTGTTGTTGTTGTTGTTGTTGTTGTTGTTGTTGTTGTCATCCATCTGTCTTTTGAGACAATGGCGTGACCTCCCCTCCACCCCCCCCAAAAAAAAACATAAATGAAGGCATAGTTGCTTTCTTTTTTCTTTATTGAAAGTTCAAAAAGTAAATAATTATATGTGCACTAAACATGATGAGACATAAATATATATTTGGAATGATCGTCCCACAGGAACCTTCTGGTATGGAAAGATTAGCTGAAGGGCTGTGCCTAGGGTCTAGAAGTGAAAAAAGATGTGTTAATTTAAAATAGAGCAAGAGTAGCTATCAAAATATTTGGGAAGCATGATATAATAATACAATGCAAGAAATAATGTATTTTTGTTTTGTTGTAAACTACCCTAAGATCTGTACTCTTACATTACCATACATTAATATGCAGGTGTGTAAATTCTTACTATCTTATTACTTTTTTCTTTTTCATTTCAACTCTCTTTCTCACTCTATCTTTTAATAAATGAAATTCTTATAATAGAATATTATTATTTTTAATTTTTAAAAAAACCTATCCTGAGATTTTATGGAGAAGTGTGGGTAGTAAATTCTATTATTATTAATAATAATAACTAAAAGGAACAAATGCAAACCAAAAAGAAATTAAAGCAAGCAGCCCTCCTCATCCTGACCTCTACCCCCACCCCCAGTGATGAATCCATATGACAGTAACTTCAGAACCTTACCAGGTACGCTAAGGAAGACTTGATGCACACAAATCCCTTTCATATAAGTAGCAAATTGGTATTCTCCAGCAAGCTGTTTGCTGGTGTTCTTGATAATGAGGGCATTTTCCTGTACAGAGAAGTGTCCATCGTATGTGCTATCTAAGATATCCAGTTTTCCTTTAATTATGGCTAGTATGTCACCATTAGGATCAGACAAGCTGCTGTTATGAAACAAAAGTATGTCTGTATTTCTGGAAATATTGGCAAAGATAATCCCAGATGAACCTTCTGCTATGGAGAAGTTAGCACCAGGGCAGTGTGTGGAACCTGGAAGAAAATGAGGGCAACTCATTAATAGAATTCTACCACCAGCCAAACAGATTAGATCTCACATCTTAAGAGAGGCAGGATATCATTACACCATACAAAAAATGGCACCTTTGCAATTGCACATTTGGTAAAGGTCATATTGCACTTGTTGACCAAAGTCCCTGAAGGCAGTTTGGAAACTTACTGGATCCCATCATCCTTTGGCCACAGACCATCCTCATGTGGACTCAACCCTACAGAATCCCAAAGATGCCACGATTCCAAAACTCATTGGGACAGGACAGGAGTCACCAACCCAGTGAATGTATCCACATACATGGATACATGGAAACCCTGAAGGGTTCCACTGAGCAAGTTCCCTAGATTCTTGACTTTTTTAAAAAAAGAAAAAATAAAGAAAAACTCTCTATCCATCCTAGAAAGATGGTTATGCTGCTGGTAATGTCTAAGCGATTTCTGAGAAGCAAGAGTGACTTCCTCGTGCATTTTTTCTGGTATTGAGTTATGCTTCATGTTGCTATTCGACAGTAACAACATCGGTGTGTGTGAGGGAGAGATGGCTATTATTGGGACAAGCAGGGCATAGTTAACGTCCCACGGTATGCATCCGTTTTTTGGTGGGGTGGGGTTCTCTCTCTTTAATTTGGTGTTATGCCACACTTTTTGACGGCAGCCACTTTTGTGTTAAGCCGTTGCCTGTGCATGACAGCCGCTCCAGAAGAGTCTAGCAGTGGAGGGGGCGGGGCAAGTGGGGGAGAGTTTTCTGCGGCGCGGGGGAAGACATCCTCGCTCTCGTAGGAGGGAAGCTTCCGATCAGGACTACGAAGGGCGGCAGGGATTAAAGAACCCCCCCCCTCTGCCCACGCCACGGCCCCAACCGGACACTTCCCAACCTGACCCCCACCCTGGGGCCCCTCACATCTCAATCGGCTGTAGGCAATCGGCTACGAACCCGAACCGTCCGCCAGCGTCGACAGGCAGGACAGCAGCAGCAGCAGCAGGAGGAAGGCTTGGGAGAAGCCTCCTCGTCGCCGTGCGCCCCCGTTGCCTTCGCGTCCGGATCCTTCTCGCACCAGCACTGCCGCCATCGCCCGCTCCTTCCGACGCGATCTTGTACTTCCCACTGACAGGAGAGGATCAAGCCCCACCCCCAATCTCATCCAGGGGCAGAGCCGGTCCCACCCCACCCACACGGGGGCGGAGCCAGCCCAACCCCGTGGAGGCGGAGCCAGTCCCACCCCACCCACACGGGGGCGGAGCCAGCCCAACCCCGTGGAGGCGGAGCCAGTCCCACCCCTCCCACACGGGGGCGGAGCCAGCCCAACCCCGTGGAGGCGGAGCCAGTCCCACCCCTCCCACACGGGGGCGGAGCCAGCCCCACCCCATGGAGGCGGAGCCAGTCCCACCCCACCCACACGGGGGCGGAGCTAGTCCCACCCCGTGGAGGCGGAGCCAGTCCCACCCCACCCACACGGGGGCGGAGCTAGTCCCACCCCGTGGAGGCGGAGCCAGTCCCACCCCACCCACACGGGGTCGGAGCTAGTCCCACCCCCGAAAGAGACGGTGAGGTTGGCGGGGGTGTTTGTCTATTTTTGTTTGTGTGATGGTTCCTTTTGAAATACTTTATTGTCACTCGTACAACTTGTATACAGTGAGATTACACGAGCAGCCCCCACTCAGCTCTCTTAGTCAAAATTAATTCCTCTCGTTTACTGACACACACACACCAAACCCGAAAGTCAGTTGCCCTGTTGTGATCTTTTCATTCAGCAGCCTAACAGCCCACGGATAGACGCTGTTCTTTACCCTGTTGGTGCGATTAATCCTGCTTCTATATCTTCTGCC
The DNA here is from genome assembly GCF_964270895.1 of Podarcis filfolensis. Lineage (NCBI taxonomy): Eukaryota > Metazoa > Chordata > Lepidosauria > Squamata > Lacertidae > Podarcis > Podarcis filfolensis. Next base: position 15,591,646 of record NC_139605.1, read on the forward strand.
CAAGGGCAGGAGATCAAGAAAGTGCCGGCCAGAGTGTGAACCATCCCTGAGAATTTTCCTCACTCTCCTGAGGCAACGTGCTATGAGTAGAGTCCTTGGGAGGGGGGCTGAGGGGGGGGTTGTTGGGGTGATTGGGGAGTGGAGAGGGTGAATTGTTGTCATCTGGGCTGGGATTGGAGTGGGATAGGGGGGGTCTCTATGGAGGGGCAGAGTAGGGGGGATAGTGGTAATGCTGGCAATATTAATGTCGTGGGGGAACAGGTGAAAGGGAAAGGGGTCACCAGTCCATCCATTCGAGGTGATTTCCGGATACTTCATTCAGCTGATCACATGCCAGTTGGGTTGTTTTCCATACCGTATCAGAAAAGCGGCAGTGTGGCTAGAAAACAAAGAAACTTTCAACTGTAACATTTTAAACAGTTCTTAGCTTTCCCTTCGCAAACGTGGTCTCAAACGGCAGATACAACGGCAGAGTGAACCTCCCCTCCCCGCCCCCAATATAAAGGATCTGAAGGCAGAATGGCTCCCCCCACTTTATTGAAAGTTCAAAAAATACATAATTATATGTGCACTAAACATGGCCAGACGTAAATAAAAGAGAGAGAAGCAGAACCCGTGTAGAAGGGAAAATAAAATAAATATAAACTGTATATTTTGCAAGGTTGTTATTGTACTTCACCAGATCATAACCTGTTGCAGTATTTGTAAGAATGGCTTTATGACTAACAACAATGGGAAGTGAAGTGTGGCGAGGTGACTAATCCTGGAAGCTTTGCTGATTTCTTTTAAGAAAAGGTTGGTTTGGGGTTTAATTCGTTTTGATTTGTTGGAAGCAGCTTAGAGAGGATGAGGGTCCCTGATTTTGCATGCCAAACCCCTGCTCTGACTGTTGCCGGTCGTAATTCTACGACTGAGCTGGGACGTGAACCCAGATTTCCAGGCTAACATAGACTCTCACATGCGGATCTGTTATTTTTGGATAACAGATTGGCAAATTAAATTACAGGAATTTGTGGAGATGGCTCAATTGACTAGCAAACTCAGTGGAAACTCAAAGCAAAAATTTGCGGGAAAATGGGATGTTTATAGAACATATGTTCAAAAATACAATAATAATTTTGACTAGCATTTGAGTGACAAAGGAAGTAAAAACAGGTGGATAACAAGGATTTATTATGTTTTCTGAAAGTATTGGAAAATTTATATAGAAAGGTTTATTGTTTTGTGTGCGTTCAATTGTAAGATAAAACATATGCGAAGGGACTTGACAGGAAGTCAAAAATGAAGAAAAGATTTTGTAAGATATAAGCGGGGAATATTTATTTTCATCATCATCATCATCATCATCATTTTCTGGGTGTGTGCCGAGGTGTGTTTTGTATGGAATGTTTGGGAGGAATTAAGACGGTAAATAACAAATAAACAAAATATTGATGTATGTAATTTTTATTTCTCAATTATATTTTGTGGTAGTATTGTTGTAATGCTTTTTGTGACATAAAATCACTCAATAAAAATTATTTTAAAAAGACTCTCACATGCGGAAGTGGTTTTTTCCTGTACGATATATACTCTTAGATTAACTGCCACCACTCTTTACTGTGGTTTCCTCCTTCCTTTCCTTGTTCTGCTGCTGTCGTCAATTATGTAACCCCGCAGCGCACGGCTGGCACCAACCTCTTTATCCGCTCAGCAGTCATTTTAAACACACCGCCTGTACAAATCTTACCCCCAAAAAAGCCGCCGCCCCGATCCTTAAAAACTCATTGGCTTTTCAGGTTAGTTACCTTCTGCAGGAAGAATAGTGAGAGCGATCATTCATCCGCAGCCATTCCTGAGATTTTGAGTCCCTATGAATTTGTACTGTACTTGAATTTGTATTAATGGTTTGATGAGTTTGCTTATTTGGCCTGATTATTCTGCTGTTGTGCTTTTAACCTGATTCCAGGTATTGCTACGTTTGTTACTTTTTTAAATGCACTTGTTATTATGAGCCACTTTGAGCTCAAATTTGGGGTTGGAAAAGGGGAATGCAAATAATGAATCAAATCGGTAGTTCATGCGTTGGTAGTAAGACTGGATTTGACGCCTGAGAGAGACGTTTTTAGGACCCACCCTATTCCGTGATAGTAATTTGTTTTCAGTATTGAATTTTAAATTGTTGTAACGCTCCCGAGGATCTTAGGGTATGGGTGGAGTGAATAAGAACAGTCTCAGGTTTGCAAAATAGATGGAGCCTTAACAAAAGATCTTCAGTCTGGCGAAATGTAACCTGGACCTTTTTGTTAAAAAAAAATCAGACAATCTTGCAATACAGTGGTACCTCGGGTTACATACTCTTCAGGTTACATACGCTTCAGGTTACAGACTCCACTAACTCAGAAATAGTGCTTCAGGTTAAGAACTTTGCTTCAGGTTGAGAACAGAAATCGTGCTCCGGCAGCGCGGCAGCAGTGAGAGGCCCCATTAGCTAAAGTGGTGCTTCAGGTTAAGAACAGTTTCAGGTTAAGAACGGACCTCCAGAACGAATTAAGTACTTAACCCGGGGTAGCACTGTACTCCAGAAAAGGGAGGGATCCTGTAAGTTTCATTTGCTTTTAAACGATGGAACTATACAGTCAGACATAAGCACCATCGCAGAATTCGTTGGGCCAGACGGCAGAATTGCAAACACGGCATTCCCAATTAGCTCAATATTGTCGTTTGTGCTGTGAAGTGCTGCTCTTTGGAGTCTGAAAGTGTGTTTGTCAATCAACCAGCAGCTGCCTGCATTTTGGGACTGATTTTCCAGTGTCACAAACTCTTGCAGCGGGCGGGGAGGCGGCTATGGAAACTATCACGATGAGCTGCCGCACTTCAGATTTCACGACACCACTTCGCCACTTAACGGGACTTAACAACAGAGACAAGAGAATATTAACCCAGTAAACTTAGGGGAAGAGTAGGCACAGAGAGCTACAGACCTTTTCAACCTCACATCCATTGATCACTTTTGCAGACTGCCAGAGCTTCATTGACATGTGACCCCCAAATTTTGGATCCCCTCCAAACCAAAGTTTGGTGCTATTTTTATTCCTCGCCGGAGTTTCAGACCAGAGGCTTTCTCTGGGATTGGAACTGCGATTTGCTGCATGTAAACCGTGTTATCCGCCACTGAAATGGGGGCCTCGGACCTCATGCGATTCTTCCGTTTCCACTACCTCCGAATATTATGAAAAATAAAAGCAGTGGTCGTTTCTTGGGTTCAAGTTCCCGGCCCCTGAGTCTGAGTGCCTCTGAGAACGTGCAAAAATGCCCTTTCTCTAGGGGAGCAAAGTTTTTCTTTATTCTTAAAAGGTTTTAGGGACAAAATGCCACTGAACAGGCGCGGTGAGTCTTTGTAAAGTACCGTAAATGCTTCCTTCTCCGGTGAGAGATTGGCTCAGTGCTGGTACCCTAGAAGCCTGATTCTCCTTGGCAAAAACACCAACCACCCCATAGGAAATGAATTTACATATGCATGCACTCTCCTCAAATGCAAATAACTTCCATAGCCTTCTAGTTATAAGACGCATTTCCCCACGCGATACAAATACAGCAGCTAACCTTCATTAACGTGTAACCCCGAAATTTTGGATCCCTCCAAACTGATGCCAAAATTTTGCGCTCATTTTTGCGCCGTGTTGTATCAATTACTCCGTTGGGGAGCAGCACAAAAACACGGGGTCTCCCCCCCCCTCTTCTCGTTTTGCAAACTAATTGCAAAATTGTTTAAACAAAAAAAAATTTTTTTCCTTCCAGTAGCACCTTAAAGACCAACTAAGTTAGTTCTTGGTATGAGCTTTCGTGTGCATGCACACTTCTTCAGATAGGGTATCTGAAGAAGTGTGCATGCACACGAAAGCTCATACCCAAGAACTAACTTAGTTGGTCTTTAAGGTGCTACTGGAAGGAAAAAAATTTTTTTGTTTTGACTATGGCAGACCAACACGGCTACCTATCTGTAACTAAAATTGTTTAAGCATCTTATAAACGGTATGGCTCTGCTATAAGTCATCTGCTACATGTGCCATTTTACTTACTGGTCAGACTTGCTTTGAACAGTTTAATACAGACTGTAGGACAAATAATATAATTTATTTCACACACACACACACACACTTCCCATTAAATATATTTAAGTGTTTTGACAATAAAAGCACCAGCAACGAACACAACTAAATATACAAAACAAAGCAATTTGTTATATTTAAAAAAATCAGGTCCAATACAGATGTACCTCCAGATGACATGGGGTCTGTGGTGTGTGCCCCCCCCCCGCAGCGAAAAACGCAGTACATGATTGAGTATATAAGGAGTGCTACCAGCATGAGTTTGACCAAACTGCGGGAGGCAGTGGAAGACAGGAGTGCCTGGCGTGCTCTGGTCCATGGGGACACGAAGAGTCGGACACAACTAAACAACAACAAGAGTTTTCAGCAACTTTGAGCACAGGCGACCCCACTCGACGAACTAGACTAGGTTGGGGGTTTCCGTTCCGAGCACGGACCACGAACAGAACTGCACCACCTACTCCCTCAAATTGGATGGGCTGTGACTTTTTCCTTTCCTTTCCTTTCCTTTCCTTTCCTTTCCTTTCCTTTCCTTTCCTTTCCTTTCCTTTCCTTTCCTTTCCTTTCCTTTCCTTTCCTTCCCTTCCCTTCCCTTCCCTTCCCTTCCCTTTCCTTCCCTTCCCTTCCCTTCCCTTCCCTTCCCGATGTGAACCACGGGGTTGCGCTACGTCTCCGGCTCCGGGTTCGAGAGAAGCCTCCAGTCCCCGCCCCCCCGCCCCAATGGCTGAGCGCCGTCTGGTCTGAAAGCGAAACCTCTCTGTCACTTTTCTCTGCGCCTCACCGCGGGTGGATGTAACCGGCGCGCTGCTTCTGCAGGCTTCGAGGGACGCGGGCCTAACTCTGCTAAGGACGAGCTCGGCTCAGCGGAGGAAGACGAGGGATCTCAGAGCGAAGACTCCGCTTGCAGAAAGAACCGACCCGCTTCAGTTGCAACTTGCACAGAGCGAGCGAAAGTTCAGGTATGCGGTGGAATCCCTCGCGCAGAAGCCCGGAGGCGGGCGACCCCGGGGTGTCAAGCTCACCTTCAGGCTGGGAAGCGGGGGCTGGAGGAAAGAGGGTTTCCTTCTGATCTTTTTTCCTGCTTTCTCTGGTCGCTGTTGCATTTTAGGTGCTGGTTCTTGCACGCGCGTCCGTGTCTCCTGACTGCTGTTTCCTAACTAGTTTTCATTTTATTGTTTTGCATTTTATATTCGTGTTTTGAGATGTTGGGAGCCGCCTTGAATCCCAGCTTGGGAGAAAGGCGGGATAGAAATACATTGACCAGTAAGAATATCCCAGGATGGCTCAGTTGGTTGGAGCGGGGTGCTGATAATGTCAACGTTGCAGGTTTGATCCCCATGTGGGATCGCTGCAAATTCCTGTATTGCAGGCGGTTGGACTAGATGGTCCTCTGTTATTCATTACCCTGGAGACACCAGGAGTTGTTCTAGAGTTCTTCAGACTGTAGAGCGTGTGCAGACTGAACGGCGGGCTGTTTGCCAAGGTGGCGGCTAAAACCCATACTGTTTTCCTCACTGTCTATCATGGAATTGTAGAGTTGGAAGGGACCCCGCAGGACATCAACCTCCTGCAATGCAGAAATCTCAACACGTGGTCCCTCGACCAATTTCAAACAGGCTTGGACGCTGCTTAACTTTGAAGATATGCTAGTAGTTTTATTGCTGCTCCACCGCTAGGAGGCCTTCATCCCCTTCTCTGCTTTCTTTGATTCACTTAACTGAAATTGCCATGTGGGGTAAACTGGTATAAGGGACTGTAAAATCAAGACAGGTGTCAACACTGATGGCAAGGCCTTTTTTCAGCCAGAACTCAGTTCCCACACCTCTCAGGTTGATGCCACTATAAGAGAACATGGGAGGGTTGGTTTTTTTGTTATTTGTTTTTGTTTTTTGTTTATTTATTATGTTACATCGGTAAAGAATATCATATTACAATACAATGCTTATTATCATATAATTTTCAACATGTATACAAAATTTATATACAAAGTTTATATACCTAAAGATAACAAAAACAAAAAAGGGGGGGGGGACAAGGACAAAAAACTATTCCAAAGTCATATCTGTACCAACACTTTGGACTTCCTGTCTATCCCGTTGTATATTCCTTTTTTACAATTGAATGTACTCTTGTTATTGTATATTTCTTTACGCTTTGTCTACATCATCAATATGTTATTGTATATTTCTTTACGTTTTGTCTATTACATTCCTACACCAATATGTACCCTTGGTCTTATTTCTCAACTCAGTCTCTCTCCAGCATCAATCAAATGCTAGCATAGATAGCGAACCTTTGCTGTATTTTGGAACATATACCTTATATCTATCCTACGTTTCCATAAATTTTTGTTTGAATTGCCTCTCAAGGGAACAAGGGAGGCTTGTTAATGATGAGTTACGGCACCTATTTTCTAGAAAAATAGCCCTGACTGATGACATTCTCTTATGACTGCCAGTAATTATGGACAACCGGTCTCTGTTTTAACCTAACATTGCCAAACAGTGGCAGAACACAGGAACCCCCACTTAACATGTGGAATGGGAAAAACCCCCGCCCACGTATGTGGGAGTCCCCCTGTATCCCACAGGGGATCTGCAGAAAGAATGTGGCTGGTCAAGGGAACCTGGGACTCGAAAAGGTTGGAAAATCACTGAGGGGGAGGGACTGGACTGAAGGTAGATCCAAGCCATACTTCTAAAGCACATTCAATGCATATTTAAGGAACATGGTTCCTTGAGAACTGTAGTTTGTTAAGGTTTCTGGGAATTACAGATCTGTGAGAGTGAAACTACAGTTCCCAGGAATATGCTTTAAACATGCATTGAATGCAGTGCCAGATTTACGTACGGAGGTCCGTACTTAACCTGAAACTGTTCTGTTACGGAAATTACCGGGGGGGGGCACATCTTTAAAGTTAAATATTACAAATATTATACCTCAATGTATCCTTTCAACTTGACAGCTCAGGGAAGTTACCTAGCTTTAAAAATAATATAAAATCATCTCATTTCCCAGTTTCCTCCATCCCAAACCTATTTTCCCCTTGAAAAGGGACTCCAGGAAGTTCCCAGAGGTGACAATTGCTGGGCTTATTGTTAGCCAAAGGAAGCCAAATCTCATCACCTGACTTGCCTCAGGCTCCAGACATGCAAAGGAACTTCTATTGTACTTTTGGGTGGTGGGTACTTAAGACATACTTGTCTCTGTTAATCTTATACCTGAGTCTTGCCCTGCCATGTCTGCTTATGCTAATCTTGTACCAAGGACTTGTCTGGGCATGTTTGCCAAGGTTAACCCCTCCCCTTTTGTGACATGTCAGTGATGTAGCAATGATGCTGTACAAACTGTATTCTGAGATATGGTGGGAAAGTTTTAAAAGTCTTTGTCACCCCATCCTCAGGGTTCAAATTTGCTCTTTGAACCTATTGTGCAATAAACTTTGGTCTACAGCTACTTGCTCCGGTTGGCTGGACTCCTTCCTTTATTCCACAGGGACCTGCGGGCTCTACCCGATGAGCTGGGTGACTGAGCAGCCTCACACCTAGATTTTTCCATAACAGTTCTTAACCGGAAGCACCACTTTAGCTAATGGGGCCTCCTGCTGCTGCTGTGCCGCCGGAGCACGATTTTTGTTCTCATCCTGAAGCAAAGTTCTTCACCTAAAGCACTATTTCTGGGTTAGCAGAGTCTGTAACCTGTAGCATCTGTAACCTGTAGCATCTGTAACCTGTAGCGTATGTAACCTGAGGTACCACTGTATATGCTAAACAAGCTATAGCTTAGGGCCCCACTCTCTTGGAGGGGGGCAGAAATGTAAAGGGGGGGGGAATTACAACTACTTTGATAAAATACATATTTTGTGATGTGCAAATGGCTTTAGATACCTATTAGGTCCATAAATTACCATATAGCATATATTCAACACAAAAAACAGCGACAATTTGTTGTTGACAAAGGACAGCTGGACATATAAAAGGTCCCATTACCTTCAGGAGCTCAGGGCCTCATCAAACCTAAACCCAGCCCTGATTGGGTGCGTTTTGAGCACAGTTCTGGCACCTCTCAGGTGGGTGCCATTGCCAGCCCCAAGAGAACGAGGGAGGTGTTCATGGTGAGCTCCGGCACCTGTTTTTCTAGAAAAATAGCACTGGTTTTATGGTGTGAATTTGCCCACAGGGCTAAAATTGGAAAGTCCCTAGTAGTTCATGTTGAGGCATGCCCTTGCCTCGATGTAGCTGCTGCCTCAAGCAGCTCCCCATCCCATGTCACCTCCTGCCTCACCTGCAATAAAGACTTTAAACAAGCGTTCTCGGGAGGATTTTTTAAAAATCTTGTTCAGAATCTGGGTTTGGGTTTTAAATTGTGTTAATGTATGCTTGTGCAGAGGCACTAGCATACATTAACTCCACCCACACATTCAACAACTCCAAGCCTCTTCCTTCCTTGCTTCAGACTTCTCCAACTCCTTTACTTAATATTTCTTGCTGTTTGTCGCCTTGTTTTAATTCCTTATTTTGAATCTCTTAAATCCTGTATATATCTTTAACAATTTCAGTTAATACCCTCATCTCCCTCCTCCAAAACCCATCGCTTCCCTCCACCCATGAGCAACCTTCTTTACCTAATATTATTTTTGTTATTGTGAAGGGGTACAGCTAGGGTTACCCCAGAAAGCCCTAAAAACTGTTTGTGAATTCTCCCCCCCCCCCCAGCCAGGCCTCGGCGTATGCATTTTACAAACTGCATTTTCCTCTAAGACAAAAAGCACGAGCTAAGCAGTCCTCTATGTAACAAAAACGCTGTAACAAACCCAGAGCTGAGAACAGCAAAGCTTTCGCTTCCCAGGTCCAAGATAACCTTGTCCTGGTACATTGATTTGCAACATACTTCCAGGAACAGAGTCAGAGAACGAAAAGCAACATTTCTATGTAAGAATCTGTGAAGGCGGAGAGGGAAAAAGGGGGTTGAAAAAAGGATAAAACCTGCTTGTAAAATGTTTTCGGCACGGCCACACAGGTGCCTCTGCCCCCCCCCCCCCATGGCAGAATAAAACGCTCTTTCTCTGGATTAACCCCTTGGTGTCATTTGGCTCCTTTTGTCTCTGCTCGGGTGCAACAATTATTCCTACCCATGGATTAAAAAGGCTACATATTTCAGCTTGGTCAATAAATCCCTGCCCATCAGTGGAATGGGGCAATCGGGAATGTAGATAAATCTATGTTGAACTGTGTGCCCTCCTAGTGTACAGGTCACAGGTTGCAAGACTGGCACTCGCTGTGATTTTCCCGTGGCCCCAATAATGCTGATTGATTCAGCAGTTGATGTGGCAACTGGGTGTGGCATAACGGAAAAAGCGGCACCCGTGTCCACCATAAATGGTATAGTCTAGTTCCCAGTTACAATGTTGACCATGGGCTCACGGGAACCTGTTTTTGTTGGGCCCGGTCTGTCCTAGTAAGTGTCTTCGTCTCTCAGGGCCATTGCCCCAGATTGGTGGGGTGGGGTCCAAGCTGGTCCCTGTCCTTGCCCCCTCCCCCTGCCGCGGGTCCTTGGAGTCCAAGGAGCTGAAGCCCACGGCTAGGCTCGTGGCCCAAAGTTATTGTCAGCAAACTGCGGGGAGTGGGGGTGCATTTTCTTATTCTGTGGGCATTCCATCTTCCAATGACCTTCCTGCCTGCAGATGGCGTCCTAAACGGTCCCTGTCCCTCCCATGGGCTTCTTGTTTCTGGCTGTCTGGCTGCTGGCCAGCTCTTAGTGCCATCAATTTTTTGGTCTGGTATTTTTCTCTCTGCTTTTCTGTTTCTTCACCCCTCTGATTATAAGTGGTCTGGGCAAGTGTTAACATCCATTCTAGTCGATTTCCCATAAAGTTCTCAGTTTTTTGAATTTTTCGTCTTATGTCAGGAGCTGCTTGCGTCACAAAGGTGGTTTTTACAATCACCTCTTGGGCATCATCATCAGGGTCTATGGGGGTGTACTTGCGGAATGCCTTTTTTAATCTCTCCAAAAATACTCCTGGAGGCTCAGTGGGCAGCTGACAAATCTCAGATAATTTCGCCATATTTGTAGGCCTTTTCGCTGCCCGTCTCATACCTCCTAAAACATTTTTGTGATAAGTCGCTAAGGCCACCCTTCCCTCTGTAGTATTGTAATCCCAAGGGGGGGTCTGCCTGGGGTAAGAGACCTCAATTGCAGCGTCAGTATTATTTGCTGCCTTGAGTTGTTCCCTGGCACAGGCATTTACCTGGTAAAGGTCCTTGGGGGTCTAACACCCTGATCATTTGGCTGTTCCAAAGGATCATACACTTGCCTGAGAGGGGACATCACCGTGGGTTTGGACAAAGCCTTAGATTTAAGTGTCTCTACATGTTTTGTTGCCCTCTCCCATGCTGTTCTTAAAACCTTTTGCTTTTTTCTCCAATTCTCATCCTGGCACTGGGCTGCTTCTAGAACCCAGGGGGCCACATCCAGTTCTGTTTTAAACGGTTCTACATACTGGAACACTCTGTTAGACTGCTTACTAGTCCATCTTATCTCTTTATCTAGAGTTTTTCTGAAGTCATGATCATCATCATCACCATTCTCTTCACCTTCCCTGCTTGCATCACAAGGGGGTTGGGGAGGGGCAGAGGGGGGAATTTTCTCATTTGGGTCTTCAGTCTGGGCATTGGGCGGAGAAGCAGCCCTATTTGCTCCCAGATTTGGTCGCCTTGGCGCAGTTGCTGCATATGGTGGTGGGGGTGGGGTAATTATCTCCTCTTCTAGGACTGGCAGAACTGGTGGCTTTTTAACTTGTAATTGTACTGAACACAGTTTGACTTGGGCAGTCACAATTCTATTTTTCCGAAGCCATGAGGGATTTTGATCCACATTGGCTTTCCAGATAGAAATATAGGGAATCTGATCTGTGTGGGCCTTGAAAATGTTACTCCATAAAATGTTGACCAAGTTTGGATCAAAGGATCCCGCAGGAGGCCATTCTGGTAAATATGAAGGCCAGTCAACTTCACATAAATGTTGGAGTCTGTTTCTTTTGAGTTTACATCCCCCCTCTTCTGCTTTCGTGGCACTTTTCCAGTTTTCCAGAAAGCTCTGTAGTGGTGTCTCAAGAATTGTTTTACTGCTTTTATTTCCCATGACTCTGGGATCCTGGGGACACTGGGACACTCAGCCCTCCTAACTTTTTTTTTCTCACTCAGTCACAGGCCAGACGTTGCTTTCAACGTCTCATGCACTCAAAACATTCACTGGAGTGTCCCCACACACACATTCAGAAAAACCCATGCACCTCCCCCAATCCCCTTTTATCAAAACCCAAAACCACAACCACAAAACCGGCAGCACTTAGACTTCGACCGGGGCCCAAGAGCACCTTACTGCTTTTTCTGGGCACAAAACCAACCATAACTGGCAGCGCTTCACGACTTTGACCGGGGCCCAGCAGCACCCTTCACTGCTTTTTCTGGGCGACACCAAAACCAGTGGCACTTCGTCTACCCTGCTGGCGGAGCTGATCAAACTCTCTTGTTGCTCCCACCTATACCTGTGGAGCTTGCTCCCACCTATACCCTCTGGAGCTTACCTTGTTCCTCGAGGTACCTTCTTTCACGGCCTTTGCTCTTTCTTTCCGTCACTTGTCGTGTGTCCACTCAGGAATGGGTGGCCAGTCCCTCCCATGAAGTTGGCAGGATGCGCGCTGGAACTGTTGACCCGGGATCCTGAGCTGCTCGCCTTGCAGTGACGCCCTGGACCTCTTTGTCCCTCGATCTCGGGGAACGTGCATATTCCCGGCCAATGCACCAGAAATATGTAGCCTTTTTAATCCATGGGTAGGAATAATTGTTGCACCCGAGCAGAGACAAAAGGAGCCAAACGACACCAAGGGATTAATCCAGAGAAAGAGTGTTTTATTCTGCCATCCGGGGGGGGGGGGCAGAGGCACCTGTGTGACTCAGTTCACAAAAGACAGGCCGCGCCGAAAACATTTTACAAGCAGGTTTTATCCTTTTTTCAAACCCCCTTTTCCCTCTCCCCCTTCACAGATTCTTACATAGAAATGTTGCTTTTCGTTCTCTGACTCTGTTCCCGGAAGTATGTTGCAAATCAATGTACCAGGACAAGGTTATCTTGGACCTGGGAAGCGAAAGCTTTGCTGTTCTCAGCTCTGGGTTTGTTACAGCGTTTTTGTTACATAGAGGACTGTTTAGCTCGTGCTTTTTGTCTTAGAGGAAAATGCAGTTTGTAAAATGCGTACGCCGAGGCCTGGCTGGGGGGGGGGAATTCACAAACAGTTTTTAGGGCTTTCTGGGGTAACCCTAACTGTACCCCTTCAATTGTTGCATTACTCACTGTTTATATTTGTTGTTCCATCCTTGACATGGTGTTATCCTATCTCCTTGCGCCCCTTAAAGCTATTGCATATTAATTTTTAAGCTCCAGCACCAACTCTTTTCATGTATTCCTTAACACATTCCCACTTTATTAATTATTTGATTAGGAAAGCCTCTGTTTGATGCTGTTAACTTTGCCTTCTCTGCAAATTCGAAGATTTTGGTTCTCCATTCTGATAATTCTGGTACAGTGGTACCTCGGGTTAAGAACTTAATTCATTCCAGAGGTCCGTTCTTAATCTGAAACCTGAGGTTCCACTTTAGCTAATGGGGCCTCCCGCTGCCACCACACAATTTCTGTTCTCATCCTGAAGCAAAATTTTTACCCCAAGGAACTATTTCTGGGTTAGCGGAGTCTGTAACCTGAAGCGTCTGTAACCTGAGGTACCACATATTTTATCTGTTTTCCATTTTTTCTCCACTACAATTCTGGCTGCCGCGGTTGCGTAGAGGAATACATTCATTTTATCTTTAGGGATGTCGTTCAATACTAAGCCCAGCTTAGATTCTTATTGATTTCCGGGGGGCAGCTGCCCCCCCCCAGCTGCACCCATACTTCCCTCCCTCCTCTGATCTCCACTTGTGCCTCTGCCTCTCAAATGTTTGCGCAGCTGTTTTTTGAAGCAGCCCTGGCTAAAAACTCCCCAGGCATATGGTGCCTCTGGAGCAGACCAGGGGGTGCTGGTTGCCAGGAGTTGAGACGGCCTTGGAGTAAGCCAGCAAGTGAGTGAGAGAGCCCAGCCAGGCAGTCCACCAGCCCTTGCTGTTGGGAATGGGCAGACAAGTCCCACTCCCTTGTGGGAGTGTGAGGAGGAAACTCTCTTTGGGGCAGGGGGGGGCAGCTCAGAGACCAGGGGTGGTGGCAGCGGCTGCCTGGAGGACTCCCAAGGAGAGGGGAGAGGAAAGGAGAGGAGGCTGAGGGAACCCTCTACAAGGGCAGGTGTCCAAAAAGGGGTCAGGGACTCACTGCTCTGCAGGCAAGGGGGTGATATAAGTAGACTCCTGAGCCCCACAGTGGGGCTGTAGAAAGAATGTAGATGGTCAAAGGAGTTGTGGACTCAGGGGTGTCTTACCCATAGAGGCTAGTGATGCGGGGTGCCTGGGCGCCAAGTTCTGGAAGGCGCCAGGGAAGAGGTGGAGGCTGGATGTGGCAACTCCTGGCATCAGCTCACTGCCCTTGCCTGCCTTCACCATGCCACACCAAAGCAGGGCCATGCCCGGAGATTATATCTGCTGGCCACCACAGCCAGGCCCAGACGGGGGGGGGCATATGGGCCACTTGGCCCGGGCCTCCAATTCCAAAGGGGGCCTCGGTCAGCATATTTATCTATATTTTCCATTTTGTCTTTATATGCAGATACGGTTCAAGCCTTGAAATAAAATCATTTGTCAGCATAACTTTTCTGAAAATTATTTATATACTTACTTATTTATAAGACTTCAGTTATTCCCAGGGTAAAAAGGGGGGGGCACATTATCTACCTGGCCCGGGCCTCTGCCTGGCCCTGCAAGGCCCTGACCCCAGCACGAAGCTGTCAGCTGAGCCAGGAGGCGCCGCGTCCAGCCTCCACCTCTTCCCCGCTGGAGGAGCTGCCCTCCAGCCACTGCCCGCCTCCTCCAGCCCTGCCAGCAGCACCGTCCTCCCTTAGAAACTCTGGGAAACAGGACTTCCGGGTTAGCGCCATCGGCTAATGGCGGATTCTCTCTGAGCTCCGGAGGGAATCGGCTCCGCAGGATTGGGTCTGACTGCTGCGGCGACGCAGGGACCCTTAAAAATCACAGGTGGTGAAGCCTGTGAACCTGGTGACTCGGCGGGCACCATTTGCGCCCCCCAACCTGTGAAGGAGCCTTTTTAAAGGCTTCAGAACGGAGGACGGGGTGCTGAGAGTCGACTGCTTCTCCTGCGGAGTGAAGCCGCATTGCCATGGTCGGAGAGCGCTGACAAAGGAAATGCAAAAGGAAATGCAACTTATACAGTGGTACCTCAGGTTACAGACGCTTCAGGTGACAGACTCCGCTAACCCAGAAATAGTACCTCGGGTTAAGAACTTTGCTTCAGGATGAGAACAGAAATCATGCTCCGCCGGCGCGGCAGCAGCAGGTAGCCTCATTAGCTAAAGTGGTGCTTCAGGTTAAGAACAGTTTCAGGTTAAGAACGGACCTCCGGAATGAATTAAGTACTTAACCTGAGGTACCACTGTATTAATTTGGTTGTAAATGAGAATTTAATTGGATTACTCCCTCATGACATGAGCTACACCTGTCAGAAAAGGGGTAGGGTGAAGTTAAAGGGGGACTGTGTCTTTTACGTGATCCATTAATTTGTCTGTCCAGCTCCAGAAGGTGGGCAGGTTTGGGCATTTTCTAAGAACCCCCCCCAGACCAGCAAGAAACCACTGCACTAACATTACTATTTCCACTTTGCAAAGGGTATCCAAGGATTTCAGATGTAACTTAGGGTATGGAAATTCTCACTTTCCATGTTCCACCTCTTCCAAGCTAAGTGGGTGAGTCACTGTGGCCAGTCCTGGACTTCAACACTGTCTCCAGAATTTCTGGAAACAAATCACACCCAACAGGGACACTTCTGCAAAGTTTTAAAAGACCCACTGATTTTGACATAGAAGCGCTTTTCACAAAGAACAAGCATTGTCTCAAAAGCAATCTTTTCCCCCTTTGATTCAGCTGCACGTGTCAGGACAATCATCGCAGGATCTTGCCATCATTCTTGCATGGGCCCATGTCTTGTCTTTCCCTCTTTTGTTATTATTTACACCAGACGAACTTCCGTCTCACAGATCCACTTGGCTATGGCACTGCAGGCTTCGGAATTAACTCTCTTCCCCTTCAGCATCCCACAGCTGTTCACTTCAGCAAGACCTGTGACTTGCAATCTGCAGAATAGAGGAGAAAGTCAAGCAAAGAGCATTTGTCACAGGAAGGCCAAAGCTGCTTTTTCACCTTGATAGCGATGGCATCTCCTCCCACCCACCCCCTTTATATTCCTAAACTGAGTTTCCAAATGTGCACTGTCCATTTTTAGCTATCATGAACAAAGCTTCTGGAACTGAGCATCAGTTCCTTTCTCTTTAATTATTCTTATTACTTTTCTTCAAGGAGCTCAAGGTGGTGTATATTAGGGAGGTTCGTAAATGTATTTATTTTTTTAAATGCCTGCTCCAAAGGTCTTATCTTACTACACTAGGGATTATATAAACTATATCTGAAATTTCATGCATATCAGTTAATATCTCGACCCTGCTCCACTGAATTGAAATTTCCACCTTCACGACAGAGGAAAACGGCCAAGTAAACAGCTATTTTCGTGGAGGAGGGTCAAGACATTAACCGATATGCATGAAATTTCAGATATAGCTATATAATCCCTAGTGTAGTAAGATAAGACCTTTTTTAAAAAAAGATTTTTATGAACCGCCCTAGTGTGCATGGTTCTTTCCCTCACAATAACCCTGCGAGGCAGACAGAGATTGGCCCAAATTCACTCAGGGAACTTCATGGCCAGGAGGGGATTGAACTCTGGTCTACCTGGGTCCCAGTCCAACATTCTAACCACTACACTACAGTGGCTCTCTCAATGCTGATGTGCAGGTGTGCTGCAGATACAAATGCTTGGAGTTTTTTCTGTGCCTTTTTCTTTCTGTTGAAGTGGGGAGGGGGTTTCCCCTGTTGGAGTTTTCTTGTTTGCTTTATGTGTGGTTTATGTGTGGCTTACTGTGTAATGTGTGTTTTCTTGCTTCTGTTTCTTGCTCTTGGTGTGGCATTTTTTTGATGATGTTGTTCTACTCCTCTTTATTGGTCTTCTAGAATGTATGGAAGACATCGCAATTTGACTGGAGAGTGTAACTGACCTACTGGCTCCCCACACAGTGAAATCGTTACATGTATTGTGAATTCATGTATTGTGAATTCCACAGATGTGAATTCCACAGCCAGGATATTAGCAATATAACAAGAACAATAACATCCCATTTCAATGGCAATCAGAAAAAGAAGGAAGGAAAGAAGGAAGGAAAAGAAAAAGGAGAAAATGAGAGAGAGAGAGAGAGAGAGAGAGAGAGAGAGAGAATTATCTGCTCTTATCATGGTTTGAGCCTTTGATGTCTGCATATTTAAAGATAAGTCAGCACAACCAAGTGTCGTGAAGCAGATAATGATCTCAAAGGGTAGATAACTGTACAGTAAAATGGAAGAAAAGTGTAGAGGAGGTGCAGAATAACACTGCGGGTAGAAGAACCAACACACCTTTCCAGCCAAAAACAGTATGAAACTGTAGGATGGAAATACTCACAGTGTGTCATTTAGTGGGGAGCCATCGACCCAAGACCATTCATGAGCAGGGGGTATGGTGGTCACTCCAATCCACAGAAGTTGACCTCCATCAGTTTTATGACGTATGAAATCCTGTCAAGGATAAGAGAAGGACGTTGTAGGGTTGACACATGTCCTCTTTCTCCCAGACACACCCTATTTTTCAGGATTAAAATTTCTGCCTGGCCAAATTTTTAAAATTTGCCCAAATATCCGGGTGTTTTGTTTGTTTGTTTACAGTAATCCAAGAATTTTTTAAAAAAATAAAAGCAATTTTAAAAGCCCCAAGTGTCGCACTCCCATCCCTCGCCATTTTTCATGAATGGAACGGGAGCATTCCGCAGCATGAACACGCCCTCTTCCCCAGGGCCAATGAGGATCAGGGCTGTAGGCCAGCGTTGTGGTCACATGGGCATTTTTAGTTACAGTCAGTGGCACAGCTTCATTCTCTGGCACCGGGGGGGGGGGGAGAGAAGAGCAGGCGGGGGGCAGGGCTGGCACGCGTCTGGGAGGCAGGGCACACATCCTGGGGGCATGGCACCCAGTGCAGGCAGGGGGCAGCTGCGATGGCACCCCATCGGTATCGTACTGCCGGGGGCGGTGCACTCCCCCTGCACTCCTCTTCCTCCGCCAGTGGTTACAGTGCCCATGGCTCTACTCTGGCAGGCCCTTTAAAGTTAAGAACATTGCTACCAGCAATATAGGGACGTGGGTGGCGCTGTGGTCTAAACCACAGAGCCTAGGGCTTGCCGATCAGAAGATTGTCTGTTCGAATCTCCACAACGGGGTGAGCTCCCGTTGCTCGGTCCCAGCTCCTGTCAACCTAGCAGTTCGAAAGCACATCAAAGTGCAAGTAGATAAATAGGTACCACTCCGGTGGGAAGGTAAACGGCATTTCTGTGCGCTGCTCTGGTTCGCCAGAAGCGGCTTAGTCATGCTGGCCACATGACCCGGAAGCTGTACGCCGGCTCCCTCGGCCAGTAAAGCAAGATGAGCGCCGCAACCCCAGAGTCGGCCATGACTGGACCTAATGGTCAGGGGTCCCTTTACCTTTACCTTTACCAGCAATATATCACAACTTCTAGATCCTACATATACTAGGGGTGTTTAAAATGAGAGTCATCACAGTGATCCATATTTAGGCAAAGGTGTCCTCCTTTTTTGCTCTTCCGAATATAGCAACCCTAGAAATATGCATTAATAGATTGACCTTTAAGGCAGCTGGTTCTGAGATTAGATAGACCTCACATTTAGGCTCTGTTTCTGAACAATGGCAGATTTCACAACACGCACCCCCAACTCTGCTCAGCTGTTTGGAGCGACCTCTCATAGGAAGATAGGGCCACCATTGTGACTCTGTGAACCACATGCTGCATTACCCCTTACCAGCTACGACCATCATTCCAAAATTGCCCCTCCCCAAGTGCAATTAGGGAGGAAAAAGCCTCTTTATAGCAACAACTGAAGGCTTTTTAAAAGCCTGGTTGCTTGTGTGAACCTCTTGGAGATTGTACCTTGGGAGGGGGAAAGCTCTCGCCTCTGCAATATTCTTGGAAAAGCAGAGCAGCCAAGCAGAGCAGTCATGTGTCTTCTTGACATGAACAGGAAATTTTCTGGAAATGATGCAATAATCACTGCGGTGGCATCATGCTTTAATCAGACTTTATTTCTGAGCACGGTAACCAACTTCTCTCCCTATGAATAACCCTCTGACAAAAGAAGAGTTCTCCGCCGCCAAGATTCTCTTAAAATGAAGCAACACAAATATCTTTCAAAGGAATTTCCCAGCTGTGACTTTTGCCAACTTCCTGACACTGCAGGTTTTTGTGTCAACATTTTCCATTCTAACTCAGTTGCAGAGACTCTTAATAATCCACAAGAGTTTGGCAAATTTGGGGGTTGCAGTTTGCATTTGAAAAAGGAAGGAGAGGTAACCACTTTTTAATTTTTTTACATTAATTCTAGGGAAACCTGGAAACCTTGGGAAAGGGGCCTATTTCTCTCTCAGAAAAGATGTATTGTGAGCCTACCAGTCAGAAAGCGTTCAAGCATTTTTGTAAGCGTGTAAGTCTATTACGCAGTAAACATTTTACAAAGCTGTGGACTGGATCCCATTGACTTCAACAAGAAAGTTGTACATATTATTCTCAGCACCACTCCTAAAGGCTTGACTGTGGCTGTCTTGCAATGTGCACTTACTCTTTCTCAAACTATTTTTTTTTTTTTGTATTGGTATGGTGATACTAGATTAAAAGATGATTATTTTGGGGAAACAAAAGCTGAACACTAGTTTTCAACTTCTTAGTTATAGCATAAACTATTTTGTTTGTTTTACACCTTTCAGCATTCCCTTGTTCGCTGTATCCTTATCATCCTTTTTTCTCATGCAGCATAAAAAATATCCAGTCATTTAATTCCTGGTGTTCATACTAAATCGTCTGATAGCTTGACCTTTTCATAACCCAATATATAAGGTAACACATGCTCTGAAGAAAAGGTCACTGCCTTTCCATTTCCCTGGCCTGGTCTGGCCTGGCCTTCACATCCTCTCAACCAGTAAGTAGAGTGCAGGGACTTGCTGGCACTATGTGCCTCCCCCACCCCACCCCGGCCAAAAAATGTCCCACTAGAAATGCAGCTGGCTACAGGGCCAACACATTGCATTCCATATGATGTCAGGGACTAAAATTACCTCAGTTTACAGAGGCTTGAAATGACCCTTTGGAAGTCCCTCCTATTACACCTTAGAGCAGGCTTCCTCAAACTCGGCCCTCCAGATGTTTTGAGACTACAATTCCCATCATCCCTGACGACTGGTCCTGCTAGCTACATCATCCCTGACGACTGGTCCTGCTAGCTAGGGATCATGGGAGTTGTAGGCCAAAAACATCTGGAGGGCCAAGTTTGAGGAAGCCTGCCTTAGAGAGGCATCATCTCTACATTCTTCAGGGCATCTGAGGGATACTTTCTACCTTCAACAAATCTTCTAAGTGGAGATATTTTTCTCACTCGGCATCTATATTGAGTTTAAAACTCTTTTTATACATGCAATTGGTCTTATAAGTTTTAATTGTGTGGCGAAATCACGTTGAAGCGCTTCACAGGAAGCGACTAAAATCAAATAAATAAAGGTAAAGGGACCCCTGACCATTAGGTCCAGTCATGGCCGACTCTGGGATTGCGGCACTCATCTCGCTTTATTGGCCGAGGGAGCCGGCGTACAGCTTCCGGGTCATGTGGTCAGCATGACTAAGCCGCTTCTGGCGAACCAGAGCAGCGCATGGAAACGCCGTTTACCTTCCCACTGGAGCGGTAGCTATTTATCTACTTGCAGGAGCAGGGACCAAGCAACGGGACCTCACCCCATCGCAGGGATTCAAACCACAGACCTTCTGATTGACAAGCCCTAGGCTCTGTGGTTTAACCCACAGCGCCACCCGCGTCCCTCTCATCAAATAAATAAAACAGCAGAAAACCCAGCTTGACTGTGATAAAAAGAAAAATAAAGAGGTGTCAGTACTTGTATCATGATGAATGGGCTGTGGACGGTAGCACAAAATGGCTGCCATCCACGCCACAGCAAAAAAATGAGGCGAGCGTACGCCATACTAGTAACTACGGCCACAACAAACAAAACACTGACTACACGCACCAACAAAACCAACAACTGGGCACCACAGTTCAAGAAGGACACTGACAAACTGGAATGTTTGGAGGAGGGCAAACAAAATGGTCAAAGGCCTGGAAACGATGCCTTATGAGGAACGGCTAAGGGAGCTGGGCATGTTTAGCCTGGAGAAGAGGAGGTTAAGGGGTGATATGATAGCCATGTTCAAATATATAAAAGGATGTCACATAGAGGAGGGAGAAAGGTTGTTTTCTGCTGCTCCAGAGAAGCGGACACGGAGAAATGGATCCAAACTACAAGAAAGAAGATTCCACCTAAACATTAGGAAGAACTTCCTGACAGTAAGAGCTGTTCGACAGTGGAATTTGCTGCCAAGGAGTGTGGTGGAGTCTCCTTCTTTGGAGGTCTTTAAGCAGAGGCTTGACAACCATATGTCAGGAGTGCTCTGATGGTGTTTCCTGCTTGGCAGGGGGTTGGACTCGATGGCCCTTGTGGTCTCTTCCAACTCTATGATTCTATGATTCTATGAAAAGAAAGTTATTAGTCAGGACTTACCAATTCCACCTGTTTTTGTATCACAGCAAGTTTAGAGTCTTTTGCTGCACAGTCATTCTGGCTCTTGTTCCAGGTTCCCTTCTCTCTGGAAATCCAGTAGCACTTGTCTCCATGGCGCTGCCAGTTTTCCGGGCAAAGCTTGCAATCTGAATTCTCTGGAAGAAGAAAAAACCACGAAGCCAGGTGTGCTGTTAGAGGGCATCCCTTAGGCTCTGAACCTCCACTCCCTCTTTCAAAAGCAGTTTTCTATATTGCTATTTACTGTGCTTACAAGATGGCTGTCTCTCTGAAAGCATACCTAAAATCTGCATCTTTACATATGTTAGCACCTGCAGATTTTATGCAAAATTGTACAATGGGCTTGTGTCCTGAGGTTTTTTTTTACACAGCTAGCATAGCCAACCCGATGCCCGCCAGATGTTGAAAACTACAACTTCCATTATCCATGACCATTGGCCATGCGAGCTGATGGGTGCTGTGCTCCAAAACATCTGGAGGGCACCATGTTGGCGACCCCTGATCTAGCACCACCTGCCCCCAGGCAGAACCTCATATTGGTTTACTTGAACCAGTTCTTTTGTTAATCACATGTTTTGCAACCTTTTCATTGGAATCAATGGGATCTGCAAGCCTTTGACTTCAGCTGGATCATCATTGTGCCTGTATTCCTGTTTATCATCCAAAGGCTACTGAAAGCTCAGGTGTTACCTGCTATGTGATTGCCGTGTGGCTTGCACAGAAACTGCCGCAAAGTCTGACACTGCTCTGGGGTGGTCCTGGTCTGCTGTGTTCCATTGCTGGGTCCTGGGCAGGTTTGTGCCTTCGCCAGAGCTTGTTTCATCTGAAAAACTTTAAAAGGCATGACTATTTAGGCGATTAGCAAGATAAGGATAATGGTATGCTTAAGATTATTTGAAAAGAAAATATGTTGTTGGAAATACAGAAAAGTTGCTGCCACACTAGTCCTTTTCTCTGGAATTGCGATCTTTTATGCAAAAGTATGGGCTGGCTTGTTCCATTTGAGTGTTTTCTCTTTTGTCCTCCAATGTTTCCTAGACCAGATTTCTGGTGTTGTGCGTCTTGCAGTTCCAGTCTCTCCAGCATGGACAGGCAGACCCAGTGTCAGCAGCTGCAATGGGCTTGATACTGACACCGTTGCCCTGGGATCCCTTTTTGGGTGCTCCTTCAATGAGCAGTGTGGGGAGGGTGGCTGCCATTATTTATTTTTTTTAAAGATATTTATTGAAGTTTTACAAAAAGAAGAAAATTACAGAATAAAAAGAAAACAAGAGAGAAAAAAAGAGAAAATTACAAAAAATACAAAAATACATAGAAAAAAAGATACAAAATACAGAAAATATATATATAGAAAAAATTAAAAACAAATCAATTTTTTCATGTCTTAAATTTCATTTGCTTATTTCCCTGACCTCCTCACACCTCCCTTTTTTGTATTCCCATTCACATGGTTAGTTCAGCAAATCCTTACCCTCTTTGATTTATCTTAGCTCTATATCTCAACATATTATAACTATATATTTTCATCCGTTATCAATCCATTTTTACATACTCTTATTGACCTTGTTACTAAGACCGCTTAATTTCAATCCAACATCATTTTAACATTCATTAATTTTACAATATTTCTGCAAATAGTCTTTGAATTTCTTCCAATCTTCTTCCACCGACTCTTCTCCCTGGTCTCGGATTCTGCCAGTCATTTCCGCCAGTTCCATATAATCCATCACCTTCATCTGTCACTCTTCCAGGGTGGGTAAATCTTGTGTCTTCCAATACTTTGCAATGAGTATTCTTGCTGCTTTTGTAGCATACATAAAGAAAGTTCTATCCTTCTTTGGCACCAATTGGCCGACTATGCCCAGGAGGAAGGCCTCTGGTTTCTTCAGGAAGGTATATTTAAATACCTTTTTCATTTCATTATAGATCATCTCCCAGAAAGCCTTAATCTTTGGGCACGTCCACCAAAGGTGAAAGAATGTACCTTCATTTTCTTTACATTTCCAACATTTATTATCGGGCAAATGATAGATTTTTGCAAGCTTGACTGGTGTCATGTGCCACCTGTATATCATTTTCATAATATTCTCTCTTAGGGCATTACATGCCATTGTAATTGCCCATCGTTCCTGCGGGATGTAATCCACTGGGAGCAGTCAAGTATAACATTCCTTGTTTTGCTAGAGTGGACATGTAAGGGAATGTTTGGTCAGTCAGTTGAAACTTCCTGTTCCTCCTGGCCTTCCTTCCTTGCATGTGACTACAAGGTGGGTGTGACCTTTCCAGACCTGGTAAAAGGCCAAGTCACACTGCTACCTTCCTCTTTTTGAGCTTCCTGTTTGTCCTGCCTGCTTCCTGCATCACCTGGACTGTACTGCTGGCTGCCACAGCAGTTCCCCAGGTTATCTCCCATATGGGGATAAACTTGTTTGTATATGTTTGTAACTTTAAGCCGTAAGCCTGCCTTCAGGGATCACACTGTGCTCTGCCTGATCATAAGTAACACTATTTTTTGTTACTTATGAATAAGACTGGTGGTGTCTTTATTCTTTTAGGAGGGATTTAAAAGAGGCCTTACCAGGAATATTAGAACATATCTCAGTCTGAACAATCCAGCTGAATTGGTTATTGTCTTAAGAAATTCAGACGAGTTTGCAACCAGCTTTCTATTGTGTAAGAAGGGGAATGCACTCTGCTAAGTGAATGGGAGAAAAGCAATGACAAACCTAGACAGCATCTTAAAAAGCAGAGACATCACCTTGCCGACAAAGGCCCGTATAATTAAAGCTATGGTTTTTCCAGTAGTGATGTATGGAAGTGAGAGCTGGATCATAAAGAAGGCTGATCGCCGAAGAATTGATGCTTTTGAATTATGGTGCTGGAGGAGACTCTTGAGAGTCCCATGGACTGCAAGAAGATCAAACCTATCCATTCTGAAGGAAATCAGCCCTCAGTACTCACTGGAAGGACAGATCCTGAATCTGAGGCTCCAATACTGTGGCCACCTCATGAGAAGAGAAGACTCCCTGGAAAAGACCCTAATGTTGGGAAAGATGGAGGGCACAAGGAGAAGGGGACGACAGAGGACGAGATGGTTGGACAGTGTTCTTGAAGCTACCAGCATGAGTTTGACCAAACTGCGGGAGGCAGTGGAAGACAGAAGTGCCTGGCGTGCTCTGGTCCATGGGGTCTGGTCCAAGAGTCGGACATGACTGAAAGACTAAACAACAACAACAAAGTGAAGAAACTTGCTAGCACAAGTTAGGAAGGCTATTAATAATATATCCTCTCCAGCAAACCCTCAGCATTCCCACAGTTTCCACACAGTATCGCTATGTCCTCCGGGGCCTTGTGGGCAATTACCATGGTGGCTCCCTGGTATTCTATCAGGGTCTTGTCACTGCCACCACAACTTCCATTCTCTTCCTCCTGTACATAGGAAGGAGGAGGGGTGGGCCGCCAGCCACCAATCAACAAAGGCAGGCAACACAGGCTCCCCACCCAGAACAGGAAAAAGCAGGATCTGCAGAAAAGAAAATTTAAGATCAGCAGAGGGGGCCCTCTCAGTAATTCCACCTACAGCCTCCAAGTTGCAGAATTCCCTCCCCAGGGAGGTACACCTGTCTTCTCGTAAAGCTTTCAGCAAATGCTGAAGATGCACCTCTTTACCCTAACCTTCGAGATCTGAGATGTTTTCAGGGTCCACCCTATTCATGCAATGGCAGTCTGTTTTAATGGTTTTTAACCCTGGATTTTAAGTACTTCTAACCCACTCTGGGATCTGCTACAGCAGGGAGGGTAATCAATTTAGCCATGGTAATAACACTCCCTGTTCCTCTGCCCTCTTCCTATCTCTCCTGGTTCTCCCTCCTCCTCTGATTCAGCTTCTGCCTCTGATTCTGGCCTCCTCTCTGCCACAGGCTCCTCCTGCTCACTAAGCCCGGTTACCTCTCCAGCTTCTGACACCTCCTCTTCCTAGTCTCCTCCCTCTTCTCCCTCCAACCACTCATCATTGTTGTCCCACTACCAATCCCTGGGCTCTGAGCCTTTTCCCCTTGCTGCTTCCCCAGCTGGCTCCTCCCACCATTCCTTTGCGCCCAACCAGTCTATGCCACCCATGCTTTCTGGGCACAAGCCGGAGAGGTTTTCCTTTTGCACCACCACTTTCCCAGGGAAAACCCACTGTGTGCCACTGAATCGTAACGAACGTCCATCACAATTTTCTGCGCTAAGTAGCATGTTTTCCGTGGAAAGCAAGGGACAAAAGAAAAACCTCTTGAACCCGTGCCTAGAATGTCAGCAGCACTCCAGGGCTTGTAGTATCAAACCAACCCATCACTAAGAACTGCAGCCGTTACTCACTGATGGTGTGACTTGCTGCACATTACCAAACAGATTCACTCACACACATACCACACAGAGGTACTTCCCCTCCTTTTCACTTGTGAAAAACCAAATCCTCTAGTGTCAAGAGAAAAATACCGCCAAATATCTGCAAAGGCATTGCATCTGCAAGGCAAGCTTGGCTCAGGACTCCCCACTGAGCCCCAGGTCTCCAACAAAGGAAAATAGGGAAAGTGTCAATACCTAACGTAACAATTCACTGATAAATGTATCTGTGTACTGGCTCAATGGGAAAACTTTAGAAATTCATAAGAAATCACTTGTATCCATCTTCTCAGTTCAAATGGCATTTAGGACCCAGGGAGAGGTTAGTGAGCCCACCATCATCCCCAAGATGTACAGGTCGTAGTCCTGATGGGTGATATCCTGCCCCAAGAGTGTTAGACAAATAACCAACTCAATCACAATGCCTACCCACCCCACAGTGCGATGAAGCCCAGACAAGACAAAGTATTTGACTTGACTCAGGGACCAGGGAACTGTAAATGCTTTCCTTTGTACTGTGACAGAGTAAGTGTGAAAGACTATATTTGAGTGACAGGGACATGTCTGGATCTCAGGTTCTACCTGAGACCACACCTTTTTCTGTGACATATCTATGATATCTTGATGATGCATCCTAAGATATATTATGGGAAACTTTAAGAAGATCAAACCTGTCCATTCTTAGGGAAATCAGCCCTGAGTGCTCACTGGAAGGACAGATCGTGAAGCTGAGGCTCCAATACTTTGGCCACCTCATGAGAAGAGAAGACTCCCTGGAAAAGACCCTGATGTTGGGAAAGATGGAGGGCACAAGGAGAAGGGGACGACAGAGGACGAGATGGTTGGACAGTGTTCTCGAAGCTACCAGCATGAGTTTGGCCAAACTGCGGGAGGCAGTGGAAGACAGGAGTGCCTGGCATGCTCTGGTCCAGGGGGTCATGAAGAGTCGGACACGACTAAACGACTAAACAACAAAACAAACCCTTGTTTGGGGCCTCTGGCCGCTTCGTCTTTGTGGTAGTGGGATGTCTTGTTGCAACAATAAATATCAGGCCTACAGGCCGCTGTTTTGCTTCTATCTCCTGGCTGAAGTCTCTTGCTTGTGACCCCCGACTTGAACCTATGGGAGTCAAGGTTAAGTGATTGTGGGGTGCTCCAAGGACTCCCTGCTAGAATATGCTTTCCATTTTTTTAAAAAAAAATGCAATGAATTTAAGCTTTTATGCATGAAGACTTGGCTACTGGTTGCCTGGTAGTTCTACAGCTTGCAGAACAGAATATTTATAAGAGGACGGAGACGAAACCAGTTGAAGTATCATATCTGAACAAATGTGAAAAGATAGTGAAGGTTTGCTTTGAGAGGCTGAGCTATTTTGCTTAAGAACAAGAGGCTATTTCCCATAATTTATATTTGGGTGCCTAATTGAAACCTCTTTGACTGTGTTTTGCACTGCTCTTTGGTTTCATAACCAAACACACCCGGCACTTCTACAAGAGATATTTCCTTGCGCATTCTTGTGGTTTGACTATTTTAGGACCTATGAGCTGACAATGGTGGTGATGATCGTGCTATCTAACATTATCTTTCCCCTTCCTGCTCAGATTAGTTTTGACTCTTAAAAAAACAAACCAAGGGGCATGTTTATCATATAAAAAGAAATGCAAGGCTTTCTTTCTGAGGTCCTTAAGAAGAATTTCCCCAACACAACCACCAGTTTCCCTCATGAGTGAAATTTGCTGCTTGCTTTCTGAACCAGTTGTTTCCACAACTGCATAAGTTGCAGACATCACAGCAGAATGTCCAGTTGCAATTTGGGGGGCATTTTTTAAAAAAGGAATTTTACTCGTAAGTCGCACGGGGCACCATTTTCACTCTAGCGCCACCCGCAGTGCCAGCCAGGTGACTCATGCTGCGGTGCACAGGGCAGCAGTTTTATTCTCGAGTCCCATTCACCACACATCTCAAACTGGTCACAATTAGACCAGGCCAATCTGCAAAATTTCTGTGCAGTGAGAGAAATATGGGGGTGGGGGAAGAATGCCTAGGAAAACAACCCCCTTTATTCAAATTGGTAAGGTTACAGTTCAATCCTATATATGTCTACTCAGAAGTGTGTCCCATGGAGTTTAATGGGGGCTTACTTCCAGGTAAGAAGGTAACTCCACTTACCTTGGAGTAAGCCTCAATGAATTTAATAGGACTCCTGAGTAGACATGATTAGTCCTGGACTGTTTGTTCTCAACTCTCCTGATGCTGGATCAGGAAGCTATGTCCAGATGGAGGCATTGTCTTGCAAACAGAGTCATGTGCAGAATTGACACATGAAGGGTCCTCTCTCTCTCTCTCTCTCTCTCTCTCTCTCTCTCTCTCTCTCTCCCTCCCTCCCTCCCATGTGGCCAGCATGACTAAACCGCTTCTGGCATAACAGAACACTGTGATGGAAACCAGAGCACATGGAAATCCCATTTAACTTCCCATCTCAGCGGTACCTATTTATCTACTTGCACCGGTGTGTTTTCGAACTGCTAGGTTAGCAGGAGCTGGGACAGAGCAACAGGAGCTCACCCCATCGAGGGGATTCAAACTGCCGACCTTCCATTCAGAGGTGTTCAAAAAGAGTACAGTTGGCACTTTTTCACTCTTGCCGTTTTCTGTTGCCAAAAAGTGGTATGTTCAAAGTGCTGGCTTTTTGATGCAAATGACAAATAGGGAGCAGACACTTTTCTTTTTAGCTACAGCTTTAGAAATTAAAGTTGCAACTTGAACTTTTCTCTCCCTGGCATAGTATATGATGTCAAGTCTGAGAAAGATGTGTGTGGTTTGACCAGAGTGGCCCTGGTGCTTCCCTAGCCCCTGCTCTGAGTGGATATACACTGGTACCTCGGGTTACAGACACTTCAGGTTACAGATGCTTCCGGTTACAGACTCTGCTAACCCAGAAATAGTACCTCAGGTTAAGAACTTTGCTTCAGGATGAGAACAGAAATCGTGCAGCGGCAGCGGGAGGCCCCATTAGCTAAAGTGGTACCTCAGGTTAAGAACAGTTTCAGCTTAAGAACGGACCTCCAGAACCAATTAAGTTCTTAACCCAAGGTACCACTGTAGAGCCTCACTGTGGCAGTAAAGGACAATTTGTGGTGCTCCATTAAGTACAGTTTGTGGGCATGTGGGTAATTTTAGGCCTTAAGGTACTTACCCCAAAAGCCGAGCCCTATCACAGCTCCCACTAGAATGAGGATTGCAACACATCCAGACCCAATGATGAAGCGATGCCGTCGAGCTTGTCTGAGCAGGTCATCTACAAGAGCCAGCGATAGGAGAACAAGCTTAGTATGAGAGCATCTGAACAAAGGCCTATCCATCCTGCTTCCCACAGTGCCCGATACCAGCTGTATTGCGTCCTTCACTGGTGCCGAGGGTGTGAGTGCACACGCAATGTGTAGGACCAGGGGCTGGGCATTGAGGGTAAACAAAACCTGCTGCACAAGGCCAACCCTCGCTGACATGTGGGCACAGAGGGTTCATGGGGCTGCACTGTACCACCTACCATGTTTTTCGCTCTATAGGACGCAAGAGACCACAAAACGCACCTAGTTTTTGGAGGAGGAAAACAAGAAAAAAAAATATCCTGAATCTCAGAAGCCAGAACATCAAGAGGGATCTCTGTGCAGTGAAAGCAGCAATCCCTCTTGCTGTTCTGGCTTCTGGGATAGCTGCGCAGCCTGCATTCACTCCATAAGACACACACACATTTCCCCTTACTTTTTAGGAGGGAAAAAGTGAGTCTTATAGAGCAAAAAATACGGTACCTGCCTGCCCCCCCCCCACACAGGGGGAAGTCTGACTGGCTGATCTGGCTCTTAGTAGGTGCATCGCTCCAACTCTGGCCAGGCAGCCATTCAGTGAGGGGGACGAGCGCATGGGGGCAAGGCGAGGCTAGGCTCTGGGGCCCAGAGACCCCAAGGAGCAGAAAGGGGGGGATCCCTGTGTGGGAGTGCCTCGCTTGTGCTCCCTCAAAATTATGAAGAAGAAGAAGAAGAGGAGGAGGAGGAGGAGGAGGGGGAGGAGGAGGAGTTTGGATATCCCGCTTTATCACTACCCGAAGGAGTCTCAAAGTGGCTAACATTCTCCTTTCCCTTCCTCCCCCACAACAAACACTCTGTGAGTTGAGTGGGGCTGAGAGACTTCAGAGAAGTGTGACTAGCCCAAGGTCAGCCAGCAGCTGCATGTGGAGGAGCGGGGAAGCGAACCCGGTTTACCAGATTACGAGTCCACCACTCTTAACCACCACACCACGCTGGCTCATGAGCCCTTTCTAACTAAAAAACTGAAAATGTGTAATCTTTCTGCACTGAGGAATTGCTCCAGCCCCACCCCTTGATCATTTCAGTTTCCCCTTTCTAGATCTACATTATCGTATTTGAGGTTTTTAGGTAGAGGTTGGATGGCCATCTGCTATGGATAGTTTAGTTGAGATTTCACATTGCAGAGGGTTGGGCTAGATGACCCTCGGGGTCCCTCCGAACTCTACAATTCTATGATTCTAACCAGGGCTTGGGCCCTCTGAGCTGCCCCCAACAATGCCCTGAATGAATGATAGTCCCACATTGTGATCCATTTCTAAACCAACATCAGAAACTGCCAAAAATGAGCTCTAGATAGGGCTCCAGATATCCTGGAATGGCATCGGCAATAAAGGTCAACAACTTTGCCCACATTTTCACTTTGGGAAAAGCCCTAGTGCCCTGTGGAATGCCCTCCCATCAGATGTCAAGGAAATAAGCAGCTATCCTATTTTAAAAAGACATCTGACGGCAGCCCTGTTTAGGGAAGTTTTTAATATTTAATGCTGTATTGTTTTTAACACTCGATTGGGAGCCACCCAGAGTGGCTGGGGAAACTCAGCCAGATGGGTGGGGTATAAATAATAAATAATAAATTGTTGTTGTTGTTGTTAATCTAGTCACACCATAGATTTATGTAAGAGAGGGATGTGGAATTCATGCCACTCCAAGTTGTCATTTTACTCCTGCTCACATCATCCCCAGCCAGTGTGGCTGAAGGTCATTACTGCCCCCTGGAATCATGGTTCAGTGACAGTGCTGCCAAGAAGGAACCACATAGTCTTAAAGTATGGCTTTCATGGCAGAATACATCTGAAAGAAAACTAGGGTTGTGAATCCTGGGAACTGTGTTTTGTCAAGGAGGTAAACTAAAGTGCCCATGATTCTTTGGGGGAAGTAATATGCTATCACATGGAACAGACCCTCGGCTCCCAGAAACATTATTGCCCTGGTTATAAGGTGCTAAAACTACTGGTCGAGAGACAGAGATATTTCCTGGGGAATCAGTGGATATAGGAATTGTTGCTGGTGTGATTAAATGGGATTGTAAGCAAAGATGAGTTGAAAGATGACTTGGCCAACACAGGACTGATCTTAACCACTTCCTGTGAACTTACATAGGAACAGGCAATTAAAAACAGCAATATCTTATCACCCCAGACAGATTTATTGTCAGATAAGCTTCCTGCAAGTGGCCAGCCAGCCGAATACATTTTCTTGAGTAAACAAGCCAAACCCTGTGTTGCAAAATATAAGTCAGCAACATCAAAGTCAACACTGTGCTTTTGATATTGCTGACCCAAAACATTTTCTTGCCTGAACAAGATGACTCTGCTCTGATATTCCACATACTGGTCAAAAGAAATGGCAGTTGACTCTCACTTCAACTCGGGCATTAGGGCAATCTCCTCCACACATGGAGATAGCAGGCAGCAAAAAGTAGAAATAATTTTTAAAAACAGTGAAACTATCAAAAAACAGAGAGCTTCTTTTTATACAGTGACTCATAAGGAGATCAAAACACAGACTGAAAGGTGAGAGTACAGAGTGACTCAGATGTTTGTGTGCACATGAATCTTAGAGGCTGTAGACAATCCTAGCACATTCAAATGTCATAATAAAAAAAAGATAAATGTGTGGTAAAAATAGGGTTGTGGGAGAATGCATCTCTTGAGAAAAGATGGTTCCCAAATTAGACAGATACAGAAAAAAAAGTCCTCTTTCATGCTTCAACCAGCCATGCTTTGATCACAGAGGAGACACAGAAAAGACACTCCTTAGGGTGTCTCAGGGAACAGGCAGTCTGGCAGGGCAAGAGACTGGGGGTGTAAGGAGGCAACAGTTTCCATTCCATCCTGCGTTGTTGCAATCAGCGTTGTGCAATCATTTTGCTACTGTTCAGATTCCACTAAAACCTACATCATTCATCTCACTGTTAGCTGTGGCTAAAACTAAAACACGATTAATTGCACACCCGGAAAAAAGAAAGGACTGTAAGAAACTTTTCCTTGTCTTTATATTTTCCTGGGCAACCGGCCGGGAGCCACTGACAGCACCCTGACACCTTATTATTGTTTTTTGAACATACAGAAAATAATACATCCATAATTGCTAGCCTACTCGTGTGGACATGCACCTACACCTGTTAAAACAGATAACTGAAATGACAGAACTGATGCGGGTTCCACAGGAAATAGCAAAACCCTCACAGTCTAGTCAGTTTCGTCAGGGGGCAAATTATTTTCCAATTCTCATATGTGTCAATCCGTCATGTCGCGTGCGTGCATCACAACTCAACCACAGAGTCTTCTAAAAGGAAATAGAGAGGCGTTGGCAATTAAGTATTGTTAATACAATGGTACCTCGGGTTAAGTACTTAATTCGTTCCGGAGGTCTGTTCTTAACCTGAAACTGTTCTTAACCTGAAGCACCACTTTAGCTAATGGGGCCTCCTGCTGCCACCGCGCCAGCGGAGCACAATTTCTGTTCTTATCCTGAAGCAAAGTTCTTAACCCGAGGTACTATTTCTGGTTTAGCGGAGTCTGTAACCTGAAACGTATGTAACCTGAAGCGTATGCAACCCAAGGTATCACTGTATATATGTCTAATAAATAAATAAATAAATAATAAAACATATATTTTTTCTATCTAAATTTGTATTCCATCTTCACTCCAAGAAGCTCAAGTTGACAAACATACTGTAAAAAGTTAGGGGTTGAACTAAACAGGGTTTTTTGTGTATGTTTTTTTTTCCAGTTTCCTCCAAGCCTGTGATTTTATAGCTGTAAAATGAGATTACTGCAGAGGCAGGGACTGCCAAACTCGACTTTATGGCAGATTGAGGGTCTCTCCTGACTAAAACTGCATCTCCCCATGCTGAAGTGGACTTTGGGGTCTCCAATTTTAATAGTGCCCTGTGGGGCGCCAAAATTCAGCGCGCCCCTACCTCACCTTCCATTCTACATAATAGTTGCTGAGCCCCCTGCGGGCCCCCCCTGAAGCTCCCCACCCAATGTGGCCAAACTGATCACGTTCCCCTAAATCTGCCTCTGTCCCATGTATTTCTACCCAAAATACATTGGTCCTATCCACACCACATTCCTTTACCACTTTAGCAGTCATGGAGAATCCTGGGAATGGTTGTTAGTTAAGGGTGCAGAGGTTTGTAACTCTGGAAGGTCAGCAACCTTACCAAACTACCTTTCCCAAGGCTCTTCATGACGGTCAAGGGGTGTAAGAGTGCTTTAAATGTATGGTGTGACTATTGTTGAACTTAGCTGAGAGGTATGAATGCTGCCGTAGTGTGTCTTTCTCTTCCTCTCCCCCAGTCCTTGGTTACTGATGGTGACAGCTCACTGTCTGTGAAATACAAGGAGCGATAAGGCCACATCACAGGTATGTGAAGCTGCACATTATGCACCAAGAGACCAAAAAAGGGCAAATCTTTTGTAACATGTACAGTGGTACCTCGGGTTACATATGCTTCAGGTTACATACGCTTCAGGTTACAGACTCCGCTAACCCAGAAATAGTGCTTCAGGTTAAGAACTTCGCTTCAGGATGAAAACAGAAATCGTGCTCCGGTGGTGCGGTGGCAGCAGGAGGCCCCATTAGCTAAAGTGGTGCTTCAGGTTAAGAACAGTTTCAGGTTAAGTACAGACCTCCGGAACAAATTAAGTACTTAACCCGAGGTACCACTGTACTCCCATCTTACCATCTTTCCAGTGCCAGGTAAAAAATCACTTCTCCCAGAGGTTTGATGGATTATGCTGCGTACCCACCATGTAGTTAAAGCACATTTACAGCACATGCCTTCCCCCAAGGAATCCTGCGAACTGTAGTTTGTTAAAGGCGCTGGGAATTGTAGCTCTGTGGGGTATAGACTACAGTCCCCAGTATTCTTTGGGGGTAAGTCATGTGCTTCCATCTCTAGAAGAAGACTTGCCACTTGGAAGAAGGATGTCAAAAACAGAAGGCACTCAATATTTAACACACATTTGAACACATGGCAGAAAAATGGGGAAGCGCATACCTTAGTCACATTAATGCAGAAACCAAGTAGTGAAGACTGGTCACTTGAACACTCCCTACAATGTCTTTGACTTGCGAGATCCCCACAGTTGCTTTCCTTAACAACTTAGAAAACTCCCCATTTGTATAGGTAAGCCGTTATTTACCTTGCATCGGGAATTTGGGCCTGTGCCTTCCTTGATTCTCCCTCGGTCGAAAGTTAAAGTAGCAGGGTGCATTATCCACCTGGCAATGTACCCGAGTTGGATGTGATCCCTTGTTCATGATCGCATGAGGCAGAGCAGCCCTCTGATCTTCAGGCTCAACTCTGAGGGGGAAGCAGCTCTTGACAGCTTGTCAGAGGCAGCAGAGAGAAGGTTGCACAGGAAATGGTGCCTCATCAAACTTGACCAACCTTCAACACCTCTGCTAATATGTCTTTTGATTACTCAATGCTGCCTATAGTCTTTAATAACAGACAACAAAAAAGACAGAAAGGGGAAAGAAACCAGCTTCCGTTGCAAAGTTAGGGGGCCCAGTTTCAGAAGAAGAAAAATCTTGCTCATCCTTTGCACCACCCATCCCTTGGTTGTCTCTCTCCCTATTGTATTGCCTCTGAACCAGGGACCTTGGGCAGTGCTGTGTACATCAAGGGCGGGGGACCGGTTACCCTCTCCATGTTGTTGTGCTCCTAATTCTCATCAGCCCTATCCAGAGTGAGCAATGGTCAGGGAAGATGGGAGTTGTAGTTCAGCAATGTCTGGAGGATGTTGTGCCTGGTGGTACATGAATAATTAGTCAAGGCCTCCTAGGCTGCAGCCCTAATCTCACATAAAGGTAAAGGGACCCCTGACCATTAGGTCCAGTCGTGGCCGACTCTGGGGCTGCGGCGCTCATCTCGCTTTACTGGCCGAGGGAGCCAGCATACAGCTTCCGGATCATGTGGCCAGCATGACTAAGCCGCTTCTGGCAAACCAGAGCAGCGCACGGAAACGCTGTTTACCTTTCTGCTGGAGCGGTACCTATTTATCTACTTGCACTTTGACATGCTTTCAAACTGCTAGGTTGGCAGGAGCAGGGACCGAGCAATGGGAGATCACCCCGTCGCGGGGATTTGAACTGCCAACCTTCTGATCGGCAAGCCCTAGGCTCTGTGGTTTAACCCACAGCACCACCCGCGTCCCTGGAAGTAATTGAGCTCATTGAATACAATAGGAGTTATTTCTCAGTACAATGTTTAGGATTTGCACCGCAAGTCTCTACTCTGTCAACGTACTTGAGTTGGATGCGATCCCCTAATCATGATCAAAACTGGTGAGGTGGAACAGATCTCTGATTGTCAGGCTCAGCTCTGGAGGAGGAGCTCTTCATAGCTTCTCAGAGGCAGGCAAGACGCCTCAGAAAATCTCTGACAAACTAGGCCCTGAGAGACCAGGGCTCAAATCCCCTAATCAGCCATGAAACTCAGTGGGTGACCTTGGAACAGGCATAATAATAATATTTATTTATACCCTGCCCTCCCCAGCCAAGGCCGGGCTCAGGGCGGCTAACAAGCAATAATAAAAACATGTTGAATGATTACAACTTAAAAACAAAATTAAAATACAACATTAAAATATTGAAACATTAAAATATTAAAATGTAGCCTCATCACAGGAGAAAGGAAAAGAAAAAAGAGAGGGAGGGAATCAAATTGGCTCCAAGCCAAATGCCAGGCGGAACAGCTCTGTCTTACAGGCCCTGCGGAAAGAAATCAGATCCTGCAGGGCTCTGGTCTTATGAGACAGAGCTTTCCACCAGGCCTGAGCCAGTGTTGAAAAGGCCCTGGCTCTGGTTGAGGCTAATCTAACTTCCTTAGGGCCCGGGACCACTAGGGTGTTGCTATTTATGGACCTTGAGGCTCTCCGTGGGGCATACTGGGAGAGGCGGTCCCGTAGGTATGAGGGTCCTAGGCCGTGAAGGGCTTTAAAGGTCAAAAGCAGCACCTTAAATCTGACCCTGTACTCCACCGGGAGCCAGTGCAGCTGGAAAAGCACTGGGTGAATATGCTCCCATGGCAGAGACCCCGTGAGGAGCCTCGCTGCAGCATTCTGCACCCGCTGGAGTTTCTGGGACAGCTTCAAGGGCAGCCCCGCGTAGAGCGAATTACAGTAGTCAAGCCTGGAGGTGACCGTTGCATGGATCACTGTGGCATAGGCAAACTCGGTCCTCCAGATGTTTTGGGACTACAATTCCCATCATCCCTGACCACTAGTCCTGTTAGCTAGGGATCATGGGAGTTATAGTCCCAAAACTTCTGGAGGGCCAAGTTTGCCTGTGGCTGCCTTGGAGTCAGTCACAGGTTCTCACTTACCTCACATGCTTGTTGCAAGGATGAAATCTCTTCTTCTTCTTTGGCGATCACTTGTAGCTGAGTAAGATTGTCTTCTATAAACACGGTTTTAGCAGTGAGTCCGTAAGTGACCGTGGAGGCCAATTCTGGAGCCACACGTCCTTCCACAGTGGGGACATTGGTTTCCGGGTGGGAGTTGATCACTGTGAGGGTTTGCCAAGCATGCCTTCCTCTTAGCATGTTTTTCCCTTTTGTCCTGGAGGAAAGGTGGGATATAAATGTCATAACAAATAATAAAATAATCCTGAGGTGGGTCATCTCAAGCCCAGGGGACAAAAAACATTAAGGAGATGAGGCAACCACCAATAAAAACTGCCACTTGTCAGGCATATTGTTTGGAACTGTAATTTGACTCTCACCCAGGTTCCTATACCCTTCCAGAGATGACTCAGCCAAGCATGAGTGGAACAGCAAACACTCCTATTCCTCTTACCAAACGGTGTCCTCAGGCAATGATAAAAGATCAAAGGGTAAGAGATTAAACACCCCACCCTCTCCTCATCCTGAACTAGATATTCACATGCCTGCTATACAGTGGTACCCCTGGTTACAAACCCTTCTGGTTATGAAAGCTTCAGGTTACGAACTCCGCTAACCCAGAAGTAGCTGCTCCTGGTTGCGAACTTTGCCCCAGGATGCAAACGGAAATCATGCACCAGAGGCATGCGCGCAGTGGGAAACCGCATTAGGGAAAGTGCATCTCAGGATAAGAACAGTTTCAGCTTAAGAACGGACCTCTGGTACGAATTACAGTGGTACCTCTGGTTGCGAACGGGGTCCGTTCCAGAGGCCCGCTCGCAAAATGAAAAGAATGCAACACGCGTCTGCGTGTCTGTGCACGCGCAGGTTGCAATTCGCCATTTCTGCACATGCGCGTGACATCATTTTGCGCTTCTGCACATGCGCAAGCGGCGAAACCCAGAAGTAACCCTTTCCGGTACTTCCAGGTTGCCACAGGACGTAACCTGAAAGAACGTAACATGAAGCAAACATAACATGAGGTATGACTGTAAGTTCGTAACCAGAGGTACCACTGTATACTCTTTTTAAAACATACACACATTTGCACAATTGATAATGTTATGGTGCCACTGTACATCTAACCTCTATGTGCAAGGAGTGATAGTAGCCCAAGCTTTATTATGAATGATTTTTTCACATTTTAATAGAAACATAGAATTGTAGAGTTGGAAGGAACCCAGTCATCCAGTTCAACCCCTTGCAATGCAGGAATCTTGACTAAAACATCCATGACCAGGGGTGCCAACTTGAATATTATAGGGGGGCAGGTAAGGCCCCCCCACATAATTGATCACATGATACGGCATATACACACCATTTGAATGGCAATGCCCATTAACATGGGGGGCAGCCACCTCAAATATTTTATTGAGGGGGTGAAGGGACCTCAGCCCCTAGAAGTTGGCTCATATTTCCATGACAGATGGCAATCACCCTTTGTTTAAAAACCTCCAATGAAAGCAGTGCTGGATTTACTTATAAGCTTAACAAGCTATAGCTCTGGGCCCCACTCTCTTGGGGCCCCCAAAAAATTTTTAAAGAAAAAAACCTGGATGTACATTTCCAAAATATAAGATAAAAAAGAATTAAAATAGAACCTACATACAGCAACAGTGTGTTGTGTTGTGTATGGACCTATTTGGTCCATAAATTACCATATAGCATATATTCAACACAAAAAAACAGTGAAAATTTCTTGTTGACAAAGGACAGCTGGACATATAAAAGACCCCATTACCTTCAGGAGCTTAGGGCCTCATCAAACCTAAATCCAGCCCTGCTTATGGCATATATGCCTTATGCCTTGGTTTATGGCATATATGCTTAATCTCTTATGCTTTATGGCATATATGCCTTATATCTATTAGCCTTATGCCTTAAACACATTGTCATTGTGTTTTGCTTTGTATCTGGTGATCAGTACCCATTGTTTGTGTTGTTTCATGTTATCCTTAATGAAAACGATACTGTTTTTAGAATGGCATAATATTATTTAAGAGATTTGCGCTTTCTACAGAAACTTGCAATTTCTCACAATACAGTAATGAGCAGCCTTTCGTGTAATGAAACTTAGCGGTGGTTACTTCAAGGATGTGGTTAAAATGTGGGGAATTCCAAACTCCACTTACCTGCTCAAGTGGATCAAGTCATCTCGCCCCAGTCACTGTCTCTCAGTTTCAGCCCCGGCAACCTCACAGGGTTGGTTCCAAGAGTTCAGTAGGTAGGGAAGTTGCACTGAACTCCTTGGAATAACTTAGGGTGGGAAAGCAATATATGAACATCTGGACAATTTGTGAGGTTCTGTTGCTGTGAAGGTTTTATTATTGGTTTTTTATTGTTTGTTGCGGTTTTGAAAGGGGGGGGGAGCTACCCTTAACCAAGACTTAGGAGCAACAGGGGCAACCTCACAAGTGATGGCCATCTGTCATGGATGCTTTTTAGCCGTGATTCCTGCATTGCAGGGGGTTGGACTAGATGACCCTTGGGTCCCTTCCAACTAAGATTCTTCGATTCTGCTCTTGGTTAACTGAGGAGGCCAGTTAACCATGTGGGCTTTCTATGCCTCAGCTGTTTGTGACAAGCAGATCTTCAACAGGTTCAGCTTCCTCACCTGTTGATAGGCTGTCTTCCTAACCCAAGGAAATGATGGACCAGTCGTAAAAAGGAAGACAAGCCTATTATCCTGCCTGCTTTAAATATGCTGCTAGGTGCACCATCACCAAAAGGAGCTGCTGCCCATTTCTTCTTGCAAATAGGAGGCCTAATTCCTTATACTTTGTGTCATGTATGCCTAATCCCTTATGCTTTACGGTTTATATGCCTTATCCCTTATGGCATATACTGTATGCCAAATCCCTTATGCCTTATTGCATATATGCCTCATTCCTTATACTTTATGTGATATATGGCTAATCCATTATCCCTTACTGCATATCTACCTAATCCCTTCTGCTTTATGGTATATGTGCCTTATGCCTCACGTCTTATATGCCTTATGCCTTATGGCATATAAAGGTAAAGGTAAAGGGACCCCTGACCATTAGGTCCAATCGTGGCAGACTCTGGGGTTGTGGCACTCATCCCGCTTTATTGGCCAAAAAAACCGGCGTACAGGTTCTGGGTCATGTGGCCAGCATGCCTAAGCCGCTTCTGGCGAACCAGAGCAGCACACGGAAACGCCGTTTACCTTCCCACCGGAGCGGTACCTATTTATCTACTTGCACTTTGACGTGCTTTCGAACTGCCAGGTTGGCAGGAGCAGGGACCAAGCAATGGCTTATGGCATATACTGTATGCCTAATCCCTTATCCCTTACTGCATATCTACCTAATCCCTTCTGCTTTATAGTATATGTGCCTAATGCCTTATGCCTTACGGTTTATATGCCTTATGCATTATGGCATATACTGTATGCCTAATCCCTTATGCCTTATGGTTTATATGTGTCAGGGAACTGCCATCAGGGCCGGAGGGAGAGAGCGGGCTCCGGAGGGGTCCCAGAGAGCGTCCTGGGATGGGGAGAGGCAGCCCATCTTCTGGGGAAGAGAATCAGCGTAGCACCAGTGGGGAAGGGGGGCAGATGGGGGAATCGGCGAGGCGGTCCCATGACTCCTTGCCGGGGACCAGCGGGGAGAGTAAGGGTCCTCCGCTGCCTACACCCTCCTTGCGCAGAAGGCTTTCGCGCAGAGAGAGTAGGAGGAGACTAGGCATCAAAGAGCTTCTTTGCTGGAAGAAGTTCAAGAAACGCCCACTGACGGATTCTGCCAGCGACTGAGACAGCCACGGGTGAGTGGCTGTCCGGACAGAAAAGGTACACTCAAGCAACCCAGCCAGGTGTTGCACCGGTTTACGCACGAGCAACCCCTAGAACCAGTACAATATGCCTTATGCCTTATGGCATGTATGCCTAATGCCTCATCAATATATGCCTAATACCTTATACCTTATTGCATATATGCCTAATTCCTTATACTTTATGTCATATATGTCTAATCCCTTATCCCTTACTGCATATCTACCTAATCCCTTATTCCTTACGGTTTATATGCCTTATGCCTTATGGCATATTGTTGTTGTTGTTGTTTAGTCGTTTAGTCGTGTCCGACTCTTCGTGACCCCATGGACCAGAGCACACCAGGCACTCCTGTCTTCCACCGCCTCCCGCAGTTTGGCCAAACTCATTCTGGTAGCTTCGAGAACACTGTCCAACCATCTCGTCCTCTGTCGTCCCCTTCTCCTTGTGCCCTCCATCTTTCCCAACATCAGGGTCTTTTCCAGGGAGTCTTCTCTTCTCATGAGGTGGCCAAAGTATTGGAGTCTCAGCTTCAGGATCTGTCCTTCCAGTGAGCACTCAGGGCTGATTTCCTTCAGAATGGATAGGTTTGATCTTCTTGCAGTCCATGGGACTCTCAAGAGTCTTCTCCAGCACCATAATTCAAAAACATCAGTTCTTCGGCGATCAGCCTTCTTTATGGTCCAGCTCTCACTTCCATACATCACTACTGGGGAAACCATAGCTTTAACTATACGGACCTTTGTTGGCAAGGTGATGTCTCTGCTTTTTAAGATGCTGTCTAGGTTTGCCATAGCCTTTCTCCCAAGGAGCAGGCGTCTTTTAATTTCGTGACTGCTGTCACCATCTGCAGTGATCATGGAGCCCAAGAAAGTAAAATCTCTCACTGCCTCCATTTCTTCCCCTTCTATTTGCCAGGAGGTGATGGGCCCAGTGGCCATGATCTTCGTTTTTTTGATGTTGAGCTTCAGACCATATTTTGCACTCACCTCTTTCACCCTCATTAAAAGGTTCTTTAATTCCTCCTCACTTTCTGCCATCAAGGTTGTGTCATCTGCATATCTGAGGTTGTTGATATATCTTCCGGCAATCTTAATTCCGGCTAGGGATTCATCCAGCCCAGCCTTTCGCATGATGAATTCTGCATATAAGTTAAATAAGCAGGGAGACAATATACAGCCTTGCCGTACTCCTTTCCCAATTTTGAACCAATCAGTTGTTCCATATCCAGTTCTAACTGTAGCTTCTTGTCCCACATAGAGATTTCTCAGGAGACAGATGAGGTGATCAGGCACTCCCATTTCTTTAAGAACTTGCCATAGTTTGCTGTGGTCGACACAGTCAAAGGCTTTTGCATAGTCAATGAAGCAGAAGTAGATGTCTTTCTGGAACTCTCTAGCTTTCTCCATAATCCAGCGCATGTTTGCAATTTGGTCTCTGGTTCCTCTGCCCCTTCGAAATCCAGCTTGCACTTCTGGGAGTTCTCGGTCCACATACTGCTTAAGCCTGCCTTGTAGAATTTTAAGCATAACCTTGCTAGCGTGTGAAATGAGTGCAATTGTGCGGTAGTTGGAGCATTCTTTGGCACTGCCCTTCTTTGGAATTGGGACGTAGACTGATCTTCTCCAATCCTCTGGCCACTGCTGAGTTTTCCAAATTTGCTGGCATATTGAGTGTAGCACCTTGACAGCATCATCGTTTAAAATTTTGAATAGTTCAGCTGGAATATCATCACTTCCACTGGCCTTGTTATTAGCAGTTCTTTCTAAGGCCCATTTGACTTCACTCTCCAGGATGTCTGGCTCAAGGTCAGCAACCACACTACCTGGAGTGTACGAGACATCCATTTCTTTCTGGTATAATTCATCTGTGTATTCTTGCCACCTCTTCTTGATGTCTTCTGCTTCTGTTAGGTCCTTCCCACTTTTGTCTTTTATTATGGTAATCTTTGTACGAATTGTTCCTTTCATATCTCCAATTTTCTTGAACAGATCTCTGGTTTTCCCCATTCTATTGTTTTCCTCTATTTATTTGCATTGCTCGTTTAAGAAGGCCTTCTTGTCTCTCCTTGCTATTTTTTGGAAATCTGCATTCAATTTCCTGTATCTTTTACTATCTCCCTCGCATTTTGCTTTCCTTCTCTCCCCCGCTATTTGTAAGGCTTCATTGGACAGCCACTTTCCTTTCTTGCATTTCCTTTTCATTGGGATGGTTTTAGTTGCTGCCTCCTGTATAATGTTACGAGCCTCCATCCATAGTTCTTCAGGCACTCTGTCCACCAAATCTAAATCCTTAAACCTGTTCCTATACTGTATGCCCAATCCCTTATGCCTTACGGTTTATATGCCTTATGCCTTACGGCATATACTGTATGCCTAATCCCTTATGCCTTATGGTTTATATGCCTTATGCCTTACGGCATATACTGTATGCCTAATCCCTTATGCCTTACGGTTTATATGCCTTATGCCTTACGGCATATACTGTATGCCTAATCCCTTATGCCTTATGGTTTATATGCTTTATGCCTAATGGCATATACTGTATGCCTAATCCCACCCGCGGGTGGCGCTGTGGATAAAACCTCAGCGCCTAGGACTTGCTGATCACATGGTCAGCGGTTCGAATCCCCGCGTCGGGGTGCGCTCCCGTCGTTCAGTCCCAGAGCCTGCCAACCTAGCAGTTCAAAAGCACCTCCGGGTGCAAGTAGATAAATAGGGACC
The DNA here is from genome assembly GCF_964270895.1 of Podarcis filfolensis. NCBI lineage: Eukaryota > Metazoa > Chordata > Lepidosauria > Squamata > Lacertidae > Podarcis > Podarcis filfolensis. The sequence goes on from NC_139605.1 coordinate 15,634,333, forward strand.
GCTTACCAGTGGGAAGGTAAACGGCGTTCCGTGTGCTACGCTGGCTCGCCAGATGCAGTTTTTCACACTGGCCACATGACCCAGAAGTGTCTGCGGACAGCGTGGCTCCCGGCCTATAGAGTGAGATGAGCGCACAACCCTAGAGTCTGGCAAGACTGGCCCGTACGGGCAAGGGTACCTTTACCTTTACCTAATCCCTTATGCCTTACGGTTTATATGCCTTATGCCTTATGGCATATACTGTATGCCTAATTCCGTATGCCTTGTGGCATATATGCCTAATCCCTTATTCCATATGGCATATATGCCTATTGCCTTATGGCATATATGCTTTATGCCTTATGGCCAGTGCCGTATTTATGTATAAGCTAAACAGGCTATAGCTTAGGGCCCCACTCTCTTGGGGGCCCCAAAAATTCAAAGGGGAAAAAACCCTGAATGTACATTTCCACAATATAAGATAGAAACAAGTAAAATAAAACCTACAAACAGCAACAGTGTTTTGTGTTGTGTTGGACCTATTAGCTCCATAAATTACCATATAGCATATATTCACCACAAAAAACAGTGACAATTTGTTGTTGACGAAGGACAGCTGGACATATAAAGGGCCCCATTACCTTCTGTATCTTAGGGCCTCATCAAACCTAAATCCAGCCCTGAATGAGGGAGAGTCTACCACCTTTTCAAAGGGAGTCCCTCCCACTGTCAAATAGTTCTAACTGTCAGAAAGTTCTTCCTAATGTTTCATCAGAATCTACCCCTCCAAAGCAGCGGGAAGCAAGTTTGCTCCCTTTTCCATTTGACAGCCCTTAAAACATTTGAAGATGGCTATCATATCTCCTCTCGCTCTCCTCTTTTCCAGGCTAAACATGCCCTGCTCCTTCAACCGTTCCTCACAAGGCTTGGTTTCCAGACCCTTGATCATCTTGGTCGCCCTCCTCTGCCCATGTTCCAGCTTGCAAACACCCTTCTTAAACTGTGGCACCCAGAGCTGGACACAGTACTCCAGGTGTGGTCTGCCCAAGGCATAATAGAGCAATTCTATTTGGGGGCCATCAGAGTGTCGCCTGACAGGAAGGGAGAGTGCTCTTCTGCGTGGATCCTGCTTCCAGGTTTCCCACATGCATCTGGTTGGCCCCGTGAGAACAGGAAGCTGGACTAGATAGGCCGTTGGCTTGACCTGGTAGGCTGTTCTTACATGAATTATGGTAGTCGTCACCACCATAATTTCACTTCTCCTTTATACAGCTGCCAGCATTCTTTGAGTCAATTGGGGAGTGTGTGTGGTTTGTGGGGGTTCTTATGTGGCTGCCCTGACAAGCCCCTGCATGTCGATGTATCACCACATTACTGCACACCAGGTGGAAACTCTCACCAAAATCCCCAGAGACAAGAGGAAAGGACTCAGCAGATTGATTTTGTGTAATACGTGATAAAAGCAGTTTTCTATAAATAATACCCATGTGGTGTTTAGTTAAACAAGTACAGTAGTTTGTTCTAAATTCTAGCCTGGATTTGGCTGAAAGAAGGTCAATTGTTAAAAAATAAATAAATGGTGAGAACAATGAAATAATGGTTTTTTTATGATGTTATTTTAATGATGTGTTTGCTGCCCTTGGCTCCCTTGGGAGGAAGGGCACAATGTCAACTGAATGAATAAGAAATGGGAGGATATTAAAGGGGCTAATTTAACAGCACTGTGCAGTTAGCCCTGATATAGAAACGTTACATGAAAGCCAAGATTATTGGGAGGAAATAAACGTGTAGAGAGATATGACTGCAAAAAACCAGATAAGAGCTGAATTGGCTCTATACATTCTTCAGACAACAAAAGCAAAGTCCCTAGGACAGCGGTTCTCAAAGGGCGTGCCATGCGAAGTGTTGCAGGAAGAATCAAGGACAATCAAAGAAACATGTAACATAGTATAGTATAGCTCTCATATTTAGTACAGAATACAGTGGTACCTCGGGTTAAGTACTTAATTTGTTCCAGAGGTCCGTTCTTAACCTGAAACTGTTCTTAACCTGAAGCACCACTTTAGCTAATGGGGCCTCCTGCTGCCGCCGCACTGCTGGAGCACAATTTCTGTTCTCATCCTGAAGCAAAGTTCTTAATCTGAAGCACTATTTCTGGGAAAGCGGAGTAGGTGACCTGAAGCGTATGTAACCTGTATGTAAAAGTGTATGTAACCTGAGGTACCACTGTATAGAATAAATCTCATGCTTATACATACTTAGGGTATATTTTGGGGATTATTCCTGTTCTTATGAACTTATACTTTCTGGATGTCCCACCATCATATTATAAAGTAGTTGTGTTCTATGTTATAAATCAAGCACTGCTAATTGTTGTCTCCCATCCCTGGCCATGTTGTTGTTGTTGTTGTTGTTTAGTCGTGTCCGACTCTTCGTGACCCCATGGACCAGAGCACGCCAGGCACTCCTGTCTTCCACTGCCTCCCGCAGTTTGGTCAAACTCATGTTGGTAGCTTCGAGAACACGGTCCAACCATCTCATCCTCTGTCGTCCCCTTCTCCTTGTGCCCTCCATCTTTCCCAACATCAGGGTCTTTTCCAGGGAGTCTTCTCTTCTCATAAGGTGGCCAAAGTATCGGAGCCTTAGTATTGGAGGCCATGTATTTCTTATCAATAAAAAATTCAGTATGGCCCATGCAAGTTTTTATTCTTAGCGTGTGGCCCAGAGCAAAAGAAAGAGAACCACTGCTCTAGGGTATATTCCAATGTATGGATATGTTAAATGTTAAATATTAGTTTCTCTTTAAATGCTGTATCTCTGTTTATTAGAAAATTTTCTGCAGTGGTGTCTGCACAGAAGCCCCTCAGTATTTTCATTTCTCATTCTGCTTAGGCGGTTATAGTTTAGATTTTGTTAACATTTCTTTTCTCACATTTTTGACTGGCTGTGTTCATTACGCAACTTAAAAAAATAATTAGAAAGTAAATAAATTAATAAAAAGATTCCAAAACCCAGTTGGGAAGGTCCTTAACTCAGTAGTATAGCACATGCTCAACCTGCAAAAAAAAAAAAAGTCCCATTTTCAATCCTAGGACAAGGGAGGACAACAAGGACAAATTTTTCCAGCCCAGTGAACTATTATGGAGGAGTTAAAAGGTTGCTTGTTATTTTGTGACATTTTGGATTGTATCCTGTTGCTTTTTTTCTTTATTTGAATATATCTGGGTGACATCTGACTGGCCGCTGCAAAAACAGGGTGTTAGTAGACTTGCTTGGCCTCCAGCAGGTTCCTCTCAAGTTCATATTTTTGTCTGCTGCAGAAGATGGCTCATTTCCTGAGCACTTGCAGACATTAAGAGGGTTTGTGCTGTGTGTGGTTTCTGCAGGCAAGTGAAGGCCTCTTTAGGCAGGTTTTGAACACAACAAAAAGTGGTCATTAACTGGTGAGAAGGGGAACGCCCCTCGCAACAGGAGCAAAGCCCAGGGGTCCATCCATGACATGAAATAAAAATCTGCATGGCTGGAACAATGAAGGTGGTTCTTGCTTGCCTGGATGGAAGATGGAGAGATGAGTGGGTGTGTAGAAACCAATGAAATTTTTTTTGGGGGGGGGTCATTTGAATGTAGCCTACTGAACAAAGGTAGGAGTCACATCCCTAGTTTTGCCTCTGACTCACCTGCCCTGGCATACAGATCCAAGAATGCTCTCCATGAAGGGATCCACACACACCCCAGCTGAAAATGGATTCCTACTCCCTGTTTAATGACACCTAGGGGTGGCGCTGTGGGTTAAACCACAGAGCCTAGGACTTGCCGATCAGAAGGTCAGCGGTTCAAATCCCAGTGACGGGGTGAGCTCCCATTGCTCGTTCCCTGCTCCTGCCAACCTAGCAGTTCGAAAGCACATCAAAGTGCAAGTAGATAAATAGGTACCACTCCAGCAGGAAGGTAAACGCGTTTCCGTGCACTGCTCTGGTTCGCCAGAAGCAGCTTAGTCATGCTGGCCACATGACCGAGAAGCTGCACGCCGGCTCCCTCTGCCAATAAAGTGAGATGAGCGCCGCAACCCCAGAGTCAGCCACAACCGGACCTAATGGTCAGGGGTCCCTTTACCTTTATCTTTAGGGGTGCCTCCAGGCTCTCAGTATTTTGCATGCCTGGAAATTTAGGTTTGCACAATCAACAGATTAAAGAGGTTAAATTAGGAAGACAAGTCTACTTTTAAAAAGGAACAATAGCTTTTTTTTATGACATGAGGGAAATGAGCAAAGGAAGATTTTTTATGCCCTCCAAGCAAACCGGGGATGAATGAAGGATGAATCCTCATTAATGTTTAACCTCCTCACAAACAAATTGGAACAAATGCACAATAAAGACAGGACATAATCTAACTTCCACTTAAGTTTTGTGCAAGCAAATCAGGATGAATCTCCATCATCATCATCATCATCATCATCATCATCATTTATTATTTATATCCCACCCATCTGGCTGGGCTTCCCCAGCCACTCTGGGCGGTTTCCAACAGAATATTAAAATACAATAACCTATTAAACATTAAAAGCTTCCCTAAACAGGGCTGCCTTCAGATGTCTTCTAAAAGTCTGGTAGTTGTTTTTCTCTTTGACATCTGGTGGGAGGGCATTCCACAGGGCGGGTGCCACTACCGAGAAGGCCCTCTGCCTGCTTCCCTGTAACTTCATCACCATCATGCTGCCTTACCATAGTTAAAACAATGCTCAAGTCGGCTTACAACATGACAAGATTTACATAATTACCAACATAACAAAAGTCATAAACAATAAATAAAACACATCAAAAGGTACACAACCAAATGGAAAAGAACTCCCACATAAATCATAAAATCTAAAACTAAAACTACAACTTTAATATCAATAATAATTTAAAATGACATAGATAAAAAATAAAAACAGTATTAAAAAAGGAGCCCTCTCTGCCGAGCAGCAGCAGTCTTTTAGGGAGCCTGTCAGGCCCCACCCCAACCTTCAACAAATAGTTTTGTGCAGGTAATCAAGAGAGAGGGCCATCTCCAACCGACGGTGGTTCAGCCTAACCTGACCCCTAACCTGACTCCTTCGCCCACCAACCAATTTCATCAAGAAGTTTCTTCTAACCATAGGTAGGCAAACTAAGACCTGGGGGCTGGATCCGGCCCAATCCCCTTCTAAATCTGGCCCGTGAATGGTCTGGGAATCAGCGTCCTTTTACATGAGCAGGATGTGTCCTTTTATTTAAAATGCATCTCTGGGTTATTTGTGGGGCACAGGAATTCATTCTTCCCCCCCCAAAAAATATAGTCCGGCCCCCAACAAGGTCTGAGGGACAGTGGACTGGCCCCCTGCTGAAAATTTTTGCTGACCTCTGTTCTAAAAATATCCCCTGCTTTATCAGAATCTCATTTGATCAAAGGCGGTTAACCTTTTTGCTTAAATCTTTCGGGCAGCAGGTGTGTGTGTTTGAATTATCAGACGAGGGAAGACCTTTTGTGAAGGGAGATTCAGGCTGAATAGCATAACTGTAAAGAAAGCAGCAACCACAACAACAACACACACACAGCTTTTCAAAATCACGACCATTTCATTAGATTTAGCTTAACTTTTGAATGAAAGTTAGCTCCCTCCACAACTCCAATGTAGTTTTGCCAGTGGCGTAGCGTGGGTTGTCAGCACCCGGGGCAAGGCAAGTAATTTGCGCCCCCTAACCCGTGGATTTGCGCCCCCTAACCCATGGATTTGCGCCCCCTAACCCATGGATTTGCCCTAACCCCAGATGTTGCGCCCGGTGCGGCCGGCCCCCCCTGCACCCCCCACGCTACGCCACTGAGTTTTGCAGAAGTCTGTTAATTAACTTCAGAAGTGCAACTGCACCTTAGTTTAATAATCTTTCTCCTTTGGCTGAGAAATTGATCTTTTGGTAGGTATCATTCATTTGGCAGAAAAAGCCTATATAAGGGATTTGTATAATATATGTACAGTGGTACCTCGGGTTAAGAACTTAATTCGTTCTGGAGGTCTGTTCTTAACCTGAAACTGTTATTAACCTGAGGTACCACTTTAGCTAATGGGGCCTCCTGCTGCCGCTGCGCCGCCAGAGCACAATTTCTGTTCTCATCCTAAAGCAAAGTTCTTAACCTGAAGCACTATTTCTAGGTTAGCGGAGTCTGTAACTTGATGCGTATGTAACCTGAAGCGTACGTAACCCAAGGTACCACTGTATATTTCTAATGTTAAAAATGATCCCCCTTAAGATTGTTTCTTAGAGGGCAGGGGAAAATTCCAGGAAAGTTTTAAAAAAATGCACCCATGAAAGTTCCTTTTCTCTGTCTGCCTCCCATCTTCCAGACTCTTCTTGAAGAGCAAATCAGCATGTGATCTTGGAGCATGGATGGCCACAGAGAAGAGAGAATTATGTATGTTTATTTAATGCAGAGGCCTGTGCTGTTCTTGTTTGGTTTTGTGGTTTTTACACACAGGGAGCCAGAGGGATTTTCCTCTCTTTTTCCTAGTGACTGAGGAGTGTTGTGCAATATTTTGGAACAGGACAAGGGGTTATTTATAGATTTGGGGAAGGGAACTTGCAAAAGCTTTGCTGCTCACTCCTTGTTTCAATGTGTGGCTTTAGTCACTCTGTTCCAGGGCACCTCCAGGAAACAGGCCTTACCTCTGAGAAGGAGGCAGCATGTGAGCCATGTTCCCTCACAGCCACATCAATCATCGCCCCACAACTGACTGCACAGAACTGGTTACACCACCACCAAGCATGTGAATACAGCAAAGAATGCGTAGGGAGGGCTGAATGGGAGCACTTTTTCTGTAGGTGCGACTGTACTGCAAACTTTAATGAGAGAGAGCTGAACCAGGGGTAGGCAACCCAAGGCCCATGGGCCACAAGCGGCCCATGGAGGTCATTTAACCGAGCCGCCCCCAAACCAAGCTGCCTGCTTGGCGAGTTCCCACACGCTGCACTAAACAGGTGCAGCACAGTGCAGGGACTCACTTCTGTGTCACCAAAAATCTCATCTGCGCAGAAACCGAAAATCTTGCACATGCACACTCATGCGCACACGCGATCCAGTCCATGGAGGGATCTCCGTTGGAGTGAACCAGCCCAGGCGAGGTAAACCTTGCCGACCCCTGGCTGAAACAAACACCACCGTTGGATAAGTCCTAACCATATCTACTCATAAGTAAGTCCAACGGGACTTACCTCCAGGTAAATGAGGCTAGGCCCACGGACTGCAAGAAGATCAAACCTATCCATTCTGAAGGAAATCAGCCCTGAGTGCTCACTGGAAGGACAGATCCTGAAGCTGAGGCTCCAATACTTTGGCCACCTCATGAGAAGAGAAGACTCCCTGGAAAAGACCCTGATGTTGGGAAAGCTGGAGGGCACAAGGAGAAGGGGATGACAGAGGAGGAGATGGTTGGACAGTGTTCACGAAGCTACTAATATGAGTTTGACCAAACTGCGGGAGGCAGTGGAAGACAGGAGTGTGGCCGGGGAGAAGCAAAAGTCGGTGGCTGTTTGCGACGAGGCTTGTCCCAGAGGAAAGCCCGGCTGCAGCAGCTCTGCGCGCCGTTGCTGGGATAAGGAGAAGTCCCATGCTGCCGAGGCGATGGGACTTCTGAGTAGTCCTGCGGAACTACTGAGCATTGCCATTCAAATGGTGTGTATGTCTTGTGATCATTTTTGTGCCCCCCCCCCAATATTTTATTCAAGTCAGCATCCTTACCTAGGACTCTGCATCTAGCTCAGTCTTGTTCAAACCGGCTGGCAGCAGCATTTCAGAGTTTCAGAGGTGTGGTATTCCCGGCCCTACTTTTGTTGCTGGGGGTCGCATCTGGGCCCTTGTGCGTGCAAAGCTGGTGCTCCGCTGCTGAGCGAAGGCCCTGCCCAGTTCACATGTTCCAGGAAGGTCTCCATTTCCAAATTCAGGAAGAGAGGTTGATTCAAATGTTAAGGGCAAATGTCAGCGGACTTTGGGCAAAGAGAACCGAGGATCCCTGCGTCCCTTTCGCCTCCTCCTTGATAGGAAGTTTAGCGTAGGCGCTGCGGGTTCTGGGCTCCCCAACTCCTTTCCACATCTTTCTCTCTCTCGATTTGTGTGAGCAAATAATAATAATAATAATAATAATAATAATAATAATAATAATTTATTTATTATTTATACCCTGCCCATCCCCAGCCACTCTGGGCAGCTTCCAACAGAATATTAAAATACAATAACCCATTAAACATTAAAAGCTTCCCTAAACAGGGTTGCCTTCAGATGTCTTCTAAAAGTCTGGTAGTTGTTTTTCTCTTTGACATCTGGTGGGAGGGCGTTTCACAGGGCGGGTGCCACTACCGAGAAGGCCCGCTGCCTGGTTCCCTGTAACTTGGCTTCTCGCAATGAGGGAACCGCCAGAAGGCCCTCAGTACTGGACCTCAGTGTCCGGGCAGAATGATGGGGGTGGATATGCTCCTTCAGGTATACTGGACCGAGGCCGTTTAGGGCTTTAAAGGTCAGCACCAACACTTTGAATTGTGCTCAGAAACGTACTGGGAGCCAGTGTCTTTCAAGACCGGTGTTATATGGTCTCAGCGGCCGCTCCCAGTCACCAGTCTAGCTGCCGCATTCTGGATTAGTTGTAGTTTCCAGGTCACCTTCAAAGGTAGCCCCACATAGAGTGCATTGCAGTAGTCCAAGCGAGAGATGACTAGAGTATGCACCACACTGGTGAGACAGTCTGCGGGCAGATAGGGTCTCAGCCTGCGTACCAGATGGAGCTGATAAACAGCTGCCCTGGACACAGAATTGACCTGCGCCTCCATGGACGGCTGTGTGTCCAGAATGACTCCCAGGATACGCACCTGGTCCTTCAGGGGCACAGTTACCCCATTCAGGACCAGGGAATCCTTCGCACCCACCCACCTCCTGTCCCCCCAAAACAGTCCTTCTGTCTTGTCAGGATTCGACCTCAATCTGTTAGCCGCCATCCATCCTCCAACCGCCTCCAGACACTCACACAAGACCTTCACTGCCTTCACTGGTTCTGATTTGAAAGAGAATAAAATATTGGGGGGGGGGTAAGCCCCGCTCCACATAATCAATCACATGATTGGGTACACACACACTATTTGAATGGCAATGCCCCCTTTGCTTCCATTCAAATTCACTATTTGAATGGAAGACCCCTCTGCGCCTAGGAGTTTGCTCCTGTGTGTGCGTGTAGATTCCAGATCAGCTCTTCTTACACCTGTCATTCATTCATTTTCCCCCTGTGAACTAAAGGCGGAGTGGAAATAGCTCTTCCCCCGACATTATGCTCCTTAAGGATAAGATGTCCCTTCCATGTGACACCTAACGCCACCCACTCACGCCCGCCTGCGGTCGTTTCTTCTGTGTAAAGAAGAAAAGAGTTTTGAAGTTTCCGGTTTTCTGCACACAAGCGCGCGCTTGCGCCCAGGCGTACACTCCGCGCCGCCTCCCTCCCTTTCCTTTCCTACCCGAGGCAGAGCACCATCGAGCCGAGTAGCGGCAAAGGCAGCCCTCTTCTAACAGGTCGGTAGGTGATGAGCCTGTGCGCGGGGCCGGGGCCGGGGCGGGTCTCTTTTCTCTTTTCTCTTTTCAACTTGCAAATCTCCTCCAGCCGCCACTTGCTTCAACAACTTTCTTCCTTTCTGAACTTTTATCCGGGATGGGAGGTGGGGAGAAGTCTTGTTCAAAACTATGGGGATTTCCGAGCAAACATTCGAGCAGGGTGTCCTTTAAGAGGAATGCCATTTAAGAAGAGAAATTTTTTTTAAAAGAAAAAAAGTTTCGTGCATTTGATGCCAATTGGTTTATGCTCATTTCTTTTATTAACTCTCACCCAGAGGAACCTAAACCCTCTGTAAGGCATACATATTTGGTGCTTAACTGAACATGCTGCTATAATCTTCTGCCTTAAACACATCGTCATTGTATTTTCTTTGTATCTGGTGATCAATACCCATTGTTTGTGTTGTTTCGTGTTATTCTGAATGAAAACTATATTGTTTTTAGAATTGCATAATATTATTTAAGAGATTGCCTGTTGTCTTTGTCCATGGAGTTTTCTTGGCAAGGATACTGGAGTGGCTTGCCGGTTCCTCCTCCAGGAAAGCTAGAGAGTTCCAGAAAGACATATACTTCTGCTTCATTGACTATGCAAAAGCCTTTGACTGTGTCGACCACAGCAAACTATGGCAAGTTCTTAAAGAAATGGGAGTGCCTGATCACCTCATCTGTCTCCTGAGAAATCTCTATGTGGGACAAGAAGCTACAGTTAGAACTGGATATGGAACAACTGATTGGTTCAAAATTGGGAAAGGCGTACGACAAGGCTGTATTTTGTCTCCCTGCTTATTTAATTTATACGCAGAATACATCATGCGAAAGGCTGGGCTGGATGAATCCCAAGCTGGAATTAAGATTGCCGGAAGAAATATCAACAACCTCAGATATGCAGATGACACAACCTTGATGGCAGAAAGTGAGGAGGAATTAAAGAACCTTTTAATGAGGGTGAAAGAGGAGAGTGCAAAATATGGTCTGAAGCTCAACATCAAAAAAACGAAGATCATGGCCACTGGTCCCATCACCTCCTGGCAAATAGAAGGGGAAGAAATGGAGGCAGTGAGAGATTTTACTTTCTTGGGCTCCATGATCAGTGCAGATGGTGACAGCAGCCACGAAATTAAAAGACGCCTGCTTCTTGGGAGAAGGGCAATGACAGGCCTAGACAGCATCTTGAGAAGTAGAGACGTCACCTTGCCAACAAAGGTCCGTATAGTTAAAGCCATGGTTTTCCCAGTAGTGATGTATGGAAGTGAGAGCTGGACCATAAAGAAGGCTGATCGCCGAAGAATTGATGCTTTTGAATTCTGGTGCTGGAGGAGACTCTTGAGAGTCCCATGGACTGCAAGAAGATCAAACGCATCCATTCTTAATGAAATCAGCCCTGAGTGCTCACTGGAAGGACAGATCGTGAAGCTGAGGCTCCAGTACTTTGGCCACCTCATGAGAAGAGAAGACTCCCTGGAGAAGACACTGATGCTGGGAAAGATGGAGGGCACAAGGAGAAGGGGGCGACAGAGGATGAGATGGTTGGATAGTGTTTTCGAGGTTACCAGCATGAGTTTGACTAAACTGCGGGAGGTAGTGGAGGACAGAGGTGCCTGGCGTGCTCTGGTCCATGGGGTCACGAAGAGTCGGACACGACTAAACGACTAAACAACAACAACAACAACAATTTAAGAGATTTGCACTTTCTGCTGAAACTTGCAATTTCTCACAATAGGGTAATGAGCAGCCTTTCTTGTAATGAAAGTTAGCGGTGGTTAAAAGGTGGGGAATTCCAAACTCCACTTACCTGCTCAATTCCTTGGGTGACCTTGGGCCAGTCACTGTCTCTCACTTTCAGCCCCGCCAACCTCAGAGTCGGTTGCCAAAGTTCAGTAGGCAGGAAAGTTGCACTGAACTCCATGGAATAACTTGGGGTAGGAAAGCAATATATGAACATCTGGACAATTTGTGAGGTTCTGTTGCTGTGAAGGTTTTATTATTGGTTTTTTATTGCTCATTGCAGTTTTGAAAGGGGAGGGGAGCTACCCTTAACCAAGACTTAGGAGCAACAGGGGCAACCTCACAAGTGATGGCCATCTGTCATGGAAGCTTTTTAGCTGAGATTCCTGCATTGCAGGGGGTTGGACTAGATGACCCTTGGGTCCCTTCCAACTCTAAGATTCTTCGATTCTGCTCTTGGTTAACTGAGGAGGCCAGTTAACCATGCGAGCTTTCTATGCCTCAGCTGTTTGTGACAAGCAGATCTTCAACAGGTTCAGCTTCCTCACCTGTTGATTGGCTGTCTTCCTAACCCAAGGAAATGATGGACCAGTTGTAAAAAGAAGACAAGCCTATTATTCTGCCTGCTTTAAATAGGCTGCTAGGTGCACCATCACCAAAAGGCGCTGCTGCCCATTCCTTCTTGCAAATGGTTAATCATGATGTCTCTGTGTTATTTGAAAGTACAGTGGTACCTCGGGTTACAGACGCTTCAGGTTACAGACTCTGCTAACCCCGAAATAGTACCTTGGGTTAAGAACTTTGCTTCAGGATGAGAACAGAAATCGCTCTGCAGTGGCACGGCGCCAGCAGGAGGCCCCATTAGCTAAAGTGGTGTCTCAGGTTGTTTCAGGTCAAGAACGGGCCTCCGGAACGAATTAAGTTCTTATCCTGGGGTACCACTGTACAGTCGTACCTCTAGATATGAACGGGATCCGTTGCGGAGCCCCGTTTGCATCTAGAAGCAAACGTAACTAGTGACGGCACGTCTGTGCACACGCGCGTCACTTTTCGCCGCTTCTGCGCATGCACGTGATGTCATTTTGAGCATCTGCGCATGCACAAGCAGCGAAACCCAGAAGTAACACGCTCCGTTACTTCCGGGTTGCCGCAGAGCGCAACTCAAACGCGCTCAACTCGAAGCGTATTCAACTCGAGGTATGACTGTACTTGTCACTGAGGTAGCTTGAAGGTTTGCAGCACAGCAAGATGTCTTATTCTGAGACAGACTGTTGGCCCAATTAGCTTTGTATCATCTACACTGGCTCTCAAATTTGTCATCGCACGCCCCCTGTGA